>NC_086323.1:169211865-169886365 GCF_036172605.1 Pelobates fuscus
CTCCCTGGGACTTACTCTGCCGCTGGGGAGGATGGACGACACCATCAGCTCCCTGGGTTACACACTGCCGCTGGGGATCTGGGCCGACTGCCCAGCATCCCTGTAGGGCTGGTAGAGAGACCTCGGTCCCATCTCCACCTGCCTGTTGTGGTTCCTCACAGGACCAATCTATGAGGACCCCTACTTCGGGTTCTTCCTGCCGCCTCAGGGGGGGGCGGCTAACCTCCTCGGATGCAGCCTCTACTCTGCTGCTGTACCACTCTTCCTGCTCATCATACTCTTCGTCCATCTTTGAGTTTTGCTCAGCCATGACCTGGTTCCAGATCCCCTGGAATGTGTCCATGGATATATAACCCCCATACTGGGCCACTTGCTGCCTCACCTTGGCCATAAAATCATCTTCAGCGTCAGAGCCTTCCATACTTGTCTGCTCCAAGTCGCTGGATACCTCTGCTGCCAGGGGCGCTGCACGAGTGCTAACGTTGCCCTCAATTTGTAACTCCAAGGAATTGGTGTTCTGTAGCTGTCCTTCTGGCTGTGGGAACAATCCCGCAGCTTGTTGGTTCCTCTGCGTCGTTCGCAGCATGAGGTACGCCTGTACATCGTTGTAGACCCGGTCTGCCATCCGCTCCGCTCGGGCTGGTGAGAATAGAGCCATCCTGCTCCTATATTCCCTGGCAAACTCGGATTCCTCCTCCTCCCTCGGAGGTGCTGCAGCAGCTGCGACTCTGTCTCCTTCCATTTTCCTGATTTCCTTTGTAGATAGGGTCGCTGTACGGATACTAGCGTTGCCCTCAATTTGTAATCCAGAAATGGTGTTGTCTGTAGCTGTCCCTCTGCTTGTAGGAACGATCCCGCCGCTTGCCACCAATTGTAACGGACCGTTTCACTTACAAGAGGATAAAACCCAGTTTAGGCGATAATCCCCTTTCCAGATGCACAGGCAGCTATGGCAAACACCATTCTCCCGACTGGAACCACACAAACACTGGAACAGCTGAACAAGAAAAGCAGACATCGGCTTACACTCTTGGCAGTCAGCATACAATCCCATTCCCCCAAAGACCGAGACGACACATCGCTTTGAGGGTTAAGCAAGAACTCTAGACTGGGACACCCAGTCTGGCTTTTATTTCCAACTCACACATACAGGCCACACCCAGGGGGAGGAATAAAAGAACCAATGACATAGATGTTACCTCCCACACATCCCCTCCCCTTAGTGTGACACATAATCCCATTATGCATACAGAGTAAAATATACTTTTACACAACTTTCATAACTTGAAAACCATATTCACATAAAAATACATATCCACAATCAATCCATTCAGGGGAACAACATATTAAAAAATGGCATGAATCCGACCAGGGGTTTAAAAGTTACTAAAAGTATCTTTTGGGCCCTGGCTTGCAGCATGGCACAATCTGGCCCAAACAGAAGTAAAACATCCCCCACAATGCATCCCGGCTTCCTCCCTTCTGCCCTGGAGATAATTGGAGAAGTAATCCAATTATCTAGGACTAGAGTCAGACTCCATTAACCACATGGTTGCAAAAAGACAGTAAAAGACATAAAATTACATACTGATACATTTAACACATAAAACACACATTTCTACATATCCCCAGTTTAACTGAACACATAAATACCTACATAATATTTAAGACAGCATTACTGTGATATGTTACAAAGTCTTAAAGGGACATTAGTCGGGGGCGGGGCCGGACCGCCGAGCAGAGCGGACGCTAAGCGGAGTAGCTCCTGTTTACGACCGCACAAATTGTGGCAAAACTGCTCGAAAAACGCATAAACTCGACAAATAACGCGGCCCAGCAACCGGTGAAGCTACGGGGCACCCAACGGTACCACTTATGCAGACCCACAAGCGAGAACCCCCCGACCGCACCTTGAGGCCTACAAGCAAGGCAGTAACGGGAGAGGCGGCCGCTCTCCCACTGCCTCATGAAGCTGGAAGGCTGGCTGCAGGCCCTTGTCCTCCCCCCTATGGACCGGCGGGGGTTATCCCGGTCCCAGGAGGCCGCCCGCTTGCCCCAAAGCAACGACCGCAACTCACTACTCCTGGCGTGGCGGAACACTCCCGTGGGCCTCCTGCAGAAGCGAAGCCACGCGCTACACTCGACAGCATCGACGCCATCTTTGCAGCCTTCTGGCTCCGGCTGGAGCTGAGAATGAGAAGCTCTCCTCTGCCCACGCAAAACCACTCACCTACCAAAGGTGCAGTAAACCTCTCGACCAGGCCGATACCAGACAAAGCACAGATGCAACAAATTACTCGGGCTGGGCCGACCATGGGCTGGAGTAGTAAGCGGAGCGGAGAGAAGCGGGGAGCGAGCAGACCCTCCCAGGGCACAGCTACCACATCTCGGCAACACACAGCAAATACGGGCCCTCCTGGGTTGAGAGCTCACGGGGAGGCATACCCCCGGCATCGTCCACATAAGCGGAGGCACCGACGCCGCAGGCGGCGTAGAAACATCAGGGGCCCCAGCTACCCCCGATATGGGAAGGATCCGGACTCCAGCACGAGCCACCGAATCCGTGGAGCAAAGATGCAAGCTCTCTACAGAACCTGGGGCCGGAGGGCCACTGATCTCTGCCCCTGCTAGACGCCTTTGCCGACTGCAACACCCGCGCACAAGCGGGGCATCGGCTGAACGAGACACACCAGTGATGCACCAGCCCTCCACCGCGAGGTGCAAGCAGGCCGGAAGACTGCCACGCAAGCTACACACACACGCAAACCTGGACTTTCCCCTGCTGACACTGCTGACCAGGTCTTACCTAACAAACACCCCTCAGATGAATCTGAACTGATGCCACTTCACGTTATATTTTAATTTTATATTTACAGTCTAATTTGCTTTGAATTCATGTCCAGTTAACGACAATAGGTCGCTGACTGACTGCCTTGCCTACAGGGAACCGTGTTAAATAATCTCATGTTAAGCAGGGTAAACCTGGGCCTAATTGCTTGCTAGAATTGAGAGCCTGCTGTAACCTAATATAGACATATCTCGCCCACTAGTCTGACCCTTGCATTTAAAGGGGATTATCCCCCATACACTTGGTCTCCAGCTTGTAACTATCCGTAACCTTGTATAGGTACTGAGAATGCTGGTTTGAAGCCTGTAATTACATGCATAGCTTAGGAACACTGTGATGCTTGAAACGCCTATAAATCGCTTATAATTAATCGAAATGTTTTAATGAGTAACGATCGCAGTTTTTCCCAAATGTGAAACACAAACCAGCTTGCCAGCATTAACGTATGTTATAACGATACCTGCTAAACTTCACTCTTTTACCTTAATTAATGATGTTTTATTTTGTGACGCTTAACCTAACTTGAAACGCTGTGATTATTCATGTTTAAAAAAAAAGAAAAATATGGCAGGCTTTCTTTGGAGTGTAATGTGAACCATCTTGTTACCATTCCCATGTGTTATCCCTATGTACCTCCCCTTTCTGTTCTGTACCCCATAACGCATAGGCCATAATAAAACAAAGATTGACAAAAAAAAAAAAAAAAAGGGACATTAGTCCCAAAAGTCCCAATATGTCCATCGCTGATTTTAAAGGGCCAGTAGCAGCAATATAAATTATTACATGCCCAAATATAGTGTTTATAGAGCAATATGTCCATGGGCCGTAGTCGCAGGGCAGGAGGCTAGCAGCCAGGCCTCTCCAGTTCACAGTGGCGAAGCTGGTTTCGCCACAAACACACTCTGCATTCACTGCACAAACAGTATCTAATACACACAAACACTACATCCATTACACACATTCTAATTGCATCTTCTATTGTATAATATAATTTAATCACAGGCAGAGGGGAGGATTTTGTGTGGGCTGTAACCTCTGTTTTATTGGCTGCTGTAGATAACGTGTGTCCCTCCCCTGCATGGGAGCAGGGCATAAAAGAAACTGTAGCTTGAATACCTGTTGTTGTTACTTCCAGTAAAGTTTTGTTCCAGCATTAAGCCTTGGCTCATGTGTGGATTATTCGGCGATACCAGCGATTTATTACTCTGTGGATTACTTGGTGATTTTATTTAATGGGAAGAAGGGAATGCTTGATGGAGTAACGGATTGTACCGTCACAAAGGCCAAACATGGGTTGTATGGGAATGTAAACTTTTGACCAGGGCCATTCTCAGAAATCTCTCACAGATATCACTTTTTCCCAGACCTGTGAAATGTAATAATTGGTCCTGAAATGGTCAAGAAGGGAGATTTTTTTTCTTCTTTTATTAAATCTTTAATGCATATTCATGTTAATGAACCAACTTTAAAATGTTAAAAACAGTTAGTAAATCTGCTATACAGTGTCCCTTTAATTTGTTGCATACTAATTACAAAAATCATTAAACTGAGACTGGGTTCTATAACAGAGGAGACTGAATTTCACTTTTCTACCTCAGTGTCAACGTTCAGTGAATTAATCGCAAACAAATGTGATATTTCCAACTCATGGCTACTATACACAACTCTAATCGGAACAAATCATGATGGCAATTAACAGTAACAACATGAAAATCATAGAGTAGCATAGATGATTATTTTTCCTTAGAAATAAAAATGGTGTCCCCCTCCCCAACTTGTTATAGACTGCACAAAATATTAAAGAACTGTCTTCTTGTCTAATTATGATTTCAGTTCCTGTAGGCAATGCTCTGTTGCCCCCTATGCCATAGTGCCTCCAACGTACTTAAATTTACGGGCTGAGATTTAACTTCAAAGAAAAGCAAGAAATGGAGGAGCACAGCTTAAATCAAAATCCCCCAAAGCTGTGATGTGCAGAATATTCAACATAGAACTGGTGATGAATGTTCCTCCCACACACAGACACAAGATTAATCTATTCTGGTGATTGCCGACATAGAAATGTCTCTGCTCTGATATCACAGGCCTCTTTATCCTTTATCTTCTGCTGTCTCATTCTATTGACATATTGCTTTATCCCTCTGCTGGCATTTAGTTTCTGAATATTTCTTCACTATTACCCGTAACGGACTGGTTTCTTCTCTATAGGAAAGAAGGACCAACAAATACTTCATCCGTGGCACTCTTTATAATATATTCTAAAGAACATATGCTGTATAACACAGACACTGTACCATATAAGCAACAGAAATAATAATATAATCATATTTTTATACCATTTAGAAGTTAGACGTTTGCTTATACAGCCCTAGACACACCTCCCCTAGATGTGACTCATCCATAGAAAAAAAAAGTTTCATTTTCAATCAGATTTTACTGCACAGTGTGTTTACTTTAGAAGTTATTATCTCCTGCTCTGTTGAAAATCGATCACACACAGGAGACTCTAGTAGGGAATTATCAGTGCAGGACAGTGGCTTGATGTTATAGGCATAAAATAATACCCAGTATGAAATAAGTAAAATAATACACCAGCATAAGGCCTTCATCATGTACCTGCCAGTTATTATGCTCTTCGAAATAAACGTTTGGTCTTTTTGCAGCTTAAAAGAGTGTTATATTTACCTTCAAACTATATTGGATTTATGTGGATGGGAACAGCAGATCCCTGGTATTCCCAGCTCAGGATGTCTCACCCAAATTACATACTTGCCATACCACATTTTCTGTTGTGTGAATGTAAGGAGTATTTTAAACTATGGAGGTCTAAATACTAATATCGTTGCAGTTTCTATGCGTACTGATAGTGAGGAATTTTCTCTGTCAGGAATTTTCCCTTGCCATGGTCTTTTGTATAAATTTGCAACTCTCTGTATTTCTCCTTGTCCCAAAGGAGCTGGCGAGTAGCCCCAATGAATGATACAAGACAAGGCTCACAGTGACTTCTGAGCCATTAATGACAAGTTAAATACAGCAGGAAACAGGGGTGGTCGTTACAAGCATTATCCAATCTTAATGGACCACTATAGTGCCAGGAAAACATACTAGTTTTCCTGGCACTATAGTGCCCTGAGGGTGCCCCCACCCTCAGGGACCCCCTCCCACCAGGCTGGATGCAGAGTAAAGGGTTAAAACTTACCTTTATTCCAGCGCCGGGCGGGGAGCTCTCCTCCTCCTCTCCGCCTCTGATCCTCCCTTTCTGCTGAATGCGCATGCGCGGCAAGAGCTGCGCGCGCATTCAGCCGGTCGCATAGGAAAGCATTTACAATGCTTTCCTATGGACGCTTGCGTGCTCTCACTGTGATTTTCACAGTGAGAATCACGCAAGCGCCTCTAGCGGCTGTCAGTGAGACAGCCACTAGAGGATTTGGAGGCTGGATTAACCCTATTATAAACATAGCAGTTTCTCTGAAACTGCTATGTTTATAAAAAAGAAAGGGTTAATCCTAGAGGGACCTGGCACCCAAACCACTTCATTAAGCTGAAGTGGTCTGGGTGCCTAGAGTGGTCCTTTAATAAAATCATCTATCTTATCTTAGCATCTTAACCTCTAGCAAGCTTGTAAGTGTATCTTCATGTTCGGGCCTTGCTCAAAGCTAAATTTCACTATAACTACTCACTTCAAACTAATATGCATGCGCACTACGAATTAAAGTATACTCACTAAGAATTAAAGATATTTACTATGCAGTTCTAAATTACACATTACTATGCAGTTATGATTAAAGGGAGAAAAACAGGAAATAAGGCTGACAGACAGAAGCATACAGGCTATATAACACCTATTACTCTACAGCTCCTAATTATCTAGGGGTATATTCACTAAGCATTGGATATAGATAAAGTATATCATTGCAAATAGCTGACATGTTAACCAATGTCAAACAGACTGGCCAGCCGGTCATCTGTATCTTAAGCCCTGGGTAAACATAGGCAAAGTGTATTATTCCCAACACTTACCCAGTGTTCTTATTTTCTGATGATACAGCACAGATATGGTAATTAGTCAATCACATTGTGATGTAACTTTGCAGTGTTGGTATAAAAAATAAGGCTGTCATCTCTAATAAATCGAACAAATTGTGTTGCTCACCAATTTCTGACAAGGTTGGACAGATATGTATGGACCAAGCAGGTTCTTGTCAAATCAGTCCAAAATAGTTTCATTGAAAACTTTCGAATAGCGTCCAGAGACTCATCTACCATGGTCTTCAGTGATTATGGGAGCATCAACACGGGTGAGCTTGGGGAGCCTAAGCGCTGAATGTGATACCTTATAGCCCTGTATCTTTATCTGTATCACTGTAGGGGGAAAGTGCACCACAGCCCATGCTTTCCTGACTGGCACACTGCCCCCAATGTAGGGATAAAAGGGTACCCAGAGAGCCTCTGCTCTCATCCTCTGCCATGTGAAGTGAACTCCAGGCAGTTTAACTTTCTGATTTAATCAGGGGGAGGGGTTTATTTAACTGTATATATATATATATATTTTAAATTATATATATGTAACACAATCACACCTCCTCTACACACACACACACACATTACAGCTCAGTCCCATAATATATCCCCAACATTTACATACTACATTCCCAACGCACACACGCACAGACACACACTGCATCCCCAGCACACACAATACATCCCCTACACACACTACATTCCCTGCTGCATCCCTTATGTCATGTAACATCCAGTACACAAACAGACGGCATTGCTTACTTACACACTGCACCCACTATGCACACACTTCAACCCCACACACACACTGTATTCCCTGTACAAACACACTCTGTCTGTAGCCCCTAGACACACATACTTCATCACAAACATAAATTAAACAGATCTATGTTCACATAGCTGTGAAGTTCTCGGATACACTATATGCATGTTACTGTAAGATTGTGTGCTTGTCTATTCCTGTGTGTACATGTCATTGCTTGTGTCTGCTTGACTGTTATGTCTGCCTGTCTATGCCTGAGTGAACCTGTGTGTACTTGTCTGTGTGTGACTGTGTGTACCTGTTTGTGTCTATGTCTGTCTACCCGTATGTGCTTGTTTATGTCTGTATGTATATGCCACCTGTTTCTATGTGTGTGTATGTGTATATGTGTGTTTTTGTAAGTAACTGCAAGGGTGCCAAGAGACATGTTAACTGGTGAAAATGGGAAGGGACGAAGTGTAGAGCTTTAGGAAGGGGATACCAGGTTATTTTTGGGCACACGCCCTGGGTGTCTTTTGACCTCTGAAACACCTCTGGAGGATCCCATTAACAATGTCCAGGGAATTGATACAAATTTGACAGGAGTTTGTCCTATTTTAGCAAAGAACAATTGCTGAAAAACTAGACAGAACAACAGATTAGGCTTGGGGTGTGAAGGAGACATAAGTTATCTGTCACAAGGCTTTGTTATGTTACAATGGACAGTAAAATCCTAATATTTCTTTCTTCCAATCACTTAGAAAGGCCCACAGAGCAATGCAGCCAGATAACTGACCATCTGACCCTTAAGGGAATGGCAAATTTAGAGCTAATGTATTTAAATGGAACTGATAAGCCAACTATGAATGTATCTCTCCTGCACCTGATTCCTAGTAACTACATAAAGACACAGAAGAGATAAGGGGAAAGGAAGGAGCTAAAAATGAGAGTGGGCATGAAAGGGGGAGGGAGGACGGACGACGGCAGTGATCAATCACAATGAGACTAGAGAAATTGAACATTTTAGACAAAATTACACAGCTGCTGTTACAATAGATAAAGTTTTTTTTTTTAACTGGACATTTTTTTCAGATTTGACTATCTTGGCCTAAAAATTGCTACTATTGGAGAATTCAACTCTTGGGCCAAAATTATTGTTTTTCATTTTACATATTTTGGCCTAAAATGTGTAGTTTGCTAGTAAGTTTTAAAAATCTACGTTTTAGTGAATAAACTAAGCAAATAAAATCTAAAATAAAAAATAAAATGTAAAGGGACTCTATAGTCACAGCTTATTGTAGTTGTTCTGGTGAGTAGAATCATTCCCTGCAGCCCTTTTGCAGTAAACACAGTCTTTTCAGAGACATTACAGTGTTTACATTACAGCCTAGGGATACCTCCACTGGCCACTCCTCAGGTGGCTGCTAGAGGTACTTCCTGGGGCAGTTCTGCACACTGTGCAGCACTGCCATTCAGTGTCTCCACCCTCTGTATGCAGAACTTTCCTCATAGAGATAGATTGATTCAATACATCTATATGAGGAGATGCTGATTGGCCAGGGCTGCGTTTGGGTTGTGCTGGCTCTGCCCCTCCGTGACAGTCTCAGCCAATCAAATGCTTTCCTATGTGGCATAATTTTGGTTGGCTCAGAACAACACTCCTGATGATGTCAGCTAAGCAGGCAGATCAAGGGCAGAGGCAGCAGCAAGGTGGAGCCAGGGGGGCTAGATGGTGGTTTTACCACTATAGGGTCAGGAATACATGTTTGTGTTCCTGACCCTATAGTGTTCCTTTAAGTAATTTTTTCAATATCAAAATCATTTTGTCCAAACCAATCAGCATAACAGTTATTTGAAACGTGGGATGCATAGCTAGCACTTAAGCATAGAGTACAACAGGAAAAAGTATTATAGAAACAGAATAAAATATTTTTCTAATTTTCACCAGATTTAAAGTGAATCACAAATTTAAAGGGTTACTCCAACCACCATGACCACTTCAGTGATTTGAAGTCGGAATGGTGGTACGAGTATGGATGTGCACATTCCGAGAAATTTGCACTTGTGTGAACTCTGTTCCGGACAACCAAATGTCAATTCTGTGCAAATATTGTCAGTGCACACTGCACGCTGTCATCAGACGTATCGATCGTCTCCGTTACAAGCATCATGCCTGCATGAGGAAGCTTGCTTTCCCCTCCCTCTCTGCAGTCCCTCCAGCCTCCCTGCATTACTTTAGTCATGTTTTAGTTGTTTGTTTATTTGCTTTTTAATTGAAAATTCCTCCCACATCTATGAGCCGGCGGTATGGTCCAATCACAGGCTTCTCTATGAATTGCCTTTAATTGTATCAAGTGAGTCCCTTGCTGATGTCAGACAGAGGAGGGAATTTGGTGCTGGAAGGTTCACCCAATGCTGATTGCAAGTAAGCTTTATTTAACTTGTTTGTTTGTTTTTTTTCTTACGTTTTAAGGAGGGATGTCTGTTAGCAATGCCCATTAGTGCATTGTAAGCCAAACACAAACAACTGCCAGAAAGAGATGGCCTTTAAGGCCACAGCAAGCAAACTAAGCGCATAGCGAGCTTACTTACTTTATTATTATTATTATTATTATTATTATTATGATATTTATATAGCGCCATCAAATTCCGCAGTGCTTTACAATGGGTGGACGAACAGACATGTAGTTGTAACCAGACAAGTTGGACACACAGGAACAGGGTTGGGGTTGAGGGCCCTGCTCGATGAGCTTACATGCTAGAGGGAGTGGGGTAAAATGACACAAAAAGGTAAGGATAGTATTAGACTAGTGACAGTTGCAGAAGAGGAATCAGTCAGGAGCTATTTACAGTTTAATTGATACACTTTTATGAAGAAGTGGGTTTTTAATGATTTTTTGAAGGAGTGGAGACTGGGTGAGAATCTAACGGAGGAGGGAAGCGAGTTCCACTGGAACGGTGCAGCCCTCGAGAAATCTTGAAGGCGAGCATCAGAGGTGGGAGTACGGACAGAGGATAGACGTAAGTCTTCAGCAGATCGTAAGGGCCTAGACGGGACATACTTGTGTATAAGGGAGGATAGATAGGTGGGAGCAACATTTATGTAGAGATTTGAAAGCAAGAACCAGAATTTTAAATTGAGCCCTATATCTTACAGGAAGTCAATGTAGGGACTGACAGAAGGGTGAGGCACGTAAGAAACAAGAGAGAGTGCGCAGTGGACTAGAGAGGAGCGTGTTTTTAGTCGCTACTGCCGACATGGTGCAGCAGGGAGAGGGACAAGTGACAAAGTGAGGGAAAGTGTCAAAGTGAGTGCAGCAGTGACAGGAACACCTTGGATGAACATTTTATTTTTAAAAGGCATTATTTATTTTTTTAACCATTATCCCAGAGTACGATAAAATAATTGCTGACAGAAAGTGTAAAACAAAAAACCTGAAAGATTTATTTGAACTTAGCAAAGTATTTATTTATTTATTTTTATTTTTATTTTTGTATTCTTTATTTTTGTTGTGCAGGTAGGTACATGACAGTATCAAACGCCACAACAACGTACATATATATATATATATATATATATATATATATACAGGCTTCACATTGGCAAGAGTATGTGCACATTTTTAATGATATAAAATATAAGCAAGATCAACATAACAGGCTTAACAGTGGTGAAGTGTTACTGCAATGTAGGGTGGCATATGTGTGAATTAGGTTGCTTTGCTGTATACTGCTGCAGTATTTTGAGTGCTGGAACAAACAAGTCTGCTTGAAAAACTAGACCAGTGCTTCTATCATAAGGACCAGCAGACCTGAAGAGTATCAGTTAAGTAGATTAGGTAAATAAGTGAGTATTCTGGCTGTGCTTTGCAGTTAGAACGTCAGAGTGAAAAATAAAAATAAATAAAACAATGAATGTATAACAACGCGCAAAGTATTTTTTATAACATGATTTATATGCAAAATATTTTAATCATTAAACACCCCTTTACACGGAGAGTAAAGAGCTAAAAATATGCGGCCCGAAGAACTTTAGCCTCTTTTAATTTCTAAATGTATTATTATTATTTAAATTAAAGATTACACATATTGCAGTAGTAGCTTTATTTTGTAATAAATAACTATTTACAAAGCATCTCCTGGCTTAGCCTTGCTCTTTAGGGGAAGTATAATATTTTATATTTCGGTATTTAACAAGGGAAGATGTGAAGAAAATTGTTTCATAGACCAATGTATTTAAAGGGACACTCCACTACATTTAAAAATCACTTACACTGGAGGCTTATCAAAAAACTGCTTGTAGAACTGCAGACCTCTAGTCTGCTACCTTTGCAAGACCTCGTCTTCTAACCTCGTCCAGACTTTCTGTGGCTGGCCAATCACAGACTTCCAAGTGTAGCTTAATGAGAAGTCTTTGATAGGCAGGTGCTCTTAGCAATTGCTGCCTCTTGAGTTCAGTGCAAATAAGCTAATCAAACCAGGAAGTAACATGACCTGCTCTCTGCTTGAAAAGCCAAGGGGGTGTAACCAGTAGAATTTATAAAAGTCTACATTTCTATTGATATCATCCCTTTTACCAAAATTAAATTAAGAGGGCACACTCTTCAAATATAAAGCTTTTCAACAAGCTAATGTGCTCTAGGGATCTGGAGTGTCCCTTTAAAAAACAGAAAAATATAAAATCATCATGCGTGTGATATGCCACATTTCATGTAAGTACTGCGAACAGACAAAACACAGACAAATACACCTTTATCCTGTGTGAGTATTCAATTCACTCACTGCCATTTATATTTACTCTAACACTAGAAGGCATGGCATTGATCACAGGCAGTTTAAAAAAAATCATAATATTCTAACTTTAAACTGGGCTATGTCTTTTACATTTTCGGAAGTACTAAGGATTTCCAATGCTGCAAAGTAATACTCCAGAATTTTCTTTCTTCCTCTAAATTCCCCCAGCTGGCAGAGAGCAAAGACCTGAGGCAAAAATGTTGCATGCATATTGGATGACTAACGTAATTATGCCCCGTGCTTTCTACTAATAGGATCTCGGAATAGACAGGTGCTCTGAAAGGATCCTTTCTTAGTGAAACACTGGGAGATACAGCCGCATAAGCCTCTGTTTTAATTTGCATCCATAATAAAGTATTGGGGTATGTTTTAAGCTTCTTTTATTTGTTAAAGGGCCAGTGCACCCAATTAATGTTCCAGCTATATCCATCATCCTTTGTAAACAGCGTGCACACATATTTACAGAGATACTCTCTTCATGACCCCTCCTTACAAACATTTCAGTGCAGTTTTATGGTCCTGAATTGTCCAAGAGCTTTTACCTTTTCTATTATTGATTTCCTGTTATTTACCATTGGTTAATTGATTGTTATAGTTGTTTTCTGTTACAGCTAATTTACCACCATTATGTTACTTTCTGTTATTCTTACCTTGTGGTGTTATTTGACAATTATGAAACTGCTAGAACAGATAGGTTGTTGGTTGTTCTTTCTTGAAAGATTCAGTGATGCTTCTCTGGAGGTTAGAACTACTCATTTTCTCAGCCCAGTAAATTCACTTAAAGGGACACTATCAGACAGCCACTAGAGGGACTTCCAGGTGCTTCGTTAAATGACGCTATACATCCTCACGCTATGCATGAGGACTCGGAATGCCCATGGGAAAGCATTGAATAATGCTTTTCTATGGGAAAAACTTAATGCGAGCATGGGCATTACCGCGCACGCGCATTAGGTCTCCCCTGCCAGCTGACATCGAAGTGGGAGGAATGTGGGCGGAGCCTGACCCAGCGGCGAGGGACATCAGCGATGGATTCAGGGAAGTGACTAAATGGGTTTTAAACAATCTATTTGTGGTGCTGGCACTCTATTAGCTAAAGGTGCTGGTATCTGGGCATACACTTTAAATAATGCCCTTAGAATATATACAAGAAAAAGAATAAATGATACTGCACTCTATTATTCAATTTGCAATGTTTATTCTAAATATATGAGTAATAGTGAACCATGTCACTCTTGCCAACAAAAATCAGTACCTAGATACTATGTATAATATAATACATGTATCTACAATCACAATCCTAGCTAAGGAATACATATAAATCAAAACAATATAATTCGCGTACACATACATACTGCTGAGTGAACACACAGACTGCTAAGAACACACACACTCTACTGAATACGCAGACTGTCGAATACATACACACACACACACACACACACACACAGACTGCTGAGTACACACACGGGCTGCTAAAAACACACAGATTGCAGTGAGGTGCAGTGTGTGTGAGGGGGTGATGTGCGTGTGAGTAAATGCAGTGTGTGTTTGAAGGGATACAGTGCATGTGAGGGTGTGCAGTGTGTGTGAGGGGGTGTTGTGTGTGTGTGAGAGGTTGTGTAGTGTGTGTGCGCATAGAGTCTATATTGTGTGTGGAGGAGAGCAAAGTGTATTTTTGAAAATAATTTTTTGTATTATGGAGGACTTGGAGGTACTTTGAGCTGAAGTGGTCTGGGTGACTATAGTTGTCCTTTAAGCAAAAATACCATTTAGTTTACCCAATTTTATTGGCTGTAATTATCCCCCTTCTAGGACTGCCTCAATTTCTCAACCCTGTGACTGAGTTTTAGCTATCTTTGTTCCATCTTAGTTATACAAGAATAAGTAAATTAAAAGGAAGGAATTTTAATTAAACAATTAAAACAATCAATTACTTTTTAATTAATTGCTGAATATTCCCACTTGAATTTTTATCTCGGTTATGTAGTAGTGGAAAGAAAAGACGTTTATCTCTCCAGTTGTGGCACAGTAACTCCCACGTACAGTATATATTTTTCAAATTAATATAAAACTGGTTTGCAGATCAGCATAGGAAGATGGTAATGCTGCATATGAGGGGGATTTCAAAGATCAGTAAAGAATGAGTCTTAGGGGCACCATTCAAAATTTATGGGATTTATAGTGATTTATTGTATTTGCTTTTTCATAGTTTGCCATTTGACTATAGTGGTTTACATTTTATTTAAAGGGAATCTATAGTGTTAGGAATGCAAAGTTGTATTTCTAACATTATAGTGCTCTGTAATCCTCCCTCCCTTGCGCCTTCCCACTCCGTTGCACATAAAGGTTTAAAAACTCTTTACTTGCTTACCCGATTCTATCGCTAACTCCCTCGGCGCAGGGTTGTGCTCCACCTTCTCTGATGGGGGGACCTAAGGCGCCCGCAGCCCTTAAATCAGTGCTTTCCTATGGGGATTTCACTGACACTGGATGTCCTCATGTACAGCGTGAGGACGTCCAGCATTGTTTATGGGATTAAGACTCTGATGTACTACCTGCCACTAGACAGCCACTAGAGGCAATCTTAGCACTGCAATGTTAACATTGCAGTTTCTCAAAAACTGCAATGTTTTTTTTTTAAATTGCAATACTAAAGGGACCACAGACACTGCACCAAGACCACTTCAATGAGGAAGTGGTCTGAGTGCCTATAGTGTCCCTTTAATACTGTAAAACAAACATGTCAAACTTGCGGCCCATGGACCGCATGCGGCCCTGAATGAATATATTTGCGGCCCGCCTGCCCTGGGGCTGCCTTGTGCGGTGGCAGCGACCAGCTGCAACACAGGTGCCCTGCCACAGCCAATTGCATGCTTCAGCGGCCACAAGACTGCTAAGTATTAGTCCACGCCAGTTCTGTAGCGCTACAGTACACAGAGTGGCTGTCTGTCTGCAGAGCAAGCCAGCATCTCCCCCTTCCCTCCTGCTCGCAGTGCCAGAGGAGTGTCTGGTCTGCTTGAGCAGAGAAGAGCAGAGCTGGAATTTGAGGACGGGCAGTTCATCTTAAGGTGGGGAAGAGGGACTTGAGGGACCTTCCTGTGTGCTGTGTTAAATTGGGGAGCAGTGTATTAAATTGGGCTAGGGAGGGGGCAGTATATTAATTTAGAGGAGGGAAGGGGGCAGTATATTAATTTAGAGGTCCGAGGGGGTAGTGTGTTGAATTGGGGGAGGGAGGGCAGTGTATTAAATTAGAGTTGTGGGAGTGAGGGCAGTTTATTAGATTAAGCGGCAGTGTATTAGAGTGGGGGGCAGTGTATTGGATTTAGGGGGAGGCGGCAGTTTATTAGATTGTTTATTTTTAAAAAAATAAAAAATGATATTCTTTATTTTTGTTGTGCGGGCGGTTACAGACGTATCAAGAGACGCCACAACAGCGTATCTCAAGATTCACATAGATTATGCAGTGGCATGGTATTTCGCACAAATTTTTTATGGTTGTCAAGCTTAACTAAACAGTTATTCTGTCAGAGTGAGTGTTAGCTGAGACATACTAGCATAGAGAAAAGTCATAATGGTTATAGATATACTGATATGTACGGTTAGTCGATTGGTGACAGAGTGTCAGCTAGTGGTATGCTTTACACGTCTAGTTCACTACACTGCTCGTAAAATACACTTTAACATCCAAGTATACATCTTGCACATGTTTTCTGTTTTATCCATCTCTTTAACGTTATGCTATTCAAACTTAAATCTGCATCAGACATAATGCTAGGTAGATACAGTTATTGGAAGGTAGGCTGGGTAAGCAGTGAGATTAGCATGCTTAAACAACATTTGTAAGGTAAGCGACCAATGAGTGAGACCCCTCTTGTGATCCCCCGTGCTAGCCAACATTAAGTAAATACGAAAAAAAAAGAGAACTTAAGAGTCAACAGTCAAAATGGTGCTGGGTGCTTCTTCTCGGCGCGTGTGAGCTCACAGCTCCTATGATTTGCGACGGCGTGGTGGTCGGTGAGTTTAACAGCCGGAGCCGTGTGTAGTGCTGGTTTCAGCTGCCTTGGGTCGGGGCAGTGCCGGGTTTGCCGTATTGATGCGGACGCCTTTCTGGGTCTCTCATCCCTCAGATTGGTCTGTCGGGTCGTACTGGTTTTACCCCTCCGGAGCTGACGAGGGTGTCGTGCAGGTTTTCTCCGCGGTGTCGTGCAAGGTTTTCTCCGCGGTGTCTTCCGGGCCCTGGGTCTCGGTCTGTGGTTGGATCCCCTGCAGCTCGGGTGTGATCCTGAGGGGGCTCCCCGCTGATGCTTGGTTGCCACAGGCGTAAAGGTAGGAGGAGCACCCGTTTCTCTCCGCTGGGTACCTCGTGGTGGGCTACATAGCTCAACGGCAGTCAATGGTATATGCGCCCGTGACTGCATTCTGGCTTCCAATTGCTGCCAGAATGAGGTAAAGATTGTAATTAGTCGCTGTTCGGTGTCCAGCCAGGCAAGTTGTGCACAGGCTGTGTGTGCTGTATCCGCCATTTTAGGAGACTGTTTGGCGGGAAGTACCGGGCTTGTTGTAGTGGTCGCTTTCCCACCGCTTTGCAAGGGTATCTTGTGGGGGTAGACCGGGATGACCCCCACCGGTCCAGAGGGGGGGGGGCTGGGGCTCATGGCTTGAAGCTTGATTGGTCGTGGCATAAGGGGAGCGGCCGTCTCTCCAGTGCCTGTCATCCAGGTAGGGCTCACCTTTGTGCTGGGTGAACGGGGTTTGATATGCCGCTTATTTGGTATCCACATGTACCCCTAGTGTCACTGCATGCTGGGTGGCCGTTCTGGCCTGATTGGTCGCTTTTTGGGCTTTAAAGGTCAGCTTTTTGGCTGTGGTTCGCAGGAGCTAATGTCTTATTAGATTGTTTCTGCATGGAGCTGCTGAACGTTCCCCATGGAGATGCTGATTGGCCACTCGGCGCTTTGCCACACATGTACAATAGCCTGCCAATGCTTTCCTATGGGAAAGCATTGGATTGGCTGAGACCAGCAAGTGAAGGATACACTCCTCCCTCGAGCCGCGCAGCCCTCCTCCTGCCTGCACTCACCTCCTACAGCCCCGCGCGTCTAGCCGATCGGTGCGGCATGACTTCCTTATATAGTGTAGGCGTGACGTCACGCTTGTTCTTAAAGTAACCACATCATCATTACGATCTTAATCTATTTTGAGTCACAATGATGATTTGTACTCAGGGAAGCCTATTTAAGACTTTCTTTGGCCCATATTCTTTGCCCTATTGTCGTTTCTGCATAGATCCTCGCTTTGTGCTCCTAGTGATTTCCTAGTGATTTTGTGTGTTTGACTTCGGCTTCGTATTTGACCTTGTGATTTCTGGTATCCCGACCTGGCTTCATAATTGACCTTGTGATTTCTGGTATCCTGACCTGGCTTCGCATTTGACAAGTGATTTCTGGTATCCTGACCTGGCTTCGTATTTGACCTTGTGATTTCTGGTATCCTGACCTGGCTTCGTAATTGACCTTGTGATTTCTGGTATCCTGACCTGGCTTCGTAATTGACCTTGTGATTTCTGGTATCCTGACCTGGCTTTGTAATTGACCTTGTGATTTCTGGTATCCTGACCCGGCTTCGCATTTGACAAGTGATTTCTGGTATCCTGACCTGGCTTCGTAATTGACCTTGTGATTTCTGGTATCCTCATCTGGCTTTGTATTTGACCTTGTGATTTCTGGTATCCTGACCCAGGTTCACATTTGACTAGTGATTTCTGTTATCATGACCCAGCTTTCGTATTTGACCATGTGTATTTCTGTATCCTTGACGCTTGTATTTCCCTATCCTTGATTCTCGATATATTATTATGTTAAGTCCGGACACTCTAAGGCTCGGTAATACGCCTTTTGGATCCACCTTTTTTGGATTTCCTCTTTCCTGCGTGTTGGGGACGTTACAGCATGGCTTTTTGGCACTTACCGTAAAACCAACCAAGCTACACTTGGAACGCAGGAGAAAAGATCGGTTGACACGCACGCGGCTCACTGCAGATCTCCAGTAGCTGCCTACACCATATATCCTGACTCCAGTATAGCACAAAGAAGTTTTTACCAAGTGTGAGTGCATTTTTAATTAGATTAATTTCTTCAATAAAAATTTTTTTATGCAGTAAGCACTATGGTTTTGCAATCTTCATTTAACTAAGGGTCACATATCATGATCTGTTAGTAATGCTATTTTTATTCGTGAAGGGTACAAATATTATTATTATTACTGTTCAACCTACAAGGACATCTTATTAATATTGTACTATATAAATTAAACTGATCCAGCATACATATCCCAGTTCTATTATAACTGGAGGAAACTGAAATAGCTTACATATCAAATGACTGTTGCTTTTTTATTGCTACAAGAGTTCTACTGATACAAGAGTATCCATCCAGAGACTATTACTTATTGGACTCAAACAAATAATATATTTGAACTATATGCAGCTAGTTGGACATTATCATTTTATTTGGATTAGCTACATTCATTGTGATTTTTTAAAATTGTATTTATATGTTTTGCTGAGTATTACATAATACCAAATTCTATTTTAAAAAGTTTTAACTATTTAATGCAAGCATATTGCATAGTGTTTTCTCTATTTTACAGCTTATAATGCTAAATATGTAAAGGTTTACACTATTGACTACTCCTGGATATTTATTAGATTTTAGCTAATAATCCCCTCTCTTTTTTACTTGGTCTCTGTTAGGCTGGTCCAGGCTCCATGGCTGAGAACATCAATCTTGATGATCTCAGCCAATCCAATGCTTTCAGACATTTGCTCGTATTTGAGAACATGCTCAGGTCACATAAAACAATGTACTCTTTCAGGAGTAAAAATTGAAAAAATATATAGATAGGGGCGGGGCCGGACCGCCATGCTGACCGGTCGCATGCAGGAGAGGCTCCGGAGAAATCTGGCCTCTCAGGCAAATCTTGCAGTTTTGACACCCGCAAAGAGTCCGAAAAACTCGCACACGGCGGTGGTCAAGGTGGCAGGCCCCGAGATCGGGAGCTTTGAGACACTAGGGGCCTGAATGAAGCTTTGGGGACTGCTGCCTACTCGAGAGGGGAGAGGGGTGGACGGCCGCTGCCCTGTCTCCCTTCGCGGCTGCCACACGCCGACTAACTGAGACGCCTGCCGGTCCAGTTTCCCCCCCCGTGGTCCAGGGGGTTATCCAGGCCCCCACTGCGGGGAGCTCAGGAGGAATGGAGAAGGAGAGGCACGGCACCCCTCAGACCTGCCTTCCAAGATGGTGGCAGGATGGAGCCTAACACCAATGGCCCCTGCCTGATGAGGCCACAGAGGAGAGGAGCCTTGCAGCTCACCAACCTGCACACCCCAGACCGTTAACCCTCGAGAGGGAGAGCTCAGCAGGGCAAAAGCCAGGCAACCCCAGACAGCCAATAACTTTGCCGACAAGCCTCACAACCGAGGAGGGGAAGCCCTGTCAACAATAATGAGCAACGGGAACCCAGTAATACCCGCCAAGTGCAGTTTCACATTACCTCACCAAATCTGCAATCTCTACTCGGACTTTCAGTCTCCAGCGACGACTCCCAGACACCTCAAGACACCACAGAGGTACACACAACAAGAGACTGGCGGTGTAAGGGATGCCACTGACAGCCCCTGACCTAGCCATTCTCCAACCCCTGTTACGGCTCTTACCTAACCACATCTCCAGCATGATCCTCCACAGACCTCAATATCTATACAACAGTTAGCTCGAACCCAGTGGTCTTTACTATTATAAAATCTGTTTGCCTAGCATGTAACCTAATGCTCTTTACTTAACATGTCCCAATCGAGTACAGCTTTTTATTTTAGCCTCTTATATCTTGCCTAAGCAATCTCTATGTATGTTAATAGGCTTTCACTGTTACAATTATAAAAATGTGCAGTTTCATCGTTTGCCATATTACTGTTCCATATTTCATGACAATCTAATGCTTACTACAGCTATTGTGGCAATGTAAGATCGTCTGTAATCCCTTGCACTCAAAAATAAAGAATTTAAAAAAAAAAATATATATATATATATAGATAAAGTAACTTAAGGAATATTATTGCCACAAGTGACATAAGCCGTAGCATTTTTTTTTAGTATCCTTTTTATTGAAAATTGAATACAATTTGGCAGTGTTACAGTATTATGCAGGACTAATGTTTCTACAATATGGATTTCGAGAAACAATCATACCTGAATATATTTTTAAGAAATATTTTAAGCACCAAAACAACCTTAGCCTAATGGAGTGGTTTTGGTGTCTAGATCATACCTATGAAGTCTCCTCTCCCAATTCTCTACCATTTGGGAGTTAAAATTATTTGTTTATGCAACCCTAGTCACACCTCCACTGCATGTGACCTACATAGTCTCCCCACACATTTCCTGTAAAGAGTTATCTAATGTTTAAACTGCACAGTCTAATTTAGAATTTATCTACTGCTCTATTAATAGCCTGTTAGAGTCTGCAGATGAGTTTTTGATTAAAGTTCAATTACCAGAGCAGGATATAAAAACTACTAAAATAAACGCTCTCTGCTGTCACATCTGATTGAACATTACCCATTTTTTTATGTTGTCTATGTGACTCACAGTCAGCCAGGGGAGGTTTGACTGGGGCTGCATAAACAGAAACAAAAATGATTTAAAGGGACTCTCCTCTCCAGTGCCACGAAAACAATCAGTTTTCCTGGCACTGCAGGTCCCCTCTCCCACCCACCTCCCATCCCCGGTTGCTGAAGGGGTGAAAACCCCTTCAGTCACTTACCAGAGGCAGCGACATGTCCCACGTCGCTGCTTCTTCCTCCACCGCCACTCCTTCCCTTCATTACGTCAGCCGGCGGGGGAGACTGATCCCACCCGCCAGCTGGGGAGACCTAATGCACATGTGCGGCAATGCCGTGCATGCGCATTAGACCTCTCCATAGGAAAGCATTGAAAATGCTTTTCAATGCTTTCCTATGGGGATGTTAGCGACGCTGGAGGTCCTCACACAGCGTGAGGACATCCAGCGATGCTATAGCACCAGGAAGTGCCCTCTAGTGGCTGTCTAGTAGACAGCCAGTAGGGGAGGACTTAACCCTGCAAGGTAATTATTACAGTTTATGAAAACTCCAATAATTACAGTTGCAGGGTTAAGGGTAGTGGGAGTTGGCACCCAGACCACTCCAATGGGCAGAAGTGGTCTGGGTGCGTGGAGTGTCCCTTTAACTCTTAGATGGCAATAAATAGAACAGTGAGACTTCAGGTGCATGATCTAGACACAAAAACTGCTTTATTAAGCTAAAGTTGCTTTGGTCCATTAAATGTACTGAACTTGATTTAGTGAATGTTATTTGCAATAGATAGCCTTGGAAATTGTTTTTATATCCAATTATATTTGTAGGCACACATATAAAACTCTAGACTTAGCATTTCAAAACAATATAAAAGGGTGTTTGCTTTAACTGCCTGGTACATGGCCAAGGTACTTCTAGGAGACCCCCCTCCCTCATGCTGATGCAAGTTGTAGCAATTCCATGAATTTGTCCGGTCCTCTTTACTTCCCTGATGTCCTTCTTTTCTAGGATCTCAACACATTTTATATGTTTAATTGCATAGTAAACCTTAAACCACATTAATAAATCTCACAGTAATGGATCTTCAAACTAAAATAAATGTGTTTAGAAATACTTTGTTCTTCTTCTAATTTGTTTTCCATTTTTAGATTTGACATTGCATAAATGCCTACAAGTAGAACATGAAGTCATCTGACGTTTTCAAATAGCCCCTACCAAGGCCACACTTCCTAAAATGAATTGGTCTCTTTTCAGCCTTTGAAATGTGAGGAAGTATGAATTTCGTAGCGCTGTACAATGGGTGGACTAACAGACACGCATTTGCAACAAGACGAGTTGGACGCACAGGAACGGAAGTTGTTGAGGGCCCTGCTCAAATGAGCTTACATTCTAGACAAGACATTATGGTGGGCGTAGTATTCCTTTCATTGTACCAGAGACAACATAAACAGGGGAGACAGTGGGTTAAATGAGAGGATGGACTTTTTAAAAAAGTGTTATTATAAAAGCTGGCACCTCTTCCTGGATAATTAGGGAAGAACGAACACTTTAATAGAAACTGATCGAGACAGGAGCAGATACAGAAGGGAAACCACAGTCAGAATGACACGAGAGGGAAACCCTGAACAAACAGAAAATTTAATGAGAAAATGCATACAGAGTTGGAGCCGGTGTTTATCTTGACAGTTTGACACATACACATTTTTATATCCATTTAAAACACAGTTGCAAGATATGCAGTGTTATTTACGAAACTCTTTACTGTAGTGAATATAATCCAGATGGCAAAACTGAGCCAAAAATAGTCACGCTGTGACTATAGCTGACTATAACTCAGTATAAAATGTTTGCCAGATTACAATTTGGATACCAGTTAAGTACAATTTGGAATTTAGTGAATAGCTCTGAGTTAAAGTTGACACGTTGGCTAATCACCCCCTGTTTCTGCCCTCGCAAAAAGAGTATTTCATAAAGCTAACATTTTTATGAAGTACTCATTTTGGCTGTGTTGTAATTTCACTGAAATACAGTGATTGAATACAGTCAAGAGATATATAGAGACACAGTAGAGTAGTAGGGACTATTTTGTCTCCGTATTTTTCCTACGCCTGACACTTCCAGACATTGTCAATCTCCCAGTGCTGTGTGTGTGTGTGAAGGGTGTAGTGTGTGTGGATGAAGGGTGTAGTTAGTGTGTGTGTGTGGGTGTGTTTGATGTCCAGTTGGGGGAAAATTGGTGTGTGTGTGTGTGTGTGTGTGTGTGAAAGGTACAGTGTGTGTATGTCTGTGAAGAGTGCAGTGTGTGAAGGGTGTAGTTAGTTTGTGTGTGTTTGGTGTGCAGTGGGGAGAGAGGGGTGCAGTGTGTGTTTGAGGGGTGCAGTGTGAGCAGGGCGGCGCATCCATAAGGCGGCACAGGTGGCCGCTTTAGGGTGCACCGGCTCTGGTTGCGCAAGATTTAATTGACCGGCAGGAGGGAAGGGCTCCCTCCTGCCAGGCCGCCTTCTGGACCCCTGGCGTGGCGTGCGGCAGTTGTGAGATCAGAGGCGGCGAGGGAGCTCTAATCTCCCCGCTCTGCTCCCTCGCGTACCATTTGCCGATGGCCAGGGGAGGGCTGGCAGCCTTAGGCCTGGGGGACAAAACCAGTCAAGTGGCCCATTGCGCCACCAAATCAGTTCACTATCCATGCCCACCTTTTTCTAGTTTTATAACGGATATTGATGTTATGCTAATCAGTAGCTCTTTGCCATACCCGCTCCTTCACGGCTCTGACTTTCAATGTTGTCAGAGCACAGGCTGAGAATCTCTGAGCCTGTGCTCTGACTCACTAACTGAGCGCCGGAACCACGAGGGAGAGGATATGATCTGACTGCACCTACTGCTGGTGCGCACCAGTGGACCACCAGCGAATCGTTTAAATTAAATATGCTGGTGTACCCAACTTGTGAGCTGTGTTGGCCGCCGGGCGCCTCTGTTGTCATGGCACCCTGCGTGACCGCACAGCTTGCCCACCCCAACGGCTGGCCCTGCTGACACACACTGATGTTACTACTTAGACATCCCTCAATATTAATACAGAGATGAGAGTAAACACCAATAAACTGTGGAAACAGAGATGATCCCCCCAAATTTATAAAGGTTTGCTTAGAGGATTTATTCAAGATTAAATCATGCCTCCTCCTCTCTCCCCCATGCGCTGCTCTGTAGGCTGGGAGGAAGTGAAGAGTAATCACAGTCTCCCAGCACAACGCCACCTGTGGCTGCATGGGGAACAGCTGTTTAATGTAATGCTTGCAGGACGGCCAGCTGCCGCAGAACCTCTTTGTTTCCGTCTCTGCAAAGGGCTCCAGGCACTGCTTGTTGTGAGTGTGAGCCACTGTAAATTAGGGGCAGAGGGCACTTGCACTGCGGTCAAGACGGGTCTGGGCAGGAGGAGAGTGCAGTGCAATCAGTGCACTCCCCTCCTGTGGGTCACCAGTAGACTGGTGCACCTGCCCAGGATCAGAGCCGGTGCAAGGATTTTTGCCACCCTAGACAAAATATAAATTTGCCGCCCCCCCCCCATGTGACATCACAATGCCCCACCCATATGATCTGCCATATGAACTAACGCCAGTGCTGCACACAGTGTGTGTTTACATTAAAAAGCCTGCAGGGACCAGCTATAGACACCAGAACCACTTCATTAAGCTATAGTGTCCCTTTAATGTGAGGTAAATTATAGATTAGTGTCACTAATAATATACTAGATTGCCTACTTACAATTAGATGAGGAGGATGATGGGCTGCAGTTTGGCTCCACTGGTCTGGTGTAGAACAGGACCTCTGGAGGCTGTTTGCAACTGTGGTCACAAAATTCAACGTTCTGGGAGAATTGGAAGCAGCTCCATTTTTTGGGGGCCTCTTACACAGCTCAAGGTCTGGGCCCCAGTGCCTGACGGTGAGTATGCCCATAAGGCCCACTCATAAGTCCACTTATATGTTCCACCCACCCATGAGCTCGCTCACAGGGAGTGGAGTGTGTAGGGGATGTGTTATGTGTTATCTAATATGTGTGCTTATGGTATGTAGTGTATAGGGATACCAGTTCGTGCAGGTGATGCAGTGTGTTTGTGTGTAGTGGAAGCAGTGTCTATTTGTGTATAAGGGATGTATTATGTGTTTCTGGTTGTGTGTGAGGGATGCATTGTGTGAATCTGTGTTTGTATGCATAAGGGATGCAAGGTGTGTGTCTGTATGTGTGTGCATTGAGTGTAAGAGATGCATTGTGTTTCTGTGTGTATGTAAGAAAAACAGTGTGTGTGTTTGCATGTGTGTGTAAGGGTTTGCATTGTATGTTTCTGTGTATGTGTGCAAATGATGCATTGTCTTTGTGTGTAAGGGTTGCATTGTGTGTGTGTGTGTAATGGATGCATTGTGTGTTTCTCTGTGTGTAAGGGAAGCATGTTCAGTTTCTGTGTATGTATAGGGATGCATTGTGTGTTTCTGTGTATGTATAGGGATGCATTGTGTGTGTGTGTGTGTGTGTGTGTGCGCGTAGTGTTAAAGAGCTCCCTGTCTTGCCCCCTGTCCTATAGAGCTGTCCCTTCTGTCCCTTAGAGCTCTCCCCTGCCCCTTAGTGGTCTCTCCTCTCCCCCACCCTCCCATAGCGGTCTCTTCTCACACTCACCCACCCTCCCTGTGCTCTTCTCATCCCCCCTCCACCCTCCCTGTGTTCTTCTCACTCCTCCCTCTGTGTGTTCTCACCCCCCGTGTTCTTCTTACCCCCCCTTCTCCCTGTGTTCTTCTTACTCCCCCCCTTGTTCTTCTTACCTCTTTCTTCTTATTACTCCCCCCTTCTTCTTACCCCCCTTCTTCTTCTTAACCCTCCTACTTCTTCTTACCCTCTCTTCTTCTTCTTACCCCCTTCTTCTTCTTACCCCTTCCTTCTTCTTCTTACCCCATTCTTCTTCTTACCCCATTCTTCTTCTTACCCCCGTTCTTCTTACCCCCTTCTTCTTCTTACCCCCCCTCTTCTTCTTACTCCCCCCTCTTCTTCTTACTCCCCCTTCTTCTTCTTACCCCCTCTTCTTCTTACCCCCTTCTTCTAATTACTCCCCACTCTTCTTACTCCCCCCTCCCCTCTTCTTACTCCCCCCTCCCCTCTTCTTACTCCCCCCTTATTCTTACTTAGGTTAGAGCTCCCTCGCCGCCTCTGATCTCACCACTGCCGCACGCCGCCCAGCAGCCCCACTGGACCCCAGGGACAGTTCCACGCCAGCTCTCCAGGTAGGGAGGCTGGGTGGAAAATGTTTTTTTTATAAAAATAATAATGAGTGTATGTGTGAGTGAGTGTGTCTGTGAGTGTGTGTATGTGTGAGTGTGTGTATGAGTGTGTATATGTGTGAGTGAGTGTATCTGTCTGAGTAATTTTATGAGTGTGTGAATATGAGTGTATGTGTGTGCAGAGTGTATATGTGAGTGTATGAGTGTGTCTGTCAGTGTGTGTTTGTGAGTGTCTGTCAAATCAGTGAGAGTATGTTTGTCATTGAGCCTGTGTGTGACTATCAGTGTGCCTGTCAATGAGTGTCAATCAGTGTGTGTCTGTCAGTGTGTGTGTGTGTGTCAATGAATCAGTGAGTGTCAGATAAGTGAGTCTGTGTTTGTCAGTGACGTCTGTGTGTTTGTCATTGAATGTGTGTGATTGTCAATGTGTATACACCACTGAGTGTAGCGTGGCGGAGCGGAGCACGGTACAGGAGCTTCTGTTTCCTGTACCCGGCCAGACTGACTGGAGGTGCTCACTGAGAGAGCAATCCCTGTCAGTCTGGCCGGGTACAGAAAACTAAAGCTCCTGTAGGGGATCTGCTCTGCTCAGCAACGCTACAAGAGGTACACCAGGAAGGGGAGTGTGACCACTAAGGGGGTAGGAGGTGCACTAAGGGACAGGGAGGGGAGAGAAACACCGAGGGACAGGAAAAAGAGGGGGAGGGGAGGACACTAAGGGACAGGGAAGGGAGGGGACCACTCATGGCCGGGGAGGGGAGAGGGGCTGGTTAAGAGGCACATAGGTGAAGATGTTGTTGTTTTTTTTTTTTGGGGGGGGGGGGGAGGGTGGAAAAATGTATCTTCGCCTATGTACCTAAAAATCCTTGCAGTGTGGGGGTGAGATTGGAGCATTGCCATGGTAACTGCAGCAATGCTCTGACCTTGCGAGAGGAACCCAGTGGAGCTGCATGATAGAACTCTCCAGGCCATGGGTCTTCCCTGCCGGCCTCGTCCTATGGCCATAGCGGCCCACCGAGTGTTTGCCCGATGACCAGTCCGGGCCTGCACAGAGGGGTATATTTATAAAATCCTACACACATATTAACATATTAACCCTTAATAGAGAGCACATAGGGTGGGCAGCAGCAATGTAATACAATCACTGTGTGATAAAAAAACAAATAGAAGCAAACAAAATAATCAGAGAACGTGCCTTTCAGCTGAAGGAAGCTAGGGTAATTGTTCGTGTAGGACTCACCTAAGAGGTTAACCTTGAAGAGGAGAAGTGAGTGTACACTTTAGTGGCATTGTAGTGATGCTAAAAAAGTCTTGTTTAGATGTGCATAGAGATTTGGGATAGTGTGCAAGTAACTGTCTTTTTTTTTATTTCTATGTATTGGGGTTGATGTGTACTATAGCCATTGCTGTTGCCCAGTAGTAGTGGGAGTGTACGTGCAGGGCTTAATTGTGTATGCCAGTACCATGTATGTGCTCAATTGCCTGCACACTTTGAGAAAAAGCAATCTTCATAACATTCCCCACGAGAAACGTTTTGTCATAATAAATCTCCCCTCTGGTCTCTGTATATGGACTATAAACTGAAATAAAGGCAATGCCTTTAAAGTCTGGGGGCATTCTAGGTTACTGTATGTCTAATAGTTATATCAAAATAATAAAAATATATTTTAAATAAAAGAACATGTAAAACCTGTAAATGCATACAATATTTATTTATTTAGCTATCCATAAGCAGCAATCTTGTGCCAGGTATGGATCTCTTTTCTCAAATAAATGTTATTATATACAAAAAAGCTGAACTTGGTGCTAACTCCCATCACACAGTGATCCCAGCCTGGACCCAGTGCAGCCCATGAATGATGCTCCATTGAGGAGAGTGGGACCAGGTAACACTAAGCAGGGAGAGAGCATCTCAGGGACACAGCCAATTATGGATGGAACGCTGACACTGCAGCCAATCAGAAAGCAGCAGAGGTTTATCCCAGCCAATCGCAGGAGGGATGAGGACCCCCCTTGCTGCCCCGCCCTCGCTCAGTGAGGAGTCACGTGCTCCGGGGAGGAGGGGGTTAATCCACGTGGTCCCGCCCCCTCCAAGCTGGTTAACCCTTTGCCCGCCGGGAGCCAGCGGCTGGAGACTGGAGCGGTTGCCATGAGAACGACGGGCGCCCGGATGTGAGCGAGATGCCGGCCGGAGCTGGCGGTGAGATGGGGGGCGGCTAGGGGAGCCTGCTGCGTGACACCGGGACCGGCTGCCGGCATGGAGGGGCAGGAGGAGCGGGGAGGAGGTGAGAGACCGATACAATGCCCGGTAATGGCCAGCCCGAGCCTCGGGGACACTGACACTGACACCCGGGATCACACTGACACCCGGTATGAGACACACTGACACCCAATATCACACACTTACACCCAGCACTGACACTGACACACAGTGCATCACACTGACACCCGGGATCACACTGACTCCCGGGATCACACTGACACCCGGGATCACACTGACACCCGGTATGAGACACACTGACACCCAGCCCAGCACTGACACTGACACACAGTGCATCACACTGATACCCGGGACACACACAGACACTGACCGGGTCACTGACATATCCAGGGACAGCACATAGCCCTCACTGCCCGGACCAAGACACACCAAACAGCCATAACCTACAGCTATAACCCCGACACTGATACACCCTGAGACCATGGCACCGTCCGTGAGAGAAACACCGACACAATGGCATCCAGAGACCACTACATCCATAGAGAGAGAGAGCCCGACATCCAGAGACTGACCCCATTCATCCCTATAGACAGCTTCTGCATCCTGTGACCCCGACTCCCGTGAATCCAGCCCCTCAACATCTGAGCATCAACCTGAGACCTCCATTATATTGACAGCCAGGGCACCCCTACAGCCAGGGACCCCGAAATCCTAATAGCGACAAACCCCAAAGAGCAAAGCACCCCCAACCTACTGATAGCAGGACACCCCCATAGACAGGGACCCCCAATACAATCACTCTAGGACACCCCTATAGACCGGGACCCCCAATACAATCACTCTAAGACACCCCCATAGACAGGGAACCCCAACACAGTCACTCTAGGACACCCCCACAGCCAAGGGCTCTTAACATACCGACAAGAACACACCCCCTTAGACAGAGACCCACATAACACTGATAGCAGGGCACCCCCAGAGCCACTGAGCTCAAACCCACTGATCACTCCATCCCTGCCCCACAGGCTGGGGAACACTGAAAGCAAAAACAAACCTGTCAATGTGGACCCCCAAAACACCATGCCAGTGTGGGACCCTCAACGCACTGCCAGTCAATGCTATGTCTTTCAAACTGTACCAGGGGCAATTGTCGCTGTTATTTCAGGGACCACCCATTATGCACATAACACTATAGGAGCCTAAAATGTTACTGCCATCTCCCCCTTTGGACTATAGTCTATTGGTATTATTTAGTCTACACTATCTATGAGAAAGAGGAAAGTATTAACTGTCCCTTTCCACAAATTTCATTTTCTGGGGTACTCCATTCAGAGCATTTCCTGTTTATGTGTAGATCATTTCTTATAGGAGATAAATCAGTTAAATTACATTATGATGACCATATTAGGCCACACTTTAACCCTTCCATAAAATGTCTGCCCTACATATTATGCCATTAAGCTATCATTTTATGCTATTACATCATCTGCCATTTCTCCCTTATCCTGGGCATCTCAGATCTTTGGGAAGTGCATTTCATACCAATGTTCTGTTGCTTCTAGATTGGCTGAGCATCATAGGATATGTAGTAGATGAACAACCAGGGTGCAAAAGCTAGCCATCACCATAGTTGCTTCCATTTCAGCCAGACCTGCTTGTTTACAAACCCACTGTGGCTATGAGATCTTTAATATATTATGTTTAATGGATTGTGTGTTTTATGTGCTGCAACCTTCTCCATAATGTCAAATGTAGACAAGTGTATTATTGGTTTTAGCAAAGGTGTATAGAGTATTTTATTAGAACTGTTTGTTTCCAATGCTCCCCCCACGTCCCTCGTCCCCCTTATATTGTATAGACCAGCATTTTTTTATTTCTCTCCTCATACAGTCGTTAGTTCCCCCTGGTGTGTGCTATACTCTGTAGTGTATATGTCGAGTTTTTCCTTGTGTGGTATAGGGGATTCAATAAATGTGTAAGGTCTCTAGACTCCTGATGCACAATACTCTCTGGGGATAGAGAGCTTTTGTGTTTGTATGAAGGGATTAAGAGATGTATAATTCACTCTCCTGGATTTCCTCATAGAAAGAGGGCTATGACCACAGCATTATGTTTAAGGGTTACTATACCCTGAGCTATCGTAGTATCGTAGTTCATCCTTTGCACTTATCTTGCATTTCTAAAACTAAATCTATTTTTGGAAAATAATGGAGGTTTTTTGTTTTCTGTGTCTTATAAGCAAAGATCCATTGTAGCTAGTCAATGGCTGAGATTTTACTGAGATGCCATTTCTTTTATTTTTTTCTTTATATTTATCGATAACCTAATGCCTCTAAAGTTTAAATGTTATGACTTCTATCTCTCCCACCCCCCCAACACACTTCAACCTCTGGTAATACCTCACACAGGATTAATATCTTGTAGAGGATTACACAGTTTTCTTTGTTATGGAGCTGCGTTGAGGCAGTGTTGATAGTGAACAGGACACATCCATAGATGAAATAAATCCTTTGTCGTTTATTCATTAACCTGGAGGTTCTGGAGAAGGATATTGCAAATGTTCAGTCAAATGTGAAAAATATCTAAATTGAACATTTTCACAGTTATGCAATTTTAGCCTAAAATCTGTATTTCCCTCGTCAAGCAGTCTCAGTTTATCCACTTGCAACACTGGCCAGATTTTGTTTTGATTGGTTTGTTCACCTTTTTCTCCCTGAGTGCCATAAGGTTGAGTTATGCAATATTTATTTAGCTCTTAATATGGCAGAAAGTTGATCAACTCTTTGGAAAGAAAGACACATGTTGTTCATCCTTCTGACATTCAGAGGGTTAAGAGCTTAATGGCCGCACACTGTTGTAATCCGTTGTCCTTCCGTGCCTCTTGTAACATGGGAAACGAAGCTGATGTTTACATCTTTTTGGGCTCCGTATATTTTCTTCCATTGAAATGTTTATTTTATCTATAGGTATAAATTCCTTAGCCTCTTCTGACACGAATCATTGTTTAAAAATGTCAGATCCTGTCCAGCTGTAGTGTTTCTGATTGTGACACTGGTACTTAGTACTTAAAACTATTTGTAAGCCCTGTCATATATGTATGTGTATTATATATAATAAATTCATGTAATGTATTATTATATATAATAACCGGGGAGATCTGTTTTAATCCGCTTGTTAGGAGCTAGATCGTTTCCATGTCAGGTACTTAAAAATTGGGCAGATTATTTAATCTGTGGGTAAAATTGCTTATTATTTATTTTTATTTTTTTAGGTTCTAGGGCTATGGGTATTTTTTTTTTTTTTTTCAAATCATACAGTACATTCAAAGGTCCAGAAGATCTTGGTCTGGGCAGACTCTCTGTCTCTGGATAAATGTTAAAATAATCACGGTCAAATAGACAGCTTTATAGTCACAGACTGAATAAGCATCAAGGTGAATGGATTGATTCTCAGATCAAAGAGGCTAATTCTATGGACTTTGGAGCGGGTAAATTGTCATGGTCACACTTTCTGGAGTAGTATTCTTCATATTGTACACCAATTGCGGAATACTTGGGTTATATTTTACAAGCAGTGGTTATCAAACTTGCTGCCTCTTGAAGAGATGTCCTGAGGACTAAACAAGTCTGCTTTATGTAATCATACTATTTTATCATCTAATTAAATACCCCAAAGCGTGGTGACAGGAAGGATTACCAATCAAAGATAAATCACAGTGATCTAGTATGTGCAAATCTGTTCATGATTTCACCAGGTAATATATACAAAGCGGTACATTGTGCTAATGAATTGTTGGCAAATGTATAGATTAAACGGTGATCATACGACAAATTAGCATTCAGATACACAGAAACCGTAGCATAACGTATGCTGCTGGTGTCATAGTCCTGAACATTACATTATCACCTACTTTTCTGTACTCTGATTAATGATTCTGCAAAGTGTGCAATGTAACTGAACCATATTTAACTCCCTGGTGGGCTTTTACTTTTAATACTGATCATTTGTAACCTTCGATAATAGTCTCCAGTGATCTGTCTAGTGGGAGGTCTGCGCTGGGCCCAGGAGATGAATTTGATTTTATAAATGTCTACATATATAGATCAATACAGGACCTAACTATGCCTAAGAGGTATTATTGCAATACACATGTTTGTTGTCTTCTGACAAGAAAGCCTCAATGTAAATGTGTCCTTAAATGTTCATTTATGTTTTTAGTAGACAGACTTTAGATTTTCCAATAGGGCATGTAGACCCTGGTTTTTCAAACATGTAATACGCGTACATCAAGGGGTACCTGCACCAAAAGCAAGGGGTACACCAGGAGCAGATGGAGCTTCTAGCAAATTGAGTCAATAAAATTTTTTTACACTATCTTGTACATGATTCTCTACAAAATTTCAAATTGTAACATATGGGGGAGTTTTGATTTACTGCAGATAGAATTCACAAAACCACACTTTTGCTTGGTGACATATCCCGTTGTTGAATTTTGACTCCAATGAAGGGATAATGGGGTAGCCCGAGCAGTGTTGATACAATGTAGGTCTTCTTCAAGGTAGCTATTTACTGTGCAGGAATACCAAGTACCCAAGAAATTGAGGATTTGTTTTATTTATGTATTTTTCAAATACATAACAAAAATTAGGTTCTGTTTTCTGATTTAGTCTTCGATTTCCCCCCAAAGCTATATGTTTGAGTGCCAGTTTCCCTTGGGGGGTGTCAGTGTTTTCTGGGTGTAAATTTGTGCACTTGTGTGTCAGTGTCTTCCAGGGCCGGACTGGGACATAAATTCAGCCTGGGCAAATAAAGGCAGAGCAGCCCACTATGAGGGGCCATGATGGCCATTCCGGGCCTGGTGTCTTCTGTATGTAAATGTGTGTAAATGTGTGTGTCAATGTCTTCTGTGTTTAAAACTATTGTGTGTATTTTCATTCTGTGAAAATACTAAATAATAGTTCAGTACATAAAAGCATAGCTTCTGTTTTCAGATTTAGTCTTCTATTTGTCCCCAAAGCTATATGTTTGTGTGCCAGTTTCCCTTGTGTGTAAATGTGTGTGTCAGTGTCTTTTGTGTGCTTGTTTGTCAGTGTCTTCCGTGTGTAAATGGGTGTGCTTGTTTGTTAGTGTCTTCTGTGTGTAAATGTGTGTGTTTGTGTGTCAGTGTCCTCTGTGTGTAAACGTGTGTGTTTGTGTGTCAGTGTCCTCTGTGTGTAAACGTGTGTGTCAGTGTCTTCTATGTGAAACATTTGTGTGTATTTTCATTTTGTGCTTCAGAATAATAGTTCATACACTCCTCCTCACATACACAATATTCACATTGTCATATTTGTTTTAGAAATATTCTTTACTATCTATCAGGCCTGTTCATTTAAATATCAGTGTCTGCACGTTTCATTTGGAATTAAAATCTATAGAAATTACATTTTCGAGGCAGGGGTGCTTAGGAATGTTTTTAGACCTGCAGGGGTAATTATATGTAAAAGGTTGAGACACACTGATGTAGACAATTGGCGAGCAAGGCTGTGCAGGACAGTACAGGAGTCAAGGCAGCATTGCTGTGAATGTGTGCTAATCTGCATGACAATGTTTTAGTTTTGGCTTCACAAGTGTTCTGCTTGCAAGCGATCTATAATTCTCTGGCATTGACAGATACAGCTGTCTTTTTTTTATTATTTGGTTTGTTTGTATTATTGCAGTTATTGCAGGACCTGACAAATATGCTTGGAATCTAGGAACCAGCTAAAAAAGTTGGGATCCAGTTTTTTTTTGTTTTAAAACTCACAAAGTTTAATGTTCAATGACAAAAATACAATTCTTAAAGGGACACTATAGTCAACAGAGCCACTACAACTTAATGTAGTGGTTCTGGTGTCTATATCCTGTCCCTGTAGGCTTTTCGATGTAAACACTGCCTTTTCTGAGAAAAGGCAGTGTTTACATTGCTGCCTAGTAACACCTCTAGTGACAGTCACTCAGACGGCCCCTAGAAGCGATTTCTAGTCCATTGCTACATACTCCGCATGGAGATGGTGAATGTTCCTCATAGAGCCCATTGTACAGCACTATGAAATTTGCTAGCGCTATATAAATAATAATTCAATGCATCTCTATGAGGAGATGCTGATTGGCGCATGTTTTTGTTGTGCATGTGCAATAGCCTCCCAATGCATTCTATCGGAAAACATTGGCTTGGCTGAGATTATCAAGACCGATTATCTCAGCCATGGAAGAGGGGTCAGCCACGGCGAGACCACCATGACGTGGGGAAAAAAGTGAGAAAAAATATTTTTCCCATGCAATTGGAGGGGGCAGTAACCTAAACTGACACACTGACAGAGTCAACACACACATGCTGACAGACACACACACTCACTCAGAAACATACAATTTATCACACACTCACAAATATTTGTTTTGCTCTGCTCCATTGCGCGTTGTTTAGTGATGCTTGGCGGGAGTGATGTAATTTTCTGGCTCCCGGCAACACAGCAGGGCTCGCCAGGGAGCAGAGCAAGAACTGCAGGAAGATTCCTGCTCACTCATCGCCCGGCTCCACGCTAAATACTCTCCTGGCAGGCTGCCACTACGCTCACCCGGCCGGCCAATATAACAGATCTGGAAAAATATCGGAATTAAAGAATGTTTTGAATTTAAATATGTTTGCCTAAAATTTTCAATTCTACAGTCTATTCCCAATTAACTTTTAACACAAAATGAAACCGATTCTGGAATTTCCCTTTGTTGTCTGTTAAAAGTTGGTAATCTTTAATAGGTATACATAACCATGAACAAGAAAAATAATAAATGAAAAATATAATAATAAAATGCACACACTTAAATAAAGGGGAGAGGAGACTACCGAAGCTCGGGAAGCTAAGGAGGGAGCTAAGGCCTAGGGTTTAGAGAGGGTTAAATTCTTAAACCCAAGTGAATGCGTAAGCTATTAAGCATAGCATCAATATTCAGTAGGGAGGCAGCTTATGAGAAAGAATGCGTACCCCAGTAATAATTGCCAATACAGTATACTTAGCTCAATCTGACTACTGAGTGCAAATATATCCCCAGTGAAAAAAGGCCAAAATCTAGTGAGGAGACACTAAAGCTCCTAGAAGTGGCTACACTGGAGGATATCGCTAGTTCAGTGATAGATAGTTACTCAGATAGGCTGGAGTGTATATATAGGGCACACAGTTACTGCAGTTCTCCCTGCCTCTCCACAAAGCAACTGCCTTGAAAACACATGAGTATGGGCTACAATGGTCGCTAAAAGGGAAACACTGAGCCCCTAGAAATGGTTACAGTAGAGCTTATAGATACCTCATATAGTCTAGTATGAACAGGTAAATACCCAGTGAACCATAGCCCAGTACTGACAAAAGGCCACTAAGCCCCTAGTAATGGTTACGCTGGAGGGTTCTACTTGGATACCATAATGTATGACATACTGTCTTATGTATCCATAAAGCTCATGCTCTTAGAGTAGTCAGCTGGTAAAGGAAAACCCCATTAAGCCACAATAGGTGGCTAGAAAACGCTATATTGCACGTTGCTATTAGAGTCAGTGTAGCAAAATGCCTGGCACTGACTTATAAGAACAAAATAGTCGGTAGTGAGACAAAGGCAGTCAGCAGAATAGGCTACTATTTCCCTACCTAAAGCTCCATGCAGGCTTCTACTCCTCTCACCCTAGTAATACACCCCAAACAGTGAAAACGAAAATAATAAAGTGCTGTGTTCTAAAAATCCATTGCCTAACGCGTTTCGGCGCTATGAAGAGCGCCTTTCTCAAAGGCTATCAACGAGTTTACTGGGGTTTAAGTTTACTGGGGTTGAAAAGGTCACTGTGGGGAAAAGAGGAGGTGACCTTGATCTGATCCTTAAAAGAAGAGAATGCTATTGGATTCAGACACTAAACACCTTATCCCAAAATGGCCTCAATGAAGGCTTTACATTCACCCCCTTCATTGCATAATTACAGTCCTTCTTATCAATATATATTTGTTGTTTGCTATTCTAATTTTATCACATTACTAATATGTCATTTTCATGAACCAATGAGGAACCACTTAAGGATACTGTACATTGCAGCCCTTCATCAATTACTGTAATTACTATGCCTTTTGGGTCACCAGAATATGTTTTCCAAAAGGGTTCTCCCAACATATCTACAATTTAGCACGAGATGGGCAAATACCTTTAAATAGGTGCCCCTTCTCCGAAGTGTGCCCCAATAGTGTATAGTACACACTGTGGGTAATAGGTACTGCTGATTAAACCTATTATTCCCCCTGCATCTTGGATGATTTACAGACTGTATGTTCGGGTATGTAGAGGCAGGGGAGCTGATACCATGGAAACACAATACACAAAGCGTTCCGGCATCGGCACTTAGCCCCGCCCCATATCCTCCTTCCATCCGATTGGTGCGAACCCACGTGAGAGCTACCAATCGAAACGGCAGGCATGCATAATGACGTCACCGCCCATACTCGCAGATGATTGGCTCAAAAGATGCCGCGACTGGCATTTATACACGGACCCGTGGTTCATACCCTCGTTGATAGCCTTTGAGAAAGGCGCTCTTCATAGCGCCGAAACGCGTTAGGCAATGGATTTTTAGAACACAGCACTTTATTATTTTCGTTTTCACTGTTTGGGGTGTATTACTAGGGTGAGAGGAGTAGAAGCCTGCATGGAGCTTTAGTTAGGGAAATAGTAGCCTATTCTGCTGACTGCCTTTGTCTCACTACCGACTATTTTGTTCTTATAAGTCAGTGCCAGGCATTTTGCTACACTGACTCTAATAGCAACGTGCAATATAGCGTTTTCTAGCCACCTATTGTGGCTTAATGGGGTTTTCCTTTACCAGCTGACTACTCTAAGAGCATGAGCTTTATGGATACATAAGACAGTATGTCATACATTATGGTATCCAAGTAGAACCCTCCAGCGTAACCATTACTAGGGGCTTAGTGGCCTTTTGTCAGTACTGGGCTATGGTTCACTGGGTATTTACCTGTTCATACTAGACTATATGAGGCATCTATAAGCTCTACTGTAACCATTTCTAGGGGCTCAGTGTTTCCTTTTTAGCGACCATTGTAGCCCATACTCATGTGTTTTCAAGGCAGTTGCTTTGTGGCGAGGCAGGGAGAACTGCAGTAACTGTGTGCCCTATATATACACTCCAGCCTATCTGAGTAACTATCTATCACTGAACTAGCGATATCCTCCAGTGTAGCCACTTCTAGGAGCTTTAGTGTCTCCTCACTAGATTTTGGCCTTTTTTCACTGGGGATATATTTGCACTCAGTAGTCAGATTGAGCTAAGTATACTGTATTGGCAATTATTACTGGGGTACGCATTCTTTCTCATAAGCTGCCTCCCTACTGAATATTGATGCTAGGCTTAATAGCATACGCATTCACTTGGGTTTAAGAATTTAACCCTCTCTAAACCCTAGGCCTTAGCTCCCTCCTTAGCTTCCCGAGCTTCGGTAGTCTCCTCTCCCCTTTATTTAAGTGTGTGCATTTTATTATTATATTTTTCATTTATAATTTTTCTTGTTCATGGTTATGTATACCTATTAAAGATTACCAACTTTTAACAGACAACAGAGGTTTATATCTCACTGGTGTTTCCCGGACTTTTCGTCCGTGGGTTACACCTCTCTTTTTCTTTTGTACTAATATTAGGGTTATCCCCTTGTTGAGATAAAATCTGGACACACTGAATTTATCCCTTACTGAGGGCTACTTTCATTTTTTCTTTCTGGAATTTCCCTTTCCCTTCATCTTTAAGCTCTATGCTTAATTTCTCAATCAAAGTGGATCTATCACTTTTCAGTATTTCATAAGGATATATTCGAGTGGCAATGAAGGACAGCTTCAGCTAAGTAAACTTTGTTTTCTCCTGTACCGTGCGGCCCACGGACCAACACCAGAGCTCCTCACTTTCTTACAAAATATGCAAAGACCCCCCCCCCCCCAAAAGTGACAGATCCACTTTAAATTCCAATAAATTACATTAGACGTAATCTTGGTAGTGTAGGTTAAGTGAATGAGACAAGGCACCCATAAGGACAGACTAAGTGCCCACTCTGTGTCGTCATGTGCCACCTTCTCCATGTTTATGAGTTGAATGTATATGTAAACATGTGTGTGTCAGTGTTCTTTCTCTCTGTGTGTGTGTGTGTGTGTGTGTGTGTCAGTGTCCTGAAAATAAAAATGCATAATGAAAACACTACATTTATTTTTATTTTTACTTCAAGATGGATACACTGGTTAGGAGCACATGAATTGCTTAGCTGAGAGAATGGATACTTAAATCGTACTTGTAAGCTCTGAATCTAGTTAGATCAAGATGAACTCAATCGCATAATACAAAATGTGTAGACTTTGTTGGTTCATATGGTGATTAAAAAAACCTACATGGTAATACGGTATAAAATAAAAAATAGTAAAGAGAACTAAAACAAAAACATTCTCATGATACCAGGAGATTGGGTGCTGTCCTAGACCCTCCACTTTCTTACTTGGAAATTTTTATGTAAGTTAACCAGTGTTTCATTCATGATAATGTTCCCACAAGTCCCATATTTTTTTAAAGGTCTTGGTGGAGTTCCTAACCTGTAATGTTAATTTGTCCATTAGGTAGTCATCCCACATCGTTGCTATGACCAGGGAGATTGGAGACATTACAGAGTTCACCCACCTCTGAGGCAATGCCCTGTGGGCAGCTAAATAAATCATGTTTAATAGTTATTGGCCAGGGGTTCATGTCTAAAATCTTGGAACTCGGGTCTACTACTTTGTGACCAAGGCTTTTTATGACATCATAGCCCACTTTCACATTTTACAAATGCAACTTTTTCTTTCGGATTCAATAATACAAATAAGAAGACCTCACAGGTCACAGATGGACACACATATGCAAAAATACAAATACATACAGATACATAATGCACCATCATAGTCACGCACATAGACACATTCAGACAGATACATACAAATACACTGCTCAAAAAAAATAAAGGGAACACTTAAAGGACCACTCTAGGCACCCAGACCACTTCAGTTTAATGAAGTGGTCTGGGTGCCAGGTCCCTCTAGGACAGTGATGGCGAACCTTTTTGAGCCCGAGTGCCCAAACTGCAATACATGCCAACTTTTTTTCCCTCAAAGTGCCAACATCAGAGTCCATACAGATGTTCAAACAGCTACTAGATGCATACTTGCAAAGACAGAATATTCAAGGATATAATCTTTCAATGTAGGGTAATAACTGCTTGATTCAAGGATAAATATGACTGCCATTCTGGGGTCAAGAAGGAATTTTTTGTCCTAGCTTGTTGAAAAATTGTGCTTCAAACTGGTTTTTTTTTTTTTTTTTGCCTTTTGGATCAACAGCAAAAAACAGGTGTGAGGAAGGCTGAACTTGATGGACGCAAGTCTCTTTTCAGCTATCTAACTATGTAACTATGTAACATGGCAATTAAACCTGAATACTGAGGTTTACGTTTAGAAAAATCTACTCGTACAGTTAACAACTTTCTCTCACAACAGAGAGTTAAATTATACAGTTTTTAAATAATGATATAAATTAAGCTTCTTTTTATTAGTATCTCCAACAAATGCAATACATACACACAGACACATTCACACACCAACTGCTTAATACATACACACACCGACACACAGACAGACTGCTAAATACACACACACACAAACACTGAGTACACGCACGCTGCTGAGTACACACACACTGCTGAGTACACAGTCTGCTGAGTACACACACACACACTGCTGAGTACACACACACTGCTGAGTACACACACACTGCTGAGTACACACACACTGCTGAGTACACACACACTGCTGAGTACACACACACTGCTGAGTACACAGTCTGCTGAGTACACACACACACACACACTGCTGAGTACGCAGTCTGCTGAATACGCCCGCAGTCTGCTGAATACGCCCGCAGTCTGCTGAATACGCCCGCAGTCTGCTGAATACGCCCGCAGTCTGCTGAATACGCCCGCAGTCTGCTGAATACCCACGCAGTCTGCTGAATACGCCCGCAGTCTGCTGAATACCCACGCAGTCTGCTGAATACCCACGCAGTCTGCTGAATACCCACGCAGTCTGCTGAATACCCACGCAGTCTGCTGAATACCCACGCAGTCTGCTGAATACCCACGCAGTCTGATGAATACACACGCAGTCTGATGAATACACACGCAGTCTGATGAATACACACGCAGTCTGATGAATACACACACACACTGCTGAATAAATAAAGACTGCTGAACACACACACACATATACTGCATTGAGGGGTACAGTGTATGTGTTTGTGTGTAGTGCTGTGTGTGTGTGTGTGAGGGGTGCTGTGTGTGGGGGGATAGTGGTGGTGTGTGTTTGGGGGAAGGGGTGCTGTGTGTGTGGGCGGGTTAGGGGTGCTGTGTGTAGTGGGGATAGGGGTGCTGTGTGTAGTGGGGGGTTAGGGGTGTTGTGTGGGGGTAGGGGTGCTGTGTGTAAGGGAGTAGGGGTGCTGTGGGTAGGGGTGTAGGGGTGCTGTTTGTAGGGGTGCTGTGGGTAGGGGGGGTAGGGGTGCTGTGGGTAGGGGTGCTGTGGATAGGGGGTGTAGGGGTGTTGTGGTTAGAGGGGGAAGGGGTGTTGTGGGTAGAAGGGGAAGGGGAAGGGGTGCTGTGGGTAGGGGGGTAGGGGTGCTGGGGGTAGGGGTGCTGTTTGTAGGGGTGCTGTGGGTAGGGGGGTTAGGGGTGCTGTGTGTAGGGGTGCTGTGGGTAGGGGGGTAGGGGTGCTGTGTGCGGGGGTGCTGTGTGCAGGGGTGCTGTGGGTAGGGGGGTAGGGGTGCTGTGGGTAGGGGGGTAGGGGTGCTGTGGATGGGGGGGGAGTTAAAGATGCATTAATTGTGTTTAATTTTTTTTTTACATATTAAATATTTATTAAATCAGTTTCCCCCTCTTCCCTTCTTCTTACCTTTGGTGAAGGGGAGGGGGGGAACACAGCCATCCCTGGTGGTCCGGTGGTGGTATGCAGGACAGGAGGACAGGTCCTGCAGCTCTCCTGTCCTCCCGCGCGATGCTGTGTGGAGCTTTGCCATGGTAACTCGCGGCAACGCTCCACACAGCTCGAGGGAGGACAGGAGAGCTGCTTCCTCGATCCCTCCCCCCTGCTTCCGGTGCTCCCGACCCGGAAGCAGAGTAGGCGCCTGCCGTTTCGGGCAGGCAGGTGCCTACTCTGCATTGATGGCAAACCTATGGCCGCGTGCCCACAGAGAGGGCCTGGCGTGCCACCTGTGGCACGCGTGCCATAGGTTCGCCATCACTGCTATAGTGCCAGGAAAGTTTGTATTCCTGACACTATAGGTTCCCTATAAAGTGACTCATCTTTTTTTTATTTTATTGAGATATTTACTTTCATGACAGGTACAATGGTGTAAAAATATGCAGTATAGAGCATGTCATTTATGTCCACAGTAGAGATCATACCTCATTTCATTTTTTATTTTTGTTTATTTTTTTACACAGGGTGATAAACAACATGTTATGCATAGGTAATTAGTGGAAAAGGAAAAAAAACAAAACACTCACATACAAAACAAGAAATATTCAAGACTAGAGATGTCCCGAACAGTTCGCCGGAAACTGTTCGCCGGCGAACATAGCTTGCTCGCGGTCGCCGCGGCAGGCAAACATATGCGATGTTCGGTCCGCCCCCTATTCGTCTGGGAGGGAGGGTCTGCTGCTGACTGGCTGGAATGTGTCTGCTGACTGTGAGGTACAGGGTCAAAGTTTACTCAATGATGACTAATAGGGGGCGGACCGAACATCGCATATGTTCGCCCGCTGCGGCGACCACGAACAAGCTATGTTCGCCGGCGAACAGTTCCCGGCGAACTGTTCGGGACATCTCTATTCAAGATACATGCATGAAGTCTTAGCCTCGGCAGGTGGTCTAAGTGTGTCTATGGCGAAGTGTCCATCTTAGGGTTACATAGTGTGGGCCAAGCTAGTGCTGGCTAAATAGTTAGGTGTATGTTAGGTGTCTGTCATGTAATCAGAGTTTTTGCTGGGGCCAGAAAAGCCAGGAGCCGTCTGTCTGGCTGAATAAACAGAAGTTATTTTAGACAGAACTAATGCTCTACTACTGGCCAAGCCAATGTCTTTGAACAATGCCCTATACCAACCTTCTTCCCACAACGTGGTCGACCCTGGGTTTTTAGTGGCCCAAGAGGTGCTCATTCAGGATGAAGACCTTATGGTAAGTCTTCACAATCTCTATTCTTCCCTACTGATAGTAGGGGGCAGGCTCACACATTTTTTCCATGTATGGTACCTCATTTCATCAGATGCTTAGGTTCTTCACACTGTGAAAGGGTCTTGCGTAGACTTCCTTTCTCTACCTGTTTAATGTTCCCAATCGAGGGAAATAGTTTTTTTCCCGTAGAAATAAAAGAAATGATGCGCAAACAAGCCATCTTAGAGATTCCGGCCCATACCCTGGGTTACGTGAGCAACCTTTTCTTGGTTCCCAAAAATGGCAAATGTCAGTGCAGTGATAAATGGTTGTGAGGCATATTAGCACTTCCAAGATGGTCCGAGTGGCCCATGCTGTTAGGGCCACCCGATAGAAATTAATATCATCATCAGAGTGCGCCCGGTAACAATGCGACCTGGCCCCCTCTGATGATGTCAGATGCTTGGAGGAAGTGACTGCCCAGGAGCCGTGCGGGAGGAACGAGAGGGAGTCAGAGTAGGAACTCTGACTCTCATCAACCTGAGCCACTTATGAACATGAGCCACTGGATCCCAGGGAAGTCTCCCTCCTGCACCTTTAATTGGAGGGTGACTAAAATATTTTGTATGTGTGTGTATCTATGTATGTGTCTGTTTGTGTGTGTCTATGTTTGTGTCTGTATGTATCTGTGTGTCTGTGTATGTATCTGTGTGTCTGTATGTATGTGCCTGTCTGTAAGTATGTATGTGTGTATCTCTGCGTGTGTCTGTATGGGGTGGAGGGGGGGGCATGGATCAGTTTTGCACCTGGGCCCCATGGATTGTGTGTACGCCACTGCCCATAATGCTGGCAATCAATCATGGGAGGTGTAGTCCAAAACATCGGGAGTGCCGAAGGTTGCCTATGCCTGAGCTAGGTTATTGTTTAGTAGATATGCCCCCATTTAGCGCATTTCATCTGGGGCCTTATTGTTATATGGTCTTCCAAGTGACCTTACATAAATACAATGTTCTTAAACTTTTTCATTCATGTGGCGGACTGCTGGTCAGAGTTAATGAACTATTTAGTAAATCAGCTTGTTATTAAGTTATGTTTAATTTCTATTCCTTCGTTTCATTTAGCCTTACTTTGTTTCTTAACCGGGGGTTATTAATCTAAACTTGCATGAGAAACGGCCAAATTTAGAAATACATGTTAAGCTCAAATAGCCAAACTGCAGAAATTCTCAACTATGTTTTCCGTACGGCTATTTTTTAACCTAAAGTTTGAAATTCCTGATCATTCACACTTTGGTGCATAACCGTGTAAGAAGATTCTCTAGTGTTGCTAAAATAAGAAGATTCAAATACAAAAAGAGAAGTCCTGCGCTAAAGCAGCAAGGACTACAACACACATCAGCCCCAATATGTAGTAAAAACCAAAGAAAATAAAATGTTACTTGCGCTTTTTCCTTAATCCCTATGTATATTTAGACAAATGGAGGTCATTTAGTTGCTCCAATGGCCATTGGAGGGATGCCCGCCTGCCAACGTCAAGGCAGACCCCCCCTAAGCGGGTCCTAACACTGACCCTTCAGCCTGCTTCCTTGAGCTTCTGGCAAAGATATCTCTAATGAGACAGAAAGGGGTATTTTTTATATACACCCCTTTACTTATTAACCCTTAATAGGGAACACATGGGATGGGTAGCAGCATTGTAACCAGGCTGTGTGATACAAAGTAAATACAAATACAAAAAGAGAAGTCCTGCGCTAAAGCAGCAAGGACTACAACACACATCAGCCCCAATATGTAGTAAAAACCAAAGAAAATAAAATGTTACTTGCGCTTTTTCCTTAATCCCTATGTATATTTAGACAAATGGAGGTCATTTAGTTGCTCCAATGGCCATTGGAGGGATGCCCGCCTGCCAACGTCAAGGCAGACCCCCCCTAAGCGGGTCCTAACACTGACCCTTCAGCCTGCTTCCTTGAGCTTCTGGCAAAGATATCTCTAATGAGACAGAAAGGGGTATTTTTTATATACACCCCTTTACTTATTAACCCTTAATAGGGAACACATGGGATGGGTAGCAGCATTGTAACCAGGCTGTGTGATACAAAGTAAATACAAATACAAAAAGAGAAGTCCTGCGCTAAAGCAGCAAGGACTACAACACACATCAGCCCCAATATGTAGTAAAAACCAAAGAAAATAAAATGTTACTTGCGCTTTTTCCTTAATCCCTATGTATATTTAGACAAATGGAGGTCATTTAGTTGCTCCAATGGCCATTGGAGGGATGCCCGCCTGCCAACGTCAAGGCAGACCCCCCCTAAGCGGGTCCTAACACTGACCCTTCAGCCTGCTTCCTTGAGCTTCTGGCAAAGATATCTCTAATGAGACAGAAAGGGGTATTTTTTATATACACCCCTTTACTTATTAACCCTTAATAGGGAACACATGGGATGGGTAGCAGCATTGTAACCAGGCTGTGTGATACAAAGTAAATACAAATACAAAAAGAGAAGTCCTGCGCTAAAGCAGCAAGGACTACAACACACATCAGCCCCAATATGTAGTAAAAACCAAAGAAAATAAAATGTTACTTGCGCTTTTTCCTTAATCCCTATGTATATTTAGACAAATGGAGGTCATTTAGTTGCTCCAATGGCCATTGGAGGGATGCCCGCCTGCCAACGTCAAGGCAGACCCCCCCTAAGCGGGTCCTAACACTGACCCTTCAGCCTGCTTCCTTGAGCTTCTGGCAAAGATATCTCTAATGAGACAGAAAGGGGTATTTTTTATATACACCCCTTTACTTATTAACCCTTAATAGGGAACACATGGGATGGGTAGCAGCATTGTAACCAGGCTGTGTGATACAAAGTAAATACAAATACAAAAAGAGAAGTCCTGCGCTAAAGCAGCAAGGACTACAACACACATCAGCCCCAATATGTAGTAAAAACCAAAGAAAATAAAATGTTACTTGCGCTTTTTCCTTAATCCCTATGTATATTTAGACAAATGGAGGTCATTTAGTTGCTCCAATGGCCATTGGAGGGATGCCCGCCTGCCAACGTCAAGGCAGACCCCCCCTAAGCGGGTCCTAACACTGACCCTTCAGCCTGCTTCCTTGAGCTTCTGGCAAAGATATCTCTAATGAGACAGAAAGGGGTATTTTTTATATACACCCCTTTACTTATTAACCCTTAATAGGGAACACATGGGATGGGTAGCAGCATTGTAACCAGGCTGTGTGATACAAAGTAAATACAAATACAAAAAGAGAAGTCCTGCGCTAAAGCAGCAAGGACTACAACACACATCAGCCCCAATATGTAGTAAAAACCAAAGAAAATAAAATGTTACTTGCACTTTTTCCTTAATCCCTATGTATATTTAGACAAATGGAGGTCATTTAGTTGCTCCAATGGCCATTGGAGGGATGCCCGCCTGCCAACGTCAAGGCAGACCCCCCCTAAGCGGGTCCTAACACTGACCCTTCAGCCTGCTTCCTTGAGCTTCTGGCAAAGATATCTCTAATGAGACAGAAAGGGGTATTTTTTATATACACCCCTTTACTTATTAACCCTTAATAGGGAACACATGGGATGGGTAGCAGCATTGTAACCAGGCTGTGTGATACAAAGTAAATACAAATACAAAAAGAGAAGTCCTGCGCTAAAGCAGCAAGGACTACAACACACATCAGCCCCAATATGTAGTAAAAACCAAAGAAAATAAAATGTTACTTGCGCTTTTTCCTTAATCCCTATGTATATTTAGACAAATGGAGGTCATTTAGTTGCTCCAATGGCCATTGGAGGGATGCCCGCCTGCCAACGTCAAGGCAGACCCCCCCTAAGCGGGTCCTAACACTGACCCTTCAGCCTGCTTCCTTGAGCTTCTGGCAAAGATATCTCTAATGAGACAGAAAGGGGTATTTTTTATATACACCCCTTTACTTATTAACCCTTAATAGGGAACACATGGGATGGGTAGCAGCATTGTAACCAGGCTGTGTGATACAAAGTAAATACAAATACAAAAAGAGAAGTCCTGCGCTAAAGCAGCAAGGACTACAACACACATCAGCCCCAATATGTAGTAAAAACCAAAGAAAATAAAATGTTACTTGCGCTTTTTCCTTAATCCCTATGTATATTTAGACAAATGGAGGTCATTTAGTTGCTCCAATGGCCATTGGAGGGATGCCCGCCTTCCAACGTCAAGGCAGACCCCCCCTAAGCGGGTCCTAACACTGACCCTTCAGCCTGCTTCCTTGAGCTTCTGGCAAAGATATCTCTAATGAGACAGAAAGGGGTATTTTTTATATACACCCCTTTACTTATTAACCCTTAATAGGGAACACATGGGATGGGTAGCAGCATTGTAACCAGGCTGTGTGATACAAAGTAAATACAAATACAAAAAGAGAAGTCCTGCGCTAAAGCAGCAAGGACTACAACACACATCAGCCCCAATATGTAGTAAAAACCAAAGAAAATAAAATGTTACTTGCGCTTTTTCCTTAATCCCTATGTATATTTAGACAAATGGAGGTCATTTAGTTGCTCCAATGGCCATTGGAGGGATGCCCGCCTGCCAACGTCAAGGCAGACCCCCCCTAAGCGGGTCCTAACACTGACCCTTCAGCCTGCTTCCTTGAGCTTCTGGCAAAGATATCTCTAATGAGACAGAAAGGGGTATTTTTTATATACACCCCTTTACTTATTAACCCTTAATAGGGAACACATGGGATGGGTAGCAGCATTGTAACCAGGCTGTGTGATACAAAGTAAATACAAATACAAAAAGAGAAGTCCTGCGCTAAAGCAGCAAGGACTACAACACACATCAGCCCCAATATGTAGTAAAAACCAAAGAAAATAAAATGTTACTTGCGCTTTTTCCTTAATCCCTATGTATATTTAGACAAATGGAGGTCATTTAGTTGCTCCAATGGCCATTGGAGGGATGCCCGCCTGCCTCCATTTGTCTAAATATACATAGGGATTAAGGAAAAAGCGCAAGTAACATTTTATTTTCTTTGGTTTTTACTACATATTGGGGCTGATGTGTGTTGTAGTCCTTGCTGCTTTAGCGCAGGACTTCTCTTTTTGTATTTGTATTTACTTTGTATCACACAGCCTGGTTACAATGCTGCTACCCATCCCATGTGTTCCCTATTAAGGGTTAATAAGTAAAGGGGTGTATATAAAAAATACCCCTTTCTGTCTCATTAGAGATATCTTTGCCAGAAGCTCAAGGAAGCAGGCTGAAGGGTCAGTGTTAGGACCCGCTTAGGGGGGGTCTGCCTTGACGTTGGCAGGCGGGCATCCCTCCAATGGCCATTGGAGCAACTAAATGACCTCCATTTGTCTAAATATACATAGGGATTAAGGAAAAAATAAGAAGATTGTTCTCTAGTGTTGCTAAAATTTAAATTGATGTGCTCCTTAAATTTTTGTATTTAGTTTTTATAAATCTATTTTTATTTTAGTGTCGTTGAAATCAAAATCTTAAAGCTATTAGTTGGTTAAATCCACCGCGAAGTGTCCCTTTAAGACGGAGGAAAGCGTTGCAGCGGTTCATGCTGTGAAAGTACATAATATTAAATTATTCATCCTTTCTGACATGTTACATCAGAGAAGTGCCTCAGGAGCTTGCTACATGCTTGTCTACTTGAGTAGGGATGTATGCTAGTCTTTGACTTTGTCACAGATGAAATTTTAATTTAATAGTAAATTAAAAGAACAGATCTGATTAAATTCTGAGATTTACTAACTAATGACTGCTTTGGTTTTAAAGCTGTACAAGTTCAATGTAACCTGCACGAGAAATCAGAGCTAATTTTCTCTTGACCTGCATTTACGGACGTGGTTTATTTTTCCATTGCTTCATGCTATGATAATGAGATTTACATTCATGTATGAAGTTGACCAGTGCTGGAGAAACATATTTATAATTTCTGAGGAAAAGTAAGATTTATAGGTGCCTGAATGGGTGCATCCATAGATATCTTTTTTTTTTTTTTTTTGAATTTTTTATTTTTGCAGTGCATATTATGGACACAAACTGGCTTGAGGTACCCCAAAGGCAATCCTCGAGCTGCTTAGCATAAGTAACAAGTAGGGTAATCGCTAGGCAATGCACAATTTTATATTATATAGTAGCAGTAACGTTGGTGAAACATGAGAGTAGTAAAAGTAGATTAATTAACAAGCATGGCATGACATATCCCCTTACTGAAAAGAGAGAGGTACTGTGTGTAGATAGACATGGTAAGGTAAGGGATACAGTAGAGTTTACCACCCCAGACAGCCCCAACCCCCCCATCAGAATAGGTTGTAGGAATGGCAGCAGAATAGATTGCATTACCCTCTGGACCTGGTAAAGCAAAGAAAGTGTGAGGCACTAGGCGCTAGTAAGTTATACAAGTATGGCAAGTAAGAAGTCCAGTACTGCCCAGGTACCCCATACTGGGTAGGCGCTGGGGTCAGAGGCCCATCTTGGTGATCATCCTATCCCTCTTATAGGGAATTTAATGTCCCAGGGTGCTTGGCTTCTCAGGCTGTCAGCCAGGGGAGACTCCTGCATATCGTTGAGCTGCACTTGAATTCTACTCCTCTCCCTGGCCCTGTGCATTTCCTTCTGCATGTTGCTGGGGTTAGGAAGCTTTGCAGTTTGCCAGCCGGCTAATTTTACCGCCTTACGTCGCTTAGGCCGTAGTCGCTGTCTCCGGTATGTCGGGCTCGTGGTGTGTGCAGTAGGACGCTTCGGGGAGTAGCAGGATGGTTCAGGAGGTGCCTCGGTGGTCTCCTTGGGTTTCAGCCTGCTTTCCAGCTTTCTCCAAAAGGCGTTGAAGATTGCCTCTAGGCGCCAGCATGGATCAGGTATCTCCCCTCCAAGAGTATGGGGACGCGTGTCGTCCGCCATCTTAGATGGTGCTCCGCCATGTTCGCGGGTGTTTGCGGCTCTGCTGCTGCTCTCAGGTAGGGTTTGGGAGCCACCAGGGTAGGGACCGGGATAACCCCCGCCGGTCCAAAGGGGGGGGTAGCAGGGCTCCAGGTGCATGTTCAGCACTTCGGTCGCGCCAGTCTGGGAGAGCGGCCGCCTCTCCCCTCCTCAGCGCTTACTAGGCCTCCGTGAAGCTCGGTATCTGGAGTGCTTTAAAAGACTGGTGGAAGCATTCGCAAGTCGGGTCTTCTTAACATATAGTTAGGGGTAAGTCGCTTGATGCCCGATTTTGGCTATTCCAGTCAAAATAGCAGATTTCCTTAGTGTGTTCCTGGGAGCTCCCAAGAAACACAACCAGTCGCCATGATTGTCAGGCCCCGCCCCCCCTCCATAGATATCTTAACACTTACCGTATAAAGGGCTTTATTCACTAAACAGTAAACTGAAACCTGCAGCTTAAAATGAGGACTTTTTCATGCATTTTTAGATGACTTAATAACCGACAGATCTTCTAATCTTTAAGAGACTGACCCTTTTAAGTAGGTACTTAATGGAGTAATGGGTAGTTTTCAATTCTCTGTATATTAAATAGTGAACGTTAGACTTTGATGTAGCAAGCAATGTATATGTAAAGCTAGAACAATGAATAACAACAAAACAATACAATCTCCCATATATTTTATGTCCTGGTTCGTATCAGTATTATGTTTGCCTCCCAACCCCAACAGTAGTCCCTGTTTTGGATCCTGTCTTGCTGTCTCGGCTTTGTTCCTAGGTTCCCACCATCTGGGGATACAAAGGAAGTGTCCCTAGCAAATACAGTGCTAGTGTATCATTAGAGAGCCCTTCACTCTGTGAATATTCAACCCTAGTGCCAGACGATCTCCATGTCAGCGTGGTGCGCATGCATATCTGGCTGACTTGCACAATAGATCCACTTTGAAGACCTATCAGTGCAAGTTTATAAGAAGAACAGAGGGATTTGGGCCCAAAACAGGTGTCCCTGCTATGGAGGGCCATTTAGGAAGCGGTACGAGTCAGACTTTACATAATGCACTTTTCAACTTGAAGACTTTCATAGTATGTTTAGATGCCAAACCTAAAACGTATTCACAATGCTGTTCACCATTAATTACTTCTGTTTTCTGAGATCTATATATAAGAGATGGGTTGTAATTGCATCTGGGCTTCTAAACTAAATGGTGATACTTGATTACAAATTACCTGAAGTCCATCATGTCTCATGAGACCGTCACTACTGCCTGCAAAGCCTTCCAGACACTAGCAAAAGTGCCCTGCACCCCCCCCCCCCCATCATAAGTAGTCAAACCGTTTTACAGCCGGTGTTTGCTGGATTTCTACCTCTCCTATGAGCTTCCATTCACCTATGGGAGCCAAGTCCGGCAGTGCACATCTAGCTCATTGGCTGTGAGCTGTTTACTCTCAGCCAATGAGCTAGGTACTGTCTCTGCTCGGTTTCGCTTAGAGCCTCTACTGTCTCTGCTGGGTTTCGCTCAGAGGTTAAAGCTTCTGACTCTCTGTCTGAAGTAGTGGAGGCATATATCAGCGCCTGGTGGGTCACAGGTAAAATGTTAAACTACTTTAGAAAGGTTTGACTACTAATACCTCTGAGCACTGCTGCACTAAAGTGAGCTGTTGTTGGAAAATAAAATTATTTATAGTAGCAGACAAGATATATTAACTTTTGTTTTTCCTCTTTACAATTTTTACCAGCTCTAATAATAATGATGTTTCTCTTTCTCGCTCACAGAGACGAACTATGCAAGTAGTGCCCGGATACCACTTGCTATTGACGGACCAGCATTACAGGCCAAAGGTCCTGCTCCATCCAAACAAACTGTCCTATCTTGGCAAGCTGCAATTGATGCTGCTAGACAAGCCAAGGCTGCCCAAAATATGAGCAGCACTGAACCACTGCCGGTCGGATCCCTTTCCCAAAAAAAACGCCAGCAGTATGCCAAGAGCAAGAAACAAGGTGGAGGCTCCACAAACAACAGACCAACCCGTGCCCTGTTCTGCTTATCACTCAATAACCCAATCCGAAGAGCCTGCATTAGCATAGTAGAATGGAAGTATCCTTTTTAAGTCTGAAGAAGTGACATGACTTCTCTTTAGTAGGGGTATTAATTCTCTGAGCAATAATATAATTTTACCTCTTTATAAATCATTGAATATGCTGTGCACTTTATGGCACCTATTCTAAAGAAGGATATTATGACACTAGAAAAAGTGCAAAGGTGGACTGCAAAAATAATAAAAGGAATGGAGCATTTTAGTTATTAAGAAAGGTTAACAAATTGAAATCTGTTTATTTTAGAGAAATTGTGCCTCAGAGGGGCATTATACAAATACATTTGGAGCCAATGCAAACAATTTTCTGTAAATCTCTTCATAAGACTATGAACATGACTATACATAGGACACAAGGTCAGGTATTTAGACTGGTAGAAAGGAATTTTAATCTAAGTCAAACTGTTTATATATATATATATGTTTATATATATATATAAAAATAAATTTTTATTATTATTTTTTTTAAATGTATTTATTTTTTGGCCTTTTTTTGGATCAACAGCAAAAAACATATCTGTGAAAGGCTGGAATTGATGGATTCATGTCTCTTTTAAACTATGTAACTATGTACAAAGCAAGTGGTTTAATGTTCTATAAAGTTTAAATATATTTGCAAATCCCCCAAAGAAAGGAATACATTGAAATTTGTAATTCATGCATTCAATTTTTATTAACCGAGGTACAATTTCCTCTGCACCTTGATCTGCTGAAAAATAATGTTATCGATTCATGGCATGAAACCTAATACACATGCCTTTGAATGACCCAAGGTTTGGTTTACAAGCAGTGATATTGGGGTGAGTGTGGGTATTATCATGTTAATAGTTTGCAGCCTCTCGATTTACTAACTTGGTTATACTAAATTAAAGGGATGTTACAGGCACCAAAACAACTTAATGAAGCTGGTTTGATGTATAGATCATGCTCCTGCGGTCTCATTGCTCAATTCTCTGCCATTTCGGAGTACATGGAGTTTATGGAGCCCTAGCCACACCTCCATGCATATGACTTGCACAATCTCCCTACACATTTCCTGTAAATATAGATCTACTGTTTAAAGTTCCTTTACTGCACAGTCTGTTTAATTCAGAATTTCTTATCTCCTGCTCTGTTAATAACTTGCAGGAGCCTGTTGTGTGATGTTCAGTTAACCGAGCAAGAGATCAAAATGTCTGTAATAAGTAAGTTCTGAAACCATTTTTTTTCATGGGTGCTATGTCAGTTATAACCAGGGAGGCATGGCTAGAGCTGGATAAACAGAAACAAAGTGATTTAACTCATACATTTCATAGAATTGAGCACTGCAGGGGCATGATCTATACACCAATACTGATTCATTAGGTGCAGAGTGCTCCTTATTCAGTAGTGCTTTGAGCTTTTTTAGAAATGTGCATGCACTGCATTGATTGGATATATTTCTATCGTGTCACTGGATGCTGAACCATCCCGAGATGCTGTGACAGAAATCTGAATTTATGATGCCGCTATTGCACCTGCACAGTTGCTAGATATGAAACCGTAAAAGTAGTGAATTGCAAAATGTAACCCTAAAATTGCAAATAAAGGCATAGAGAATTTTACCAAAGCTAGATTTTAAAATTTAATTTTCAATTTACTACAATTTTGGTGTTTAGTGTATTTAACCATATTGTATATAGGATTACAGGTATTACTGACTTTAATTGATCAAAACATTTGAGTAATTTTTCTGCGTATTGGCGATCATTAATCGTAATTTAATGTTTGTCTGAAATGTTTGACTTTTTGTCTGATATGATGTTATAGCTCTAAATATTAAACACCAATTGTATCTCACTGTTGTTACCTTAACCATCCTCTCCCTTTAGACCATTTGACATCTTTATACTAGTTGCTATATTTGCCAATTGTGTGGCCTTAGCTGTTTATGTCCCGTTCCCTGAAGATGATTCCAATTCAACCAATCATAACCTGGTAAGTAACATACATTTTTTTTTTTGCAATTTTTTGCTGCATTTACCAATATTTTCAACTTCTCAATCTACTTTCTTGTCTTTTGATACATCAAAGAAAGTGAATACAATGCATTATGAACAACTTAACTGATTTAGAAAATCTGGTTTCACGCTCTTCTAAAAAAAGGGATGCTGTGAGCGCCAGCACACTAGAGTGGTTATGGCATCCAGAGTGTCCCTTTAAATAAGTAGAGGCTACAGCATTTATTTACGGTATTTATTTTTTTGCCTGATCTGGTCAATATAGTAGAACAGATAGTGGTCCATCGTACCTGTTTTTGTTTGGAAAAAACTTTCAGCTATGCAGTTGGGTACTTGTGAAAGATGCTTTGAACTGAGAAAAGCAAGGTTAGGTTGTTCTCTAACATTTGTTTATTTATTGAGTGATAGGTTGTAATAAATATAAATATATATACCGTACTGTATATGACTTTAATTATCTACTTCATATGCCGGGGTATGTCCACGTAACTTTGTCCTAGTTGTTAATAATAGAAATAATTAATTATGTAAGGTGAGAGTCAATGTCGTTGCATGTGTACAGCATGAAAGTCACTTTGGAAGCACACGTTTGAGAAATGTGCGTACTGCAGTATAATTTGTTTTAATCATATCTGGTTTTCACATGTCAACTTTTTTAAAGGAGCATAATGTGGCCCTTTATTATCATAGGACACAGGAAGCAAGGTTTGACAATGGCGTATATGTATCTATTTTTTTATATTCTCAACAGGGTTGTATAAAGCTGTTAAATAACTGATTTGTGTCTGCGCTTTTGGGGTGTTTGTTTTATTCATCTATTGACCTCACAAAATTAAAGACATTTGATACCACTAATGTAAATGGGAAATTCTGGAGTCATATAGGAAAATGCAAGTTTTTTTTCATTTTTTTTTTTTTCATTTATTTATTTGTTTGCCTTTAAGTGTGTGGAAATGTATTTGTTTTATTATTAGTTTTTGTTCTAATGAAGACAAGTTCTTATTCTCTAATAATTTTACTAGTAGATGTTTCAGTTACAAATGAATCCAATAAACTGCTATCTCAATGATCATTTTAAAAAAGCTCTTCATAGTAACTTTGCCCTACTCTGGTTCTTTAAGAACAAGAATTTCATGTGTTTCACTAAGTGGGTTGAACATTTTGATAGTCTAGCAATCGTTGGGCATGTTTTGACATTTGCTCATATGCTTCATGATGTTTGTCTTTAAAGACTTTCAAAAGAACTGTACTTCTAAAAAAAATTTAATATTACATTCGCTTATTGCCTACTTTTTTTGTGTGTGTGTGAAAATTCTTGTTGCCAAAAAGATGTATACTGTACATTGTCGGAAAACTGTAAAGCATAGTAAAATCATGCATTTGAAATATTATTTAAAGTCCAATGTATATTTCAGATTCAAGTTGCACTATAGGCATTTTTTTTACAAAGTAATATCAGTAGAGAACAGTTAATATTCATCTGTTTATATAATAATAACATGTTCAGGTCTTTCTAATATGTTGTAAGTAAATGCAAAAGAACATTAGGTAAATACATTGTAACAAGAACTAAGCAGTAGATCCATTTCATGATCAAATTGCCATCACCAACAATATGGAGATATCTTGGAGGTCAGGACATATAGTGCAGCCTATTGAGGTATGGAGAAGGCGACTGTATGCTCTCACGACAAGTGGCAATGTAAAAAGTGAGGTGGATCATATTGTGAAGTCTGAGAACTTGCATATGGGAAGTCCTCTTGTATGGCCCACGTTGCTGCTACAGCTATTGTGTACTAGACAGTGGTGTTAAAGGGGCACTAGAGTCACCAACACAACTTTAGCTTAATGAAGCAGTTTTGGTTTGTAGATCATGTCCCTGCAGTTTCACGGCTCAATTATCTGTCATTTAGGAGATAAATCCATTTGTTTATGCAGCCCTAGTCACACCTCCCTGCATGTGACTTACACAGCCTTCATAAATACTTCCTGCAAAGAGTCATATCATGTTTACACTTCCTTTATTGCATATTCTGTTTAATTTAGAATTTCTTATCTTCTGCACTGTTAATAGCTTGTTAGACCCGGCAGGAGCCTCCTGTATGCAATTTACAGAGCATGAGATAAAAACTTTTAAAGTAAGTTTAACCATCTGATTTAAAATGAATTTAGTTTTTCATGTCGGCAGTACATGAAAACAGAATTGTTTAATTTTCAGTCACAGCCAGGGGAGGTGTGTCTAGGGCTGCACAAACAGAACAAAAGTAATTTAACTCTTAAATGGCAGTGAATTAAGCAGTGAGATTGCAAAGGAATGATGTATACAAAACTAGTTAATTAACCTAAAGTTGTTTTGGCTACTATAGTGTCCCTTTAAATGTTGTAAACATGGTTTCCATGTCTCTTGATATTTTTGAACATACTTCAAATTCAATATGGCTTCTTCCATGGATCTGATATATTTGACTTTCATTGTTCATTCCAGTAGCCTCCCTAATCAACACTCCTGCGACTGGGCGCCTCCATCTTAGTTCACTGTCAGTCATAGGACAAGCACTGTCCTTTCCACTTGGCAGACAGCATAGCCTACATAGAAGAGGAGAATGTGAACAATGATGTTTCTATTGCATCGTATGCCCTGGCTGTGCCTTGTTTGAACTCGCTTGTAATGTGATTTGCTTAACCTTTATTAAGCATTGTAACGAAAACAGAGCATCACACAAGTAAAGGTTAATGCTAGTTATAGGTGACATTGAAGGTTTTATTAAGTGTTGTGATTTGAAGAGAAGTGACACATCCTCTTAAAATCTACAAGAATTATTTTAATATACCAAGTTTGACACCTAAATGCTAAGCAGTTTTTTTTCTTTCTGTTTCTTGTGCCCTTGTAATGTTATTCTAAGCCTTATGGCTAAAAGCTACTTTATTTAGATTGTGCAGATTGATTTACTTTGGTTTCATGGTTGATTTATAAATATGAATGTCATTGTATATGGTACGTTTTTAAAGGTTACCTGTCTTGCCACTTTTTTTTACTTACCTTAAATGAATTACTCTTCAGATTTCATCTAAATCGCTAGCAAATTGTATAAATTGCTCTCTAAATTACCGCAAAATTTGCATTCCCCCTCCCTCCTGACAGACTGTCAGCATAGACTCTATACAGATGTCTAAAATTAAAACCAGATAGGTTTCTAGCTCTTATTATTTAGCTCAGCAACATATAGGATGTGTGCCATGCACAGCACTCGAGTTGCTTTTGAATGGCACTTGGTGCTGCCAGAGACAAACAGGCTCTGGCCTATCAGGAGTCCCAGTGGCACTTCAGATCTCTGTTGGTGGAAACCAAACTGTGATTACAGGTGTTGAGGGACAATCCTCAATTTACGCATTGCAGCATTTAGAGTGATTTCTTAAAACTTCCTTCCAGCACTTGTGAACAGGAATCCACAGGACGCAGCAGCTATCGCAGTTCCTGCCCTTGACCTGTACCTGGCCAGGCCAGTCCAGTCCCCACTGAACTCAAGAAGGTCTGTGCTAGATACTCGCATAGCTGTAGAATTAGCCTCCCCATCATACAAATCATAAAAACAACCCACCCACACTTCATGCAATATCACAAGCAGCCCCACACATACACCACCAAACACACAATGTGACATATCAGCCACATAATTCCACAAGCATCCCCCATACACAGCCCATATACAATACCACAAAAGATTCATTAACAAATACAATATAACAGCCCACATACACTCAAATACAATGCTACAAAGCAACTGCAGCACCCATAAATAACACAAGCAGAATACAGCAACATGCACACCCCAGTTTAAAAAAAAAAAAAAAAAAATATGATCTGCATGTCAAGTGACTTCGAAATCTTGTTTTGGCACAGTACTACAAGAAGGTTGCCTTCCCCTAGTGTAGTATCAAAACTTCCACTTGAAACGAAAAACATACAGTTCCTGTATGAGAAATTCCCAGAGAAGGATGCGGGTATGAGCTGGCAGTGAGCACTATATTTTATTTCCTTTTTTATATCTACGGTGAGGATTTTACCTATCTACAGAATGGAGATCATTCCACTCCAAGCGCTACATGAGGAGCCATCTTGGGTCTCCAATAAATGTGAGTGTGCGTTTTTATTATGCCTATAATTCAATTTGATCTTCTGACTTACTACACTATCTTGGTACCCTACTTTTGTTTATATTGTATATTTACACGGTACAGTGTTGGACCAAGAAAAGCCAAAAAAGATCTATATCCACAGGCAGGGATTATACTACCCAAGCGTTACAATTGGAGCTAATAGTAAGCTCCTCATACTATAAATGTCCAAGCTTCATTGGCTACAGCGAGTGTGTGTTCCGTGCTTGTCCTTGGTCTAGTGAGCATGTGTACCCCCAACCAAGCCGGAATCTGCACAAGAAAGGAATAAGGGAGGAATAACAGATTGAAAAACTGATGTAACTCTGTTCAATGTCATGAAGTGGGGCTGTGCCAGATGTGGGGAAGCTATGGCAGGCGTCCCAAATTGAGGCAGTACTAAGGACAAGGATCATGACCACAAAGACGGGCTAATGGCGGCACGTTATCCATTATGAGGGGGTTAGTATGCATGAAAACTCTATGAAGCTCATTAGAAGTTACAAAACACTAATTCTGGCAACTATACTACAAAAAGAACATGTTTACATTTTAGCAACGGGTTCACGTTAACGAGTATTTAATGTTCTGATTAATACAAACACATTTTTCACATTTTATCTAATGTCATAAGTAAATAAATTGTCTCAGAAATAATATGCCATCCCACCTCAGAATCAGACGATCCAATTCACAAGGTATATATCTAGATAATGCTGCATCAAGGCTTTCTTACCTCACCTACCACGAGAGGTAGAGGACATTGAAACGTTTTGTGACATTGCTGGAAATAAAAGCATGCAAGCAATTTGTTTTGCAAGATCTTTTTATAACCTCTATAGTACGAGGACATCCTGACCCAGGATGGCTAAAGGATCATTCATCTCTGAGTGCTGGGTAATGGTTAGGAACACCAATATCACAAGAAGATCATGTTTGATGGAATTGTTCATTCCATCACTGTCCTCAAGAACTTACTAGTAGAAGACACAATGTGCTCTTACGAGAGTGATGTAGACGTTCAAATCAAACCTCTGATCACAAGTTTGAGAGCTTCATGGCTTTCCAGCAATATTTGGATACAGTGTCAAAATGGTACATGTACAGCTTGGGGTTAACTGCATGAGAGTAATGACAGCGATTCCATAAATAAATCTGTGCAAATTCAAAATACTAAATCAGCATCTCTACAACAGTTGTGACAATGCCTCACAGACAACTTGAGGTCTCAGGATATAGTAATTAGAATGAAACCGACCTTCAGACTGTGGTGATTGCTGCCTACATCAGTGCTGGTTTGATTGTTCTGTTTCCAGAGTCAAAGGGACATAACAAAAACACACTTGGTCTAAAATGTGCATTTGAATAAAAAGAAGAATCGTTGTACAATTTAGTTAGCTAATGCACATGTACACATACACAACAGTAAATGACAGATATGGGACTAGTCTGCCACGGTCAATTAACAAATAGAGAAACCAATGCACACGTTATTTGTTAACTCTATAGCAATAAAAACAACAAAATAGAGAATTGCAGATATATCAGTCAAAGATAATGTCTTTTCTATTACTGATAGTATTCACAAAATAAACATTTAAAATAGTTATCAGTAAAATGTGTTTGCTGAGCATTAAAATAAAATAGCAGAATACTGCAACATTTAAATCACATGCTCTTTATCAAAAGGTTTTTTTGTTTTGTTAAAGCGGCAATGCCAGTCCCCTCCTCCCTCCCCCCACCCCAAAAAAATATATTTTATTTCATAAAGATAGATATTTTTTTTTATATTTTACAGGTTCGCTTTAATGTTATCGCTATTGAGGTTTTTTGTTTAGTTTCTTTAAGAATGTGTAGACATTGGTTTTGTTCATTTAAATTTGATACTATCACAAACCATGGCTCCACAGAGAAGTGTGGAGAACGGAGAAGTGTGGAGAAACTGGTAAAACTTGTGTATCACACTGGAATGTAAAACGGATTGTGTTCAGAAGGATAGAGAGGTGAGAAAGACATTGCTAGAGTAAAAAATATGTTTACATCCAGTTTGTACAATCTAGGCAAAAATATGCTAGTAACAAAAATGATAAAGACCTATTTATTTTCTAATCTGCTGTTATGTCCTAAATTGTTTCAAAGTCAATTGCAATCCACCATAGTTGAAAATAAGACGGTGACCCCGCACATCTTCTACATTCAGTAGCTGAATTCATTAAATCCACTTTATTTAACAGTATGAGTATCATATGCGATTTGTAGACACTGCACTGGAGTTAATGTGATTTCTTTATTTAATTGTTAGCAGGTAGACAAGCTGCTAAGATTAAGACTTGGTGAGGCTTAGCGGTAAATATATTAGGACACAAGGTTAGCTGTGTCATGCATTGTCACCGTCAGACAGAGAAACAATCGCCTAATGGCCACACGTATTCAGCACTGTTAAATGAAATACCGGTACTTCATGACAATAGGAGCATAGATTTTTATTTGTATTTTTTGTCAGCAGGTAAGATGATTTATCTAGTTGACAGTTCCTTATTTAAAAGCAGAGCCTTTTTTATAGTTCTCAGTCTTCTGCCTTACTAGTTTCTTAGTTATGCCATTGCTGGAAAATGATTCCACAGTACAATATTATAACCATTTCAATACAAACGCTTTCCGGATTTCACCTTTTCTGCGCAAAGTCTTGATTTTGGCTAGACATAATTTTTAAGTCAGCACAAACCTTTTTTTTTTATCCATTTTTGTTGAAGGAACATTTCAACACTAAAAATAAATATTTGTAAGTTAGAATAATTCTTTTTTTTTAGAGCGTTCTAAGAGGAAATGCTAATTGGTGCAGCATGGCGTTTTGCTGTGCATGCGCAATAGCCTCCAAATGCTTTTCTAAGCATTGGATTTTCTGAGATTATCAGGATTGATGATCTCAGCCAGTGAGGTGGGACCAGCCACAGTGAGACCGACACAGAGGAAAAAAGGTACTTCACAGAGAGGGGGGATGGCCCCTTAAATAGCCACTCCAGCACTATTGTGTTTGGAATACGTTTGTATTCCAAACACTATAATGTTCCATTAAGGAGGACGTAGTTCTGGCTTGGTGGCAAGGGTCTTACTACAAAGTATGCTCCTCCTGTATGGAGTTAAGCTGACACCTATGTGTTTTATTTTCTTTTTTTCTAAATCAGCTGTTAGTCTTTGATGCTGTATCATCTAAGCAATTGTTGGGGACTCCCAGTTCGCTCTACTGGAATACAGCATAAGAAGTATGTTTCGGGTAGAATTTCTATAATAATAAACACTTTCTATCCTAAACAAGGTTAAACCTATAAAAAGAGCTTCATGGGTTTGTGAGAATCCATCATACCTGGACCAGTCCAAATCAGAGTACTGCAAGGTGGCTTTCAGTAGAGACTAGAGATTGGGATGTCAATTGCTGATTAAAAGTACCAATCTCCATCTGTCCGAACTCAATATGCAAGGTTTTAAATATGGAAATTCTGTGCACAGATGAATCTTACCTCACAAGCCATCAGGGAAGACTTGTTGCTTACAGACCATGTAATATGGTTCATCCACTGGGCAAAACAAAGAGCCTGTTTCCTCTGGGTTATTTTGTGAGAGCACATGCCTTTATTAGCTAGCAGATGATAGGTTGTGATAACTGCCTGGTGTTCGCATCTCCAGCAGGATGATAAGCCGCAACGAGAAATGTGAAATTGTTTCATTTAAATGCAGTTACATTTAAACATGTGATGACTTGCAATAGGCTCTGGGGCTTTGCAGTCAGTATATTGAAAGATGTATTTCCCGTTCAATTATATATCTCAGAACAATACTTTCTTTACAATCCATGATTTGCATTCAGACTGGGGTTCACTGATATGTGATTTGTGTTTCCTAAGATGACCAATAAACTTTTGTTTTACAAAAATAAATATGGATAGGAAGAACATACTCATCATGCTGTTGACCGCTTTACTGAGGATGCTTAGTGAGACATTGAGCATGCAACAAAAGGTCTGCAGTACTCTCCCTTGAACAAGTGGTTTAAACCCGTGAGCAAAATGAATAGAAAACAAAAATCCAAATTCATTTGGATACTGGCCTATAAACACAGCTAACCTAGCCGCAAACATACAAATTGGAGGCATAGAAGACTTCTGTTGCTAACTGTTAAACATTAAAAAAAAAAAAAAAAAAAAAGTAATCTACTCTTTGCAGTATACTTAACAGATCAACCCCATCATTCCTTCTAAAAAAATAAATAAAAATGAAATCATATTTATTTATTTTTTTGTACCATCATTTACTTAATGATGAACAGTTACTTTTTTTTTTTTTTTTATTGAGGGATAGTAAAAAATCTTCATATTCTTCAAACACCTGTTTTGAAATTATCCCTTTTGTTTTAATTAGTACTTTGATTCCTTCTGCACAGAGCTGCATCTTGCACTGCCATCTAGTATTAACTGCAAAGTAAATTCCTTGAAACAAGAGAAATACAACATTTTCTTAAAAAATAAATAAATAAGGGGGCTGCTCTCCAGAATGTAGAACAAAGTTGGCAAGATTGTGAAAAGAAAAGATGTCAAGATTGTGAAAAGAGGTGTTTGAAGTTGAATCGTATTAAAAAAAACTAAGCACAGTTTTTCTTATGGAGCGTTATGGAACCCGGAGGTCAACATATTGTATGCTATTTTTGGTAGCTGCTGCATTAGTTTTCTCAGAGGAGAGACTAGACTTGACTTGCATGGATGCTGGTAAGGCTGCTGACCGTGGAGTAATGAATGACCTTAGGGTAGTGTTGGCAGTTTATCATGTCTGCAGCAAAAAACAGAGAGGACAGGATGAACTATTTGAAACTGCCAACATATGGATTATTTTCACATGCTCCATGAAAATCACCATAATTTAATAAGAAAGTGCCAACCAATACTGTAGCACTGAACAGTGGGAGGATATGTACGCTTTTATTAAGTTTCAAGCCCTAACTTGTCGAGAATTAAAACTGAATGTACCCATGACATTAAAATAAAGTAAATGTTTGTATTATTTTTTTATGCCACAAAACATGCCAATACAAAATGTGTGAAAGTGGTTTTACACCCCCAAATATCACAGATACTAAACATCACACTCAAAAATAGAAAGAACTAGATATGTGATAATTATCACACAGTGTGTTTATATAAACGGCACCGTATAAATTACATTGATTGTCATAAACTCTGTTATTGTGATGTTTGCTATAAGAGGTTTGAATCTTGTGGGCTACGTATATGTATGTGTATGTCAGCAAAACCATTTCTTTGTGTTCATCTGTTTGGGAATGAGTATCTGTATCTCTGAATGTGTGCCCAAAAGAGCTTATGCTTGTGTATGTATGTGTGGCAATATGTATGTGTTTGTGACTGTTTCTTTGTGTGCACATGTCTATGGATTCCCACAAAATGTTTCTTTAAGGGGCCACACAATTTCTGTTGGCAGCCTTGCTGACCTGTGCTATACATCACCAATGACCGATTAGTACCCTCAACAAAATGGAAGTTTAAAGAGGAGACTGATACAATTGCACTTTTTTTTTTTTTTCGTTCTTGCTACCACCTTCTGTGGTGTGTTCTAGGAATGCAGTTACAGGTATTTAAAGGCCCACTTTCCTGAAATCAGACCAGTCCAAGGTAAAATCATGTAGCTTCAACTTATGAAAGAATTGCAATTCCTCTGAGGCAAGTTGGTGGCCATGTACAGATGGGAACTATGTGCCCCTCTTACCTTTCCCAGTAAACCTATTTGTGCCTAAATTGACCTGCTTGGTAACGTGATGCATTCTGCATATTTCAGGACCCACTCACAAACCACTTACTGACTTTGAAGTAGTTATATATTTTTAGAAAGATGCTCACACAAACTAGTCAAATACACAATCACACAATTACTGTGTCAATATATAATGACAGGCACAGTATGCATTTCAAATGCATGTTAATATAAAGGCACAAAAACTCTGCTGAGCCCTGTTAGGGCCAGTAATCTTAAAAGAACACTATAAGGTCAGAAACACCAATGTGTATTCCTGACCCTATATAGTGCTAAACTAACTATATGGCCTCCATGCCCTCCAACCTTGCCTCTCTTAAAGCTTGTAAAAACTCTCCTTATTTCCAGCACAATGCGGGTCTAGCGGCGCTGCCCCCAATCCGCCTCCATGGCTGACATAATCAGAATTGATGATCTCAGTCAATCCAATGCTTTCCTATAGGAAAGCATTGGATTGACTGTGATTGTCAATTCTGATGATCTCAGCCATAGGAGGCGGGCTGGGGGTTGAGCTAACCGCCACTTTGGCCAATCAGCATCTGAAAAGACAGTGTGTACATTAAAATGCCTGCAGGGACTGACTATACTCACCAGAGCACCTACAATGAACTGCAGTTGCTCTGGTGACTATAGCGTCCCTTTAACTTTTTTTTTCTGTGGTGTTGCTGCAAGAGCATTTTATGCAGTATGCAGCTATCTCCCTGCACTTTCTCTTTGTGGTGTAACTGACAGAGCCTCTTGAGCAGTGCATGGGTTTTCCTCTGTGTATCCTTTTCTCCCTGTTTCTCAAATTCTCTTCTCAAATGGTGCACACGGTAAGATAGAAAGTATATACAGTTATATATCATTGATATCGCTAACACAGCCATGAGGAAGCAGGGGAACTAATGCATGTGGCCTGGAAATCCTTTACTGCTCCAACTTTGTGTCCACTACCCCACACTGGGAAGACAGGACTGAGACAGTTCTTGAGCTGGAAAAGCATACACTGTTCCATCTGTTCTAGCTTTCCTGTGAAAGTGGAGTAGGGCTTGAAGGGAGCAGAAAGGCAGTGCATGATATAAGAAAAGGACAGTCCACTCGAGATATGTGTATGTGGAGTAGGGCTTGAAGGGAGCAGAGAGGCAGTGCATGATAGAAAAAAAGGAAAGTCCATTCGAGATCAGTGTATAAAATACTGCTCATGGTGCTGGAATGCCCGATAAATCATGCCTGATAACTTACTACAGGGACACTGTAGTCACCAAAACACTACAGCTTTATGTAGTTGTTCTGGTGTCTATAGCATGTCCCTGTAGGCTTTTCAGAGAAAAAGTGTGCATCACTTGTGTACAGTGTCTCCACGCTCTGCATGGAGGTGCTGAATGTTCCCCTTAGAGATGCTTTTATCCCCATAGAGATGCTGATTGATGAAGCTTTTTTCAGCGCATGCATAATAGCCTCCCAATGCTATACTATGGCGTGGCGGTGCTAGCCACAGTGAGACCGGCACATGGTGAGAAATAAGGTACGTAAAATCACCTTTTATCTCCACTCTGAAGTGGGCCAGTGACCTAAACTGCTATTCCAGCACTATAGTGTTAGGAATACATGTTTCTATTCCAGCACTATAGTGTTCCTTTAAGTCACAAGTGCTCGAATTACAATCACCAGCTGCAAATGCATGATAGGAAACTGTGAGCCTTGAATTCTATGGGGGAAAGAGTTCTTTACAGTAAGGACAGTAAAGATTTGGAATTATCTGCCTGTAAACCTAATGAATATATGTATTTATATTCGTTAACTATGTGTGTGTGTGTGTATGTATTTGTCTATGGTTAGGTGTATGTTATGTTTATCCCATCTGCATATTTGTTTGGATATCTGTGTATGGATGTGTTCGTATTTATGTATGTGTTTGCCTGGTATATATCTCCTACATCTATCAGAACCACGTTTGTTTGTCCGTTCTGTTTTATATGTGTTTTTCTCTTCTAGTTCTTAGTGGTAAAATAAGGCAGATATTCCTGTTTGAGACAAATTGGACGAATGTTAATGACAGTGTCTGGTTTTGCAGGGAATTAGCTCTGGGATGTAGCTTGCTGGAACGGTCCTTCCCACCCAGCATGTTGCTGATTGTCATATCATACTCCCTCCAGTCTTTCTTATCCAAGCAATGATTCAGCCATCCTTCCTCCCCAGAACTCTCGTTTCATTAAACTAACTTGCTGAATATATTATTATTTACAAATAGGGCTTTAAGAGGTTAGAGGTCACAAAATTAATTTTTTCTTCTTCTAAAGCAAGAGTTTGAGATGCTGTAAAGTTCAATGTTTGTCAGTTTATTGACGCATCAATTATTTATTTTTTTGCTTTATAAATGTGTAGGTGTAACATTATACCTTGCTTGTTTCAAAAATGTCAAAGGCCATATTGGTTCTGGGTACTCTTCCTGCAACATTGTTTTCCTCTCTGCCCCGAGTTGAGGTTTCCTCGTTTGTGTATTCAGGGCTCGGCTAGCATTTCCTCATATATGGCTGTCTGACTCGCTGGAATGCTTAGGTAGCCCTTGTTACGTCATATAGCTCCCTGAAGTGCCTCATTCATTTCAACAATGCTAGATTTTAAGGCTCACTAGCCATATCTAGGAGTAGGGAAATCACAGACCATTGAGTTAAATGATTTGTCCCTCAAATACTCCTGTGTAGGCTACTGGCATTGCCTGTCCTCTCTCTTTTACCTTCCACTAGTCTACCACATCATTCTAGTGTTTGTTTCCCTGTGAACAGTTTAGTAAGTTGCTGGCACTGCTATTATCCTTGGTAGCCTGTCAATATTTCCTAAAAATATGCATTGATTGGCACCATTCCCTTAATCCAAGTCTTCTATAATAACATAACCCATTATGTATGATCATGCTATTGCCTCATACATGACAAAACACATTGTGCCTGCCTATTATTTGATCCAAATTCTACCGATCAGTTAGTTGTATGGTATCCGTGTGTAGAACTAGTCTTGTCTAATATATTTCTTGAGAATCTGCTCATGTCCAACCTGACTCTACCTTAAACCGCAGGTGTTCAGCCACAAAAATAGCCCAAGTGCCCTAGCTTTTAATGAAGACAATTGTTCAGTTGAGGACTCCCATCGGTGTGCTTTACCTTGTTTCAGTACAGAAAATTCCCCAGAGCAGGACCGTTTCCCCCTGATCTAATCACTTATCCTGACATTGTGAGTTCGTTGCTAATCTAGTTAAAGACAAGAGTCCTTCGTACTGTAAATTTTCATCGTTAATAAATTCAGGCACACAACTTGGATTTGAATTGTATTTTGGGGGCACACTGAGTTATGAAGTACATGTGTATTATTTTTTTTCTTTTTTTCTATTTCTAAAAAAATTTGAAAAGCACAGAAATAAATCTACTTGAAATCTCTCCCATTAATAAAACATAATTCATTCAAGATAAAAGCACAGAGGTGAAGTGAAAACACACTGCTGCTGTAAGAGAGGCTTGTTCTGAATGATCAAGCTTTGCCGTTTGAATGATACCATATAATTATTCTTTGAAACCTAAATATTCTCTGGCTAAATACTGATTAGGGTTTTTATTGTACAAATCTGACTGGCAGTTTAGTTACAGCTTTTATGTCTTAAGACCTGTGGACCTATAGGTATTATTATTATTTTGTTTTATTTAACTTTGAGGATAAAAATTTAGCTGAAGAGATGTGAAACAGACCATGGGCAGTTGGGTTTATCTTTAGTCTTGGTTTCTATAATTTTCCCTGTGTTGTATATAATTGTAGGTAATGAGAGTAAAATAAATGATAGTGCTTGGAATGCTGTGATACGATACATACTATTTAGCTGTTGCTCTTTTCTGACTCAGGCTTTTTAGTGGAAAGTTTCAGGTTTGCTGCCATCAGTCCTTTGAAACTCTGATAACCAGAATGTCTGTCTATACTTATATACTCCATCTATGAGTATAAACTAAGTACATCAAGATTAACTTTGGACTGGTGTAATTGTGGGAGCTGTGTCGTTATTTGTTTTGGGGATGTGTTATTTAGTGTTGTTCATCATGACCACCGTGATAATTTATACCAAGAAAGTTATCGTGGGGGTAAATAGTGTTTGAAAACCCCTTCCACCTGGAGCCAGTGGATAGTCAATACATTGTTAAACACAAATCTGCACACCAGTCAAGCCATAAGACTTGCTTTTCCCACAGAAATCTCGAATTTGCAGTCACCTTTTTGCTTCGTTATTCCATTTTAAACATGGATTCCTTGGAGTGTGTTTGCTGTTTACAACAGTTTAAAACTCGAAACAACTGATGTTAGAGAGGGCGAGGAAGGGGGCATGTCATAAATAGCAGAAGATGTGCCTGAAAGTGAAAGGTGCAGGAAAAAGCAGTTAAAAAAAACAGCAGACCAGGACATGCATATATGTCTGTATAGAAATTGATCCTAAAAAGGTGAAGGGAGAATATTGAAAAATAACTATATAAGACATTAAGATGTGTGTTTATATAAAGTTTTGGTAGTGTGTGACAAAGCCAGAGTCTACAGTAAGTCCTTCATTTCTGCTGTTGAAATGTGTGATCATTTTCATCTCAAATGTCTTTCGTTCATGAGAGTCTTTGAAATTCCTTTTAAGGACTTTAACCCTGGAGTGATGGAGTGATCAATTTGGGTGAAGGGATGACCAAATAAATATAATATATATATATATATATATATATATATATATATAAAACATTTTTTTTCTCACCTGTGTGTTTATTCCTCATTCTCAGGGTCCCACAACCCCAACATAGGAGTAACAGCCCTGAGTACTCCTATCACAACTGGGACTACTGCTGCCTTCACTTCCTTTCAAGCTCTTCCACCTTTTCATGTTCCTTATTCCTGATGTTATAGAATGTATGCAGGTTCAATCCAATCCATATTCTGTGCAGATGTTTCTGTTGCAGGACTGTTTTAGAAGCCTCTTTGCACACCTTGGGTCTTGCCTGGTGTGGTAGACTCCAGCCTATATTTATCTGGTACCTTTTCCAACCACCGGTAGGATCTCAAGAAAAACAATAAAAAAGGCTGCGCCACAATCAGTAATAAAAAGTCCAGTTAAAAGGCAAAAGTCCAAATATATTATCCTTACAAATGGTCTTTAGTGATGAGGTCTTCTACTATTGCAGTGGATCCACTTTATATGAAAGATAAAAAGAGAGAAGGACAACCAATGGTGCAGTATGTAAAATTCAAGTATAGACGTAAAGGAGTAATAATATAAAACTCACATTTGCCAGAGCTAATAACCAGCTCTGGGGTGAAGCGCATACAGCGGTTTAATCCCCGCTTGTGGGATATAAATGGATTCCTCTCCGTCACTGTTGTCCAATTAAGACAAGAGCAGACCAACTGCTCTGTGATGACAGCGTGGGTGGATTTATCCCCACCTAAGGATTTCTTTAGGTACAGGAAACTTCCAAAGATGTATTTCAGAGGTTTTACATAAAACCAATAAAAGGTGAATAAGATAATACTAAAAAGCCAGGGTAAAATAGATTATGTGTCTATAAAAAAGGTAATTGGCACAATAAAATGACCAAAAATGCTTTAATATATATAAAAGAACACAATATTAAATATCCATAACGCGTTTCGTCAAAAAGACTTTTTCAAATGGAATCCCATTTATATTCCATTTGAAAAAGTCTTTTAGCTAGCTAGCAGTGATAGAAGTAGTCTTGTATCATTTTTTCTTATATCTTGTTATGCCATCTTGGGGTAGGGATTCAGGTTGCAGATAAGAATGTAGGGACTTTAGATAGTTAATCCGGGCAACGTCCGAGCCGGCATGACTCTCTTGGTTTGTGTTGCTCTCATATTATTGAGGTGTTAGGGTATATGTCGTTGGGTATCTTGGCCCTGGTGCAGTGGTCGGACTGGGATATTGATCCAGTTGATATATATGTAATAATCGCTGTTGCGGAAACATCTCCGTTAATGCAAAATGCATCTGGTGTGCTAGTTTCTTGATTTTGGATCCCACCCCCAATTGGTGGGCTGCTCGTATTTTTTGTACTCTTATACCTGCTGAATATTAATTTATCCTTTTGCCATGTGAAATATTAGTTTCATCAACTATGTTACAAACGAACAATAAAGTGTTCTAATCTCTTTCCTTTTCTCCTTTACAAAAAAATTACGTAAAAAAAACCCCCGTATGGTTTCCAAGCCTTCGATTTGGCCAGTATTCTATGTAACTAACTTGTGGCATGTTGTGCAGGCAGATGTCTCCACACGTTAGGCTCTAATAAATCTGGAATGCAGTTTAGGCTTTTTTTGTTATTTTTTTTTAACATCCTTGGTTTCAGCTGAAAGGATACTTAAACCAGTAATAGCTTATATGTAACACAAATATTATGCACAAACCCCTGGGGTTGTTATGTTTAATTCTCAACAGTGTGATAGCTAAGTGAGGGCACTACATTCTCTCTCTCTCCTGCTAAAAGCAAGGATGCACTCTAATGAAGCCTCCATTAATCTGTGCTCGTGTATGGTGCATATACATGGAATGTCTGCTCTCTTGTGACATTTTAGTGCTAGACTGATAGAGAGCCTGGAGGAACGTTTAACCCCTGAAGTACCAATACCAAACAAAGACATCTTACCCTATGATCGCTAAGGATCCATTGCCAGCAACAAATGTCCGTACGGAAACCTGCTAATTCTAACATTTTCAGAGACTTTCTGTTCAGAGCAGAATGACCAAGGACTAGATTGCTATGGTGATATGATTTGTCATTGATCCTTAAAGGGACCAGATGAGCGAGATATACTAGGTGTAACTCAAACCTTTCATGGTCTCTCCGACCACAATGGAATTTAATCACTAGAAAGTAGATATCGACCAATATTGAATTTTTTTTATTTTTTTTTAGAGCAGATACTGATAATCTGTGAACTTTCAGACCGATAGCCAATAACTTACCGATACTGATATTCTGTACATTTACCATTTTGAAAAAAGAAACCATTTCTACACAAATCTACTGTTGACTGAACATGTTTATTATTTATTTATTTTTGTAAAAAAAAAAAATTTGTAAGTAGTAAATGCAGAAAATATACATGCCAGTCAGATTGTTTTAAGTTTTCAAGAATATTTGTTGTTCCTCTCCTTTCCCTGTCCCTTAGTGTACCTCTCCCCTCCTATCCCTGTCCCTCTGGGTTCCTCCCACCTCCCCTCCCTGTCCCTTAGGGTTCCTCTCCCATCCCGGGGCCTTAGTGTTCCCTGTCCCTTAGTGTTCCCCTTCCCTCCCTGTCCCTTAGTGTACCTCTCCCCCCCCCCCCCCCGGGCCCTTAGTGTTCCTCTTCCCTCTCCCTCCCCCCTCTCCCTTTAATGGTTATCCCTGTTGTCCTGTAGTCTCCCCCTCCCTTAGTGGTCCTCTCCCCTCCCTGGTGTGCTTCATTACCTCTCTTGTAGCGTGGCCGAGTGGAGCGGACCGCGGTAGGTGAGCTTCCGTTTCCTGTATGCGGCCGAACTGACAGGAAGTGCTCTCTAACTGAAAAAAATGATTTGTTTTCCTATATATTTAAACCACTTGGTCATTTACTGCATGTTCAGAACTAGTGTGCCTCTCAGCATTTCCAGTGGCAACTAAGACACCCTTTTTTAGAGGTATGGCAGCAGGTGTGAACACTAATAAATTATGTAATTACCATCAGATGGCCAACTACGTAAATGGAAAAAAATATATTTACTATTGTTTAAGGATGCAATTTTACTCATACCAAAAAATAAACACAATACAAGATGGACAGTTGGGAGGTATGTAATCAAGTGCTATCAGCGTGCCCAGGGTTGAATGGACTTGCACATATTTATGTGAAGGTGTCATTTGCTAGTTGTCCTTCTGTGTCACTCTGTGAAATGACATTAGACGTCCATCGTCTTGCAAATCCCCATAGGAAAGCACTGATCCAAGTAGGGATGACATGGGCATTAGGTTCCTGGATCGCTGTGACGAAGTGTGAGGAGGAGCCGGATCCACCAGTGTGGGACCTTTGTGCTGAAATCAGGTGAGTGAAAGAAAGGAATACTGTTTTGTATTCCTAACACTCTGGTGTTCCTTTAACATATGATACTTTATCAAAAGTTAATTTTATTTAAGGACATGGAGGCTCATATTATGCTTATTCTCTTTCTTTTATTCCTCAGCAGCAAAATATTTATTTTAGAGAAACAAATCAAACATGTAAACATGCCCCCAAAGGGTTAATCCTATAACAGTACAACCAATCATAATGCCTTCAGCCCCATCAACTCCCCATGTGACCTTAAGCCACTCCTCTTTCTTGCTACTGCCTTCCTCAGCTAAGTACATTTCTATTTTTCTCTGTATGCTACCAATGTGTTTTTGTCATAATTATTTGTTTTGATATTGCATTTATATTTTCATTTGTTATTTCTGTCTGCTGCAGGGCTTCTGCCCTGCTTCTATACTTTGTTTTACAGCTGGCTCTTGGCTGCTCCTTAACTTAGAGCCAATCCCTCACCCCTCCCTCCTATCTCTTCTCAGTCAGGTGGATTATCACCTACTGAGCTGGGGCGGCTAACAGCTCTCCGTGCGGAGGCTCTTACCGCCCAGTGTAATTCAAGGCCTCAGAGGTTTTCCTCTGGGCTTCCCGGTTCGCGGCAGCCATCTAGTGCGCATTGCGGCAGCCATCTTGCGGTTTGCATTTTTGCCGCGTTTTGGTTCCCGGGCTTTTTTGAGCTTGTGGGGGCGGGAGTGGGTGCTGATTGGACAGCACAGTTGCTGGGCAGCTCACCAGTGTGCCCCAGGAGCCATTCCTGAGGGAACACTTGGTGAGCTTGCCTTTTTCATATTGCTGTGTAGTTTTTTAGTACCCATACTGCTGGTGCCTTATTTGTTCCCATATTGCCTATAAAGCTTTGGAGTTGGTGTGGTCACTCATTCCTCCAATAGTTATTTGGGTCCCCCCCCCCTCTTTTTTTTGTATCCCTATTTATATTTCCACCTACTATAACCACCGTGAGAACTGCTATTATAATTATGCAGTCTCAAAGGGATTTGGGCACAGCCTCTGGCAATTCCCCCATTAGGGCTAATATACCCCCTGCTCCCCAGGTTGTCCCCAGACCTTCCGGCTTAACTGTCACTGATGAGACAGACCAGGAGCATTTGAACTCGGAAGAGCTTCATTCTCTCCTGGATGCCACTATGACTAGATCCGTAACCCAAGCCGTTTATTCAGCCATGGGAGTTATGTCGGACACTCTGTCCCACTCTATCAGCCATGCCCTCATGGTCGCCCAGCGGACCTCTACTCACATTACTCCTAACCCTACGGAGTACAATACAGGCAAGGCCAGTGGGCGCAAAGCCGCCAAAAAATCTCGCCACATAGACGAGGAAGCCTCCAAAATTTTACGGACAGACAGGGAAGGTCCTGTCAAAGATAATGTGGTTGCACCACAACAAAGAGCCACCCACTGGGCAAAATCGGTGAGGAGTTGGAAAAGGGCGAAAGCCCAAGTGGAATCATCCGAGTCAGATTCGGAACAGGAGTAGGAGTAGGCATGGAGCGAGTCTGATGATGAGGACTCATACAATTTGGGCGCACTATTCCCTGACCACAGCTCTATATCTGTCTGTGAATGAGGATAAGGGCGGTGTGGAAGACTCCACCCTCCTTGACCCACAGGGCGAACCACTGTTTGACCCTGATAATCTGCAGCACCCGAGATCTACTGAGTGGTTCCCGCTGGACCATGTGGCAAAATATATTGCCGCACGGATCAGGACACCCCTTGATAAGTAGGCAAGAAGTAAGATGCGGGCAGAATGCCCACGCTCCCAGATTTGATATGTATCGCCCCTGTAGTGGACCCTAAGATTGCCCAGTTCCTGGGAAAAACTGGGTGGAAGGCAAAGAAGGGTCTAGACTTTGCACTTTGCCATTGCCAGGATAAGGTACTGGATGTCCTCGGACCCAGTGCAAAGATATTCGACATGGTCGAAACGGCATTGGCAGGTGGCGCTCCCGTAGACCTGCTAGCTATCAGGGGCTGGATACAGCGAGCCATATGTCTTCTCGGAAATGCCAACGTGGCTCTAGCCAAAGAGAGACGAAAGGCTATATTAATTAAGATCGAGCCAAAGCTACCTTGGCTATTACTGAGCCTGGGCCACAGGCCAAAGGCCTTCTTTTTGGGGACAGTTTTGTGAAGGAGCTGGGTACCTATGTGGGCACGTTTAGAGCTCTGGAGAAGGCGCAAGCCAATATGAAAAAGGTATTCTCCCATAGAGTTTTTGGCGGGGCTGGCAGATATCGGGGCCGTCGGCCTGGCCGTTCCTCCCGGGGCTCGTACCGGGTTTCTAGAGGCTCCTTCCAGTCACGTTACCATGGTGCGGAACCCAAGTCCTCTCCATTCTTCCCAGTTCGAGGAAGACCCTGGCAGGCTCGTGGATCCAGAAGCTCTTCCTATGGCCATCCTTCATCCATACCTTCATCCATACCTTCAGTAACGTTGGTGGGGGGCAGGTTATGCTACTTTATAGATGCCTGGCGAATGTTGACTTTGGATACTTGGGTCCTACAAACTGTAGTGGGTTATGCCATAGAATTTGTACAAACACCTGCCCAGGTAGCTCTTCCCAGACATATAGTCTCCTCCACCCACGACAGAGCATTAATCGCTGCGGAGATACAGTCTCTGGCCGACAAAGGTGCAATCATAGAGTCGCATCCGGGAGTTTAAGGTTTTCTAAGCAACATTTTTGTGGTGCCCAAGAAAGGCGGAGGTGTCCGACCGGTCATCAACTTACGCCCCCTGAACGCCTTTGTAGCGTACCACCATTTAAAAATGGAGGGCATCCACTCCCTCCGAGACCTGCTCCTATTGGAGGATTGGATGGTCAAACTCGACCTGCACCTCACCGTCCCGATGGCCGAAGATTGCCAACATTTCCTCCAGTTCCAATGGGAGGAGACCACATGGCATTTCAAATGCTTGCCCTTCGGCCTCTCCTCTGCCCCATGGTGCTTCACGAAGCTCCTGCGGCCAGTGGTCGCTCTCCTGCGCAGCAGAGGGGTGCGTCTGATTATATACTTGGACGACATGCTTCTGATGGCACAAGACCCACGCTTACTCCAAGAACACCTAAATTGGACAATGACATTACTCGGCAACCTTGGTTTCCTCATCAACTGGGACAAGTCGGTGTTACAACCGTCCCAAGTCTTGGAATTTCTGGGCTTCACCATCGATTCGGTGAAAGGGACACTCCTGTTACCATCTTCCCCCAACGTTTCGGCAAGAAGCCTTTATCAAGGCTCCCTTGATAAAGGCTTCTTGCCGAAACGTTGGGGGCTTTTTGATTGACTCTGTCCCTGCTTCTCACTTAATTTGGTATGGTTTTTGTATTATTTTGATATGTTGTCTTATCTTTTTTGGGGGTTTTGACTATACTAGCATTATAGTTGTTTGCTTATAGTTTTCTTCTCACCTATATATTACGCATTGTGCGCTCATATATGTCCAGAATTTTTTCTGGTAGATGTGTTATAGTATTATGACTTTGCATCTTGGGTTTAAAACTTAAAGAGACATTCTTATAGTATATACCCATTTAATAAAGATGTTTCTTGTACATTAATACGTATGGTTGTGCTCCTTACTCTATTCATATTGATATGTATTTTGGGTTCTTTTGGGGATAGAGCCTCATGCAAGTGAGCACCCAGCATTTATTTATTTAGCTTCATTTTGGGGTTATTTTGCAGTTAAATGAGTGTGCCCACTTTGTTTCATTTGTATTATTTTTCTAAGCCAGGAGTACCTTGCCGAAACAAGATGTTGAAATCCCTTGGTGTACCGGCCTTTTTTTTTTTTTAACATTGAGATATGTTGACCTATTCTGGGTGTTATTTATGGGTGCTGCAGTTGCTTCCTTGCGTTGTATTTGTGGGTATATGGGATGTTATATTGTATATGTTCATGAGTAGCATGAGATTTACCGTAATTGTAACTGACATTTTCTTCTGGCTGGTCCTCTTCAGCTGCTGGAGCTCATGTCACTGCTGTACTCTTGCGCATGCATGAGAGTACAGCCATGAGGTCTATGGAGGATCCTGCAAGATCCTCCATAGGCACAGCTAATACCTCTGCAGCCGTCACTGGTGATTGACAGTTGTAAATGGGGGTAGCTCCTCCCAGTGTCGAGAAGTGTCAGGCATAGTAAAAGTACTGAGACAAAGTAGTCCCTGCCATGGCCCACTAGATCTTTTGACTGGGTTAGAATTTCAGTGAAGAGTCTTTCATAAAATGTAATTTTTTAAAAATATTCATTTTGAAGGTGGTAATGGTGGGGGGAGTGACCGTGCCACCTTAAGTGACTTGTTTTTTCCCAGTTTGTGTATAATGGCCTCAAATAGGAATTTCAGTTTGAATTTCAATAGTGCAGAACTAACAGGAAAATTAACCTGGAGAATTAACCATACCGCCGTTACTGCCACAGCATGTACAGGCTGACATAACCCCAAAATGCTCTATGCTTTTCATGCACCTTATGGTATCTACTGTGATATGTGCGCTTGGGCATTATTTCCATACTGCTGTATGTGCAGTTTGAATTAATTATCACAGTATGCAGTGGTTGTATCATGACCACTAAAAATACAACATGAATTAAATAAAAATCATTACAAATTATTAAAATGGACACCGACTAGCACATTTTTAGTTGGCTATTGGGTTGTGACAGTTATTTAAAATGTCCATATTACCCATCTGTATAAAGCTTTTGTACGTGTTTTTAATTTTAATTCTATTTGGACCTGCATTCTTACTAGAATATTTATTATCAGTATTGTACCGAGAGTGGTAATATAGGCATCTACCCTGTGCGATTTCCCTGTGCTGTGAGCATAAACAAAAACCACCCATTCCACCCAGTGATGGAAGACAAGTCAGCTTCGATCTTTTGAAAATGTCACTTGGCATTTGACGCTACAAATCAGTCAAACAAATAGTGACGGCCGGTAGACTAAGTCTCCAGGAAGGTGCTTTGGTGTGTAAGATGCACTGGATGAAGGTCACAGGAATTAGACAGGTCACCGCGATATAAATAAAAAAAAATTAATACATTTTTGGTTATTAGTGGAGTATAATTGCGTTGTCAGAGACACTATAAATTTGATTGCATTTCCCCCAAATGAAGCATCACAGTTGGATACAGTACTGAAAATGACTTGAATTTTAAACCTACAGAATCTCCTTGCCCTTACCACTACAATGGACTCTTTCTTTCTTTCTCATTGTTCGGTTAAATTGAAATATGCCATAAAACTGTGTAGAATTGTGAAGTTACATAATTATAATTTTTTTCTGAGAAAACCAGTAAATCAGTAATTACATGCTGGTGTAGCACACTAAAAAAAATATCGGTAGAATATTAAATCATATGTCCTGCGCTCCAACTCCCATCACTCCTGGGTGGCGGCAACGACCATAGTACACATCAGCCCCAATACATACAGTAAAAACCAAAGGGGGAAAAGTTACCTATGCTCTTCCCAAATCCCTATGCACGTTTAAACAAAGGGAGGTTATTTAGCTTCTCCAATGGCCACGAGAGACTTTAGCCCACCTGCCACATCAAGGCAAACCTCTCAGGTGGGTCATACACTAACCTTTCACCTATATTTAGTAAATGTTTATATGTGAAGTGTGAAATATAAATTAAAGGAACTTCAAGGCTCCATACAAGACTTAAAAGGTGTTATGGTGCCAGATTATCCTTGGCTTACTTTAGGCACTACACCAAAGTCTTCTCTCCAGCACCATGCATCTATGCCCCTGCTCTTCTGCTTCTCTCAAATTCTTCAAACAGGAGCTCAGACATGGGCATCACTTTTTTTTTCTTTTTTTCCCCCTCCAGTACAAATTAAAAATCAAACAAACCAAGAGAGTTCAGAAGATTAACCAATGGATGAATCAAGAGATCTAGGTGAACAGCTTGTTTACCTGGCACTATAGGGTTATTAGGTCCCACCCACCCAAAATGAAGGCTGAAATCTAGACCAAATTCAGGCTCAATCGGAATATGGTTTTCAAATCTAAAAATAGTAACATACTGTGAACTATACTGTCGAATGGCCATGTGCAACAGTAAATGATTTGCACCATTTAGTAGAAGGCTATTCGGAATTCTGTGAATAACCCTGCGAATTCCAACCAAATTCACAATGAACAAATCCAGTTATATAAATTCCTATTTGGAGTAATTTTAAAATAAGAATTCTAAATGTGAATCTAATAAATAGGAATACATTAATAATCTAATATATTCAAAATATAATTACATTATTTGGTTACATAGTTACATAATTACAAAGCTGAGTCAATCAGGTCCAGCCTTTCTCAGATCTGTTTTTGCTGTTGATTCAAAAAAAGGCTAAAAACCCAGTTTGAAGCACTTCCGATTTTGCAACAAACTATGAGAAAATTCCTTCTTGACCCCAGAATGGCAGTCAGATCTCTTCTTGGATCAAGCAGCTGTTACCCCACTAATTAGAAATTATATCCTTGAATATAATGTTTTCAAGTATTCGTCTAATTGCTGTTTAAACATCTGTGCAGACTGATAAAACCACTTCTTCAGGCAGAGAATTCCTCGTGCTTTGTGTTCTTACTGTAAATAACCTTTTTCTTTGCCTTATACTAAATCTCCTTTCTTTCATTCTAAATGTGTGACCTCGTGTCCTATGTAAAGTCCGGTTTATAAATAGATTTTCAGACAATGGTTTGTATTGGCCCCGAATATATTTGTATAATGTTATCATATCCCCTTTGAGGTGCAGCTTTTCTAAACTAAAGAGATTAAAATTATCTTTCTTCATAACTAAAATGTTCCATTACTTTTTATTAATTTAGTAGCCCTCCTCTGAACTTTCTCTAGTTCTATAATATCCTTCTTTAGAACAGGTGCCCAAATTTGCACAGTATATTCAAGGTGTGTTTTACCAATGATTCCACTATGTAGTTAAACCTTTCTCCCGTGGAGTTAGTGGTGCCAATGTCCACTTTTTGTAATGATGGCTTGTATTAGATCTTTCTATAAAATCAGTCCAACTGAATTGTACAAATAGGCACCCGTGAAGAGAACTTTCTCGAGAGACGTCCAGAATTGACAAATAGTACTAAATGGCAAGGCACTACAAGTAGAATCTCATTAGAGCTTAGCTTTTATCTGCCACTCAGCTTAACCCCACCTTCAGCTGCCTAGTAAAACCTTTAACGGCAGTCACTAGGGGTGCTTCGAATATAGATGCATTGATTCAGTGCATCTGTATGAGAAAATGCTGATTGGCGCAGTGCTGCGTTCTGCCGTGCATGCACAATAGCCTCTGGGAAAGCATAGGATTGGCTGAGATCATCAAGATTGATGTCAGCTATGTTAGCTAGGCCAGCTATGGCAAGACCGGCGCAGCAAAAGAGAAAAGTTAAGTTTAAAACCTTTCTTACTCCACAGAGAGGTGGTCGGATATCTAAATATCTATTCTAGCACTATACTTTTAGTAATGCATGTTTGTATATGTAGCACTATAGTGTTCCTTTAACCCCTTAAGGACACATGACATGTGTGACATGTCATGATTCCCTTTTATTCCAGAAGTTTGGTCCTTAAGGGGTTAAGCTTTAGCTGGTACTTTATCTCAGTGAGGTTCATGCAGCACTCTCTCTCACCCCACCTTTATAGTACTTTACGTTGCTGTACAGAGAAATAACTACATATTAATCAGCGCTCACCCAGTGGCATCTTTTGAAAGTGAAAACCTGCGGTTTCCCCAGACAGCTTATTAGTGTCTGACGATTGATGTTACACAGAAATTCATATTATTGTAATTAAATCATATTTCAATTGGTGAAATGAACGCCAAAGTTATTTTTTTTACTATACGTGATCATTTATACATTTTCATTGTTAATTGTGAAATTAGGGCTCTCATTTTACATATCCAAAGCTATTTTCTTCATTCAGTCCACCATTTGGCTGCCATCTGTTTGAGTATATTGCTAGTTTATATGCCTATTTCACCTGCTGTGTACTTTATTAAAATAATGTGCAGTGTATATTGCCAGTTTATATGTATATTTTGCTCACTGTCTGTGTCTATCCTGATATTTTTAAACTGATATTACTAGTTTCCGTGCTACTTGTCTAAACATATATTATGTATTTTCTGTTATGTTTGTGTATATTTCTTATTGATATGTGTGTTTTCCTCTCTGTTTATTACTTCTTCAGTGTTTTTTTGTTTTCAGTTTTTTTTCTTGCACTCATTCTGTGCATGCTGGTAATTTACATTCTTTTTGTATGTTTGTGTGACAAACCCCTGTAATTTCCCTTGCCCCAGTTATTTTTTCCGTATTCTGTAGATTAATCTACTGAACACCGACCACCCCCCTGGCTTATTTGACTTCAAAGTAACCTGCTGTCTCTGGGTGGCCGTCGTTCGTATAACCAAACAACACGTGCGCTGGAAAACTTGTCTCCCGAAAGTAGGCAGTGGCACTTGGTCATCGAGTGTCTGGAACTCTAAGTCAGACACTCGACCCCGCAAGCACTGGTAATATAGTACAAACGCCTGTTTCTATTCCTGATAAGCCAGGAGAGCGATATTCGGTGGAAGGTATGCACGAACTAGACTTACAATTGCTACCTATAAGCCAGGGGGACCGTTTGGTGTTTCTTTAGTTTTGGGACTCCCGAAAGTGACCGACCACTACCAATTTTCTCTTGGAACTATTTTGGGCAGAAGCCATGTGTGCGGTCGGTCACATCTTTACCCCTGTGGCGACACGGCTTTATTCGTGGGATCTGAGCACTATTTGGACAATTTGGGCGCTCAGATCCATGTTATCCGGGGATATAGGACTTGTGGAGGTACCTATTAATATTATGTATGTTTTGGGGTGTTTTGAGTTTTATTTTCTGTACCTTTAGTGCCTGGGAGATAATTAGTTTAAGCAAAGTACACTTAATTATCTCCCAGACACAGAGACTCCTGGGCGTGCTTTACTTACATAGTTTTGCTTACATACTTATTTTTACTTACATACTTTTTCTGGAGACCCCATGCTGGGGGGGTCTGTGGATAAAAGTGGGCGATCTGGCCATAATAAAGCATTACATTTGTACCCTTCATCAAGTCTCAACTAATGTTTGGGTATGCGAACGGCAACCGATTCTTTTTTTTTCCCTCACGACCTTAGGATTTCCTGAGTGTACGACTCGGCGTACCACACAAATGGGCTATACATTCACATAACAGTAGGATTTCGGGAGAGTGCGAACTAACATACAATCTTAAGTACAAGGGGTTCATTTCAGTTTATATATATATATATATATATAAATATTCTTGTACTGTTTGTTAATATGTATATTCTCCTCTAATATTATTAGTTTCTCAGTATTCTTCATTCTTTATATGTATATTTGTTTTGTTCTATGTGGAATTTGTTATGTGTGTTTTACATGGTTGTGTTTACATTTTCTCTTTGCTTAAATTACATGGCTTGTATATATTTTGTATGAGCATATATTCCATTAATGTATGTGATGTTTATTGCCCTGTACTGTATTACACATATATTTGTGTGTTTCTCCATCTCTGTGTTGTGTTGCTGTGTTGAAGCAAATCATGCTGGGAGAGAACAGTGTTTCTGCAATGTTAGGCTGTGACAGATGTTTGTTAAATAAAGGTAAGGTGCTTCTGTTTATCTTACTGGGTCATTTCCTAAATGTGATGAGCGATCTTTGAGCTAACAGAACCACATAAAATGCTACCTTGCTTCACATGCATTTGTGTCACCTTGCTGGATGTACAGAGAATAGATATAAATGAATAGGAGTTATATCCTGTATTGTCTGCATCTTGCCAGTTCAAAAACCAGAACTAGCAGCTAAGGTAACTCAGTGAATGAATCATTAGGTGCTAAGCTTTCTAGGGATAGTTCTCTTGTGTACATAAAGCAAGACATTGAAAACAAATCTGTGGTGTTATAACAGGAAGCAAAATCAGGACTCTCCTGCCGAACTTTGGACACTTGGAAGGGTGGTAAACATCTTGAGTATTATTTGCATATTGTCCTTTGCATTTTTGGGTACTTAGTTGCTGGTATCCCAAGAAGTGACATAAAAAGTGGGATGGCAAGTAAGACTCCCCCCACCCCCACGCTCACCCTAAAAAAGTGATTGTTTTCCTAAATGTTGCATAGTGAGGAGGCATGCAATAAGTAAGCCATGATAGCAGATTCATATTGTCAAATTTCTGGCACTTAAGCTCTACTTGTGCATCTCCCACATCCAAGAGGAAGTGATGAGAAGACTTAAAGGGACACTATAGTCACCAGAACAACTATAGCCTATTGTATTTGTTCTGGTGAGTGAATCATTCCCTTCAGGATTTTTGCAGTAAACACAGTATTTTCAGAGATTAGGCAGTGTTTACATTACAGCCTAGTGATAACTCCACTGGCCACTCCTAGGATGGCTGCCAGAGATGCATGGAGACACAGAATTTTCCTTATAGAGATGCTGATTGGCCAGGGCTGTGTCTGACCCTATAGTGTACGTTTAAGAAGACCTACCACCTCATGTTAAGTGCTTTAGATTTAAAAAAAATTATGAGTATGCCACTGTATCTAGGTTGATGTGTGTGCAGCCTAAAAGATCTATATGAATATGTACATATTATCATAGCAGTCAGTGAAGTCAGTGGGAGCAGGGCCAGTGCAAGGATTTTTGCCGCCCCCCATATGCTCTGCCCACCATGTGACATCACAATACCCCACCCATATGATCTGCCATATGAGCCAACGCCAGTGCTGCACACAGTGTCTTTTCTCTGAAAAGGCAGTATGTTTACATTAAAAAGCCCGCAGGGACAGGCTATATTCACCAGAACCACTACATCACAAAAATCAACGAACAGGAAGCAGCTCCATTTTTTGGGGGCCCCTTACACAGATCACGGTCTGGGCCCGCCCATAAGCCTTATGCCAACAAGGCCCACCCATGAGTTAGCTCAGAGGGAGTGGAGTGTATGTGTTGTGTGTTATTGTAGAGGATGTAATATGTGTGTCTTCTTATGGAATGTAGTGTATTGGGATACCAGTTTTTGTAAGGGATGTAGTGTGTGTGTGTGTGTGTGTGTGTGTGTAAGAAATGCATTGTGTGAATCTGTGTTTGTATGTGTAAGGGATGCAAGGTGTGTTTCTGTGTCTGTAATAGGTGCATTGATAGTGTGTAAGAGATGCATTAAGAGAAGCAGTGTGTGTGTAAGGGATGCATTGTGTGCTTCTGTGTATGTGTGCAAGGGATGCATTGTGCGTGTGTGTTTGTGAGGTTGTGGCAGAAGCAGCCATCAGAGACTCTTATTTATAATGCCGTTGTACTTAGCTCTATATATCTATGTATATAATGTATGTTGTCCAGCAGGTTAATGTAATCGGTCCCCGAGCCAGATATACTTACCCGGTTCGGGAACCGATTAAAAGTACCGAAATGCCAGACCACCCTGCTGTGGTCGTGTGTCTCCTGTTCAGAGAGACACAATGTTGCACGTATTGTTAACTGGGTCCATGGGTGGCCGCCGTTCGCCTAATCTCCACGTGGCGGCGGCCATCTTAACTGCCGAACAGCGGTGTTTGGTCGTCGAGCGTCTGGAACTAAAATCGGACGCTCGACTACCCAGACACCGCTCAGACCTCCAGGATCACCAAACCGTATGATCCAAACTACCGAACGGCCCGCCGTTCGGTAGTTTGCATTCCCCAGTCTAAGGGATTCATCCGAACCAAAGATTGGGGTCGGATGGCTGAGCTGTTCGGCACTTTTTATTCAGTGAAGTAGACCGACTACAGGGCCAGGATCTATGGAGCTGTTTTCGGCTACTGTGTCCCTGCAGTCGGTCAAATCTTTAAATCTCTGTAACTCCCGAACCCCTGGTCTGATCTGGGTGAAATTTGAATATGTTTCTCACCCAGAGCAGACCTATCAGGGGACCCCTCATTTATCCTCGTACCCCCCGTATTTAGGGGACATTCAGAAACTGGGGAAAACTCGGTTCCCTCTAATTAATTTACCTGCTAATCTAAGGGGAGGAGAGGGAGGGGAGGGGATTGTGAGGTGATTGGTTGTTTTGAGTTACCTCCCTTGCATGGGAAAAAGCCATAAAAGAAATTGTGTGAATAAAGCTGACAGTTGACCTCCAAGCTATGTGTCGTCTAGTTCTTGGAGGGAAGGGATTGTGACTACGCTACCCGTTTGATACCTGTATTGGATTACTGTTCCTGTCTACCAGCGGAGCTACCTTGGATCATACCTCTACTCCGCTACAATTGGTGGCAAGCGACGGGATCGTACTACACAGCAAGAGGCATTCAGCAGGAATTAAAAAGGACTGAATGGAAACAGATTATACCCTCTTGAAACGGGACACGCTAAAAGAGTTACTGGAAGCGAGAGGGAGGATAGCAAGCAACAAAACAAAGGCTATCCTAATCGCAGAACTCATGGAAGGAGACAGAGTCGCAGCTGCTGCAGCACCTCCAAGGGAGGGGGAAGAAACTGAGTTTACCAGAGAATATAGGGCCAGGATGGCTCTATTCTCACCAGCCATGGCAGCACAGAAAGCAGACCAAGTGTACAACGATGTACAGGCTCTCTTTATGCAGCGATCAGCGCAGGGAAACGCAACAGCGGCCCCCACCCCGCCAGCGAAAGCTAAAATACCGTACCAGGTATTCAAAGCCTTTAATGATACCGAGGGGGACATTGATGGCTATTTACAGAACTTTGAACTTTTGTGCCAGCTGCATGCCATTAGCACGGAAGACCAAGTACGAGTGCTAGCGGGTAACCTATCCGGCCGCGCAGCAGATGCCTACCGAGCTATGCCGGCAGAGGATATCCGAGACTATCAAAAGGTAAAACAAACCTTGCTCGCACGGTATGCCATTACGCCTGAAGCATACCGAACACAGTTCCGGAAATTACCCAAATCAGAAAAAGACTCACATGCAGAATTTGCACACCGCCTACAACGGGCAGCTGACGGGTGGCTGGAGGCAGCCAAAGCCGTCACGGCCCAAGAGATCAAGCAGTTGATGCTGCTGGAACAGTTCTACAAATGTTTGTCTCCACAGTTACAGATCTGGGTAAGAGACCGTAAGCCCCGTACTCTGCATGAGGCCGCTCAACTAGCAGATGAGCATCAGGACTCCCGGCGGGAACAGCATTTCTCCAGTAGAGTGCAATCTACGCCAGCTGTTCCCCAGCTTACCCCAGCAAATCCGCCCCGACCAGGGGGGACCTACCAGTCCCAACCTCCCCGGTACAACACCCGGGCATCTGTCCGATGCCATGCATGTAACCAGCTGGGTCACATGCAACGAGACTGTCCCCAAAACCGGACCAGACCGGCCTGGACCCCTCAACGACCACCAACCACCCCCCGAGCCGCGGTACACTGCTATCAGGGCAGACCCTGGGCTCAACCTTTCACCTCTACCCAAATAGAAGAACCCTTGGGCACCCTCCATGAGGTAAACCCGGTCCAGGCGGCCTCAGACAACCGCCAGGGCCACCGACAAGTGGTCCATGTGGAGGGCAAGCGGCTGGAGGGGTTAAGAGATTCTGGGGCCACCATCACTCTGGTACGGAACCATTTAGTGGCCCCGAACCATCTCACTGGAGATTGCATTGCAGTTCGAGTGGCAGGGGGAGCTATCTACAAGGTACCCACTGCTAAACTACACTTGGACTGGGGAGCGGGGGCAGGACAAATTGAAGTGGGGATGATGCAGGATCTACCTGCCGATGTGATTTTGGGGAACGATTTGGGGGAGCTAACTTCCGCTTTTGTTACCCGGCCTCCTCCACAGGAAGCCTACCCGGTCGTTACCCGTCAACAGGCTCGCACCACGGCACCCCACCTTGACTCTGAGGCTCAGGTAAGCACGAACCCCCCTGATCACACTGTACTACCCTGGGCTGCCCCATTAGAATTTGGTAGCGAGGTCGCCCTGGACCCGTCCCTACAGGTTTACAAGGACAGGATAGATAAAGACCAAACTGGCAGAGAGGGGGAGCGATATGCTTGGGATAAGGGGTTATTATACCGGTATGCAGAAAAGATAGTAGCCGGGTCAATCCCTGTACCCATTAAACAGTTAATTGTGCCTCGAAAATATCGACAGGAGTTAATGCGGATCGCCCACGACATTCCCATGTCCGGACACCTAGGGATCAGCCGAACCAAACATCGGCTGCTCCAGAACTTCTTCTGGCCAGGGATATCACAGGATATTAAGCAATACTGTAATACCTGTGATACCTGTCAGAGAGTGGGAAAGCGGGGGGACCGATACAAGGCCAAACTACACACCCTGCCCATTATTGAAGAACCCTTTAGCCGGGTAGCGGTAGACATTATCGGACCGCTGAGACAAAAAAGCCCGTCGGGTAAGAAATACATATTGACCGTGGTAGACTATGCCACTAGATACCCCGAAGCAGTAGCCCTGACGAATGTACACGCAGAGACCATAGTAGACGCCCTCATGCGTATATTTACTCGTATGGGGATTCCCCGGGAGATCATTTCCGATCAGGGTACCCAATTCACGGCCGAGGTCACGCAACAGCTTTGGAAAGTATGCGGAGTCCGAGCTATCCTTAATTCCCCATACCACCCCCAGTCCAATGGCCTCTGCGAACGGTTTAATGGGACCTTAAAACAAATGATCCGCACGTTCGTAGCCACTCAGAAGAACTGGGAGCGGTTCTTACCCCATCTCCTGTTCGCCTACCGAGAGGTGCCCCAAGAGTCCACTGGGTTCTCTCCCTTCGAACTGTTGTTCGGAAGGAGGGTAAGGGGACCACTAGACCTAATAAGGGAACACTGGGAGGGGGGGACGACCATTGACGGCACCCCTATCGTACCGTATGTGTTGGAGTTTCGGAACCGCCTGGAAGAATTGACCCGGGCTGTGCGCCACAACCTCCAGGCGGCCCAGACACGCCAGCGCCAATGGTATGATAAGGGGGCCAGGGACCGCAGTTTTCAGGTCGGCCAGAAGGTACTAGTCCTACGCCCCGTCCCTACTGACAAGCTGCAGGCTTCCTGGCGGGGCCCATTCAAGGTGGTAGAGCAGGTCTGCGATACCACCTATATAATCGGCCCCTGCGCCGGGACCGGGGACAGACGCATGTTCCATGTGAACATGCTGAAGCCCTACCACGAGCGCACGGAGGAAGTATCCGCCATCTGCGCCTCGGCTGCAGAGGACACAGATAACCTACCCCTCCCTGACATGCTGGCCCGAGGAACGCTCCCAGAGGATCTCGCAGCCGTACAGCTAGGAGACCGCTTGAATACCCAGGAAAAAGCTCAGGCCCAAAGTTTAATTAGGGAAAAAGGAGCCACTTTTTCCAACCTCCCGGGATATACCCCGTTAGCTACCCATCGGGTAGAAACCCTAGATCCGATCCCACTCCGTCAACCGCCCTACCGCATTCCCGAAGCAGTGAGGGGAAACATGTACAAAGAACTGAAGGAAATGTTGCAGTTAGGGGTAATTGAGCATTCCGATAGCCCCTGGGCATCCCCCGTAGTACTCGTGCCAAAGCGGGATGGAACTACCCGCTTCTGTGTAGATTACCGGAGGCTCAATGATAAAACCATATCCGATGCCTATCCCATGCCCCGGATAGACGAGCTATTAGACAAAATGGCTAGGGGGAAATACTTAACCACCATTGATCTTTGTAAAGGATATTGGCAAATTCCTCTAGCCGAGGACGCCATTCCCAAGTCGGCCTTCGTCACCCCATTTGGCCTGTACCAATTCCGGGTCATGCCATTTGGGATGAAGAACGCCCCGGCCACCTTCCAGAGGATGGTGGACCGACTATTGGACGGGTTTCAGGAATACGCTTGCGCCTATCTAGACGACATAGCCATCTTTAGCTACTCCTGGGCCGATCATCTAGACCATATCGGAGCAGTACTAGACCGCATCCGGGAAGCCGGACTGACCCTCAAGCCCAGTAAATGCCATATAGGGATGGCCGAGGTCCAATACCTCGGACACCGAGTAGGCAGCGGCCACCAAAAACCCGAACCAGCCAAAATAGAGGCCGTAGCTAAATGGCCAACTCCCCGCACTAAAACCCAGGTACTAGCCTTTTTGGGGACGGCAGGATATTACCGAAAGTTTGTACCTAACTACAGCGCCCTAGCCAAGCCCCTTACCGACTTAACCCGCAAAAACCTTCCCAAATTAGTAGTATGGGCCCCAGAGTGTGAACAGGCCTTCCAACTCCTAAAAAATGCCCTTGTTAATGCCCCTGTGTTGGCTGCTCCCGATCCGACTAAACGCTTTCTCGTCCATACAGACGCTTCAATGTTCGGATTGGGAGCAGTACTGAGCCAGATCGGAGCCGATGGCGGTGAACACCCAGTAGCTTACCTCAGCCGAAAACTTTTACCCAGAGAAGTAAGCTACGCCGCCATCGAAAAGGAATGCCTTGCCGTGGTGTGGGCCCTCAAGAAACTACAGCCCTATTTGTATGGACAAACATTTTCCCTGCTCACAGATCACAACCCGTTGGTCTGGCTGAACCGGGTGTCAGGAGACAATGCCAGACTGCTGCGCTGGAGCTTAGCGCTTCAGCCCTTTGATTTCAATATCCAATATCGCCCGGGGAAGCTCAATGGAAATGCTGACGGGTTATCTCGACAAACAGAACTGGACAAGTGATCTGTGGGTACTCCTCCAGACATCCCCAAGCCGATCCGTTGGGATCAGACTGTGTATGCTGGCTTGGTTCTGGGGGAGCATTGTGGCAGAAGCAGCCACCAGAGACTCTTATTTATAATGCCGTTGTACTTAGCTCTATATATCTATGTATATAATGTATGTTGTCCAGCAGGTTAATGTAATCGGTCCCCGAGCCAGATATACTTACCCGGTTCGGGAACCGATTAAAAGTACCGAAATGCCAGACCACCCTGCTGTGGTCGTGTGTCTCCTGTTCAGAGAGACACAATGTTGCACGTATTGTTAACTGGGTCCATGGGTGGCCGCCGTTCGCCTAATCTCCACGTGGCGGCGGCCATCTTAACTGCCGAACAGCGGTGTTTGGTCGTCGAGCGTCTGGAACTAAAATCGGACGCTCGACTACCCAGACACCGCTCAGACCTCCAGGATCACCAAACCGTATGATCCAAACTACCGAACGGCCCGCCGTTCGGTAGTTTGCATTCCCCAGTCTAAGGGATTCATCCGAACCAAAGATTGGGGTCGGATGGCTGAGCTGTTCGGCACTTTTTATTCAGTGAAGTAGACCGACTACAGGGCCAGGATCTATGGAGCTGTTTTCGGCTACTGTGTCCCTGCAGTCGGTCAAATCTTTAAATCTCTGTAACTCCCGAACCCCTGGTCTGATCTGGGTGAAATTTGAATATGTTTCTCACCCAGAGCAGACCTATCAGGGGACCCCTCATTTATCCTCGTACCCCCCGTATTTAGGGGACATTCAGAAACTGGGGAAAACTCGGTTCCCTCTAATTAATTTACCTGCTAATCTAAGGGGAGGAGAGGGAGGGGAGGGGATTGTGAGGTGATTGGTTGTTTTGAGTTACCTCCCTTGCATGGGAAAAAGCCATAAAAGAAATTGTGTGAATAAAGCTGACAGTTGACCTCCAAGCTATGTGTCGTCTAGTTCTTGGAGGGAAGGGATTGTGACTACGCTACCCGTTTGATACCTGTATTGGATTACTGTTCCTGTCTACCAGCGGAGCTACCTTGGATCATACCTCTACTCCGCTACAGAGGTATGCATTGTGTGTGTGTTATGGATGCATTGTGTGTGTAAGGGAAGCATGGTGTGTTTCTGTGAGTGTAGGATGCATTGTATGTTTTGGTGTGTCTGTATGTGAGTGTAGGATGCATTGTATGTTTTGGTGTGTCTGTATGTGAGTGTAGGATGCATTGTGTGTTTCTGTGTATGTGTAAGGATGCATTGTGTATGTGTGTAATGTGAAAGAGAGGGTTTGTGGGGTAGGCTAGGGGCTGAGAGGGGAGCAGCTTTTTATTTTTATTATATTTATTTTGTTAATATAATTTTTTTGTATATTTTTTCTTTAGGTTTTGTGTCTTACACCCCCCCCCTTTAGTTGATCTCTTACAAGCCCCTTGTGTGTCTCTAATCCCCTCCCCCCTTTTGTATGTCTCCTCCATCCTCCAAAACCCTTTGCGTGTCTTACTCCCCCAAGCCCGTTTTTGTCTTACTCTTCCCAGCTCCTTGGTGTGTCTCATTCCCCCCCATGCCCCTCTGTGTGTCTTCCTCACAAGCTACTCTGTGTGTGTCTCTCCTGAGCCTCTCTGTGTGTCTCTGTCTCCCCTACTAACCCTTCTGTGCTTCTCTTTCACCCCTTCCTCAGCCTCTCTGTGTGTCCCTTAATGATCTCTACCACTTCCCCAGTTCCTTAGTGGTTTCATCTCCACTTCTCCCCCTGTCCCTTAGCGGTCTCCCCATCCTGTCCCTTAGTGTTCTCCACTCCCCTCCTGTCCCTTAGTGATCTCCCCTCCCCACCTGTCCCTTAGTGATCTCCCCTGACCCTTAGTGATCTCCTCTCCCCTCCTGAACCTTATTGCTCTCCTCTGCCCCCTATCCCTAAATGCTCCTCCGTTTCCATATTGCTCTCCCTCCACCCCTCCCTATCTTTCCCTTATTGCTCTTCCGCCCACATCTTTCCCTTAGAGGTCTCTTCCTAAAAGTACATTTGTGATACCTCGGATCAACTCTTAGAGGCCGCAGGCCCCAACATTGCGCCGGACTCACCGCCAGAGGGCTCAGCCCCCTCCACTCACGCTCAATAGAGATCTGAGAGACACAATTAAAAATGTGCCCTCCAAATGCCACCTGGCACACATGCTTCACAAGCTGGAAGTCTCATTCCAAACTAAACTAGACAACACAGTCTCGGACATTAAGCATACTGGGGACAGGGTGACAAGCTTAGAAAACGACAGGGATGTTCTCCATACGCAAGTACAACAGCTCAGATCCACAGTAGAAGCCCAAACAACCTACCTTTCAGTGATACACCGTTCCATGGATGACCTGGATAATAGGGGGAGACGAAATAACCTCAGGATCAAGGGCCTCCCAGAGAGAGACCAAGAAGACTTACCTGCCACTTTTAGAGCACTGTCCAATCTCCTCCTGGATAAACCTCTTGATGGCCCAATAACCTTTGATAGGGCTCACAGAGCGTTGTGCCCTAGAGGCTCACCGACAGACCAACCTCGTGATGTTGTGTCGGCTGCACTACTTTGCAGTTAAAGAGAGTATACTTAATGCCCTGAGACAGGCCTTTCCACATCGAAGAGATCTCTCTTTACAATCGACTATCCAATTTTAAGGTTAACTTTTCTAAAAGTTAAATGCTTCCACTCCAGATTGAGCCCCAACTTCAACGGGATTTGAAATACCACACAGTACACTACTAATGTAATACTACACAGTACCCCTTCCAGTGGGCATCTATCTCGGTCAAGTATCTAGGAGTACACTTACCACACAAGCTGGACCAGCTCTATGAGCTGAATTTCCCACCCTTAATAGAATCCATAACTGAGAAACTCAAGGCATGGAACAAACCCCACTTTGGGTGGCTATGCAGGGTGCACATTTTGAAAATGAATGTGCTGGCTAAATTATTATACCTCTTGCAAACGTTACCAATTGCTCTCCCAGCAATCTTCTTTTCTTCAGTGAAATTACCTTTCACCTCTTACATTTGGGCCCAAATGAATCCCCTACACGATCTTAATACGTCACATAACTCATACCTATACATATAATCATACCAAAAAGGCCATCATTCTGACGAGAATCTATATATGGTCGGCACCCCAACCTCGGAAACAATAGGTCCAACTAGAACAGCTGGCTTTTCAAATCCCTCTTAACACATTCCCCTGGTAAATTCTGGACGCCCATTCCTAGACCGCCTTCACAACTCACATCCTACCGTTCTATCCGCATTAAGACTCTGGAACCAGAATAGTAAATCAGCCCACTGTACCCACTAACGCTTAACCCGCTGTTTCCTCCAGGTTGCCTAGCCAAGCTCTTTGAGATTTTTCACGACTATCCCTATTTACAGCTGGGTACAGTCCTTAACGACAGTGGAGTCAAGTCCCTTTCGGACTTGCTCCTCACCACACAAGCATCTACCATGCACCAATTTAGGCTTCACCAACTCACTTCATATCATTAACATCGGACTTGGTACAGGGCAATAGACAGTGCACAATATATGAAAGGACTTGCTCCACATGCAACATCAAGAAAAAACACCTATCCACATTTTATAAGCTCGTACAACAAGTCAACAGCTCAAACCCTCCACCTTACACCAAACAGTGGGAGGAAGAACTAAACCTCTCCATAACGGTGAAGGATTGGAAGCAAATGTTCTCCAATCCTTTAAAATCTTCTATTAGTAACAGCACACACAAAGGAAACTACAAAAGGCTTTCAAGGTGGCACCACACTCCTACAAAACTACGCAGGTTCTTTCCTGGAACGTCTGACACATGCAGGAGATGCCTACAGTCTAGAGGCACACCAGGCAATATCTGGTGGCAATGCCCTACGATACAGGGGTTCTTGGATAGAATTGGATTACTCATCCACGAGATCACAGGCATACACATTCTGAAAACACCTGAAACTATGCTATTCCTCTTATGTCGCACTCCCGTGAAAAAGCCTCAACGTATCACCTCATCACCCCAGCTAACTTACTCATACCACTTTGCTGGAAGCGATCCCATGCACCTTCCATTAGGGAGTGGATCCAAAAAGTGGAATCTGTGAGATACGTGGAGGAAATCACATATTCTCTAACACATAAATATGATTTCTTCACCCTCAACTGGGAACTCTGGCTAAGATTCATGCAATCCACAACCTGTTTTTGTAATATGCTACTGGTAAAATGGACATTTCCCATTGGCTTTTCCTGTTTGTACAAAACTGATATTATTCCAATAAACTTAAAAAAAATAATAATATATATACGAAACAAGAATGTGACTTAAGGAACCCCCTATGCTAGTAACATTTTCAAGAGTGTAGGGCAGGGGTAGTCAACCTGGTCCCTACCGCCCACTAGTTGGCAGTTTGGGATTTCAGGTGGGCAGTGGTGGGTTTTGCAGAAAACACCCAGTGGACCTCAATGGCCGTTGATTGCCTTTTATCTTCTCGGCCGGCCCATGCAGAGCGGGCCTTGCAGTAAGCCCTCTCAGGCTGCTGAGGACATTAAAGACTTCCCTCAACGACCCGCTGGCACTTAGTTCCAGCAGAGGGAGGGAAGGGCCTGGAAGGCTCTGTGTTCCTCCCGCGACCAGGCTGGTTGGAGTGTTGATGTGCGTTATAATGGCAACTTTGCGATACAGTGCTGTGCTCATAATAGGACAGTAGAGAGTCAAAGTGAACATGCCACCACTGGACCACCAGGGGTTACAACATTATGCACCCCCCTCCCCTGGTAAAAGGTATGAAGAAGGGAGGTGGAAACATTAAGATAGATTTTCACATATCACCCACCTACATACAGCATAAACCACATGCATCCTTCACAAACACACACTGCCCCCTCACACACACACTACCCCCTCACACATACTGCCCCTCACACAAGCACTGGCTCCCTTACACAAGCACAGCACCCCTTACACATGCACAGCAACCCTTTACACATACTACACCCTTCGTACACATACAGTACCTCACATACACACACTGAAAAAAAGTAGAATCGAAAATAGAAAAAAAAAAAAAAAAGATCTATAAACGTAAGTATGTATTTAAAAAAAATACAAATCGCACTTGCGCTATAAAATTAGTTACTGCGGCACTGTTGGGCGGAAAGGAAATTTTACTGTCAACAAAGATACAAAAGTGGGCGGTAGGTATTAAAAGGTTGACTACCTCTGGTGTAGGGAATCTACAACCAGGACCAAAGCTTTTTATGTTTTTACAGTGTGTCTGACACACTGTGTGCTATTTCTTCATATAAACAAGTAATGGAAAGGGTATGCATAGCCTTGTGAATATCAAGCTCTGATAATTTGGCCTAAATTGAAATTCACTTTGAATTGTTACTTTAGTGAATAAATATAGGTGATAGCAGAGTTTAGTTAACAGTCAGGTTACCCTGTGAGTTGGAAAAAACAGGAGAAGGGCATTCAATGAGCACAATAGGGTCAGGAACACAAACATGTATTCCTGACTCTCTAGAGTTAGAACCACCATCTAGCCCTCTTACTCCCTCTTGCCTCCCTAAATATAGTAAACTTTTACTTGTATTCAAGTCTGGAGCTGCATGCTTTGTCCCTGTTTTCTTTAGACCTGCCAACTGCCTGCTGTCATCAGTAGAGGTGGTAGCCTGATCCAATCACAATGCTTCCCCATAGGATTGGCTGAGACTGACAAAGAGGCAGATCAGAGGCAGAGTCAGCATGATTCAAACACAGCCCTGGCCAATCAGCATCTGCTCATAGAGATTAATTGAATTAATGAATCTCTATGAGGAAAGTTCAGTGTCTGCATACAGAGGGAGGAGATACTAAATGTTTGGATGCATTTTAGGCAGCCATGACCCAGGAAGGATCTCTAACAGCCATCTGAGGAGTGGCCAGTGAAGTTATCACTAGGCTGTAATGTAAACACTGCATTTTCTCTGAAAAGTCCGTGTTTACAGCAAAACGCCTGAAGGTAATGATTCTACTCTCCAGAACAAATTCAATAAGCTGTAGTTGTTCTGGTGACTATAGTGTCCCTTTAACATTTTGACTGTGCCTATATGGGGATGGACACGAAGATAATCCATACAATTTGTCATAGTAAGAACTTTAAAATTGGCTACATTTAAGAAAAATAACTAATAAAACAACCAGTGTTTTAAAAACAAATTGTGAGTAAATTGTGGTACGGGTAGTTTAGCTGAAACAATATGAGTGTATAACATCAACAGATTGGTATTGTGGTCCATTAGTACTGTGACTGAGACCTGTTATGTCCTATTTAGACCTATTTAGCAATGATAATAATATTTCTCAGATTTTCATTTGTTCTATGACACTGCTGAATGCACGGAAGCACATTTGGCTGAACAATGAGTGCAATTAAAGTGTTTTAATTATTATTCCTTGGAGGAAGCCCTGTTAACAGGAGCTTGGTAACATTCCTAATTCACATGAGTAATCAGTTTGAAATATGGAGTTCTGTTTTTGTGTTCGCCTTTTTTTTTTTCTTTTCCATGTATCAGTATTTCATAGGCACAATATATTATATATATATATATATATATATATATATATATATATATATATATATGTATTTATTAATTTATGGTTGATAGCTAGTTTTAGGAAAATATATAAAATAATCTATGCCCTAAGGGGGAATCTTAATCAAAATGACATGATTCAATATACATAAAATATATATATATATATTGTTTTGAATGTTTCTTTATCCGAACGTTTGCTTTTGTCTTTATCTAGTTATATCTATATTGTATGTTGGCTTAAATGCTTGACACAGGCCACAGATGGCAGACTGAAACATTGCCTGTGCTGTGAATAAAATTAAAGTTTGCCTTATATTTGAGCATATATAGCTTTATTTATGGAACCATGGATGGTGCTACCGGTAAACGGATAGCAGCTGTGCTGAAGCTGTTACCAGATTTTTTTTACCAGGATTTTCTTTTTTCTTTTCGTTATTTTTGCTGTGCACCAAATAACATGCAGCCTTGTAATGCCACAACAGCAATATCAAGGTAACCAAGCACACACAAATTTACAGTTTGTGGAAATCAAAATTCCTGCACAATTTTGTAGATTTTATAAACAATAACAGGACTAACTAGCTGGTAGATAAAACATAGGTGAGTGTGTCTAGAGAAGAGGACTGTCCTCAGTGTGAGTTAAAAATGCTATGTCAGTGAATTGTATACAGTGGAAGGGAAAGCTAGTTCAGACAGACTATAGATAAACAGGCTAGGCCTTAAACATGTTGAGTACTACCTACTAGGTTTCAAATAAACAAGAATGTTACAGGTTGTCTGGGATTACTAGTAGGAAAACCACTGGATGTATGATTGATCTAGCTCACTGCACTAAAAATTATACAAAGAGAGAAATAAAGCAGTCAGTGCCTAATGCATATAGCAGCTGCCTTTGTCTGGCTGGAACACAGGTAGCAGGGTCTTCTATCCAGCTCTTGGGTATTCGTGAGGCCAACTCCCCCGTGCCATGGACCCGACAGCCCCTTGAGCCTGAGTCCTTCCCACAGGGGTAGAGACGAAGAATCTGGATGGTCTGGGGCCGTCGCCGGCTGATGGTGCTCCGCTTTGGTGGACTATATGGTGTGCGCAGGACCTGTTTGATCTTAGGGGGCAGGTGAATACCGGAGCTCCAGCTTGGGAGGGTGAGTCGCAGTGTCTACAACTTCTCTGAGCTCTTTCAGACGGTAGAGAGTGTGATGCTACCTACCGTTCTGCTAGCTGAGTAGAGTACCTCCGCCAAGTCTGCTACCTATTAGTTATCAGGGACCCTGGAGCACTTTATATTCAGTCATTGAGGCTTGTCTGGAATCAGTCACTTGTAAGCAGCCGGTGTCTACCACTGGTCTCTGTCACCTAAGCCGCACAAAAATTTAATCTCTAGATTCGTCAAGACGTCCCCTGCTTAGATATTCCACTGTAGGGGTGATCACTGCTCAGGTATCTGGGTTACACCCGGGAGATCTTGCCAAAGGACAGGAGCTCAGTCTGCACACGTCCTGTCGGCTCAGCGGTCAGCTCTGCCCCCTTTACCATGATTTTCATTCATACTTTTGCAAAAACAAAAAACAAAGTTCACAAAATACCATAAATGTAATTTATTACTTTCTTTCAACCATAAAATGTTTGTGTGTAGTGTAGGTGCTTGAATGCAGTTGTGTGTTTACTGTTGCCATTTGAATGCAGGGATGTGTTTGTTTGCAGTGCTGATGTTTCAATGTAGGGATGTATGCACAGCTGACACAGGTATGCACGCACACTTGGTTACATACAGACACCGGTAAACCTACACACAGATACACACATGTAAGTGACAATTAACATTTAGCCAAAGTTTTTAGCTTCCCTCCCCCCTCTTGTGTGCCTGCTTAAACCTCCCTACATAGCTCTCAGCAAGCTGGGAAGAAGTGACCTGAACCAACTACTTCCCAGTAGGCCACAGGGGGAAACAAATACTGTGACGGGGGCCCAGTTTGGGGCGCTATTAAAGGGCGACTGGGCTCCTGATCTAAGAGCCCCTCCCCCCTCCCCCACATTCCTGAGTCCCTCAATGACACGATGGGCCTCCATTTGGGTTAAATGTTTGAACGTGTCACAGACATTTTCACAGGTAATTGTCGGCAAGTATTATATACACACATTGCTATTGTTGCAGGCCTAATTCCGGGGCTCCGCTTTATGTTTGAGAGCCCAGCCATAAACCCTTGCTACTCAGAGGTGTAAGTGATAGAATGAGTTTGAGATGGAATTTAATTAGTCTGATACTTCCTGGGCAGAGTATACTGCGGGAAGCAGCAATTTGTAGAAATCTCCATTAAAGGTACAATCCAGGCAAACCTTTTGATGGGCTGTAGTGGATATAGTTTGTGGACTCTTTAAATACAGTTAATTCAATATCCCCTTAAAAAGCATTATCCATTCAGTATATTGAAATCGAGGGTCAGCTCCTGCCTGGAGTGCTCCTTTATTATCATTATAAATCTAGGTATGCAGTTGTGAAGCAGTTTCAGGACAGCTTTAATTGCAACAGAGAAAATGTTAAAAACCTTGTTTTTCCTCCAGCAGAGATGTAATGGGTTCTCCGTGTCTTCTAATTTCTGGAGTAAAGTCTCTCTGTTATTAAATAGAAGGAGTCAATTGAATGCACATTGTTGTGCAATGACCTTGGACCCACAGATTTATTATCTTGTTATTAAAAATCTTCACAATCTTGCAAGGAATTTGCTCAAAATGTACTAGAACAGCAGATACTTTATTTGATCAGTACAAGAGCCAAACTGTATCCTAATGAACAGTGTTTTAATAATATGCCAGCCAATATGGCAGATAAATTAAATACCCACAATGCATTGCTGCTTGGAATTGGATTGTACTGTCCTTCCCTATGCCCTTTAGTTCACTAAAACATCCATACAATATAGCTATATTTACAGCTGGGTAGGAGAGCTAGTCTTGCTTGTCCTATAATCCTTGTCATTTTAGAATGAAAGCAATAAGTATTGTGGTATTTTAATTACCACTCAATTATTCCTCAGCTCTGCTGGTTCTCCGGTGGCATACGTCTGGCTCTTCAGTAAGTGTTACCGTAACATCAGAATGCCCTATGTATACATCTTAGTAATGTCCTATGCAATCTGCTATTTAGCATGGTAGGCACCATAACTGCTCATTGAAGTGGTTATATTGTCTCGAGTCCCTTCGTGCTGTCCTTCCATTCAGTATTAAACCGTTTTTAATGTTTTAATGCAAGTAAGTGTTCTCAGTAGCCCATCCCTCTGCGCTTCTTGGTCTACTGAAGATGCATTAGCTATTAGCAATGGGTGGTTATGATTGGCCGAAAGTGTCTCACCGCATTTAGCCTATCACAGTGCCATTGCAGGTGTGAATCCTTATGGCTACACATAAATGTGTAATTTCTGCCATAGCCTTACCTCTAGTGGGGCAAGCCTATGGAAAGCCAGGGACTCTCATTCGTTGTTAAACACAGTGGTTTAACACTGTAGAAAGTGACAGGGACTGCAGGCACTATAACCAATTCAATGAGAAGAAAAGGTTATAGAGCAGGTAGTGCAGGGGTACTGAAAAGGTAGATCCCCAGATGTTGTAGAAATTCTTAACTTTAGAATTGCAAATCCTCATGGATCTAGGGATCTACCTTTTGCGCACCCCTGATAAAGTGTATTTGCCATAACTGCTAAAGCTCATTATGGCCTCAAATAAAATATATATACACACACATACACACACAAATGAAAGGTTAATTGCTAACCCGGAGCTCGTCTCTGTGAGGCTGGCGTCAGTTGGATACTAGAGAGTCATACATGGGCGGCTGTACGCTGGGAGATGCAGCCTTTAGCTTTCTGGTTAACAAAGCGATGGACTACATTCCCTTTTATTGAACTCCGGGGAGTCGGATGCTGATAAGGGAGCAGCCCCTTGTAGCAGGAGACCGCATCCTGGTTGCCAAGAAAACACGGCACGACTGATTAGTCGTCTTGTGGTAAGGAAAATGGATTTGCTCATTTGAGCAGCTGTAATTACCCTTGACACATGTGCTGTTGATGGACACCATCCCACTGCACAGATGGACGGTGAGTAATAAATGTGGTGTTTGAGTTAGAACATTTGTCTTGAGGAAAGTTCCCATGTGGAACTGAAACGTTGACTGTAGTTTGACACCTTTTTTTTTCAAGTAAATCTATGTTCTGGAAAACCTTGGAGTGCTGATACCTTTAGTTGTATACTTTTTAGTGGCTATCAAGCACTGGGTCCTTAAGGCTGTAAGTAGGAGGTAGGAGTGCAATGTTTTTTCTCTTTTTTTGTTTCCTCTTTTTTTGTTCTCTCTATCTCTCTCTCTCTCTCTCTACCTATCTATCTATATCTATATACTTTTTTTTTTAAATAAATATTTTTTAAAGTTTATCCAAAATTATGAAATTATTTGAAAGCTTTACCGAAAATATTAAATCAAAGCCTATATTGGCTACGGTGCCTTTGAGTGCCCTGTTTTTTGTCAGACCACTCAATTGGAAGGAAAACCAAGGGGCAATATCCAGACTTATTATACCATACCCACTACAGTGAGCTGTAGAGTAATGATGGATAAACTGTATCTTTGATAATTAGTCAGCATTATGTATTCAGAGCAGTTCTTCTAAAAGTGGAGTAATCAGCTGGAACATTCCTTGATTTCAGTGGTGACTGTTCCACTTTTTGAACTTTTTTGTACCACAGTTGCCCCAGTGCCTTGCTCAGTTCATACATTCTGCGTATACTTTGTAGTAAACTTAATGAATACGAACTGCTTTAATTCGATCTGATTTTATTGTTTTATAGTTCATCTAAAGCACAACATATTTGTAGGCCAGTGTTTCATGTACACTGATTGCTTATATCAGAGTTGTTTCTTTTGAGGCAACACATTGTCCTGTAAAGAGACTATCAATATCGGAGAGATGGTGTAATTCCTAGTAATAAAATGACGTTGTCAAAGAGCTGAAGCACCTGCTCTTTGTTGACTTAAATGGAGACGTGAAAGCGGTTACTAATGGGATTGCTGGCTGCCTGGAGCACAGAACAGGCAGCAGCTCATCCTTTCATGCAGGTAGAATAAAATCCAGCGCTATGCTTCATCAGGCTTCGAAGAGTGAGATACGAGAGAGCTCGGTTTACCTTGGAAATACTATCGGCTGTGCTCATAGGGCAATTACCTCTGTGGGGAAGAACTTTTTAATGGGGTCCACCATATGTAATTTAATAGATGTTTGAGCTGTCCAAAACACAACTAATCCGCTACATCCCCTCAAACTCGGTGCTTGGGTCTAAAATCATCTAACCTCTAGATAACAACCACTGGGCTTTATTTCTTTTTTTCCTTTAGGGCATTTTAAGACTTTTACATTGTTCTATTGTGTCCCTCGAAACACATGTATATCCCTTACAGCCATGTTACTAAAGCAATCCAATTGTGTTGCCAACATCTGCACTTTTCCACTTACATAATGCCCTTTTTAAAAAATTGTTTACTCAAAATGGCACTTCATATTAAGGGTGGGGTCCAACTCCTGTTTTTTTCACGTGACAAAACCTTACTAAGCTTTGCATACATAGTGTCTGTCTTCCATCACCACATATAGTGTCTGTCTTTTATCACCAGTGATGGTGACTACCGTCACAATCATATTTTATGTTTTGCCACTCTAACGGCGTTAAATCCCTGCATTTGCAGGACAGCATAGTACGCCGTAACGGCGTTATAGGTTTAATGGAGGGTTGGCACCTGGGGACTCCAGACACTATGACCACTTAAGTTCAGTACAATTATTATAGTAGGTAGTCAGAGGGGGTGGAGCATCAACATTAAAGTGGAGGAAGGTAAGTAAACAAAGGGTTTTTAACCCTTTATTCACAGAGGTAGGGGTGCGCAAGGGAGGGGGAAGGCAGGGGGAGCGATTGTGCCAGGAATACAGCTTTGTAACTGTAGCTAATCACAGCATTTTACAATCAACACTGATCCTTTTCATCAATATTGGCAGTCATTCACTATAATGTGATTTATTTATTTTTTATATTTTTTTAGGAATTCATCAGATAAATCAAAAACTGTACTCTGCTTGTTTATTTTTTTTGCTTCAAATTTGCATTTTCCTTTGAAATTCCTGAAAATTCCTTGTTTAACAAGACTCTAACAATGTTACAATATTGTATAAAACAAATAGTGCAAACAGAACATGGTGTATGGTCAGTGAACTATTAAACCCCCAACATTTTCCAAAATTTTTGACATCAAATGGACATGTTTTAAATCTGTAACCGAATAGGAACATGCATAGAATCACAGGCTCTCGTCTTCCCTCTTTTCCTTTCCCTTCCTGGCCTTACCAATTCTCTTCTTTGCTGTGGACCCGGGCATTCTGTCTACTGTCAGTCGATTTTTTTTCTTTTTTTTTTCTTTTTTCTCTCCTTCTCTAGTCTTTTTCTTCTCGCTATTCTCTTTTTCCGCTTTCCCACTCATTTACATAGTTTACACCCAACTTGACCACCTCTCTTCTTTCTCTCCCTTTCCCATTCCTTTGCTGATTCTATTTGCATAAACTCATTGTCCCAGGGGTTAGGCATCACCCAGATTTAGCAGTCTTTGCCTTCAACATGTGTACATACTATTGCCTCTTACCTCATATGCAATCCTCTATGCAGCTGTTATTTTTCCAGTTAACATGTCCCCCTCGTTCCAAGGTTGCTCTTGTAGAGTATCGGTAAACACACAAAAGTTCACATTAACCGACTCTTAATCATCCAAACTTGTGTAACCTCTGTCATGTTTCACTATGGTAATATTATCAATCTGAGCTGGAATTGTATTTATTTATTTTAACTTTATGTTGTGTTTGAAAATCTTTCTTGGAATTTTGTATTTGCGTGTATTCATAAAATTCCAAATAAAGAAGAAAAACAGCATCTGCGGTAGCTGGACAACTGATGCTGTCCGAAACAATGTTACTTCCAATGGGACACATCTCCCCTCCATTCCCCCCTTGTTTTTTTCCGGTTCCTCTACCTCTCTTATCCTTTACTCTTCCATTCCTGATTATATATGGTGGTTAGCTTCTAGACGGGCACACTATACACCTGGTAACCAGACCCTTACCACGCTACACATCCACCAACATGAAAACAGCAGGGAAGGCATACCACACCACAGCATTAAACACTACCCACTAAACATACAACCTCCTGGAACAGCTACCTGACCACATAGTGGGATATACTTCATGCCATGGCACTGACAATACCAGCGCACACCGAACAGCTCAGAGTGCCACATAACAGAGACCAAATGGTCCCCTTGAGGCCATTACCTTATGCAACCTTTTAAGTACACATCACCCACCCTTTCGATCTTACCACCAACTCCCTTCACAATGTGTACCTGTACTTCTCTCCCCTTCTCACCAAGCTGAAAGATACTAGCCCGATCTCCACAATAACGAAAATGTGCAAAGTCTTAGCTATGCCAAAGTTTGTTTTCTATTTAACTAAACATGTGCAAAGTCTTAGCCATGACAAAGTTTATCTATTTTAACCAAAAATGTGCAAAGTCTTCACTATGTCAAAGATTACTTCTGATTTGCTCGCACTCGCTGTTTGTACTCATTTGCACTACAAAAATAAAGAATATATAATAAAAAAAAACCCCAAAAAAGTAAGATAATTTAGAAAGTCAGGGTTTTTATCTTCAAACTTTTAAAAACGCAGCTTGCCCAGAAGATAGCTCTATGAGTCTCCACAACTCAGCTATTACCTGTTTTCTGATAGATTCAGAGTAAATTACAGATGAATCATTTCAGCAGGTGCACAATTCTGCTTGCTGTAGATAATAGGCAGTATTCAGTAATCCATTAGCAAACACTTATCTTTATTTAGGCATGCAAATATACCATAACAAATTTCACAACGCAGATCATGCATTGATACCGAACACCCACCAACCTCCCCTAACAAAGAAATGTCTTTGATTTTGGGTAAACATTCATAAATACTGCTTTACTTTCTGAGCCCTGTCTGCTTTGTGTAATACGCCTATGTGGGACAGCTGGAGATTAAATCTATCTGATAAGCTGAATATGCCAGGTGAAACCGTTTGTGATGTGTATATTAGCCAAATTATCACCCAATGTATAGATCACAATAGTATGACTATGATTGTAGAATGCATGTATTTTCACCATTTGTGCATGCAGAAAGCTTTGCTGTCTCTCAGGTGGACAAGGAGATTTTAAAAGAAACATGGTTTGATATAAAGGGTTAATTTTAGAATTGGTCTTGAAGGTAGGAGCCAGTTTGCCGTCTGAAACACTGCACATTCAGAGATATTTACATTCTTGTGCCTGGCACTTGTTGCATCCCACCGGCGCACGTGACTGAGGTATCCCGAAACTCTGTGCCAGACCGCCTAATATCAAATATGTGCAAAAATGCCATCGTTCCTCAGCGCTCAAAGATGTAAGGTGCGTCTTCTTGTAAGTTTACTTTTTATTGATAGTGGAACTAATTACCAATGCCCAGTAGTGCAAGGTAAACAAAAAACAAAAAACAAACAAACCAAAACCAATGTACCTAAAAGAGTTGTAGTACCTAGTTAAGAGTCTGAAAAAGTTGTCAATGGAAAAGTTGGAGCACACCCTTAACCCTAGCCCTATTGTGACTGGGCTCAGGATTGACCCAATGTACTAACTTATCTGCTGAAAAGTGTTGGTTAATTAAATAGATCAATGCGCGACTTTAGAGAAGCAACATAGCAAGGCACATTACGGAAGTTCTTTTGGAACGTTATATATTATCCTGGATTTCAATTGGTATTTGTTCCCAAAAAATTATTAATAATAATAATAAGAGTAATCTTTTCAGGGTTCACTGTCTCTTTAATAACTTAAATAAAGCAAAGAGACTGTCTTTATAGTCTGTCAATTGTGAACACTGCCTTTCCTGAGAAAAGGCAGAGTTTACATTTAGCTGTAATAGCACCTCTTATGACTGCCTCTCAACTATTAAAGTTACTTCCTGTTGCAATTGACTGACGTTTGTCATCTTTACACTGTGCATCCCCATAAAAATGCTTTGAACAAATGTGGGGAAGCATTGGATTGGCAGAGATCATTTTCACAGATGATCTCTGCCAGGAGAAGCGTTCTAGCTGTGGCGAAAACAGCGCTGTGTGGGCTAAAAGGTTAGTAAAAGTTGTTACTGTGTTTGGTTTTTTTTTTACGCTTACAGGGGTCTAAGAGTAGAAAGTTCAAGGTGAACACTGTAACGTTAGAAATGTGTTATTATTGCTCTATAATTATGACACTGCATACTTAAAGGAACACATTATCAACAGACAAAGACAATAACAGGATTCGAAAAGTAAAACCAAATGTAGCACATGCTCTTCCAATGTTCTAGGATCTGTGGAGGAAATACTCTGTTCTGTGCTAGCACTCAGCTGCTGTCCTGTTTCCATATCAAGTATAAAGGATCTGGCAACAAAATCCGGATTAGAGACCCATCTCCTGCTGTCTGTGTTATTTTTCTGTATTTCTTGTTAATAGAACACTCAAACCCATAGCCTTGCCCCGTGTTTTCAGAAAGCAATTTCTTTAATGAGAGAGTATTGTATAAGCTAAGCTGCTGACACCTGAGGCCCCAGCTAATTCCTGTTCTCTTTGATATACTATACATTTAAGAAGAGGACAGTGATTTGCTCTGAGGGTGTGGTCATGTGAGCAACTCTGCATACACTGATCTCTCATTGGCTGAGCTAAATTGTTTACCTTTAGGCGTGACTAAGGAAATGGAGTTCTGCTTTAGTTCTGTTTTATGTGAAAAGGCAAAAAAAAAAAAAAGACACATGAATGTGAAGCAATCACTTATCAAATGCACTTAAAGGTCACTATAGTATCAGGAAAACAAACTTGTTTTTCTGACACTATATAATCCTTAGGTCCCCCCCCCCCCCCCCCCATCCACACCCTCAGGGCCCCCCTCCCGCTGGGCTGAAGGGGTTAAAACCCCTTCAGGTACTTACTTTAATCCAACGCCGGGCTCCCTCGGCGCTAGTGACCTCTTCTCCCACTCTGACGTCAGCTTTTTCAATGCTTTCCTATGGACATTCTGCAGGCTGAATGCCATTTTCGCATTCAGTGTTGCTGAAGCGCCTCTAGCGGCTGTCAGGAAGACAGCCACTAGAGGCTGGATTAAAGCTGCAATGTAAACATAAGAGTTTCTCTGAAACTGCTATGTTTACAGCTGCAGGGTTAAAACCTGGGGGACCTGGCACCCAGACCACTTCATTGAGCTGAAGTGGTCTGGGTGACTATAGTGGTCCTTTAAATTGTGTGGGTGCCCAGAGTGTCTGTTTGAGCCAAACCCCAACCATATCCTGGATCATGCATATCAAATGTTGTGGAAAAAAAATGATTTGGCCATCATGTATTAAAAACGTAATTAATACATTTCCTTTCATGTCTCTTGAGATTTTTAAATTAGGATCTCTGGCTTCCCTAAGGCTTGTGAGTTTTTTTGTTTTTATTTTTTCCTCTCCTTTTCTTTTTTCCAGTATATTCCATTGCTTTGTCATCCCTTTCTGTCAATTCTTATTATTCCTATTCATCAATTTGCACCATCTTTGTTAAAACCTGAAAAATTCAATAGAACCTTGGTGGAGGCAATTGTTAAGATCCGTTGTGCAAGTAAAAATGAGTGGCAAGTCAGAAATCCTTGGAGAAAAAAATAATTGAAATGAAATGGCACTTGTGATGTAGCCATGATATTGAAAGTATCCATTTCACATCTGATTTAGCAATTATTGCTCTTTCTGCAAGATCAGACCATCAGTGGCTCTGCTTCTCATCTTTCATCTCCCAGCGGTATTCCGCTCAAACTCCATGCAGTGTTTCCCACACAACTCTTTGCATAGAAACCTCAGTCCTAAATTTAGCACCGGACATTATCCTTATGCAATATATTGTTTAGTTGGGCAAGTTGGCTCTGTTATTACTGAAAATAAATCCTCTTTCAACAGAGATCAGAACCGTCCTTAATTGCATGAAAATATCTGGGCACTCCTGTCGTCATTCCACGGCTGTAACACACTGTGCATTACTGAAATAAGCCCGGTGGAAGCAGAGATTTGAAGTTGTAGTATTTTAAGAGAGATTTTGTCCCCAACTGAAATGACCAGTTTGCTTTGTTTTCACGTACAGTTTATCACTACGGTAATTGTGGTGATGCATAATTCCTGGATTACTTCCTTATATGAAATGTTATAACTGAGATACAATATCAAAGTTGATTGGTAAAACCTTCAGCTTGGCCTTTTCATCCCAATGCCATACAGTAGGATAAGCAGCACGCGGACCACATTTTATTAGGGTGTGTGCGTGCATATTAATGTGTGTCTGTGTGTGTATTCAATAAAATATTTAAGATTCCAGAATATTATGAGTCCAATCCTAAAGTATTTTTCCATTCATTAAACAAACAACCTGATACATCATTTTTAAAAATCAACAACTAAAATGTGGGTAATAATACAAACCTAAGGGATTCTCAAAGCTCTAAAACAACTTGATGAAGCAGTTTTAAAGGAGCACTATGGGATCAGGAGCACAAACATGTATTCCTGACACTATAGTGTTTAAAAACACCATCTAGCCCTCTGACCCCACTTGCCCTGTCTGCTGCTAGCTGTGCCCCTGACCTGTTAGCTCTGGCCAATCCGCATCTCCTCATAGAATCAATGAATCAATGCATCTCTATTGATACACTGAATGAATGTGCAGCACTGCCCCAGGAAGCACCTCTTGCAGCCAGTGGAGATAAACACTGCATTTTCTCTGAAAAGACAGTATTTACTGGAAAGGGCCTGAAGGGAATTATTCTACTCACTAGAACAAATAGAATAAGCTGTAGTTGCTTTGGTGACTATAGTGTCCCTTTAAAGTATAGATCATGCCGCTGCAGTAATACTGCTCAATTCTCTGCCATTTAGGAGTTGAATCATTTTGTTTATACAGCCATATCCACACTTCCCCTGGCTGTGACTCACACAGCCTTCATGAACAAAATGGTTTAATTTTCAGTCAGTGTGTTTACTTTACTTTTAAGTTTTTATTGCCTAGTCTTTTAATTGAACTGTAATCACATGCCAGAAGTTATTGCAGGTTCAAGCAGGTAAAAAAAAGTTATGTATTAAAGTAAAACTATAGCATTGAGAATACAAACCTGTCAGTCCCTCCACAACCCCAATTCTGAAAGGGTTAACAAAACTTTTCATTCTCTTATTCTCCCTTACAGCACCAGGGCTCAGTCACGCCGATGGGGGACCAGCGCACATTAACTTTTCCCCTTAGGAAAGCATTGAATCAATGCTTTCTTGTTGGGAATTTGAAAATGCTAGACGTCCTCATGCAAAACGCGAGGACGTCCAATGTAGCTTGATGGAGTAAAACTCCGTTAGGTACCCTGGAAGACTGCCCCAAGAGGTGGAGTAAACACTGCAATGGAATTATTGCAGTGTCTTAAATTTGTTTTTAACATTGCAGGATTAAGGGGATGTGACTGCATACAGGCGACTTCAATGAGACTATAGTGTCCCTTGACTCACATAGCCTCGCAACACTCTTCACAAAAATGTAGAAATCTTGACTGGGGCTCCTGAAAGGAACACTCTAGTCACCCAGACTACTTAAAGGGATCTTATAGTGTCAGGAAAACAAACCTGCTTTCCTGGCACTATAGGTTTAATAGTTCCCCCCCTTACATCACGCCTCCCCTCCTGTGGGACTGAAGGGGTTTAAACCCCTTCAGCCACTTACCTGAACCCAGCGCCGATGCTCCTCCCCCGCCATCAGCTGGCAGGGGAAACCTAATGCACATGCGCTCGCATTAGACCTCCCCACAGGAAAGCATTATTAATGCTTTCCTATGGAGAAAATCTGACGCGGACCTCCACCCTCAGATAACGGACCAAAAGTACATCTGGATTCTGGAAGTGCCCCCAGTGGCTGTCTGATAGACAGCCTCTGAAGGCAGACTTATAGCTGAAATGTAAACCTTGCAGTTCTCTGGAACCGCAATGTTTTACATTACAGCACTAAGTGCAATAAGGACACAGCACCCAGACTACTTCAATTAGCTGAAGTGGTCTGGTTGCCTACAGTGTCCCTTTAATCTCAATGAAGTGGTCTGAATGTAGTGTCCCTGTCTGCTTAGTTTTTAGAATGTTTGCATTGCAGGGTTAAGTCCTCCTCTAGAGGCTGTCAGTATGACATTATTTACAGAACAGGAGAAAAGACCTTTTAAAGTAACTATATTTTTCATGTAGGCTGTGTGAGTCACAGCTGGTGGAGGTGTGACTAGATATGTATAAACAGAAACAAAAAAAATATAACTCCTAAATGTCAGAGAATTGTTCATTAAGGCTGCAGGGGCATAATCTATACTCTACAGCGCTAAGCTAAAGTTGTCGTGGTGCTCAGATTATCCTTTTAAACACACTTGTGGCACTCGCCATGCATGCGCATTAACCCCCGTCGATGTCGGAGGAGGCGGAGCACCAACACACCTTGGTGGGAAATCGGAACTGGAATCGGGGGAAGGAGGGGTGTGGGCACGAAGGAACGGGTGATCAGAGGGCACGATAGTGTTAGGAATACAGATTTGTATTCTTAACACTTTAGAATACCTTTACGTGCTTTAGGAGTTATCAGGAGGACTCTCTGGTCCCAATTCATTAAATTGCCTATTTCAAGAGAAATTGGCACTCCTATTAATAGTTTTAGGAATATCGCTCTAGCTGTCAAGCGGAGAGCCCGGAGGGCTTCCTGATTCACTCTGCTTGAATGTAGTTTAGCATAATTTAGAGCTTCTATAGGGGTGCATTAGTCTATGATAAGCATTCATTGGGAGTATTTGTGGCTGTTACGCATGTGCCATTTTTAGCTGTCGAAAAAGGAAGACTATTAGTTACTGATAGTCTCACGGGTTTCTATCAGAGGACCTGATGTTCCAAAAAAATAAATAAAAAATAATCTTTATTTTTAGATTTGTGGGGAGGAAGGGCGTCTCTTTAAACATTTAAACCCAATATCAGTTTTTAACATTGGAGTGTCCATTTAATGTTTGCTAATGTGGAAAAACAGCCAGCCTGTTCCACCATCTTTGAAATGCATACAAGAAAAAAATGTTCTTGCACCATAATACTTTATTTTACACCAAAACTTATTTGTACCCCCTTTGAGTCCCTGTAACCTTTACATATATATATATGTTTGTGTTTTAATAACAAAGGTCAAAGCTAATTATTTTGTGGATTACATTTGTTCATAGTAAATGTATTCTATTGTGATGCCCGTCATCCATAAAGAACGATAACGCAATTGTTAGAGAAAATATTTATAAATGCATTCTTCTCAAAGTAGACATTGTGCGGGTAAACATGAGCCTGCCTGCCGAGAGTGTGACCTTGGATTTACCTCCCGGGTAAGAATAAAAAGCACATTTATTTCAGGAGTTCGCCCTCTTTCAGTCATAAACTGGAGAGTACGCTCGTATGATTTGCTTCTTGGCCGAATAAACAAAAAGAAAGCCTGCACAACCATCGAGATGTAGCTTAAAAATGCTTGGATGCAAATATACAAACAGACAGTTAACCACAAAGCAGCTCTATCCGCTTCATTCCTCTCCAGAAAATTAACATCATGTCAGATTGTAGCTTTTCTTTCATGGGAGGTTTACACAAGTGTTTAGCAATTATTTTATACTACCCATATATTTAGGAGCACAACACCAAGCAAAATTTATATATTTAATTCTATTAAATTGTTAAAAATATCCCATTAAAACAGTTATTACATGACAAATTACTATGCACATCATCCGGGATCCAAGTCTCGATTAATTTTCGTAGAATCCCAAAAAGAGCGGGAAATAGCAATCAATACACAAACCCAGCCAAATGTTTTTAGGACATAAAGAGGAGAGCAAGCCCACAAAGAAGACATCCAACCCCCACAGCGTTTTTGGTAAATACATTAAAAGCCAGTTAGCTATTTGCGTCCACAGTATAAATATGGCAATTACAGAAGGCAAGTTTATAGGAAGGTTAGTATACTGCCGAACTAGCCTGGTCCCAGTGGGATAATGCTACAGTCTATCCTTTCAAAATGGTGGGAGTTAATAGAACACATTTTTGCTAGGTCCATTATGTCTGAACTTTGTACACCAATCTCCGGGTGAATGGGCAGAGCCTATAGCAGAATGTGTGGCTGAGCTCACTTGTTTTTACTATTTTCTTTTTCTTTACGTCTCCTCAAATTTACCTTCACCCAGTCATCTACTTTTCCTTCCAGTATTGCCAGGATATATCTAACCTAATGTTTTTGGTTTTCCATTACGAGTTGTTTGCCGATTTGCCAAATTAATCAATTAAAGGGGGTCTGTCATGACCCAAACAATGTATGCTCATTAGATTGAGATTAAGCGTATATCTGTACATTGGTCTAGCAGTTTTGCTTTCAGATGTATAGATTAGGATAAAAACAGGTGTCACTCAATGCCTCAGTGTGCCCCAGTTGGTCCCTCTGCTCTCCATTCATAGCAACCATCATGCATACTGGCAACGAAGCCAGCAGGCCGATGTCACTAAGGAGATTCATTATATTTGGGAGTGCTTTTAAGTAAGTAACGGTTTTAATATAATCACATTCATATTTTATAAAGCTTCCAGAATAAAGGTGTTAAAGTTTTACTCCATGCATCACAACCACTTCTGATGTGAGGAGGACCATGTCCCGTTCTTTAGTAACGGGGAAAACAGTATAGCAACGGTTTGCCCTCTGACCTGGGTTTCTCCGGGCTCTGAGGCTTTCCTAGTTGCTTGGTTATACATATTCACCCTCTACAGTGCTGTATAAGCAGAAAGCCAATGCCGTCACCAATCATTGGCTGAGAGCATCAGCTGACCGCTTTTAGCCAATGAATGACATTCTGTACGATTAAATTTGTACAGAATTGACATTAGCCAGCCCAGATCTCTAGTTCCAGGAGTGGCTAATAACACCCTAATGACGGTGCCAGATGTAGAGTTACATCTCAATCAGCAGAGAAATGAAATTCAGTGTGTGTACCGCGTTTCATAGTAAAAGGCACCTTGACCACTTCAAATCACTTTAAGAAATGCTGAATATATAACTCCGGATATTTAGCAGAATGGGCAAATTCTCATTCTTGGTTTAAAACTGATAGATTTAAGGGTTTCTGCTTCTCATTCCTGTCTAGTCAGAGGAGCCCTTACAATAAAACTTCATGGTTCAAGAAAATGTGATGGCAATCCACAAGATCTGTAAGCATCCTTTCCTTGTTTGTGAAGTTTCACTTAGCCTTGTTCCAAAATACATTCAATGTGAGCAATGTTAACAGTCAGATTATTGTGCTGAGGATTTGTGTAAATAGACTGTAAGGCCGCACATTCTCTAAGAATACTGGCTCCCCTTCGTCTGCCATAAAAATGCCCTTTATTTTTATATTTTGGAGACATAAAAATGTTTTGTGTTCTCATCCTTTCTGTGTTCTGGGAATCATATTCTCCTGTTCTCAAGAAGGTTTTTTTTGTCCGTCAATAAGGTGCATATGAAAAGATGCTGAAATACAGATTAATCACAACAATCCGGAATTCAGAAAATGTAATATTCATGACCTTCTCTTTTTAATTAATTTCTTCAGAGTGCATACATTGCTTCTAAAAAAAATTATTGTTGTAACCTACATCTGATAACTACGTTTTTTTTATATAAAACCCTAATTAATTTAAAGAGCGTTATTAAATGTATAATTTTTGTTTTATAAGTTTGCATACCTTATCATCTCATTGAATTGGTTATGTTGCCCAAAGAACCCTGGTACTGTCCCTCCATTCAGTTTTAAAGGCATTCTATAGTGTAAGGAATACAAAGCTGTATTCCTTACCTGATAGGTCCCTCTGCCCATCGCCTCCCCCAACACCTGCGTCAAACCCTTTCTGTACTCCCCCGATTCCAGTGCTGATCTCCCTCTGCGTTGGTTCGACACTCCACCTCCTTCAGTGTTATCTGAAAGGGACTAATGCGCTGCTAGTGCCATGAGTGCATTAGGTCCTCCCCATAGAAAACCATTGCTTCAGTGCTTTCCTATGGGGATTTAGCTGTCGCCGGATGTCTTCATGCAGAGCGTGAAGTGTCAGTTAGGCAACCAAAACACCTAGCAAGCAGGAAGTGCCTTTAGTGGCTGTCTGACTGCACGGAATTCACTGCACATTCACATTCCCGCGGTGCTGATACCATGATACCAAAGGAGGCAAAAGTGGAGTCAGCACCGAGAGGTGAGTATTTAAAAACGTATTTAACTCTTTAACTGAAGCAAGGGGGGACTTAAAATATTTATTTTTAAATAGGAATGTAAATTTTTTTTACACTGTGTTGTGACTCACTCTGCACAGCTGTCCACATTGTCTTCCTGCAGGTATCTTCCTGCAAAGACAAGTTTCGGGAACAAGAAGCACATGCATGGCAAGCGCCATGCTCCTCTAATAAAATGCTTCTCGTTGAGAAGCATTGAATCCAATCCTTCCCCATGATAAACATCAGCGGGTGTTTAACATCCTCATGCAATGCGTGAGCATGTCAAATGTCCAACCGAGGATTTGGATGTAGTAATGGAAGCACCTTCTAGTGGCTTTCAGGAAACCAGACACCAGAAGTGTGTTTAGAAGCGTGTTCTGTAAACATCTAAAAACTGCAGTGTTTTACACCAAAACTACACGGCCACTGCACCCAGGCAATGAAGTGGTCGGGGTGCCTAAATTGATCCTTCAAACAATTGTTGCCTAAGGTAGCATCATGAAAAAATAGTAAAACGTGAAGAGGTCTGAATAGTTTTTCAACGCACTGTATGTTATTCTTTTTATACAGCTGTTACCACATGTGTAACACAGGTGGTTTTGAGAAAATGACCTTTATGAATGTAGGCTAAACTGTTTAATAAAACCAATATGGCCAATAGCCTCGAGACCTAGCGCCAGCTTCAAGAATTTTAGCTAAGCTTAATACATTAAAAGACTATTGATATTCATAAAGCTAGAATAGTTTGACCTAAAAATCAAGCGTCTGTTCTTTGAAATATCCGTGAAATATGTAACCGGTGGAAATAGATCTGGGAGAAGGAAAAGAGAAGGGTAATTGAGAGACCAATCAGCATTCATTGCACGTTCAAAAGGGAATAACACGTTGGTAACTTTTTATGAATTTGTTTTGTCTTTACATCTGGGCTGATAAATACTATAGGCTCTGCTGCCAACTAAGAATACACAGGGCAGGACACGTCTGTGTTTTAAATTAATTGCATATAAGTTGCCAGTAATACAAATATGTGTTTAATGCTCTGCAAACGGCAAAATGTATCAATAAATCACAGTGCCACTTTTGGCAACACTCACTAGCTATCTTTCTGAGTGTTTTCACATCCTTTCTTCTTGCTGTAATGTTGTTGTTAACTGTTTTAAAACATGTGCTGTTGGGGGTGTGTTTCACTTGAAGAGAAAAGTCCTTGAAAAGTGGAGTGCCGTTAAAAGAGCTATGCTGTGGACAACCTAAGTCAGGGGTGCCCAAAACGTAGATCCTTAGATGTTTTAAAACCGCTCCCATGATGCTATTTCATTCTAAAGGCATTCTGAAGGCATAAAGGATCATGGGAGCTGTATTTTTACAACATCTAGCGATCCATCTTTTGGGCACCCCTGGGCTAAGTCTACTTCCATATCACCTATTTTCAGATTGTTTTAACGTTTGTCACATTTCTATATCACCCAGTGTTTCATTTCTTTCCAAACGAGTTTCAAGAATGAAGAGTCACTGATTGGCTGAGGGCTTCAGCTGACCGCACTCAGCCAATCAGCTGAGTTCAAGGTAGCACCCTCTGCTTCCTTAAACTGAAATTTCAGAAGCCTAATGCTGTTGGGAGGGAGTTGAGATTGGCGCTGCAGGCAACTTTGGTGTTAAACTGTTCAGGAACAGTTAAACCCTTTGAGATACAAGTGCGCCTGGGGGCCTCCTTGCACCATTACAAGTTTATTAAGATGATGTTGTTATGGTGCCTAGGGTGCTCTTTGTCACGACTATTATATAACCCAACACGCAGAACTATGTAAACATAAAACGTAAACCGGCCCTTTAGAATGGCCAGATGTAACGTAAGAGAATAGTCAATAAACAATCCGAAGTCAAGGGCACAGAAACAGACACTAAACGTATTACTAGCCAAAAGTCAGGATATCAGAAGTAGGGAACGTCGAATACCCACCAAAGTCAAATACCAGAAATATCAGTGAACAGAAACGCACTCTCAGACAACCAACAAGTGGAAACCACGATAGGCTATTCAGACATTAAATATGCCTCTCTGTACATTGATTGGTTTAAACATGACTTTTGACCCCAAAACGTGCGTGTGCATCGATGTGACATCACACGCACTTAGGTACCATTTTTGTTAAGGACAATAGGTATTGTATTTTAAATTTCGGGACCGCAGTGGCCGGTGGCCCCAAGAGCGCCGCACCATTGGGGATGAGGATCGAGCGGCAATCCGCCACGATCCAGGTAAGTTATTCCCCTTCACGGCGCGACCGCTCTGCTCAGATGCGGCCGAGCTGACCGGGAACTTGGGCGCAGAAACAGTATCAGCGCGGCCGCACTGATAAAAGCACCAGGGGCTGTGACACTGTTTTAATGGGTTGGAGTGTTTCTTTAATGGGTTGCATTATTTGGCCTTTGAAATGAAAGGTAGTCTAGGCACCATAACAAATGCATGCTGCTGTGGTTCAGCCCCTTTCACACGTATTGCCTATGCCAAACTATCACGTCCACATTAGAAATATCAACTCCATCAGTAGATGGATGGCAGTGATTGCCTTAACAGGTAAGATACTGGAAAGTGTTTTACCCAGAACCAAGGATGGTGTCTGCAGCCTTTGTTGGACCATAACCACTACAACAGCATGCAGTGATTATTGTGCTTAGATAGTCCGTTTTAGTAGCATTGGATGTATGTCCGGGTCTCAATTTCAACTTGCTTGTGATGAAGGCGAGGTGAAACTTGTGCTCTGTTTATATTACTTAAATACATGAAGAAACCCGTAGATCCATGAGTTTATCATTGGCCATGTGTATAAATGGAAATAAACTACACATTGAGACATTTCTGTTTTTAATTCAGTATTTTCTTATCTTTATAAATAATATAGGATATTTGTATAAAAAAACAGGAAAAATTAAATCTGACTGCCATTCTGGGGTCAAGAAGGAATTTTTTTCCTAGTTTGTTGCAAAATTGTGCTTCAAACTGTTTTTTTTTTTTTTTTTTTGCCTTCTTTTGGATCAACAGCAAAAAACAAATGTGAGGAAGGCTGAGCTTGATGGACGCAAGTCTCTTTTCAGCTATGTAACTATGTAATATAGGTACTGCTTAGTCTTGTATTTGAACCAGCTCTCGGATAGTTTGTATAAAAATGTTGTTGGTTTTTATTTTATTTTTTTTTTATATAAATTAAGACTTGCTTAAAAACTTAGAGATAGATTTTATTTTTAAAAAATGAATGAGTTATTAGTGTACATTAATTTAATTATATATATATATATATATATATATATATATATATATATATATATATATAATTGAATTGGAAATGGCTGCAAATGTGCTATGTTTCCACTTTACTTTGGGTTGTGTTTACCTGCTGATGCTTAGTGATTTTTTTTTTTTTTACTATTTGTTTTTACAAGGCAGTAAAATGTAAAATCAGGTTGAGCGGTACTTGACTCCGGAGCGTTTGCAAATAATGATCTGGAAATTGTAAAACCAGATGTTGATGGGGGGTGGGGGGGGAAACGAATGTATTACAGAGAGTGTTTTCTATTTTCATGACTTGGGACTAGCTAAAGGTCAGCTTGTCAGTTTGACCCATACTCTTCCACTCTTTGTTTTCATTTATATGGGAAAACCAAAGTAATCTCAAACTTTGCTCACTTGAACTCTTGGTAATGATTTTTTTTGTCTGTTAATGATTACTGTTCTAAATGCCCCTTTTCTTTTCTTTCTCTTTTATTTTTTTTATTAAAATTGGCTATTTTGAAGAAACTATCCATCACCTCTTATTTATTTTAATTTCTTATTCATTATTTATGATTTGTTATTTATGATCGCAAATAATAAATGCTTAAAGAAAAAAAAATACAATTAAAAATAAAGGATGTCATGCACAAAAGGGAAACTGTCATAAATGTTTCTTTAATTGATATTGGAAATAGAATATTACATATAATAAAGCCTTGTTATTAATTAATGTGTAATGACAACAAAAGCACTAAATATAAGCATCACTTTTAAGATGATTGACAATTTGAAATCCTGGACCAATTTCATGTTCCATTTTTGAGATTTCACATGGAAGGAATATATGAAAATTGTTTCGTTGGCTTTTCCTACTTACATGGTTATTCAGTAAAGTGAGAATTTAAAGTTACCTTCAAATTTAAGGTCAACGTAACTGAGCTGGAAAAAGTCCGCTATGTTGGTCTTAAATGTAAAATTCACCTTGAATTCTCCCTTCAGTAAAAACCCTATAAGTATATATTTGCAAGTAATTTATGTCAATGAGGACCTTGTCAAGACTCCAAACCTTCTCCTTTTCGCTCTATACTTTCCAACCTATGTCAATTCTTCCCTATTTCCCTCCCCTCTTCATCCAGTGTGCTTTAGCTCTGTCCTTTTGGACTTCATTAACAGTGTCCCAAATCCCTCCCTTTAAGGCAGTCCCTTCTATGATGTTGCTTATTTCAGCAATATATTAAGCTGTGTCTGAAGTAAAACGTGCTGTTAATGTGCTTCTTGAGACTTTGGTGGTAAAAAGAAACTCCAATTAACCATCATTAGAGAGTTGAAAGAATCAAAGACACTAGTAAAAACTGTTTTCTTAGGGTCTCCCAAAGTTAAATTGGTAAATCCAGACGTAGACCCCATGCTCACTGTGCCTGGAGGGATATCTTTACATCTCGCTGACTAGACCTAAAGAAGGCTGAAAAAGTCCCTCGTTCGGGATTGCTCTATGTCCTGTGCAGAGGGAACTTACCAGCATTTTGGATCTTATGGGAAGAATCAGTCTGATGTGCAAATAGTATATGTTCTCTTTGCAATGGTACAAGTGAAAAAAAAACATGTTTTTGAGACGTTCGGGAAGTAACCAAAAGGCAAGCTATTGGGGTTTCTCTGTGCTTTTGCCAGTTCTCAGATCTCTTATATTCTTTGTTTTTGTTGTAAGAGACTAGTAACTAACTAGGCTTAAATGATCCAAGGAAAAAGCTGCTATATTTTTGCGTGACAGGTGTACTTTAATACAACCCACGTTTCCTAACAGCCACTTCTTCGGAAATTATAAAATTGGATGAAACCCTGAAAATCTTGTGTTCTGTTATCCATTCTTGTAAATGTATTGTAAACATAGAGCATTTAATGACCGCTCAGAGCCGTCACTTGGTACTCTGAGCCAATGAATACTTTCTAAACCTTGGTATGAGCTAGTATGATAACGGGGATGTATAAACGTCCGCTAAATCAGATCACCTCGGGCTAGGTTTACCTGGAGTGTCCTACACATCAAGGTAAGTGTCAAACTGTTAATAAACAATAAACAGTTTGTCCGATTACCAATAGACAGCTCTCCTGGAACTACGCTGTAATAGTTATGGTGGTTAGAATGTTCATTTCAATTGTGAATCCACATGCATGGTTTTGAACTAATTGCCGAAATCGCAGGCAAATTATAGACCCTTAAATGTGACAATCAGAGAAGTTGATGCATTCAACCTTACATGTATAGTTGAGCTATGCTATTTAAACCTCGACCATGGCACGTTAACTTTAAAGATTTAATGTTATCAGATACAAATTTTGGGTGGGTAGCCATTACAGGAAATCCATTCTAGTTAGGAGCAGGACACGGATTGCGCACAGATTACCTCGATGAAAAGTGGGTATTTTTACCATCTGTGAAAATCTGAGTAGTTTTCTGTAATAAGGGAGGTGCTGTGAATGATATGCTGTATGATATGGTAGGATATAGGTAATTATAGGGTTTTAGTGTGTAAATAGTAATTGGAAGTCACTAAAGTGGTGAGTCAGTGGGTGGCACCACTTAACGTAGAACAAAACATTGTTTAAATCAGCTCATTTAATGGATTTCCTCAAACTAATTATGAACAGTGAGCAAACCGTTAGCACAACTGTTTTTTTTTTGTTTTTTTTTAATCTTTATTTTTTTCCTTTCTTCCTGGCAGTTAAAAACATTTTTTTTTAGTCTTTCATAAAAAAATAAACCGTCACCACAAGATTATTTTATGGTAAACAGGATCTAATTTTAAATTCGTTTTCTATTCTTTCCATTAGCCTAATGGTGGGAAAAAACTCATAATGTTTTCAAGAACACTGCAAAGTTAAAAACAACTATATTTATTTTTAACTTTTTTTTCTTTGTTTTTAGCAGGCTCAATGATTTAGGGGACCGAAGTGTAGATTTAATGCTGTGCCTGTAGCTTCTAGCCATTGGCATGGATATGAATATAGTTGCCACAATGAAGCAATGTGAGTGATGCCACGGTAATTCTCGTATACAGACATCTGTGCGCACATAATCTGTTTTTTTATTTTTTTTACTGGCTAGAATGGTATTTGAAATACATATAGTGAGATTTTCTATTATAAACACTGCATAATAATTCTTGTTATTGACAAAAACTATAAAATGTAAACGGACACTCTAAAAACCAAAAGATGTGCTTGCTTAATGAAGTTGTGTTGGTGTACAGGCTGCTCCTGCAGCCTCACTGCTAAATTCTCTGCCATTTACATATTAAGTCATGTTTTTTTATGCAGCTTTTATAGCCCTTCTATTTATAGTAATATTTAAATTATTCTGCTACTTTCCTTTCTGTGGAGACATGTTCTCTGTTGAAGCTGGTTAAAGGGACACTATAGTCACCCACACCACTTCATCTCATTGAAGTGGTCTGGGTGCACTGTCCCAGTCCCACTTAGTCCTGCAATGTAAATCATTGCGGTGTTTGAGAAACTGCAATAATTGCATTGCAGGACTAAGACTGCCTCCAGTGGTGCTTCTGAAATTCTAACGGACTCTGAGTCTTTTAAGAAACGTTGGATGTCCACACACTCTGCATGAGGATATCCAGCGTCCGTGAAATCACCATAGGAAAGCATTGATTCAATACTTTCATATGGGGATGGCCTAATGCGCTCACTGCGCATTCGCATTGGGTCCCGCCACCGGATGATGTCAGAGGAGGCAAAGCGCCGACCCAGAGGGACATCGGCGCTGGAATTGGGTGAGTAAATAAAGTTGTTGGGTTTTTTTTTTTAACCCTTTATCTGCCAGGGGTGTGGGGGGTAGGAAGATGCGAGAGGTGGAGGTGACCAGAGGGTTCTATAGTGGTTTTATTCCTAACACTATAGAATCCCTTTAAGCATTTTCTTTGGAGTTCTAGATAAATACCTATTACATATAAAAGTCAATTCTTATCTTTAAATAAAACAATACAGAAAATTAAATTGCAAGTTTGCTAGCCTCCACAAAGCCTTGCCATGAAAATGCCTGTAGCATTGACCTTTTTCTGTAGCAAGAAGCAGCATTCCTGGCTGCTAAACATAATATATAAAGAGCTAAGATGGATTCTTGTAAAAGATATATGTTAACCTTGTGTTCTCTGTGGCAATCCCCCCAAACGCCAGACTGATCTTGGGTGAAGAACTAGGTAAATGGATGTAGAATGTGAATATTGTGTTTTTTTTTCTATAATTCTTCATTTGTATCATATCATCTATCTGGTGCAGGCTCTGTGTGTTTCACATTTAGCGTGGCTGAATGCCAAGGTTACAAGGTATTCACAGCAGAAACTAGAATCTACTCTGGCCTAAGTTATTGATTTACTCTTGTCAAATTGTCAGTTTTCATTGTTATCCGAGGATATGCCCAAAGGTAATTTGCATAACTCAGTGATTACATTTGCAATGGATCCTCATACAATTTGGGCTCATAAAAGTAACATTTTGGACTGTCCTTATCAGAACAAATGATGAATTTTCTTAATTTCCAAGTTCTCCGCGGACAGACAATAGACCTCTGCATGTGCAATTGCTGACCACTCTCAGCCAATCAGTGGTGCCCCTGCCTGGCGGCACTCCATGCTTCCTGAATTTGAAAATTCAGAAGCCAGATGACACCGGAGGGGAGTAGACATCTGGAGTCAACTTTGGGGTTCAACTGTTCAAGAACAGTTTAACCCATTGAGGTAAAAGTGCCTCCGGGTGGCCACCAGGCACCATAACAACTTCATTTAGATGAAGTTGTTTTGGTGCCTGGAGTGTCCCTTTAAAGCTTTTCAAGACAATCAGGGAGTTAATTTGTGCTCTAGTAGAAGGGGAAATGATTGCACTGCAGTACTGTATAATTTGTAAGTTAACCAATTCCCAAAGATAATTTCACACTTTTTACCACTGGCAGTAGTATATATATATATATATATATATATATATATATATATATATATATATATATATATATATATATATATATATATATATATATATTTTATCATGATTAAATTTATCTAGTGGGGCGCTGACCTGAGTGCCCCTATGGACGAGCGATTACTAGCGAATACTGTATAGAATAGTTTTTTTTTGTTTTGTTTTTTAGTCCAATGCATTCCCTCTCCCACGCTCGTGCTCTGGAACTACCGCTAATTAAATCAGAATCTTATTTTATTCAATGTCTCTTTAAGAATATATACTATCAGTTCAGTTAAGGAATTTAAACATAAGAGGAGGATTAGTTGAATGCCATAAATACCCACAACACAACAAGTTTTGTAACCGGACAGAGGAACTGTAAAAATACATGTAAAGTTATTTTTAGGTATATGGGAAATCATAAATTTTGTATTTGTTTTCTAAATCTGGACTGGGGCACATTCATTGCCCTAACTGTATACTTTTATTAGTGCTCATTGACACAGACATGTTCTTTAACCCACCATCTCATCTGATACACTAAATCTTAAAGGGATACTGTAGAGCCAGGAATACAAAGCTGTATTCTTGGCACTATTGCTCCACCGCCCCCTCCCCAGTGAATAAAGAGTTAAAAACCCTTAATTTACTTACCTTATCCCAGCGCTTACCTTGTCCCTCTACGCTGGGTCCTGGCTCTGCCGCATCCAATGTCCCGCGACAAACAGGCTCTAATGCGCATACGTCTCCGATACCACGCACGCATTAAATCAATGCTTTCCTGTGGGAAGAAATCTAACGCTCACGCGTGAGGACATCCATCGTTAGATACCGTACCAAAGGTCCATTTTTATTCTGGAAGCCCTCTAGTGGCTGTCTGGTAGACAGCCACTGGGGCAGACTTAGAGCTGCAATTTAAACCTTGCAGTTTCTAAGTAATGGCAATGTTTTACAGTGCAGCACTATAAGTGCAAAAGGGACACTGCACCCAGACCACTTCAATCAGCTGACGTGGTATGGGTGCCTAAGGTATGTTTTTAGTTAAAATCAAGCAGAGAAGGAGTAGAGACAAAGTGTCAGGTTGCTAAATAGGAACTGGGGGGTAACCCCTAATGTTAAATAAAGCCAAAAGAAGTATACTAATAATCCAAGTAGGGGGGAGAGAGAAATAAAAAATATCTCATACAAGCCTCCCCAACTGGTGCTAGTACATAAGTAGCAACCCTAAGTGATACATGTAAACTGTGATAAAATATAGCTTTTAATAGAAAAGTTAAAATAATAACAACATTTATGAAAAATAGTAAAAGAACTAAAGGCTGAGAGGTAAAGCCCATCAAAATAAATATAGATATACTTTGTTGCCTTTGTCTGGTGGCAACATCCGTGGGTAAGATAGAGGGTAAAATTAGAAAGACCCTATTGCAGGTAATATCTGAAGTTTCAAATAGTAGACCCTCCAACTCCCATCTCTCTAAGCCACCTGTAAGGCAATTGTGTCTAATCCTCTCAGCGGCTATCTAGCAACACATCTAGAAATCATCTAAGCTAGGTAGTAAACTGGAGAAATAAATTTTATATAAAGCTGCAGTCAAGTCCCCTGTCCGTAGGAAGAGCCGAGTTTCGTTGAAACGCGCGTCGGTACGCAAACTAACTAGCTAGTGGGTGGTGGAGTTTGACAGGGGACTAGACTGCAGCTTTATATATTTTATTTCTCCAGTTTGCTTCCAAAATGGTGTCTGTATCGGGTTACTCGGAACAGATTCCAACAGTTATTGTTAAAATGAGAAGCATACTTTCCCTTTATTCACATGTACCAGCTTACTGTGCAAAATCTATTTTCATAAGATACACATCAACTGGAGTAAAATACTGCTCTGTTGTAGCTGTCAGTACAAAGTGCATGTTCAAACATTTTACAGAGTACATTATGTCCTTTTGGGAACTCTGTGTCTGAGGGAAGAAGGCTAAGAGAGTTTAATTTTGATTCTCATCACATTTCCAGAAGGTGTAAATATTTTTCCCCATGAGTCAGAGATGCTAGAAAATAAATCAGCCGTGAGCTCCCCCCTTCTTAAAACAGTTCTTAATGCTATTGTATGCCTTTTTTCTTTCCAGTTCCGGCAAGACGCCAAAGAAAAACATTTTCATAAAATTGGGGATGAATCTCAAATTCATTGATTCACTAGTGCACTTAAAGGACCACTCCAAGCACCATAACCACAACAGCACATTGTAGTGGTTATGGTGCCAGGAGTACCTTGGTGTTCCCCCACCCCAATATGTCTAGTGAAACTGTTTGCTAATAGTTGCATAACATGGTGTGGCTAGGGTTGTATAAACTGATACACAAGTGATGTTAGAGAACAGGGACATGATATATACACCAATACTGCTTCATTAAGGTAAAGTTATTTTAGTGCTTGGAGTATGCCTTTAATTTGAAAACCAATATTCAACAAGCCCATATAGGTGTGATGGTCAGGAGGCCACATACTTCTGACCATATGTAAGGAACACTATAGGGTCAGGAACACAACGTATATTTCTGACCGTATAATGTTAAACAAACGATTTAGGTGGCTTCCCCCCTGTATTCCCCTTAAAAATGTATTTTACTCACCTTTATTCCAGCACTGTGTGTGTCCGCCAGTGCTACCCCCCCCCCGCCCCCCTTCCACCTTCTTTGCTGATGTCATCAACATTTATGATCTCAATGCTTTCCCATAGGAACACTGCCCTGGCCAGTCAGCATCTCCTCATAGAGCTGCATTGAATTTTTGGTGTGCACATATCCTCAGGAAGAACCTCTAGTGGCCACTAGAAGTGTTTCTACGCTGTAATGTAAATGCCGCCTTTTCTCAAAAAGGCAGTGTTTATATTAAAATACCTGCAGGGACAAGCTATACTCACAAGAACTGTAGTTGTTCTGGTGACTATAGTGTCCCTTTAAATGGAATGACTTATTGATGCTACTGCCCTCTTGTTTCTGTATTACCAAGTTACAGTGCTGCCACCCACTACATGCATACCCTATTAAAAGTTAAAGGGACACTCCACTGCATGTACAAAAATAAAATAAAAATTACTTTTTAGTAGATGTACCCCAATTAAAACATGTAATTATTATGTGTTTTTCATTGGGGTTATATCTTAAAACCCATCCACACAACATTAAGATGCATATATATATATATATATATATATATATGGGCTTTGTTATAGGTGGGCCTCAGTCTTGACAAAGTCCCTCTAAGGGACGAAACGCGCAGACTCTTTGGTCCTTCGCTGTCAGAAAGAACGGTCGCTTTAAGTGTGCCGCAGCCTTTTTGTAAGTTACTGGCCGCGGCTTGGAAAGGTGAGATATCATTGGTGTTCAGATTGGTGTGCTCCTTCAGCTCGGCGCTGTTCGGTATGAGCAGGGCTTATTGCTTTTCCCACCAGCCCCCTCCTAGCATAGGAGGTTTTGACAGTGGTAGCTTCCCTGGCAGTCAGGGAATGTACTTAAATTTATAATTTTTTTCCCCCTTTTTAAATTTAAATGTATCTTCCCCCCCTTTCCCCCCATTCTACTTTTTTATGTGTGTCTGTGAGGTGCAGTGTGTTTGTGTGTGAAGGGTGTAGTGTGTGTGTGAGGGCGGCAGTGTGTGTAAAATGGGTTGTGTGTGTAAGGGGTGCTGTGTGTGTCTTTGTGTGTGAGGGGTGCAGTGTGTGTGAGAAAGGTGCTGTGCGTGAGGGGGTAGAGTGTGGGCAGTGTGTGTAAGGGGTGTACTGTGTGTGAAGGGTGCAGTGTGTGGGGGGTAGTGTGTGTTATGGGGCAGTGTGTGGTAGTGTGTGTGAGATGGGTGTAGTGTGATTGAGGGATTCAGGGTGTGTCGAGGGGGCAGTGTGTGTGTTTGTGTGTGTGTGTGGGGGGGTAATGTGTGTTTGTCTGTTAAGGCTACATAGGGTCTATGTTGTGTGTAGGTGAGTTAGTTGAAGACATCTATCTTAATGTATTCCCCTCCTTTCTTCCTACCTTTTACCATGGAGGGGGGTACATAATGCTGCAATCAAATAATCTCTCCTGCCGGCCTTGGTCCATGGCCATCGAGGCGTTTTCTGCAGAACCCACCACAGCACACTTGAAATCCCAAACTGCCCACTAGTGGGCGGTAGGGACCAGGTTGACTACCCATTGTCTAGCTGCTACATTGTGCGAGTATTCTGAGCATTGTAGGAACTGTAAATTTGGCTCCAAATAGGGGTGTATAGTTTGATACAATTACATTGTTATATTATTTGGTCTTTTAAAAGCATGGCTTTTATTGTTTCTTGAGTCTGGGAAAATCTTTACATTTACTTTGATATTTTTATTGCTACTGTTCCTGTTTTTATGGGGTATTAAGTAATCAATATTACTGTAGTGCGCTTACTGATTTTTATTCATTTTATATACTCATAAGTCACTCTATATCAGGGGTAGGCAACCTTTTAGCAGCACTGTGCCGAAATATGATTGTGATGTCCTGTAGCGTGCCGGTCCTATTTCTTTAAATTGAGGTGTGTATGTTGCCATATTCTGCTTGTGTTATTTATACTGCATTTGCTTTGTATCATTGTATTTGTGCGTATATGAGCTATTATATTGTATATGTTCATTAATAGTTTGTGGTATCATGTATAATACCTATGAATTTGTGCTGTGTATGGGGGCTGTTTGTGGAATTGTGTGTGGATGGATATGTCACATTGTGTATTTGGTAGTGTGTGTATGTGTGGGGCTGTTTGGGGTATTGCATGTGAGAGGCTGCATGTGGGGTTGTGTGCATGTATGTGGATTGTTGGTGGTGTTGTGTTTGTGCGGACTGTGTGTGTGTTTGTATTATTTGTATGAGGGGAGGGTTATTCTGCAGCTCTGAGGCTTCCCTGGGTTTTAGTGGGGACCAGGCTGGCCAGGTACAGATCAAGGACAGAAGCTGCAACAGGAGGCTGTGGGCTGCTCTACTTCAGTGTGGATTCCTATTCACAAGTGCTGGGAGGAAGTGATCTGAGATCACTTCCTCTACGTGCTGCAATGCATAAATGGAGGATTGTCCTTCACCACCTTTTCATATTAACAGATATCTTAAGTTTCACTGGGACTCCTGACAGGCCAGAGCCTGTTTGGCTCTTGTACCCTTGAGTGCCGTGCAAAGGCACCTCGAGTGCCGTGCATGGCACTAGTGCCGTAGGTTGCCTACCCCTGCTCTATATTATGGTGATGCTGCCCATCTTAAGCATTTGTAAACCCTCCCCTTCTAACCCTGCCCAGACTTGATATGGCTGTCCTATCAAAGACCCTATAGTGCCAGGAGAACAAGTTTGTTTTCCTGGCACTATAGTGCTCCTTTAAGTGTGTAGGGGTTTATAAGAGTAGCCCATTGTGGTTCAATTGAGATCTTGCCTTTTAGCTGAACAGAGCAAAGTTAATTGTTAGTGTGGAGTCGCCTATGCCTTGATGTGACATGTGAGCTTACACTTTAATGGCCATTGGAGTGATATTAAAACCTCCTGTTGTTTAAAAGTGCATGGGGATTTGAGATAGTGTGCAGGTAAATGTATTTGGGTTGATGAATACCATAGTTTTTACTGCTGCCCAAGAGTAGTTGGAATCTGAACGCAGGACTTAATTTTGTTTTTTATTACCTTAAACCTGGGCTTTCCTTACTTGTATTGTTCCACTTCTGGTATCCCAAACCTCAGCTCGGCCTGTGCTTCACTCCAGCTGCTTGGTAGTGTGTTTCGCCACTCTATATGCACTTGACTTAAGCCTTTCTATCTATCAGGACTGGGCAATATTCCATCCTAATATTTATACTGACTGGGTTCCCGCATGGTAGGTATACATAATCCTGACCATAACCACTCATTTTTAATATAACTTTTGATAGTGCAGCTCAAGAATGCATGTTAAAGAGACTCTGTGGTGTATTTCCCCTCTATATTGCTTTCACTCCAAATGTGCTCTGTAATTAAGCTATAATTTAACAACATTGTCCCTGTTGAAAGGGCCAAAGGAAATGTCTGCGTTTTAATTAACCTTCCTATTAAATGTTCATGAACACCACTGACAGCATAAACCAGTTGTATTCCGAACACTATACTTTTCCTTTACAGGTAAATATATTTGCACTATCATTATAACTGTTTAGACAGTACTGCTCCCCCCCCCCCCCCCATTAAATAGTAAAAGAAAGATCAGAGATCTCCAAACTAGGCTATAGCTACTATTTGCTTGGTATCTTATACCTATAAATAGTAGTTTGGGTGGTATTAAAGGGACAATGTAGGCACCCAGACCACTTCAGCTCATTGAAGTAATCTGGGTGCCAACGCACATCACCCTTAACCCTTTAAGTGTAATGCGCATTAGGTCTCCCCCACCGGCGGACGTCGGCGCTGGATTCAGGCTAGTTTCTGAAGGGATTTTACCCCCTTCAGCTACGTCGGGAGGGGGGCACTTCAATATTCTACAGCGCCAGGAAAACGGGTTTGTTTTCCTGGCACTAGAGAATCCCTTTAATTTATACCCCATCAACATATACAAACACATTGGGTGAATGAAACTTCTGAATACATTTTGCCCCAAGACTGACCTAGGCATTTTAACAATCAGGACTAATTAGTGAATCTACATTGTTAGTTATTTTTATTTGCACTTGGTGTAAAGAAATTACTATATATAAAACTGAAAAAGTAGAAAAAAATAAAAAAAATAAATATATATATATATAAACTGTTTTTTTTTTCTTTTTAAACTCTTTTTCATTTAAAAAAAAATATATTTCACTCTTATTTAATATTGTGTTATGTATAGATACAGGGTATCAACAGATAAAAAAATAAAAAAAGCTATATATAATATGTTTAGGTGTGCTTAAACAGGGCTAAATTGTGGTAGAACCAACGAATGGCAAAAGTGCCAAAAATGCCTTGGACACAAATGCGTTGCATCTCAAAATAAGGCTTTAAGAAAAATTTTAATGATTGGATTCCCATAATTGACAAGTCTGCTAAATACATTTACACATAGATTAAATAAATGATTAACGAATAATAATGAAATAAATAATACATAATAAGTATTAATAATACAAATACATTTCGGATTCTTCATAATGAGCAATTCTTGCTCTAACGGCTAGAAGTACAGCAGCATCCATGCAAACCAGTGGAATATCCTGCTTTTTACACATTTTTACAGCTTCGCCCCAAGCTTATCCTCAGTCTGGGGTCACATTGCCCATGCAATTGTAAAACCAAAACTGGGAACCAGTCATTATCTATAATAAACCCAAACTAATTGCTCCAGAAGTAATGGACCTCCTATCTTCAGTATGAATAGATAAAATAGGTAAACAATATCTCCGTCTACACATGCAATGATTTATTTACTACTAGCAGGCAGTGTAACAAGTAAATAGTCTGATAAATCAAGCTCTGTCTTATAAACATCATTTTTCTTAGTAACCCTCATCTTCCCTTTAAACTTTGGCCAATTGAATCCGTTCCCTCAGAGGAATGTCTCCTCATCCTTTTGGAAGCTTTTTATCGTTTTGTTTTTTGTTTTTTACATGAAATCTTTTTTTTTATATATGTTGGCTTTCAAAATTAGCTTCTTGTACGCAATTCGAAATAACTTTTCAGACCTGCGAGAACTAAAATGATGAATGCTCTTTATTTATTGGGAATCTAGTTAAAGGGCATCTGTCATGGTTCAAATAACTTAAGCTATTGGATTATTAAGCATTCAATTTTATCTGTACATTGTGCTAGCAGTTTTGCTAGCAAATGTAGAGATTAGGAGAAAAACCTATTTATTTTTTCCCCAGCTGTCTGTCAATGCCTTGGTGTCCTGAGGCATTGACTGACATAGTAGGGCAGGAAGCACCTCCTACAGGAGGTCCATCTGCTCTCCTCCCATAGCAACCACAGCGCATATGCTACTGCTGCTATGGAAACTATAAGTGCTGGCTAAGGCGTATAGGAACAAAGTGACATGACATCACTCCGTTCCGATGCTGGCAACAAAGCCAGCGTGTTGATGTCACTGATGAGATTTGCCCTGCATGGGGATGCATGCCAAGGCATTGGCTAACCAGGGAGAGCAAGAAAGACAGGTGGTCCCTCTGCTCTCCTCGCATAGCAATCACAGCGCATTGAACAATCAGGGAAAATCAAAGAAGAGACTATAAGGAGCTGAGGCTGCCCAGAGGTGGGTATTAGCTGGTATGGAGGAAAAGTGAGTAAATCTTTATATTTTACATTGAATACACCATGTAGTTGTATGATATATAGTTGAATTCAATGTATATGGAAGCAATTTCAGGTAACTGGATTTAAAGGGACACTATAGTCACCTAAACAACTTTCGCTTAATGAAGCAGTTTTCGTGTATAGATCATGCTTCTCAGGTTTCACTGCTCAATTCACTGCCATTTAGGAGTTAAATCACTTTGTTTCTGTTTATGCAGCCCTAGCCACACCTCCCCTGGCTCTGATTGACACAGGCTGCATGAAAAAAACTGGTTTCACTTTCAATCAGATGTAATTTACCTTAAACAATTGTATCTCTTGCTCTGTAAATTGAACTTTAATCACATACAGGAGGCTCTTGCAGGGTCTAGAATGCTATTAACATAGCAGGGTATAAGAACATCTAAATGAAACAGAACTTTCAATAAAGAAAGGATAAACTTTAGCTGACTATTTACAGGAAATGTTTAGGAAGGCTGTGCTAGTCACATGCAGGGAGGTGTGACTAGGGTTCATAAACAAAGTGATTTAACTCATAAATGGCAGAGAATTGAGCAGTGAGGCTGCAGGGGCATGATCTATACACCAAAACTGTTTCATTAAGCTAAAGTTGTTTTGGTGACTATAGTGTCCCTTTAAGCTCTGTGCCATTCCTAACCTATAGAAATGTATAGTACTAGGATGATAAATGACTCTTAGGTAGAACACTAAATTTCTATGACTTAGTAATGGATTAACCCCAAAAACAAGTAAGAATCTTAGCTCTTTTAAAATCATTAGGTCTATGAAGGTGGACTAAACTTGCAATATTTTTTTCTGTACCACGTGCAATATTAACATCTAGAAAAATATTCCCCCTTCCTTTAGAAATTCCCTCTCCATAAATGATTTCCACAGAACCAACTTATGTTATCTGTGATGCGGATTCTCACAAATACTTTGTTTTTATATTTAGATGCTCAGCATACTATGTGTCAGCTGCATCTTAATATGGAGTTCCAAAGTTGCATTCTGTCTTTAAAAATAATAAAAAAAATTAGAAATAAAATAAAAATCATATTTTGAATTAACAAATAGTGTCCATTTAAAAATGTTTTTTGACTATTTCAGATGCAGAATGTTTGAGAAATGACAGTCCATGAATAATACAGATTTGTTTTTGCTCATGGCAGTTCCTACTGGCAATATATGATGGTCCAATTAAAATAATTCTGAAAGTAGAGCTGTGTCCTACAAATGTACTTTGTACTTATGGAGTAGTATTAAGTAATCAGAGATGCATTCCTTTTAGCATTGACCTTAGGTAGGGAAGCTACTGTATCTAGTTACTGTACTATGAATGATTAAAGGGACACTATAGTCAACAGAACAACAACAGCATAATGTAGTTATTCTGGTGTCTATAGTATGTCCCTGCAGGCGTTTTAATTTAAAGGCAGTGTTTATGATGCTGTCTAGGAACACCTCCAGTGGCAATCACTCAGACGGCCAATAGAGTTGCTTTCTCGGTCAGTGCTGTACAATGTGCAACACTGACATTCAATGACATTGGCTGCTTAAACAAAGTGATTTAAATCTTAAATAGAAGAGAATTGAGCAATGTGACTGCATGGGCATGATCTATACACCAAAGCTGCTTCATTAAGCTAAAGTTGTTTTAGTGACTATGGTCCCTTTAATGGTATATACAGAGATAACCACAAACTAATAAAATCTTAATATATTCATAGCCACGTTTCAATAAAAAGTTATTAGAACAAGAAAATACTCCTCGGAACACTTTGTACGTCTTCATCTATTTGTTCAGTTTGAATTTTGTCCAATTCTGGGTGCCATTAATATGCTTTCCATTCCGGCTCTGATTTTACAGCCCAAGATATATTATTTTGAGGCCCATCAGTTATAATTGCCCCCAATCAACCCCCACCCCACCCTCCATGGGCACATTTTCATGTATTTTTATGGGAAGTATATAGTGCCTTGTAACAACAAGTATAATGCTGATTTAAACAATCTGTAATTAATAATGAAGGAACACTAGGAAATACCATAACCAGTGGCGCACACATGATCCATGGGGCCCCGGTGCGAAAATTGATACCTGGTCGATACCCCTGCGACCGCGGTATGTACGCCAGTGCATGCAGATACACATACACTTAAAGGACCACTATAGTCAATGCGGTGCACGCGAGGGAGCTGGGCAGAGAGCGCTCAGGGGAGAATGCTCCCTCGCGCGCCCGCCCGCAATGTAACACCACTGCCAGCCTCGGGGGGCCCTGAGGTGGCCAGCTCCTGGGCCCCCCAGGAGAAGAGGCTGGCAAAATGTGGCCGCACTGGCATACATACCCGGGTCGCAGGGCGGCCATGCCCCCCTGGTGGGCCGGGCCCGGTCGCAGCTGCAACTCCTGCGACCACGGTATGTACACCAGTGACTATAACCACTACAGAGTGCTGAAGGAGTTTACCTTGGTCCGCTTGGATCTGCACCCTACTATTTCCTATTGAGAGAGCTGTAAACTCCTACGCAGGAGTTAGCTCAACTGAGCTAAGCCCTGTAATCCTAAAGTAGCTCATTGACAGAGTGTCAGACCATAAGCTATTTGTTTATGTTCATATTAGGATGCCGAAAGCTGTGAATAAAACTATTTCTATTACTATTACTACTCTATTACTTCTAAAGTCCTGGGGATTGAGCTGTAAGAAAGAAACCGCAGATATAAAAGCCTAAAAACCGGTCAAATAAACTTAACTTACATTCGTACCCATAGCATCCTTTTAAGAAAGAAAACAAATTGTAATGGTTAATACATTGTTCCGTTTGTATTATTGTTCATCTCCCATTTGGAGGTTTGTGTTTTATTTTGTCAAACCTGGAAATTTTTATTTTGCTGTTTACGGTTTAGTTGTCCATCCCCCAGGCTCTATGATTTAGAATGGATGTGATATAAGCTCATCCTTGCGGAAGTAACCTTTACTGACCTTTTAATTCCCTCTGTAGTGGACAACAGGTTACAGTGTAACTATTATTGTAATTATTATTACCGCTTTGATTACGTGCCAAGATGTACACAGCGCTACGAGAAGTGAGCAGTTCATCATTAGGATAATGGTGCAGCGTAGAGATATAGAAGGAATTGGAGGAGTTAATCTGGCAGTGAAAGGATTAATGCAGATGCCTCTATTTCGCTGCATGATGTAGAGAAAGTATAGTTTGTCTCACATTACGTTCGCATTACTGCTCTGACCTACTTGTAACTTTCATGTTGAATTTGCAATCACTCATAACTTTAGGGAGACAAGCCTAATCCAGATTAGCATGGCAGGTTTGCAGCCGCCGCTGCTCGTTCCCCAGCGTAAAAATTAATTGGGTTTCATGGTTTCTAAATTCCATGTGCTGCGAGAATGTATTAGGGGAAAACTAATGCTGGCAAAAAAAAATAAAATAAAAACTAAGATAAAAAAAAAGCTGCCAGTGATTTAATTCTCCTTCTGGGATTCTTCTTTTGTAGATATAGAAACCTGTGGTGTAGAAAGGGTTATTTTGTGAAGATAATTTGAAGGTATCCCTATAAGTGCATCGCTTTCATCGCTTCCATGAATAAGAATCTACAGGGACATTTCTACATTTGAGCCAGTCTCTCTCTATAACTATGTAACCAAGGGTTAAAGGAACACTATGGTAATAGGAATACAAGCATGTCGTATTCCTAACTATATAGTGTCCTAGTCCCTATTTAGATATAGCACCCCACCCCCTTCCCGAGAAAAAGTATTTTTGTTTTTTTTATAAAAATTCCACAGCTGAGGCATGCACATCGCTGCCACGAAATCCTCCTCGTGTGATGTCCGGCTGTAGGCATTGCTTCTTTGATGATAGTCCAATTCAAATCTTCTCATAGAGGAACATTGGGGTAATATATGCGCTTGTGTCAATCAGATGCTGCTGATGGGAAACATTGAATCATTGACATTTTAGCATCCTCATGTATTGTTTGAGGATGTTGAATGTCATGTGACCAAGTCAAACTTGGTCGTTACAGTGAAAGGGACTCTAGTGGCTGTCAGGAAGACCGTCATTAGAGGTGTGTTTAACCCTTCAATGAAAACTGTTTGGGTACTATTTTGTGTGCCCAGGCTCATAAATGAAGCAAGTACTCAGACAGAGCTGGGCTGTGTATGGGACTAAAACCACAAAACTCTTCATGGTGGCTGCACAACGTTTCTGTGGTACTAGGAGGCCACATCTCTGTTTTGGTGCCATAAGGCAGTCATACGCTCTCAGTCTGTGGTATAGTTGACAGTAGAAGACTGGATCAGTGCAGTCATATGAAGTAAAAGTTTATGAAGTGCAGTCTCATGAGGCAGAATGCTCAAATTGTGTTATTATTCAGTACAGTGGTTGACGTGGAGTTATGAGGCAGTAGAAGGTTATCTGTGATATTATGAGGCAGTAGAAGGCTCTTTGTGATGTTATGAGGCAGTAGAAGGCTCTCTGTGATATTACGAGGCAGTAGAAGGCTCTCTGTGATGTTATGAGGCAGTAGAAGGCTCTCTGTGATGTTACGAGGCAGTAGAAGGCTCTCTGTGATGTTACGAGGCAGTAGAAGGCTCTCTGTGATGTTACGAGGCAGTAGAAGGCTCTCTGTGATGTTACGAGGCAGTAGAAGGCTCTCTGTGATATTACGAGGCAGTAGAAGGCTCTCTGTGATGTTACGAGGCAGTAGAAGGCTCTCTGTGATGTTATGAGGCACTACAATGTTTTTTGTGATATGATGCAGTAGAAGGCTCTGTGTTGTGCTATTAGGAATTAGATAGCTCAGTGTATTGTTTTGAATCAGGCTCAGCGTGATGTTATGAAGCAGTGGGAGGCTCTTTGTGGTGTTCGATGCAGTAGAAGGCTCAGTGCTTTATAATGAAGCATTAATTGGCTCTGTGTGGTGTTATGAAGAAGAGAGCCAAAATAAGGCTAAGTGTGAGACAAAGATGGAAGGATGTGTAGGTGAAGAGATGGCAGCAAATGGCTTTTATCACATTATCAACTCTTGTGGCATTTGCTCAGGTTCAGCATTTTCCTGCCGTGTATGGAGACGCTGAACATTCCCAATAGAGTTGCATTGATAAAATGCATCTCTATGAGGAGATGCTGATTGGCCAGAGCAGCGTTCTACCGTGCATGTGCATTACCCTGAGATAGTCAACACTGCTGGTCTCAGCAGGGGGCGGGCCACCACCAGCTGACCCACGTGGTGCTGGAATAAAGGCACATTTTAACCTTATTTTAGGGGGACAAGCGGCAGCAGGCTACCTAAAATTTGATTTTAGGATCAGGCAAGCTCCACTTCCTTTGTCAAGCTAACAATGGGGTAAGTTTACCTTCAACTCCACCCTTCATCAAGATTGCCATGTGTAGGAAAAATACATAAGACAAAGTACTCCCTACTTTGTCTTATGTTTTGACGAGAAATAGGTCAGATATTAAAGGACCACTATAGGAACCCAGACCAATTCAGCTTAATGAAGTGGTCTGGGTGCCAGGTCCACCTAGGATTCACCCTTTCTGCTGTAAACATAGCAGTTTCAGAGAAACTGCTATGTTTACCTATGGGTTAATCCAACCTCTAGTGGCTGTCTCATTGACAGCCGCTAGAGGCGCTCCCGCGCTTCTCACTGTGATTTTCACAGTGAGACGACGCCAGCGTCCATAGGAAAGCATTGAGAATGCTTTCCTATGGACTGGCTGAATGCGTGCGCGGCTCTTGCCACGCATTCGCATTCAGCCGATGATGCCGAAAAGGAGGAGGAGAGTTCCCCGCGCCGAGGGAGCCCGGCGGGGGAAAAAGGTAAGGTTTAACCCCTTCCACCCCCTAGAGCCCGGCAGGAGGGGGCCCCAGAAGGTGGGGGGGCCCAGAGGGTGGGGGGACCTAGAGACCCTGTAGTGCCAGGAAACTATAGTGGCACTATAGTGGTCCTTTAAGTAAAGCATAACAGATTTTGAAACCGGAAACAATAGGAGAAAGGTAAGTTTGAGGTGAAAGAGTTTATAGGATGCCCAGCAGGATGACCAGCTGGATGTCCAACTAAATGAATGCCTTACAATCACTCAGCAGAGCTGCAACGCTGTTTAAATATATTTTACCACATTATGGATAACTGTAACTTTTCTCTAGTGTCCTGCTTCTATGACAAATTTAAGTTTGTTAGCAAATATGAGCCTAAATTAAAGTATGGTTTCAGTAACCAATCAATACATTATTTTTTTGGCCTCTATTATTTTACAATTATAAAAAAAGTTCACAATCAAAATTTAGCAAATGTCAGTTTTTTAGTTTCATGACCCAGAAAGTCAGAAGACCATAATGATTTAATATGTGATTTGGTCATTATTCTAATAATTGTGAGCTTGATAGCCCAACAGCTTGAGATTAACTAGTAGGCAAATTGGCCACTTTGAAGAGTTTTTCGATTGCACACTTTGAATTTGAAGTGCCCCTGTTTCTCCATTTCAAATGTTGGGAAGTATGCTATTAACCTGTTGGATAATATGACATTATACAGTGTACATGGTCTATAGGGTATCATATATAATATTTAATATGATATTCAGGAGTAAGAAAATAACCAGTGGCAGAATTTTTGCTTTGAAGTCAGACTAGATGTGTCTCTAGTGTAATCTACATATGTTTTGTAGCATCTACAAGAAGCTTACTGCGATCGAGATGGACAGATTTCTGAGTAAAGAATGAGTCGAAGTACCATAAACAATTTGCATTACTGGGCTTTAGCAGCAATTTGTAAACATCACTGTTGCTATAAGACTGTCCAGCAAAGCTGTCAATCAGGCAACTAAGAACACTTGCAGGGGGGTTATTCACAAAAGTGAGAATTATCAGGATTCCAAGTGAATTTAAATTATAAGGTCTAAATTCGCTGAGCTGGAGGCCTTGCGGACTTGGAGAATTTTTTTCCAGTTAAGCAGTTCAACTTTAACATTCTCAACAATTTTCACTTTAGTGGATAACCCTGTCAGTTCTATGTTGCCTTTTATCAATTTTGTCTATATGGTGTGCAGTGTGTGTACACTATAAGCACAGTAGGGAATAAAAGAGCCAAGCGGTGGACTGTGCATGCTGCTTTGGCTTTATAGTGCAATTCTAATCATCCAATGTGAAAGGGGGGATACAGTCCTTTATCCAATAAGACTTGCTGGATCTTTTATAGGAAAAGATCAGTCACATAGACCAGAATTATACACTACTGATGGGTTTTGTGATATGGTTGAAGTCTAAAGCACTGTATATATTTAGATATCTGGTGGCATTTAAAGCGGAACTGTCATCCCCCCTCAAAAATGAGTATTTCATGAAGATAGAATCTTTATGAATACTCATTATGACTGTTTTGGAATTTCACAGAATTTCTCCTCTGCTTGACTTTTCTTCACAGAAGAGGGAGACTAAGAGACCATCCCTGTAGTTGTCATCAGTCACGTCTACAGGTAATTGGCTGTGTCTATGAAGGAACCCACTGTCTCACGGGATCCCCCATAGACCAAAATTCTGTACTCTTGTGCATGCACGAGAGTACAGCAGTGATGTCGGCGCCGCTGAGGACCACAACGGACTAAGGTGGCAGAGGCCCCGAGGAACAGGTTCAGGTAAGTAAACTCACCTTTACCTGCCTCCCTGGGCCACTGGACCACCACCAGCAAAATCACCATCTGGGAACTTTGCCAAACTGTGACAGTGCCACTTTAAGGGATTGTCATTGATTAGGTCTAGGGAAAAAAATGTACTTGTGTTTATTCTGAATTGCATAATCCGTGCAATAACATTGAAATAAAAAACAACACTTCCATCAGGGTTAATCACTAAATTCCAACTTTTAGAGAATTCAAATAATATAATCTGGTTCAGCAACATTCACAACTTGGCTATTTTAGCTTCAGTTTTGCCATTTGGAATGACTTTGCTAAAGTTTAAAGAGACATGCTAAGATTAATGCTCCGTGGGCCAGTTTCCATACCTTTGCTTTAAATTAGTACATCACACATTTTATGGGATATCGTATACCAGTAAAGCTGGTAAAAATTAATAATAATAATAGGTCAAATGTAAGTGGAAAGGAAAAAATGATAGGTAATTTTACATATTAACAGAATAGCAAAGAATTTCACTCTGAATAGTTGTAGACATTTGTTCATTTTAAAAAAAAAATTGAATCACTTTATTGATTAAATAAATATTTGTTTGTGGCTTCTGGTGCTTTTTCCACTTCCGTGCTCCACTTAGTGATGTTTGCGTTTGCCGCCACTACCCTCATTGGTAGAGCTGTGACTGTCAGTGGGAGAAGAGGTTATTTTCCTTTTCAGGGTCTCTTTGCTGGAGGGAACAGGTGAAATGGATGTATGGCTCTGTAGAGGAACACCTGTGTCTTTTTCGCCAAATGATTCCTTTTTATCCTTATCAGAGTTTGAAAGTTGAACCATCAGTTCATGGGTTGACTTGACTGAGCTGCCACCAGGAGCAGGATTGTGCTTGTTTTGATGTGGTTCCTTGTGTAGTGCTGCGTGCTCATTCCTTGCATTAACATTGGCCATCTTCTGTTTAGCCCTCTCCCTGTATTTCTCCAGTGATATTCTATGGAAAGTCACTGAAGGTGGGAGGATTTGATCATGGTGTTTATCAGCTGTTTTATGAGATGAGCGTGGTGTGACCCGCTGAAATGCTTTATAGCTTTTTTTTAAAATTGCTACAGCTACTGACCACCATATAAGCTGACAAACATATAGGCTATCACACTTTTATTCAATAATTGATGTTTATTCACAAAAATGCATTTTTTTTTCTTAGTTTTTTGTTAATTTAAAGTATAGATTAATATCAAATGTAAGCTCAAAGCAGCCACATTTCCACCAATTTTAATTTTTGGGAATAATCCTGTTTGCCGTTTAGGAGTCTTAACGATATCTGTAGGCAAAAAGTTGAGTATTATCAGATGGTTATAGCAGTTTCAATTTTACTGCCTTAGAACCGTTCAAATCCCAGTCACACTATCTCACCAGTAAGAGAGGAGAAACACTGGTTTATATCCACTGCCTACTTAAATAGTACCTAAACTACCGTTATCGTAAGCATTCATTCACTCTAAGCTCATTTGAGCAGGGCTTTTTTCACCTCGAAATATCCCCTTTTAATTGTTGTAAAGCGCTGTGGAAGATGTTGGTACAATATAAATGCTATAATTTCATATCCACTTTCTACACATAGGGGAGTAATTCACATTCAATATTGTATATATGATTAGATAGTAATGATTTGTTTTTATTTATATAGGGCCAACAAATTCCACAGCGCTTTACAATCATAGATTGGGGATAGTTGACAACAAGTATAGAAAAAGTAGACGACCCTGCTGAAACGGACTTACAATCTATGAATTCTGGCGAAAATGAGTAGTTTAGTTGTTGTGATGTTTGTATTTTTATTTTATGTACTATTGTAGCACAGCATTAAACAAAATATATCCACGTTGTGTGTGCACGCATTAACTAAAATAAACCCCGCTTTTTATTTTGTATAAATGTCTCAGTATATTGTGTGACGCTCAGACTTCCCAACCATCCCAATTTCAGCAGGACAGTCCTGATTTTCTGGTCCTATGCTGCCGTCCTGACTTAGATCTCTGGTGTCCGGCTTTTGGGTACATCAGGGATGTAAGGGAATTGTCTTTAGCAAGCATAGTGCTACCATATCCTTAGATGCGCTTGTGCCATGTTCAGGGCAGTAGGAGCCTACAGAGAGCACTGTAACTGTGTTCTGGGCAGGGTCTGCCCTCAGTGGGTTTGTCTTAGATGATTGTCAGTCAGCCTTTATCCTTTCACCGGTGTGCTGATTTGGGTGCCGGAGTTGAGCGTTGTGGAAGCTGCATTTTATGTGTTAAAAAAAATTACCTAAAATGTTAATGCTTGTGTGCATACTTTGCTGTTATCTTAAATGGCAAGGATGGGTTGCCTGTTTAAACAAATCAATAAACATAATTGACTAGAAGCATCATATGACATATATACTACACTGATTCGAAAAGGCAGCATACAAAACTCACTGCTTAACAGTGACACTCTGTCTCTTTCCCCCATGAATGTTAAAGGGATACTATAGTGCCAGGAACACAAAGCTGTATTCCTGGCACAATCGCTCCCCCCTCCTTCTGGCCCACCGCTGGGGTAAATAAAGGGTAAAAAACCCTTTATTTACTTACCTTATCACAGCGCTGATGTCCCTCAGAGCTGGGTGACGCTCAGCCCCCTCTTACGTCCTTTGGCATTAGACCACCCCATAGGAAAGCATTGAAACAATGCTTTTCTTTGGGGAAAAAATCTGCTGCTGGAGGTCCTCATGCAGAGCGTGAAACGTCCAGCGTCAGATACCGGACCAAAGGTCTGTTTCAATTCCAGAAGCCCTTTAGTTGCTTGCTTGCTTGTATTTCTCTGGAACTGCAATGGTTAACACTGCAGCACTAGGTGCAAAAGTGACACTTCAGTGAGCTAAAGTGGTCTGGGTGCCTACAGTGTCTCTTTAATTGTTGTAATTCTCTTTGTTAATGGGAATGGAATGTTTCTGGCTATCTGGTTTTTATTGAGCAACCTGTGTCTTATATACTTAGTTGACTCTCTTTTTAAAACCTTCATCATTGAAGCCAAGGACATCTCTGGAAGAAGAAAGGCCAATCTGATGGTACCTCCAGGCACTATAATAAGTCAATTAAATTGGATCTGTCACTTTCTGGGGTATTTGCATATTTCGTAAAGACCCCTGAAACGTACAGATTTATTTAACTAAGGCTGTCCCTCGCAGCCACCACCATTTTCATGCTGCTGTCTTCTACGCCTCCTGGCACTTCAGTTGCCAGTAGCCACATCCGTATTGACTCCTGGATCCTTAATTGAGAGAGCCCGGTACCCCCAGATGTCATTTGTGATGTGTGCTGAGATTGGAGGAGCTCCACCTTTCGTCAACTGTTGTCAACCTCGGGCTTTACTATTAGACAAAGTAGTCTGCATATCCGCTTTAAGATGCAGTTCTTATTTTTGCTAAGATTCCCTTCATTTTTGCCGTATTCTAATTATTTTGGTTCTTTTAAACTCTTTTGGCTTGAAAAAGTCTACTGTGGTAGTCGAAACATTGCCGTTCTTATGCTTGCTGCTATGCAATAGATAGTCACCTGTTATGTTGAAGGAGTTGACTTAATTCATTTGGTATGAGCTGCATTGATCACGTGAATTAGTTTTATAGGAAGCTCCTTTAGGGTTGTCAGTGTGATAGCCAATAGGAAATTGTGTTTAATCTTTGCGTAAAGTAAACATTGCAGTTTGTTCAAAACACTGCAGGGTTAAACTACACAACCACTGTACCCAGACTAGCTAATTGAGATGATGTGGTCTCATCTCAATGTGTTTACTGGTCCTTTAAAGCAGTGTTTCCCAACCCAGTCCTCAAGGCACACCTACCAGTCCAGGATTTAGGGGTGACCCAGTTGTGTCTAAGGTGCTTTTTTTTTTCTTTCTAAAAACACCTTAGACAAAACTGGGTAATCCTTAAATCCTGGACTGGTAGGTGTGCCTTGAGGCCTGGGTTGGGAAACACTGCTTTAAAGCATCGAGGTCTGTGATATCTTAAAACAAGAAGACTTTCTGTTATTTTTGTTTAGTCACCGAAACCCGTGTTGTAAATATTTGCAGGAAGTTAAATGCATGTAAATATTTTCCAGGTCTGAGATAGCACATGTATTAAGGAATTTGCAAAGCCAAATTTATTGTGTAGTATTACGATGCAAAGACTCTCCTTTCTCTATATAATTCGTTTTGACATGTTTTAGTTGAAATAATGGAACAGCTGCTTTATACCAAGCTAAAAATAGCTTTTCTTCCTTTTTTTTTTGTTTGTTTGAAACATCATTTGTTAAAAAGTAGCGCACCAATTAGAGAAAGACGACATGAGCTGTGTGGACTTATTAGGGCTTTTGCGAGCAAACACATACTTTAGTAACTAAAGAGAAATGCATGGACTGTTGTCTAATCCTGATTTCTATTGAGGAAGAGATGTTTGGGGTTGGGGTTGTGACGCACTGTTAGAGGAATTTCTAATTGGTGGTCAAAATGACTAAATTGGAAACATTTCCAACTCATCAATTTTTCAGACATAAACATTCTACATACTTTTTTTGTTTAAAGGAACACTCTAGGGTCAGGAACACAAATATTTATTCCTGACCCTATAGTATTAAAAACACCATCTAGCCCCCCCTGGCCATGCCTTGCCCCTCTAAATCTAGCAGAATATTACCTTTATTCCAATATGCTGTTGCTGGCTCTGACCATGATCTGCCTCCTTGGCTGACATCATCAGAAGTGATGATCCCCTAGGAAAGCATTGTGTTGGCTGAGATTGTCAATTCTCATTATCTTAGCCAAGGAGGCAGACTGGGAGCAGAGCCAAATGCAGCTTTGACCAATCAGCAGCTCCTCATAGAGAGGGTGGAGACACTGAATGTCAGTGCAGCACATACTGTGCAGAACTGCCCGGGAAGCACTTCCAGTGACCACTGGAGGTATCCCTAGGCTGTAATGTAAACATTGCCTTTTCTCTGAATGCAGAGGGTGGAGACCCTGTATTTTCCATACTCTGCTTTGTGAATTACATTTTGCATCTTTCTTGATATCTTACTCCGACTTACTACTTAGTAAATAAATCCCTAAACGCGTATATTGTTGCACACTGTTGTACATATTACAATGGGGTCTCAAATTTTAGTAGTATGGATACTTGTGGTCTCTGGCAGGCTCAGTCCAATGACGTACGAAATCTATGGAATTTTCATGCTGTCTGGGAAATATCAGTGCACACCTCGGCCCGTCTGTAATGTAATATACAGGGAATGGATTTAGAGCGGATCTGTCAAGGCTTCAGTACTTGGAGAGCAGGACGGATACCAAACTTATATAAATAAAAATCCTTCCTCTATGTATTAGCTGGGAATTAGGTGTATGTATGTATGGCTCTTGGGGTGCGCCTGTAATCCTAAAAACATGCAGGTGACTAGGTTTGCTTTAACCAAGTATTACAGTTTTATTTATACATTGTTATATAATCGGCATTCATAACAAATGCATAGAATAAAGATATCCTTACTTGACACATACCTCCATACTTGTGTCTGTGCTTAAAGGAACACTCTAAAATATATATATATATTTTTTTTCTTAATTATTATTTTTTATTTCATTTTAGATGTGCTATTTTAATTTACTTTATGAGCCCCACAATTTTAAATAAACACAATTAAGAACACCTCCTTTATTCCTTTATTTAATCCTTTTTTCTGAGCTGGGGTTGCTGCCACTGGATGCCAAACTCTTTAGTGGTTACAGATCCAGGAGTAACCTGCCTCCAAACTCCTCCAATGTAAGTCAAATTTCTGGGTGCTGGGTGCAGCTCCCTTCCTCTCTGCCGCCAGTATTGATAGTCAGAAGCTTCTGTTAACTATCCTGGGCTAAGCCTGCACTGCTGGTATTGGCTAAGTGAAAGGTTATAACTGCAGAGAGAAAGGCTGTGGGTCTCGGTAGACCCCAGGTAAGTAGTCAAGCCATTAGCAAATGGTTTGACTACTTACTGTGGTCTGTAGAGCTAATGGTGCTTGGAGTGCAGTCAGTGTGAAGAAGATGCTATAGTCATATTCTAAATTACATTTTCATTTAACAAATGTTTATTGGTGGCTCATGCAGTTACGTAAAAAATGTGGAAACACCACCAGTCATATCCAGACCATATCCAAAGCCCCCTTTTTGGTAATTTCAGGAAGCTCTTAGCCTTGACCCAGTGGCAGCTCATCAAGTTTAAAGGAACACATTAGCATCAGGTATACATATCTGTATTTCTAACCCTACAGTCCTGATGTCCCTTAATAAATTGCCCCTCCCTTCTCACGGAAAAACTAAATAAAATTGAAATAAATTACAAAATAAAACAAATTACTGACCCTTCTCCAACGTTGCGACCTCATCCTACAGTGACATATATACGAGGAGCATTGGGCATCTTAGACACATGCATGGAGCCTGCCGTGATGCGCCTAAGATTCTGTCATTGAGAATCTGTATTCATTAATATGAATTTATCAAAGTGCCTACAGTGTCCCTTTAAAAATGCTGGGGTGCCAAGCTCCGTCCACTTAGTCACATGTACACTATCCTAGACCCAATAGGACATAATATAATATCTTGTTCAACTCTATAAAGCTATTTATAAATGTATATGGGAAACAACTACCACTTTAAAAAGGTGCAACTCCACACACTGTTACTCATTGACAGCCTTAGAAAACAGGAGTATACACAGACAGGCCTGTCTTCTAGGGTGCTGGTGATCAGAAGATCCAATGCACATCAGAAATCATCTTAAAGCAGACTGAGTGTCTATACCCAGGAAATGGGGCATTTGTGTAAAATAACCCAAAAGCCTGATATGATTTATTGCTCAGGTTCTCAGTAGTATCTCTAGCCATGAATAAAAAAGTAAATAAACTGCATGTATAATCATGGCAGATACAACATATCTATTCTCATTAGCCATCATCGGGCCAAAATGTTTTATTTATTTATTTTTCAATAAAAAACTGAGGGGGTGGGCTCTGCCCCTATATGTCAGTCTATACTGCCTATTACTACCTCTGTGTAGATGACTTACAAGCATACGCTACAGCTGTCTTCATAAATTAACAATGATCCTGCACATTCTGCATGAGCTATAGATAACAGTGTATTTCCTACTCGTTCCATCATGTCCCATATACAGGACAGCATCCTTTATAGAGAGATTTACTGTGACAAATGCACATTATAATTATTTCACCCCGGAGGATGCATCTTTTATTCAGTTTCCTAATTTACATTTCTTTAATCATTTTAATGCCAGGATGGAGAGAAACCGTTGCTGTGGCACAAATAGGGTTAATACAGTGGGGATTTGTTATACGCTGGCTTCATTTATCCGAAGCATAATGTCAGGAGGAGCAAATACTCATTATCATAAGGAGGGTTTATTTTGTTGGCGTATCATTAGCAGCATACACGATTTGATGGTATGCTTAATAATCTCTTATTTGTGTTTGAATTTGAAGTTTTATTGAAACCTCCTCCTAGTGCGAAAAGTACTGGATAACAGGTACATTTTAATTAAAGCAAGTCGCCCTCTCTGTTATTTGTCTTCTGCCTCAGTGGGCAGATCATGCCTGGCTTTTTGCTCTCTATGCAAAGCATTATGTGTGTAATTAGAAAAATGGCATTTCTGGCCTCAGAACTATAGTACTATTTCTGCATTGTAGACACGTTGTGACACAATACATCAAACCTGCACACCGTAGAACTTACAACAAAATATTTAGTTGTATCCTGAATTCAAGTGGACCTATCATCAGGATTAGTATATAGCACGCACAGAATCCTTTATTTTTTATTTTTTTTTTACTCTTTCTTTTAACTTAAAGAATGCCCTTTCTTGTAAGTTGGTTTTAGAATAGTTTTGATATCTGTTTCATTAATTAATCTAGTCTGCCCAATTTTCTAAATACTTTCATTAGTCCCTGGCTTTATCTTATAACTAGGATAGCCTTATGACTATCCCACGCATGCTTAAACTCCCTCACTGTGTTAAAGGAACACTATAGTCACCTAAATTACTTTAGCTAAATAAAGCAGTTTTAGTGTATAGATCATTCCCCTGCAATTTCACTGCTCAATTCACTGTCATTTAGGAGTTAAATCACTTTGTTTCTGTTTATGCAGCCCTAGCCACACCTCCCCTGGCTATGATTGACAGAGCCTGCATGAAAAAAAAAAACTGGTTTCACTTTCAAACAGATGTAATTTACCTTAAATAATTGTAACTTAATCTCTAAATTGAACTTTAATCACATACAGGAGGCTCTTGCAGTGTCTAGCAAGCTATTAACATAGCAGGGGATAAGACAATCTTAATTAAACAGAACTTGCAATAAAGAGAGCCTAAATAGGGCTCTCTTTACAGGAAGTGTTTATGGAAGGCTGTGCAAGTCACATGCAGGGAGGTGTGACTAGGGTTCATAAACAAAGGGATTTAACTCCTAAATGGCAGAGGATTGACCAGTGAGGCTGCACCAAAACTGCTTCATTAAGCTAAAGTTGTTCAGGTGACTATAGTGTCCCTTTAACCTCCACCACTTCAGCTGGAAGGCTATTCCATGCATCAACTACCCTCTCAGTAAAGTAATACTTCCATATATTATTTTTAAACCTTTGTCCCTCTAAGAGGGTGAGGACGTCCAGGGTTTGTTACTGGAACAAAAGTCCATTAGGAGCCAGGAAGCGCCTCTGGTGGCTGCCTGGGAGAAAGCCACTGAAGGCAGACTTAGTGTTGCAATGTAAACATTGCAGTTTTCTTTAAAAGTCCAGTAAAATGTACCGCTGGCATTTATTTTAATTACATCTTTCAACAATCCGAGACCACCCCATCGCATGCATTGAAATGAACCCTCTGTTGCTTTTTTCAAAAATATTCTACAGTCCCCTGCTACTAAATAAGTGGAATCTAACCACATCAAATGTTGTATTTACAAGTGAGTCTAAAGCTGGAATTGTGTATTTAAAAAATCTCACAATACATACCACTTCAGTGGATGTTTGGAAGAGTGAATGGAGGTCGTTATATAATGCTGTCTGAGTTTCTCTACTAAACGTACTGCGAGATCTTTAACAGTGTAGGCTATTGCTTGTGACAGGTCTTAGCACCTTGCTTTTGCATAGTTTACTTGCTCTAGAATAATTCACTATTCCCTTTCCCTTGTGATTAATAATTTGTATTACACAGTAAGTGTTAGGTGTCTATGGTATGATTTGCTAGGTGAGTTTTACAAGATGGTGAAGAGGCTTAAGACTGTTAGACTAATGGACCATATTAATGTCTGACACCATTTAGCGTCACGGTAAAATAAGCCTTTAGATCAGATTACAGAGTGGGATAGGAGGGATCCCGTGCACACACACACACACACTCTCTTTGTATAATTCAGGTTTTTATAATTGTAATGTTGTAATTAGCCTCTCAGTGCACATTATAGAGGTGGCAAATTCAACACTCCGTATGTCTGGGAATATAATGTTTTCTATGGGTCAGATGACATAAAAGTTTTTTTTACTATATCTGCATTTCTCATGAATAATGAACTACGATCTTTGGTTTGCTAAGAGATATTTACTTACCGACAAACTGTTTAATTGTATTCTGTGCATTACACTGAAATAAAAATAATAAAATTAAGATAAATGTATAAAAATCAACCAAATACAGTTGCAAGAAAAAGTATGTGAACCGTTTGGAATGATATGGATTTCTGCACAAATTGGTCATAAAATGTGATCTGATCATCATCTAAAAATAGAAATCCAGCGCACTCACTTATCAACTAAACAGCTACTTTGATGCTGACAGATTTGACTAGTTTTATTAAAAACACCTAATCTAGGCAAAAAATAATGGGGTTTAGTTACACTATATGATCATACATTGCATAAGCCTGCCACAAACGTCAATGTACCCCATCTTTGGCAGGTCCTACTCTCACTGCCAACTAAATGAGCTACTCACTTGGGGAAATCCTTCCATCTCGAGTTCTCTACAGTACAAGGCTTAAATAGGGTCCTGAGATGAGGCACCTGTGACAGGGGGTGGTGCAAAACCAAGGAGCTGGCTAGACTCCTAAATATATATGGGAAAACAAGGGGCTGGCTGCACTCACCTAAACATGCTTAAATGGGGTGCTGCTGGGGGCCAATAAGTACAGTAAAAATAGAAATCCAGCGCACTCACTTATCAACTAAACAGCTACTTCTATTTTTACTGATCATCATCTAAGTCACAACAAAAGACAATCACAGTCTGCTTAAACTAATGACACACAAAGAATGAAATGTTGCCATGTTTTTATTGAACACACCATGTAAACATTCAGTATGTGAACCCCTAGACTAATAACATCTCCAAGAGCTAATTGGAGTGAGATGTCAGCCAACTGGAGTCCAATTAATGAGATGAGATTGGAGGTGTTGGTTACAGCTGCCCTGCCCTATAAAAAAACACACACCAGTTCTGGGTTTGCTTTACACAAGAAGCATTGCCTGATGTGAATGATGTGAAGACCTACGATTAAGAATTGTTGACTTGCATAAAGCTGGAAAGGGTTATAAAAGTATCTCCAAAAGCCTTGCTGTTCATCAGTCCACGGTAAGACAAATTGTCTATAAATGGAGAAAGTTTAGCACGGCTGCTACTCTCCCTAGGAGTGGCCGTCCTGTAAAGATGACTGCAAGAGCACAGCACAGGCTACTCCGTGAGGTGAAGAAGAATCCTAGAGTGTCGAAAAAAGTCAAAATTGGATCAGTGCTAAAAATGCCACGAGTATAAAGGTATGTAATAAATATAAATAGGCAGCACACCTATAAATAAGGGAGTACCCTCCAATCCCCTATAAGTAGGAATATAACAACAAAAACAAAAAGAAAGGGTGCGCCTTTAATACAGAAGATTTATGTATAAATAATAAGCATAAAATAATTACAGATAAAGTCCAGAATAATAGTCCATAATAAGGGAACTTTTTGTAGGACAACGGTGATTCGTCTCAAATGTAGATTGTATTTTTCAGTGCGCCATATGGGAAGAAGAACAAAAAGAAAGGAAATCCAATGGTACAGTATGTAGGTATAATGAAAATGTAAGAATATGTAAGTTTTTCTCACAATTTCCAGAGCTAAAATCCAGCTCTGGTATGAAATGCGTGAAGTGGAATGAACCCCACTCAAGGATATATGGAGTGTCAGCTTGAAGTTCAGTGGTCCAACTGTGGTTCCGGACGAAAATAAAAAAATAAAATATATAGTGCTCTCTGCTTTAACTGGAGTAAAAATTAAAAGAAAGTATAAAATGTACTCACAATATGTTGAGCAGGCTTATACTGCTCGGTGTATAACGTTTGGGTGGTATAATCCCCACATAAGGATTCTTTTGACGTTTCTTAAGATGGTAAAATCAAAGAAGTCAGGTTAAAATTAAAATTAAAATTCCGTATATACTCGAGTATAAGCCGACCCGAATATAAGCCAAGGCCCCTAATTTTACCCCCCAAAACTGGGAAAACGTATTGACTCGAGTATAAGAATAGGGTGGGAAATGCACTAGCTACTGGTAAATTTCTAAATAAAATTAGATCCTAAAAAATTTATATTAATTGAATATTTATTTACAGTGTGTGTATATAATGAGTGCAGTGTGTGTATGAGTGATGTGTGTATGTATGAATGCAGTTTGTGTGTATGTGAGTGCAGTGTGTGTATGAATGCAGTGTGTGTGTGTGTATGAGTGCAGTGTGTGTATGAATGCAGTGTGTGTATGAATGCAGTGTGTGTATATGAGTGCAGTGTGTGTATATGAGTGCAGTGTGTGTATATGAGTGCTGTGTGTGTGTGTGTGTGTGTAGCTGAGCCTTGGCTTGGGGGTGGGCAATTTTATTATTTTTTTTTTAATTATTTTAATAATTTTTTATTATTATTTTTTATTATAATTTTGTTTAATTTAATTATTATTATTTTTTTATTATTTATTTATTTATTTTTTTTTTTTCCGTCCCCCCTCCCTGCTTGATACATGGCAGGGAGGGGGGCTCTCCTTCCCTGGTGGTCCAGTGGCATTGGCAGTTCAGTGGGGGGGAGAGGGGCTGGCGGAGAGCACTTACCTCTCCTGCAGCTCCTGTCAGCTCCCTCCTCCTCTGCGCCGGTCCGTGCAGCTTCTCTGTCAGCTCACACTGTAAGTCTTGCGAGAGCCGAACTATGACCCCGCGGCTCTCGCGAGACTTACACTGGGAGCTGACCGAGGTGCTGAACGGACCGCCGCGGAGGAGAGAGCTGACAGGAGCTTCAGGAGAGGTAAGTAACCGCTCTGCAGCCCCCACAGCCCCCTGTCTGTATTGTGGCAATGCAAATTGCCATAATACAGACACTGACTCGAGTATAAGCCGAGTTGGGGTTTTTCAGCACAAAAAATGTGCTGAAAAACTCAGCTTATACTCGAGTATATACGGTAATAGTAGCTGAATAAAAGGAAAGTGGCAACTAAAATATTTAGGGTACTGTCAGCTAAAGACTTACAAAAGTCACTGGCAAATGCTAACATCCCTGTTAGCGAATCTACCATACGTAAAACACTAAACAAGAATGGATTTCATGGGAGGATACCACAGAGGAAGCCACTGCTGTCCAAACAAAACATTGCTGCACGTTTACAGTTTGCACAAGAGCACCTGGATGTTCCACAGCAGTACTGGCAACATATTCTGTGGACAGATGAAACCAAAGTTGAGTTGTTTGGAAGAAACACACAACACTATGTGTGGCAAAAAAGAGGCACAGCACACCAACATCAAAATCTCATCCCAACTGTGAAGTATGGTGGTGGTGGCATCATGGTTTGGGGCTGCTTTGCTGCGTCAGGGCCTGGACGAATTGCTATCATTGAAGGAAAAATTAATTCCCAAGTTTATCAAGACATTTTGCAGGAGAACTTAAGGCCATCTGTCTACCAGCTGAAGCTCAACAGAAGATGGGTGTTGCAACAGGACAATGACCCAAAGCATAGAAGTAAATCAACAACAGAATGGCTTAAACAGAAAAAAATACACCTTCTGAAGTGACCCAGTCAGAGTCCTGACCTCAACCCGATTGAGATGCTGTGGCATGACCTAAAGAAAGCGATTCACACCTGACATCCCAAGAATATTGCTGAACTGAAACAGTTCTGTAAAGAGGAATGGTCAAGAATTACTCCTGACCGTTGTGCACATCTGATATGCAACTACAGGAAACGTTTGGTTGAAGTTATTGCTGCCAAAGGAGGTTCAACCAGTTATTAAATCCAAGGGTTCACATACTTTTTCCACCTGCACTGTGAATGTTTACATGGTGTGTTCAATAAAAACATGGCAACATTTCATTCTTTGTGTGTTATTAGTTTAAGCAGACTGTGATTGTCTATTGTTGTGACTTAGATGATGATCAGATCACATTTTATGACCAATTTGTGCAGAAATCCATATCATTCCAAAGGGTTCACATCCGTTTTCTTGCAACTGTATATTCATTAGTTTGATATCTTAAAATTAAAAGGAAGAAACATATAAGAGGAAAATGGAAATACCAGTAATGATCATAATTGGAGTAGAAAGTACGATAAGTAGAGTAATGTACTCTTGTTTCCCTCTGACTAGCTCTGATACTGTTCGGGGTAGAGTAGACGACCAACATAAATAAGGAAAAAACGATATACAAGATACACCTACCAGTGTGATTAAAAAGTAGGCTTCTCTAGCAACTATTGCCCAAGGAGAATAATGAAATCCTACACTGGGTACAATGCCATCCAGTAGTAATACGATTTAGACGAGGATCCAAGGGTTCACCGGTGAAGCCATCTTGTGACAAATCTCTATAGTTTGGTTTGGCTTGCTGCAACATCTTCACTTAGTCAGGTCAGGTGAGTTGAAGTCTGCAGGGGAGAAACCACCACCCTAGAAGACCTATCTCCAGTGCTATAAGCTAGTCTGAATATAATATATCTGGACAGCACAGTGTTCCGACTTGGTTTAATTGTTCTCCATGGTAACAGTTACTAGAGATTGTCCGCCTTTTGGTCTAAAATGATTGCATGTTGTTTATAGCTTTTCCTAATCTGTTTGTGGTTTGCTTACACCCAGAGCTCACCATTGGGAGCAATAGCATGTGACTTTTGTGTGTGTGTGTGTGTGTGTGTGTGTATAACACAACATAGGGAAATAGAAGTGGTTTTAATATATATATAATAGATGAAAAAGAGATGCACTCTGTGGTCTTTAGAAGAAATCACTGGTATTTAATATCCAATACAATTACATAAATCCGATCGACGTTTTGACCTCTTCAGGTCTTCCTCAAGATACCTGTATATGTTTATTTATACAGGTATCTTGAGGAAGACCTGAAGAGGTCGAAACGTATACAGGTATCTTGAGGAAGACCTGAAAAGGTTGAAACGTCGATCGGATTTATGTAATTGTATTGGATATTAAATACCAGTGATTTCTTTTAAAGACCACAGAGTGCATCTCTTTTTCATCTATTATATATATATTAAAACCACTTCTATTTCCCTATGTTGTGTTATATAATAGTGTTTGACAACATTTATTTGTAAAATGTATTTGGCAGAACAAAAGAGTGCGGGTGGTATGCTGGTGGCCTAAGCCTATCAATCCTGAAAGCATACCACAGGGCTTTTTATTACTTCGGCTGTATCTTCACATTTACTACATAATTTTCCACAATGGGTACTATAGAGTCCTGTTGGTCAGTTCAGAAAGATATCAAATATGTGTTTTGGTTTCCTGCCAAAATGAGACTTGTACACCGAAATAAGTCTTGCGCTCAGACTTCCACTACTCTTGGGCAGACCATAGTACACATCAGTCCGAACACATACAGTAACAACCAAAGAAAAGGGTTACTTGCACACTATCCCAAATACCTATGGATATCGAAATGACTGGAGGTTTTTACTATAATATGCACCGTAATTTTGAATAGGTTGCTAATAACCATTTTCTTTGTTTTTTATTGTATGTATTGGGGCCGATGTGTATTATGGTCATTGCTGCAGCCCAAGAGTAGTGGGAGTCTGAACGCAGGACTTATCTTTGTATATTTGTATTCACTTTTGTATCACACAGCCTTGTTACAATGCTGCCGCCCACCCCATGAATTCCCTATTAAGGGTTAATAAGTATGTAGGGGGTTTAGAATGTGTCTGATTAGAGATTTTTTTTTTACCTAAAGCTGTAGGAAGCCAGGTGAGTTGTTAGTGTAGGACTCACCTACAAAGTTTGCCTTGACGTGGCCAGTGAGCTTACAATCTAATGGCCTTTGGAGTGATGCCTAAAACCTCCAGTTATTTAAATATGCATAGGGATTTCGGATAGTGCTCAAGATGAGACTTCACCTACTGCAGATGTTGCCTTCCACAAAATTGTTGCTCATTATTTGGGATACAATTAGATCCTCTCCATGCAGTTCTTCTCTAATATCAACTGCAATGCCCCTTCATTCTCTCTCCTGAGGTCACCCAAAATGTCAATGCCAAGTCTTGGATAGCTCAGGGATTCACACATATTTACCAGCTGTTCAAGGGAAGGTTGTTTGAAACCCCCATCTGCAGTAGAAAGCTTGGTTCCTCTTTCTGGTGCTTAAACACATCCACACAAACTCCTGGAATTTATAACCGCTTCACAAGAAGCTGCATATCTCACATAGAGCTCCAGTGCAAGATTCTATTGTCTATGATACCTATGAATGTCGGCTGTGTAAGGGGGCTGTTTGTGAAATTGTGTGGTGGAATGTTAGGTCACATTGTGTTTTGGTGTCTACTCCAGTGCAGATTCCTATTCAAGTGGGCTGTGAGGAAGTGATTTGAGATAACTTCCTCTCAGTACTGCAATGTGTAAACTGAGCAATGAACCTCACCACTTGCAATCATGCTTGAGTTGCACTAACTGACATCTGAAGTTCCACTGGGGCTCTTGATAGACCAGAGCCTGTCTGTACCTGACCTATCAAGGTTGCTGACCCTTGCCCTCTACCATTGTTTCTCCTCTCCCCCCACTCATCTGTTATACACACCTTTAACTTTCCTTTTTACCTTTTATTTATCTAGTACGATTGAATGTTGTTTATACATTTGCCACTATTTGGGACCACTTAAGTAACCGTAACATACCAGCATGTATTCTAAGAAACTTATGGTTGTGTGTTTCCTGTTTAATATACTGTGCTATATTTCCTTAATGTGACATCATTGTATGTTTTCCATGTAATATGAAATAAAAACTGTCAAATTGAAAAAAACAATATTAAGTGTTTGACAGGTTCTTGTTTCTTAATATTGCTCTAAGATTTTAGAATAGTTAACATATATTTGTTTGCCATTTATAAGTGTCTCTTAGAAGCCTTTGTTGTTGAAGTGAACACTTCAGGCACCATAACCACTGCAGCGCGTGTGAGGAGCCAAACATTGTTCACTTTCTGGATTATCAAAAAATTGTTGTAGCTGTGCAATAACTATGTATGTGTTTGTTTCTAGTATCTGTGCATCACGTTGTCCGTTGCTTCTCTAAAGCATAATATACATATTTATAATTTTCTTTTCTATCTTTCCAGGAAAAAGTAGAATATGCCTTCCTGATCATTTTTACAATTGAAACATTTTTGAAGATTATAGCATATGGATTAGTAATGCATCCTAACGCATATGTAAGGAACGGGTGGAACTTACTGGATTTTGTAATAGTAATTGTAGGGTAAGTTACATTTTAACTAGATTTTGTGCGCATGATTAAAATCTTAAAAAAAAAAAAATCACTTTGTGGATAACAGCTGGGCAAACTATACCACACTGGCAGAAATGTTGTCTCCATGGAGAGACAAGTTACCATGGATTGCAAGGAAGTGAGAAGTACCTCCAAGGCGAAACTTGCTTTTTCCATCATCTTTTCCCTATATCTACGGTCTACTTGTGGTATGCAACACATGATCCTGTTCAGGGGTGTTGCTAGTTTCTTTCTAACCATGAACAGCATGCTGCTAATGCTCTCCCGGATCTCTATGAATGCAATCCTGCCACGATACATATAATGAGAGGTTTGCAGAAAAGTTGTACTAGCTAGCGCCCTCTCTGGACAGTCACCTAAAAGACACCACCCGCAAAGAAGCCTGGCATGTCCCCTTCTCTGGAACGCCCCTGTTTATCAGTTAATCTATACTATTATCATGCAGTTTCAAATCTATAGTCCACTTTCTTATCATGGATTGGTGATAATCTTTGAAAATAATCTATATAGATTTAAAAAGTACAGCGATATAAGAAATTGTGAGGTGAAATTGTCCCTTATTGTACAGCTTAGGCAATATTGATATTGGGATGCAGGAACTGAGCGCTGTGCGGCTGAAGTAGAGATGTCATTATTTTTACAAATAGCTCTTGGTGCAGGGAGTACCATGAACCCTCTCTTTGCTCTATCAAATTAACAAGTGTTATGATGAGTGTACCTTTTAGTAATCTACATCTATGCTTTATACATTTGCTGCAATAGAAAATATCTGATGTGCCCTAGATCCCCGCCCCCCCCCTAGGTTTGATAGTTTGTTGCCTCTGAATATGTCTCCTTATTACAGCATACACATGTATCTTTACCATAAAATATTCAAATAAGGACACTCCACAACAGTGCCTAAAATTGCAAGCCCTATGCTAGTAGCCATGCCTTAAGTTACTTGCTATTGCAAATCTGGAGTGTCCATGGCATATCACTAAATGATCACTTGCTATTGGTGAGTGAACATTTTTATTCCTTTCCACAGTATATATTTACTACAGGACACATTTAAAACTGCCTCTAAAACCTTCTGTCTGTGAAATGTGCTGTGTATGTATAGAAATGGAATTCATTATAACTTTTTGTGTTAATCAAACTTTTTGTAATTGTTAGGTTGTTTAGTGTAGCTTTGGAACAATTAAACTTTGGACCCAAAGAAGTAGAAGGTGCAAATCATTCGACAGGCAAATCAGGGGGGTTTGATGTTAAAGCCCTCCGAGCTTTTCGTGTTCTGCGCCCGCTCCGATTAGTGTCCGGAGTTCCCAGTAAGTATAATGATTGCGTCAAAGAATCTGTCTTACCGATCAAAATATTTGTTTTCTACATGATGCTAATGAAGTAAAATTAACATTATAAATCAGATAGCGATGTATGTATCTTCTTTGGGGTTTGTTCACTAAAAACTGAATTGAAAACTCAACTTCCAAAATGTAGGTTAAATTGCCCAACTGTGAATATAGCTGAATTGTAATACTTTTATGAATCGGCTATTGTTGCTTACATTTTAAGTTTAGCACAGTTTGCTGTTTAGTGGATAAATCCCTCCATTGTCTTTATTCTAAACCTCTCTTGATTTGTGCATGTACTTTTCAGACTGTATTATTAGAAAGTAACAGGTACATTTCTGTCCTCCTAAAAGTGTGAAATTCCGGGGTATCGAAACGAATTATTCATATCTGTTTTGCATTTGTTTCCAGTTCCATATAAAGTGCTTCTTTATATTTGAAACACAACGGTCTATTCCCTAAAAACAGCTGTGTTGAATCAAGAATCACCTTCAAAATGTAGTCCACAATAATGAGGTTGGATGTAGGCAATGTGCAAGAATTGGCTAATTAGTTCTCAAGTCACCTGAACACATTGTCTAGTAATTAGAACATTTCATATCCTTGCACATATGGCTAAAGGGGAACATACTGTATATAGAAAATAATCAATATATTTGCCATTTTTGTCAATTCTGTGCACAGTTTACAGCATTGCTGAGTTATTGAGATCTCTGTTATTGTAACAATCTTACGGGTTTTAATCTTGCTCTGTGCATTGTACACCTTCAGGTTAGCTTTATGCATCCTAACCTTTCCACCCTGCATAATAATCTCTAATCACATGTTATGCCATGGGATGCATGCATTTATTGTTCTAATCATGCACATTCTGTTTTGCATATTCTGTCCTGTGCATGATTAATTATTGGTATTTTATTATTTATATAGCGCCAGCAAATTCCATAGCACTTTACAATGGGTGAACTAACAGACACATCATTGTAACCAGACAAATTGACCCTGCTCAATGAGCTTACATGCTAGAGGGAGTTGGGTATAGTGACACAAAGGGTATAAGTAGGGGTAATGAAATAGGTTGCTAGAAAAGTATTCACTGAGAACTGTAGGTTATTTTTGACAGTTGCAGAAGAGGAGTCATGGGGGTTTAGGGGATGAAAACCTGCGGACAGTTTAAATTATATGCTTTCCTAAAGAAGTGAGTTTTCAAAGCGTTTTTGAAGGAGTGGAGACTGGGTGAAAGTCTAACGGAGAAGGGAAGGGAATCCCACAGAAAAGGTACAGCCCTGGAGAAGTCTAGGAGGAGAGCATCAGATGTGGGCGTACGGACAGAGGATAGACGTAGGTCTTCGGCAGAGCGCAGGCGCCTCGGGGGAACATATTTGTGTGTTATGGAGGATAGGTAGGTTGGAGCAGCATTATGAAGGGACTTGTAAGAAAGCTCCGGAATCTTAAATTGAGCCCTATATCTAACTGGAAGCCAATGTAGGGACTGACAGAGGGGGAGGCGTGAGAGGTGCGGGAAGACAGGAAAATGAGCCTTGCACCGCATTCATTATAGATTGCAGTGGTGCAATCTGGGGACACGTAAGACCACTGAGAAGGGGATTACAATTCTTACCATTTGCATATTCTTAATATTCTGTGACGCTAAAATCATACACTCTAAATATTGCATTGCACATTTTATACTATGTGCTCAGTCAATTACTTTCCGTATGCATCTGTATGTTCGGTTCTGGAAATTTGTGTGTATCTGTACATTAGTGTCTGAGAATATGTATCTGTATTAGAATGACTGTGTGTGATGTATCTGTATGTGTGCATATGGCAATAACAATCTTCTGTTTTGAATTGTGGAGTTTATCGAGATGGCAAGTGTTTGTTATCCAAATTCTTAAAGGGACATTATAGGCACCAAAACAACTTTAGCTTAACAAAGCAGTTTTTGTGTATAGATCATGTCCTCACAGTCTCACTGCTCAATTCTCTGCCATTTAGGTGTTAAATCACATTGTTTATGCAGTCCTAGTCACCTCCCTGCATGTGACTTACACAGCCTTCCTAAACACTTACTGTAAAGATAGATCTACTGTTTGAACTTCCTTTATTGTACATTCTGTTTAATTTAGAATTTGTATCTCCTGCTCTGTTCATAGCCTAGTAGGCCTTGCATGAGCATTCTGTGTGTGATTAAAGTTCCATTTACAGAGCAGAATATAAACACTTCTAAAGGAAGTTAACATTTGTTTGACAATGAACCCATTGTTTTCAGGCAGGGTGTGTGAGTCACAGCCTGAGGAGGTGGGGCTGGGGTACATAAGCAGAAACAAAAGTAATATTACTTGTATATGTTGAATTTGCAATTATTCTGCCTACCTTGCCATGTACAATTGGTCCATAACTTTTAGATGTTCTAAGCATCCAGCTTATGTACATGGCATTATTTTGGATAGCCACTCTCTTTTTTTAATAGTAAAATTGAATGCATTAGCATGTGAACCCAATGGTGGTAATGGGCACAACGTGTTCAGTACCTTCCTAGCAATTCGATACTGCATGTTCTGTTTTATGAGCATTCTATCCTGTCCACTCTAAACATTCCATTCTGTACTGCACATTTAAAAAAAAAAAAAAAAAAATTCCCCTGTGCATTTTGCCCTATGCATTTCAAACATTCTATTCCACTCATTCTAAATTCTAAGCATTCAATTCTGCACATTCTGCTTCATAAACATGTCACAATTTATCTCAACATTTCAAATGGTTAAAGAGGGATAGTTTAGTTTTAGGAGTGTGAGTGGGGGTGTGGCACGGGGCTGGGTTTTTCTGAGAAATTATAGGTTACTTCCAATAACAATTTATGCAAGGACAATGTGTCTTATTTACACAGATGGAATTCTCAATATATTTATTGCAGTTTAAATACACATTAGTGGGAGCTGTATTGTTGTGGAGCTCTGTTAAATACGCAGGCACATCATGAATATTGAGCTCTTAGAAAGAGGGACACCAGGACAAAAAAAGAGGGGGCGGGGGCCAATGTATTTGGGCCTAAAATAGGGACTGTTCCTCCTAAATAGGGACATTTGGGAGATAAGAGTTATGTTTTATATACTGAGCATTTTATCTTACATGTGTTTGCATAATATAACCGCCCTGTATCCTAGTGCATAGTCCATCCATTGCATCCTCAAACTATCTTGCTCATATTGCCCAAATATACTGTACATCTTCCCTGGATATCAGAAACTTCATATGCTGCATATTTGTAATCCTTAAATATGTATACTTACACTTTATATTTTGGACACTTGTCATACATATCCTTTTGTGCCTTAACAATAATAGTATACACTGACTAAAAGTATTACTGTGTTCCACAACTCAATGTGCACAAATACAGATCAGGATTAGTAATCATATTTCACTACCACAAATTAGAGTTCTGCCAGATGATCTATTTCGACAAATCACTTTAATATATTATTCCCACTTGAAATAACTGCAATGTGTGCATGCTATGCATAATGTGCATCAAATGTGTTTCAAACTAAACTAATAGGTAAAAACCAAAATGGAATTGTGCCAAGCGCTTATTTTAAAAAAAATAATTAGAAAAGTTACACAGCAATACAAATAAATATTGCATAAAGTGAAGCACTTATATAATGATCGCCCCAATCTGTGATTCAGCTGTGTTAATTGCCATTGCCAATGTGCTGAGGGTCACCTAAATGGACTCAAAAGTGCAAATAGCTAGAGCTTGCTTGTGAGTGTTCCATTGACTTCATTATTCTTATATATTTCGAAAGGAGTACACTATATTATTGCACTATATTTTACTTTTCTTTTTTTAAGCTACAAATTCTACATAAGACAAACTGTAAGATGAGTTCTATTTAACACGGTTGTGTCACTGGTTGGGGTGATCATTAAGTAAATGCTCTGCTTTACTTTAGAATTAGTAAAGTAATAAATAGTGGGGGAAAAAAAATACACTTTTAAGTCTTGTGGTCAGGGATGTATAATACCCAATTTTGTAAACATTTCATCCAAATTCTAGTCAAATACACAATATTAACAGTTGCATACGGTGGACTCTTTTGTGTATTCGAAAAGCAGACTTCGGTTAATATGTTTTTTTTTTTAATATTGCATTCAATAGAAATATGGGAGATTTTTGATGGGGAGACAAGTAAAATTAAGTAGTTTTTTTCTTCTTTTCTTCACAGGTTTACAGGTCGTCCTGAACTCTATCATTAAAGCCATGGTGCCCCTTCTCCATATCGCCCTCTTGGTGTTATTTGTAATTATAATTTATGCTATAATCGGACTTGAGCTTTTTGTTGGAAAAATGCACAAGTCATGTTTCTTTCCTGGCTCTGGTACGTACTGTAGGCTAATATACATCTACTGAAAGTAACTGAAATATAAGCCTCAATCCCTATGACTATCATATGCTTAACCAAATCATACATATAATGCTGGGGATTGTATATGAACAGAATTCAGTGACATTTAGATTAGCTGCCCCTACCGTTTTTCCCTGAAAATAAGTAATCCCCGGAAAATAGGCCCTTGTTTATTTTCAGGGAATACTCGTAATATAAGCCCTACCCTGAAAATAAGCCCTAGTTCAGATCGTTGCTAGCTAATTTTCCCAGAACATAGATTGAGGAAATCCACGAGTTAGTAAACTAATCTATGTTCGGGTAAGTTTCCTCGAATATAGATTCGTGGGATTCCATGCGCTAGTAAACTGGTCTAAATTCGGGGGAATTCCCCCGAACGTAGACCTGCTTTCTTGCACATACTTGCTAGTGCATCCTTGTGTACCAGCTAGTTCGCTTGACGACCATGTTGTGAGATTTGAACCCAGTCGGTAAGTAAGGAGCACCTGTAATATATATAAAAATAAGACATCCACTGATAATAAGCCCCAGTGCGTTTCTTGGAGCAAAAATGAATATAAGACCCCGTCTTATTTTCGGGTAAAAACGGTAATATAAACATAGTTTCCTACCTTGTAAATTGCTAGTAATGGTTTTCTTTACTCTAATGCTCAATATCTTTGATGTCTATATGTTGTCAATGTGTGAGATAATTTAGGGCTTTTTCCTTAAAGGGAAACTATTGATTCCCAGGATTTTAATATTATATTTACTGATGCCTATAACAAACAAATATGTATTTGTGAGGCGTGAAAAGTAAAATTCAAATGTAAAAATACACACATCTTTATTATCCAACTGGGCACCTCCATCTACACTTATTGTCAATATTTGTATTGTTCCTCCTAATTTGCAATGTTTGCCCTGGCTTTGCCTTATCTGAACTGTGTTATAATGTAATCTGCTAATTTTTATATGCAACATTAAAAGAAAATGAAGCATGTCTTGAAAAAAACCCACACAAAAAACCCACATTAATTGTTGGTTTATTGCTCTGTCTAATATTGTGAATTCCAAAGATTGAAAGTTTCCCTTTTACTGCTCAAACCACTTCAGCGGTGGCAGACATGTCACTGAGTCGTTTACAACGTAATCAAATACAACTGCTTTTTTTTTTGTTGTTTTATTACTGAAACTTTTTTTCTTGCACTTACTTATCCTGCGTTGTCTACTGTAACTCTGTGATGGCATATGTACTGTGTGCAGTGTGTGGTCGCAAATGTGCTAATTCTTTGTTTTATGCTTTTTATATATATATATTTCTTCTGCCTATCTTGCAGAAATACTTGCTGAGGAAGAACCAGCTCCTTGTGCATTCTCAGGGAACGGGCGCGTGTGTCCGGTTAACGGTTCCGAATGTAAAAGTGGATGGCCTGGACCAAATGGCGGAATTACGAACTTTGATAACTTTGCCTTTGCAATGTTAACTGTATTCCAGTGTATCACCATGGAGGGTTGGACAGATGTTTTATACTGGGTACGTAATATTATGCCGTTTACACTGGTTACAGCTGTGGGGGGCCGCTCGGGATTATTATATAAGTTTGGCTTTGAGTTTCTCCATACTGAGCTATTCTTTTAAAGATCTGCAATCCCTTCTGTTTATCTCTGCAGAAGATACCTTGATGTAGGTATTTTTGTCTACTCAAGTCATTTTTTAATCTGTTACCTCGTAAATTGAAATTGCATTTGCTATTTTGTTTAATACAGTACACAACAAAAGCACCTATATGTCAGATGGCTTTAATGGCCTATTAACCTGTAATCCCAGTTTAGTGACGTTAGCATTTGTGATTTCTCTCTCATTCACTCCCTGTTTTGTTAGGGACGTTAATGTCCATTCTTTCATTCTTCACTGTAGCAATGCTGGGACACATCAGTGATATAAATAGAAAACTGATAAAAGACACAGTAATGTAATCACAGCACTGTGTTATACATTGAGACCTCAAAGAAACACTAACGTTACCCTAATACCTGCGCTTGTAAACACTTCTAAAGTTTAGAGGAAGTGCTTGATGTAATCTAAATATTTTTTGCTTTTGAATTTTTGCATCTGCATTTGTTTAAAGGAAAGCATAACATGAATATACATCTTTATAATGTAGTCAATAAGGAGTAAAACATTAATTTGCCATAAGATATTGAAAGCATTAAGTTATTAGAATCTCACCTGCTTTATAGACACCCCAAAGTCATTTAGTTCTCAACCATGATTTTGATGGTACTTGGTAAGTCCACAAAAAGTCTATAGCCCCATTCATGCAGGTAGTGTGCGCTACACCAGCATACGTTTTGACCAGCTCTTTGTAGTTAACAGTCATTTAACACTTTCAGTGGAATAGAGGATGGGCTATGTGTTAGAAACTAAACTGCCTAATTGTTTCATGATTTAGGAACGGTTTACTTTATTATTTTGATTTATTTTTACCGCAAATATATTTCAGCTGGTATATGATAATATGATAAATGTGTGTAATCTGGCTATTCTTTTGTGCAACAATCTAGTAGTTTGTCTTTTTTACATATGTTTAACTCTTTCTTCCAAATTAATGCTAATCAATATTTCTTATTGGTGGTCACATTGAGGGAGACCATTTCAAGTTGGAACGTGAGGGAGGTGGGGATTCATTTTTACCAGAACCGGTTTGATATTTGGGGGCAAACAAAAGAACATATTTTTCCTGTTTTAACCCATAGGGACTGATGCAAGGACTTTATGAAAATGCCAAATCTAAATAAATATAAAGTTTTGTGCTGCCTTAAGGACTTTTAAGAGCCACGCCGGGATGACCGAAAAGTGTAACGTGCGATCCTTAAGGGGTTAATATTAAAATAGAAGATATTGTTAACAAAGGGTTTGCAGACTTTGCTAATTTTTTGACCAACAGTTGAAAATATACAGCTAAAAATATGCGTTCAGACTTCATCGTTGCAATTAGACTAAATGGTGTAGATGAATAAATAAGTATGCAGAACACAATCTGAATATATTTAGCCATGTGCTTTGCAGCTTTTATGAATTCATTATTCATTTTTTATTCTTATGGCCATCTTAAATGTAGCTATGAATACATATTGTATTCCAGAAATAGACAGAAGGTTGATCACTAAGCGGTTCTAGACCTACAATTGCCGTGATGTTGTAACGTTAAAGTGAAAACATAAGCACTATAACCACCATAGCTTGCTGTGTTGGTTATTGTGTAAGGATACTTTGAGTGGGATTCCATCTTTGTTTTTTGTTTTTCAAATCATTAGGCGGATTGCCAAAACCACTCTATTGGTTTAACTGTGACTTATGTAATGCAGAATTTTCACTTCTGCATTATCTATTTGAAGTTGTCCTAACTTGGACGACAATGATGGGTTGTGATCACTGGTCTAGGTAAGCTCTCAGGGCTCACAATCTTTCACTGCCATCCTCGATTGTCAGAATATTGTGACATTGAAACCAACACATTTTCTGTACAACAGATAATGGGCTGGTCTTTTAGCCTAGGAAGCAAAGACCCTTTTAATTTTTTTATTTTTTTTTTATTGCAAAACTGGAGGAAGACTGCTTGCTTTATAACCACTTCAATAAGCTCTTTTGGTTGCATAGTGTGTCTGGGATCTACATTTCTATCTGTGTTTATTCTGTCATTATTCTGTCATCATCAAAGCTAGTTAATATTAAACTTAATTTTTTTTGCTACATTTCACGTGTGAACTTAACTTGCTTTGAAAGTTCTGCTGCTTTTAGCGATCATTAAATGAGTATAATGTATTTTGCCTTTTCATATTCAAACTACCTTTGTTCTGCCATAGCCACATCCATCTGTTTAACAATGATTAAGCGAAAAGGCTACATTAGGTTACATCTAAAATGGGGTTTTAGCTAAAAACACAAGTTACACCTATGCAGTGATACATTTTTCAATGTAAAAATAAATTAAATGTTTCCACGCCGCTACAGGTTTCAAGACATTTGAAAGTGCTGTTTTCCTGAAGGTGGGGGAAGCAATATATCATTGCTCATCATATTTAATTCTGAGCATCCTATGAGCAGGAGGTGTCTACCATAAAAGGAAGCAGGAAGTGCATAGAGAAATTTCTCCCCCTGTCTGCTAAAAATAGCATGTGGAATTTCACCTAATTTCTATAAAAGAATGAAATATATTTCTTGCAGTGGGAAAAATATTCTCCGGTTCAGCTATTTTTCTATTTTGACTATTCGTAAAATTATCAATCAATTTATTAATTCATCAATTTATTAATTCTCTGCAAGCATTATTGCTGGGGACTCGTAGTCTTTAACAAGAAATCTCAACATTTCTACTTCAGTCGTTTCATCAGGGTTAATGGACCAATTCTCAAAAATAAAGGTCTTCTAGCTGACTCAGTAACATTACACTTTGAGATGCTATATACAGTTCCTGCAATTCTTTTAATATTTTGAAGAATCTCTGGTTTGGATAATTCAGAGAGTTCCCAAGTATGATAATTCCATGAATTTATTCAATCTCAAGTAAAGCAGCAAAGCACAAACAAGATATTCCCCTGGGGGTACAGTGAAATGTGGCAGTGTTAACCCTTTCTTGCCTTGTGTTCTTTTTCCAAATAAGGTCACCATTTATGGAATGACTCGAGTCAGGAGACTCCAATGCAAAATAGTGTAACATTTCTTGTTTTCCTTATCTTATTAAAGCCGTCCTATAAGTTGATCTTATTTCTTCCAGATGAATGATGCTATGGGATTTGAATTACCTTGGGTCTATTTTGTCAGTCTCGTCATCTTTGGGTCATTTTTCGTGCTAAATCTTGTTCTTGGTGTATTAAGCGGGTAAGCACACACCTTTTCTTTCATGAACGCAGAGTCCAGCGTTCAGGTGCCAACAGCGAGACAGGCGACAAGCTAACCAGAGCTTAACAAACAATACAAAATCAATTGCTCTGTTCATTCTCCTGATTACAACAACTCTGTATCTGTATGTGGGAAAGTTAGAAAAGTGGTCCAAAAAAGAGAAGTGAGCAAAATTCTAAAAAAAAAAAAAAGTTTTTTATCACCCAGGAATAAAATTCAACTGTTGATTCCATTGTTTATCACGTTGATCCCCCACTTTTAGAACTTTGTCTTACTTTTCTATTTTAAACACTTTTCTAAACCTTATGTCTGCGGCAGTTAAAATAATTCTAATTGACAAGGTAAGTTTCTATACCATAGATTGACATTGGATTTTGTGTGTAGTGTGGCACCTGCACCATGGGCTCGGCTGTTCAGTAAATGAATGTATCATAACTGATGTCCTTACATTCCTACAGGTAAACGATGCCATAGGATGTGAATGGCCTTGGGTCTATTTTGTTAGTCTTATCATCCTTGGCTCATTTTTCGTTCTTAATCTGGTACTTGGTGTACTTAGTGGGTAAGCAGTTAAAGTTACTGTTGCATTGTTTGCTGTGTGCCTGGCGCCTGTGTCTTTCTCTTACTGAGCTGTACAAAATCACTTCTGTTTGCTTGCAAATTGTTCTTTTTGCAGTCTTCGTTTTGAATTTATTATATGTTCTTGTATCTTTGTTTGGTTCAACATCTCTTTAATATAAGGAAAAAGGTTGAACTATCTTGATATATTATGGCAATGGTTTATATATGTATCTTTACAACACTGTACTACCCATAGCTCTTAATTAATTAATTTGGGTTTTTGAAATATGTTTATTCTCCTACATCAATTGTCAGCCGCCATGTTTTCTAAGTGGACAGACAGCAGTTGGACAGTCTAAGCTGCTTAGAGGGGCACTGCCCGGAAGCAGGTAATACGAAATACTGTTCGGCTTTCGAAAGTAGTGTTACTATATACTCATATTAATACTACTTTCGAAAGCTGAACGTTTTCATGGTAGTTTCTCTTTAAGAAGCCATATTAAATAGTAAAAGTTGGACTTGTCTTAGACTAAACCTTTAGAGTATTGGTGTTATCAGAAAATGAAGTGAAATCATATCAATCTACTGAGTATAAGCTTAATGTTAAATAGAAATACATTTAAAGTACAGGTCTATAATCTTCTAAGACGCAACACTTTGTAACAATCCGATATACCTATGTAAAAACCATCTGTATTTCAGTGAAAATGTATGTACCAGAGGAGGGGACGCAATTCTCCCTTAAACAAATTCCCTAAAAATTATTGTTTAATCAACAATGTTAAGGAGCTACTGCAAACTCTCCTGGTCACAGATTTGTGTACCCCTTTCCCTGTACTTTGTGCAAACACAGAATTGCTACAGTTGAAAATTTGGGGAACTTTAATGACAATGGCCTCGATTTAATATAATCACAATCTGTTACAGAAACTTTTCAAATTATTCATTTTCAAAACTTTCCATGGACTTTAATGGTTACTGCTGTGGATAAATGTTTTTTTTTAAAATGTGCCTAACAGATTGTGATAATTTGAAAAGCTTATACAAAAATATTAAATCGAGACCATTATGTTTAAATTATAAGATTTTTTTTGTTTCCCATTCTACAGACATTCTGGTATTGCCACTGGTTTGACACAAACATCCTGAATATCAAATTCTAGTCTTGCTGAGTTATTAACTAAAGTGAGAATTACAAATGTATGCCATAATAGTCAAATTGGAAGCTTTCTCAAAATCTGCTATCTTTCCAGCTCAATTTTATTCATTTTTGGCCTTTTATGCGAAATTCACTTTAAATGCTCACTTTAGAGTAACCTTACTGGCTCATAAACATTGTCACGTGCATTCCTGAAATAGTACAGAATATCCCTCTGTGTAGGATTGCAGTAGGAATATTATATTTGGTAATTATAGATTTATTTATTTTTAACCCCTTAAGGACACATGACATGTGTGACATGTCACGATTCCCTTTTATTCCAGAAGTTTGGTCCTTAAGGGGTTAAATAAGACATAAATTCACTATTTCTAAAAACTTGGACGTGAAAGATTCTGAATTTAATTACAATGATGGACACATGTAGGGCTTGGTATTTAGACCTGTGTACTACGTTTAACCAATGAGGTATTTTCCCAGTAGATGTGGATTTAAAAGCCAAGTTCACCAAATTGAATTGTTTGTTTTAAGCACAATATTTCAGATATGAAAGAGTATACCCCACGAGTGCCGCTGGGGTATTGAATAGACTGTATTACAATTCATCCTTCAAATGTCAGATCATCAACTGGTTTTAGAAATAAATAATTTGCCCGTATCTGTTGAGTTAAGCACAATGTACCAAACAAAGATTCTGTTGCTTGATTCTTGGCTGAAAGCATGTTTTACCTGAAGTCCAGTCTATTGCATGGCATTGATAACACAGAGGGTGACTGGTTTCTGGGACTGAATAGTCTGCACACTTCCATATAAACTGTCCAAATCTTGCTCAGAGTTTGTCTACATTTGGCTTACTTCATTTTGCTCATTTGTCCGCTGTTTTCTTTTAAATACTGTTGATCTATAAGTATTAAGATAAAAGTTGCATTTATATTTTTTTAATTAATATAAGTTTTATTTATATATATATTTATTTTTTTAAATAGCATGTGCTTGGACATATTTTAATGCACTTTCTTTATTCTCTTGTAAACTAGTAAATACAATATTTCTAGTGCTTGATGATATTAGGTGGGCACTAGGCAGGATTTGTCTCACAAAACTTCAGGAATATTATCATTAAAAGACAAGAGTTCATGAGTTAATGCTTAAAGAAACTCTATAGTCACCAAAGAAACTTTAGTTTAATCAAACCGTTTTTGTGTATAGATCATGCCCCTGCAGTCTCACTGCTCAATTCTCTGCTATTTAGGAGTTAAACGACTTTTGTTTCTGTTTATGCGGCTCTAGCCACACCTCCCCTGGTTGTGACTGACACAGCCTGCATGAAAAAAATGGTTTTTATTTTCAATCATATGTTAACTTACTTGAAAAGTGTTTCTCTCCTGCTCTGTAAAATGAACTTTAAAGGAACACTATAGGGTCAGGAACACAAACATGCATTTCTGACCCTATACTGTTTAACCCACCAATTAGGTGGCTTGCCCTCCCCCTCTTAGTGCCCTTAAAAGTTAATATAACTCACCTGATCTCCAGCTCCCTGCAGGTCTGCTGGCACTGGCCCCGTTCCCTTGGTGACATCAGAATTGCCGATTTTTAGCCAATCCAATGCTTTCCGATAGGGAAAACATTGGATTGGCAAAAGTAGGCAAAGGGGCAGGGCCAAACACAGTTTTGGCCAATCAGCACCTCCTCATAGAGATGCATTGAATCAATGCATCTCTATGAGTAAAATTCAGCGTCCCCATGCAGAGCATGGAGACGCTGAATGGCACTGCTGCCTACTGTGCAGCACTGAGCCAGGAAGCACCTCCAGTGGCCACTCCGAGGAGTGGCCACTTGTGGGTATCCCTAGGGGCAATGTAAACACTGCCTTTTCTCTGAAAAAGCAGTGTTTGCATGAAAATGAAAAGGACTGCATTATATATTTCTATACTCTAATTAAGCTGCGCCATGTGATTTAGACTTACAAACCACTACACATACTCCACAGAGTTGCGTTTGGGCAAAGTTTGCTCCCATTGGTGTTTTAATGGGCAGGTTGTTTATATATTTAATATATATATCACAGAGTGATATGTCAGTCTGTGCAGTATGCGCTAACTGCATTGCGTTTTGTGACATAATGCAGTTGTGGGATGTACGTATTATGCATAAAGTTATCATTTTACATACTTTTATCTTCCTCTCTCTCCTCAGCCCCTTGCTAGATATATCAGCGGATAACTGCAAATTAATGTAGCTGCTATTATTATTATTATTATTATTTTATTATTTATATAGTGCCAACAAATTCCATAGCGCTGTACAATGGGATGGCTGTTGCTTTAAAACACAAGTGTATGCAGCTGTGTTTGTGCACATATGTTCCACTCCACAGCAACTGGAATGGTAGGGACAGACAATAGGTACTGTGAAACAAGACCTAATACATAAATAAAAACAATCTTATGAAATGTGTGTTAATGGAAAATAAGAACAACTTCTGGTGTTTGGTTTTTCTTTTTCTTATTACATTATATTTTTTTAAAACACACACACACACAAATGCGCGCACTCACACGCACTCTTACCACACTCACTCACTTTCTCTCTTTTCTAATCATGGTTAATCTCCTTGTTTATTCTGAAGAGTGTTAAGAAAGAAACGAAAAAACAAATGAATAAAAGTCTAATCGCAGAGCCAACATTGCATGATCTCATTCAATGTGCGAAAAACATTTATTTATACTGAATCCATTCAAATAAATGTCTCAGATTTCTTAACGCTTTGAAGCTGTGAAGAAAAGGCCAACCCACACATTACACAGAGTATCTCTGAAGCCCACGAGACGCCTAAATAATTCAGAGTAAGAACTGCGCCCCTGTGTATTCATCTTCATTATCTGCATCTTTTTGTGCTGAAGGCACCAGTGCTAACTTTGGGCTATGGCAAGCACTAAAAACCTTTCAAGTAGATATTGCTATATTTAAATACGTTCACTCTACAGCCACAGCATACCTGGACCTATTAGACATCCTTGAGATTCGTGACTGGCCTCGTTTTTATTTAATCATCCTTTTATTAACTTAAAAGAAGTCGGTATGTAGCCTACCTAACTTTTTCCTTCTTTTCTTTACCTTCAGAAACTCGCTTTGAAAGCACTCCTACAAAAAAATGTGCTATCGTTTCATGCATATGGTTTAATCTCTCTGTTATATGATCTTATATGATTAGCAGATACTTAGCCTTTAATATAGTTTGCTTTCAAGTGCACACCTCTATATATAGCTTCAAAGCACTGTTTGGCTTATTCACTAAACATTACATTGTAGTGAATTGAAATCCAACCTGCGACATTTAGACAAATGAACCAGAATTTTGCATTCTGAATTTTTTTTTTTTTTTTTACTGCAGTTAACTTTTAGGGATTAAACCCCATGTGTGTTTTCAAACTTACTTCTACATTATGTCAGACTTTCCCAAGGCAGAAGTCAAGGCCAGATTAATATATATATATATATATATATATATATATATTTTTACTACTCTTCACATGCTCTTGTTTAAGTATGGAAACTTAAGCGGGATGTAGGGGAACAAAACTTGTATGTACTGGCTGACAATGAAGTTAGTTAAGGTAAAGCTGACTTTGCACACTATGCAAATGCTCTTGCTGCTTCAGTCTCTCTAACACTGTGGCATGTTCCCATTCTTCTACACTCACTACATACACCTTTTCTCTGTACCAGACTGTATAACAGAAGATTCTGCCTGCCAGTAAAAAGGTTAGGAGAAGAGTGGACCAGCGAGTGTTAGGGGACAATCCTTAAAAAAGCGTAGAGCTAGCACATCATTAGACGCATTCATGTTAAGTTTAGGGTCCTGTCTGCACAGTATGCCCTTTGTTGGTCATCCTGCATGATTGGCAGGCAGCCTGATGTGCATTCACGCCAGGCTGACCATCTTGTTCTTAGTGCAGACACACACTCTTTTTGGGTATGTTTGTCTCTTTGGGCGGTTCTGGTTACATAATTCACATCAGTGGCCCACCCATTTACCCCGCCCACCGAAATCCTGCTTCACCGGACATTGCTGTCAGGGGTATGGATTTATTCGAATTATGAAAGCGAGAGATTAACATAGGGTATGTGTTTTCTGATAACTATATCCTGTGAGTTTCCCTCCAGCACCAACTCCACCAGATAATGACGCTTGGGAGGTATAACTGATTTAGTGTTTTCTGTCATAATTGTCAGACGAGGCCCAATTGGCTCTTAATCCGGCCCTGGCAGAAGTGCCAGAACTCCATGTTTTTAGAATGGAGACAACTTCTTAAATGACGTCTTATAGCTACCCAATGTACATAGTGGGCCATGGTGGTGTGAAAGCTATACTTGGCCAATTAATTTGTACCGGTAAATAAATCTTGGTGGAACCAAAATGGTAAGTATCAAGAATCCGAGTGTTTCACCTTCAGAACTGAAATAAGTAAAATAAAAGATGACTTATATTAGTGTAGTAGACCTTCTCATTTTTTTTTTAATGCAATAAATTACAGGGCCAGCCCATGTCTATTTTAAAACCCTTCTTCCTTTTGTCAGCCGCAATCAGGAACTCAACCTTTGATTCAGGTTATCTATTTTAGCCGTACTGTTTCTGCATCGGCTCCTAAATGATCTTGTAAGTGCTATTCCACTTAAATAAGAGATAATAGGTCCCCTTAGGACCTCCATGTGGCAGAGAATGCCTAATTTTAGTGCAGGAGGAGAATACTGTAGCCAGGTCAGGAAGGAATCATGCGGATTTATCTTTTGTTGTTTTGGTTACACTTTGAGGGAGATTGCACACAGTTTGTGAGAGAAATCCAGCCTCTCTACATACTCCAGCTACTGTAGGAATACAGATACTACGATACTAAAACGGCCTAATGAAAGTAGAATACAGTTCTGTGACATAAAGCCAACTAATATACTTTGCAATACAACCTCCATCACTCTGAGGCAACAAACAAAACTATATTTAAATATTCCCATTGGTTCTGAGGGGCATCTTAATCCACAGCAGGTTGGGTGCCTACTGTTACGTAACTCCAAAATGTATCTGATAGTAAACATAATCTATCCCCTCATTAGATATCATTCTCCCTTTATATTATTCCATCCCTGTCAGTCATACAATATATTTAACATTTCCCTTAATAGCTCAGTCTAATTTCTATCAACTATGAATGCATTTTAATGAACTATGTAGCGCACTTAGGATAATAAGACATTAGTCAGCTTTGCTTGCCTATCAGGGCAATTACAGTCCACCTGCTATTGGAGGTATATACCCCTTTAATAATTCTTGCCTTTACCTTAAACACACCCCATCCCTAGGTCCTTCTAGTGTTAAAGATAAACTCATTTATTTCTAACATCCTTATCCCTCACCTTAGCTCTAGTGGCGTTTTTAACAAGTAGCGTGTTTGTAGGTGTCTGTGTGTGTAAATGTATATGTATCTGACCCACAGACACACACACACACACACACTGGCACATAATGGCACACAGATACACACACTCAGATACACACAGTGACATATACACACACTTACACCCTCATATACACACTGACACACTCAGATACACACACACACTGATACACGCTGGCACATACACACACACACACTTAGATACACACAGTGACTCATACATAAACCTTGACACACAGATACACACATACTCTTTGACAGACACACATACAAACACACATACACTCTCACTGACCAGAACAGTTACATTCTCACTGACAAACACATACACTCTCACTAACAAACACACATATACTCTTTGACAGGCACACAAACAAACTCCCTAACAGACACACATACAGTTATTTATTTATTTTAAAGGTAGCCTACCTTTAGGAGTGCTGGCATGGAGTCCCTGTGGTCCAGTGGGGCTGCTGGCGAGCGGTCCCTGTGGTCCAGTGGGGCAGCTGGCGAGTGGTCCCTGGGGTCCAGTGGAGCTGCTGAGCGGCTGGTGTGCGGGTGATGAGAGAGCAGTGTTCTCCCTGCTCAGCTCCCGCATGAGGGAGCTGAGCAGGGAGATCACTGCTCACTGCTCCCTCGCCGCCCGCGGCCATTTTATTTTTCAAACTTTTGGCGGAACGCCAATTGGTGTTCAGTGGAACCCCAGGCTTCCGCGGAACACCAATTGGGAAACGCTGTCTTAGAGCATAGATGTTGTTGTCCCTTGTTTTGCATTGTAAAACATTGCTGTTTCTGAATAGGGGCAATGTTATGGCTGTCAGACTAGATAGCTGTTAGAAGCAATTACTGATGATGACCCAACTGCTGATTCACGCATTGAAGATTGGTGGACGCACTCTCTATACCCAATGCTTGAAATTGGATTGGACTGAGATACATATTTATTATATATTTATTTTTTAGTATTACAGAGTTCCTTTAAAGGGACACATTTTAGTGTTAGGAATAAAAAACTGTATTCCTCACATGGAAGTGTTCCTCTGCCCCCCTCTCTTCAACCCGTTAATTCACTTAACTTAATCCAGTGCCAAAGTCCCTCTGTGCTGACTCCATTTCCTCCTCTGACATAAAAGCCACGTGGGAGAGTGTCAAATTCCATGAAACAACAGGAATCGCCTCTAGAGGCAATCTTAACGCCACAATGTGAACATTGCCGTTTCTCAGATTGCAGGGTTAAAGGGACAGTGCACCCAGACCACTTCAACGAGAGAAGTGGTCTGCGTGCTTATAGTATCCCTTTAACCCCTTAAGGACACATGACATGTGTGACATGTCATGATTCCCTTTTATTCCAGAAGTTTGGTCCTTAAGGGGTTAAGCCTCTCTGTTCATGCATCTGTCAAGAACAGTATGTCTATCCATGGGATTTGAGGTCTCCACATAGCATTGTGTAAGTGTCTCCCCAGAAGAAAATGGGCTTCTCTATTTCTTTTGAGTAATGGGATATTTACTAAGGTGAGAATTGACTGGAATTTAATTAGAATTTTAAATTTAAGGTCTAAGTAGCCTAGCTAACTTGGTGAATCCTTTCAGTTTGGCTACTTTTGCCATACATTTTAGATTCACTTAAAATTCCTAACCATTTTCACTTTAGAGAAGAACCCTGAATGTGTGTCTTTGTCAGGGAGAATTAAAGGGACATGGCTGATTGGAACTCTCTGTGCACAGCCAATTTTGCTTAGAGTTTCTAGGGTCTATGAATGTATGCAGGATAAAAAAAATGCTAGAAAACCTTTATTTCTCTATTGCGAAAACACTATAAACATGAACTTGCAAAAAAATTAATGTTTACATGCTTTTTTACAAAAACAGTTGTATTTGTACTGTAAACGTACACTCAATAATTGAGGCTGACACTGGATATCTTCCTGTGTGCTGAAACAGCACTTTCACTTTCAGACATTTATTGCTCCGTGAAGTTATATAAATGTTTAGACATACATTTATAAACGTTCTGGAATCATTTCTTTTGCCTATATGTGAGGTTTCATAATCTAGCATTAGGTTAAAGAATTGTACTATTTGCAAAAAGAGATGTAGGTTTGTAATCTGCAGGATTCATTACAATCTTGTTTTCTCTCTTTCAAAACACACAGTAAGTCTTAAATTGACCAATTTACATATCTGAAAATATGCCCTTTTTATAGAAGCAAATATAATATTTCTTCAGGCGTCAAGTCACATGGCTCTTTCTCAGATCACGGCCATTGACAGTTACAACTGCTTCCTTTTCCAGATTACTGTAATTTAAAATGGCTCATTACAAACTAACCTGCGCTACATTGAAAATTCCACCCCATGGCAGTGCAATAAAAGTGTAAATTTAACATGACAAGATATATAATTTAAGCTTGAAACATTACAGCTTTTTCTCTGTTGTATTTTTGAAGGTCTTTATTTTTTTCTATTCACGTTGGCATGGAAACCATTTATACAAGAAACGTGGTATTAATGCCTTTACTAAACGCATTTTAGTGCTTGTGGAGGCAGGTCATTTTACAAAGAATATTATGCACAGTTTTTTTATAATCCACTGTTGCAGAAATCTGTGTCATTCATATTTGTTTGACCGAAGTCAAGGTAATAGTTGAAATAATGGTTTGAAAATGAAATGTAAGCTTTCATGAAAACTATATATTTATCTTGTTTATACAGCTAATACAATATCTGTAATGACTTGATTCTCCTGTGCTATCAGTACCAATCCTCTGTCAGCCTTTTCATTTGTCTTAAAGGTTCTTATAACCCTATTGAGAGGAGATTTCAGGATGTAAAATGCCTTACTGGGCACTGTGGGGAAGTTCCCTCTCTAAATATTCAGTAAAACCTGAAATGAAAAGGAATTACTCACCGTGAATCAAGCACCGGACAACACTCCCGGCACTGCTTTTGCACGCCCTCTCCTGACATTAGGGCTGTATATAGAAGCCTGTGATTTGACCAGTTGCCAGCAATGGAGGTTTGACGGATGGAGTAAGGAGGGAGGAGATTTAAAAAAAAAAAACACATAACAAATACTGCACATTTTGTGGACGAGTGGGCGGGGAGAGCAAGCTTCCACTTTCTGGCACTCCGCCTGTAAGGGGAAGGTTTTTACAATTGTATGCACAGAATTTACATTAGGCAGCCCCTTTAAGTGTAGATAGAGGTTATCATTAGTAAAAAGGAAAAGAAAAATACATCAAATAAATAACTGAAAAACTGTAGTGTTTATTTACTAAATAGTGAATTTTATGAAATTAAATCATAATGGCAAATTTCGGCTGAAATAGTTTTTGCATTAGTGCCAACAGTTCCAAATTTGCTGATATAGCCTGCAATTTTAGGGTTAAGTCAAAATTGGGTCCTGGGGAACATTCTGTTTATGGCCTGCCTTGCCTTGCAGATTGACAGCCAGTCTGGCCATCTTCTTTAGGGACAGAGCCTTCTCAATTCACTGGCTCTTTGCAGACTATTATATCGGCTGACTACCTCAGTCCCGGAAGTTGGAAGAGATGGACTATAGTTGCGTTGGAAACTTGTTTATATATATATATATATATATATATATATATATATATATATATATATATATATATATATATATTCTCTGAAACGGCTACGTTTACAGCAGAAAGGGTTAATCCTAGATGGACCTGGCACCCAGACCACTTCATTAAGCTGAAGTGGTCTGGGTGCCTATAGTGGTCCTTTAAGTTTGATGATCCCAGCTAATCCAATGCGTCCCCGTAGGGACATATTAGGAGACTAGTGTGCATGTGTGGTAAATCAGGCTGCTCCAGGAGCCTCTAGTAGCTGTCAGGAAGACAGCCACTCTACTAGAGGTGTAGCTAACCCTGGATGTTTTACATTGCCGTGTTAAAACTAAAAGACCACTGCACCTAGACTATTTTATTGAGATGGAAGGATCTAGGAGCCTTTAATTTACTGTATACTCACCGTAATATTGAAGCAATTATGGATGCATTTATATTTAACAACTTTTGTCTCCACGCACATTATTGTCTCTCTTGATTTAAGCAAATGGGTTGTAGCAATTTGAAGGAGATGATACAGGCATTAAATTGAGGATTCTCTACTCTTGTTATTTATTACTGTTTCAATGTTTCTAACTATGTATCTCTCTGTTGGTACATCTCATGTATGTTCTGTCTGCTTATCAAATAGAGCACTCTGTATCCGAGCACTCTATAAGAACTATAAAGTAATTACATTCAAACTGCCAGTTTGTCCTTAGTGAAAATGTATGCACTAAACCCAAAGATCATTTATATCTTACATTTTTAATACACACGAAAAGGTACAGAAAAAAAAGGCAAAAGCCCACCTACCATTATTTTGCTTCCAAATGGGTTAATAAGGTATGTGTAGCACAGGTTATTTGCAACTGTTGACATTCAGAGGACAATTAGATTTTATGTGATCAATCTGGTGTATTTCACCTTATGTCTGTTTCACCGTGAGCTTCAATGACAAATTAGATTTGGCAGGGACTCCTTGGCAGCCTTTGTATTTATTAGAGAACATGTACCGTTCTCACATTTTAATACTGAGATATTTGTATACCATAAATGGTTAAACCTACACACTACATGCTTATGTTGTACCCAATAAAATACATAAACACAGTAAGGACTAGGATAACCCAGTGATAAAATGTTTTTTTAGTTGCTTAATTAATTGCTAGTCTTTAAATTGGTTACACAGTGAAACCCTATTCTTTTCCATAGTATATCCACGTTTCCAGCTTTTTAATTATTTGTTTATTTTAATATGGTTTAGTAGATATACGCCAAAAGAAAACATGCATGTGATTTATTGTTGCATGCTATTTTTGGGCTATACGATATCTTGGCTTGCAATAGCTGCAGATCTAGTATCTGCAGCTACTCCAAACCCTCCACATTTTCCCCAGGACACACTTTTTAGTCTGTGCTGGGGAATGACCAGTCCGAGCCTTTTCCCTTAGAAGTTTTAGAAACCAGCCACACTTAGTAAAAATAAAATAAAACCTGGGGTGTACAACCTAATGAATTGGTAAACCCATACCCCTGGTGCTCAGTAGCTGTTATGTTTATCCTGGGGAAATCCACATTTAAAAAAAAAAATCTTTAGATGAGGGAGGAATGGCAAATTGGGCATCCTTGTTATTGGGGTTGTAATGGGAATCTAATTTCTGAACTGTTTTTTATTTAACTTTTTTACCTACTGGTTGTACATTATTCATGAAGAAAGAACTCAAACATTGGGAGGTATGCAGCCGGGATGGGGACGGGCCCTGGTGGGCAGGGGCCTAAATGATGAAACTTTCATAACAGGTGATGCCTATAATGGGCAGGTCTGTCTGTAAGTTGGTTCACTTGTGGTGTGCTATTGTTTCTAGTCTGCTATTTACCAACAGGACCATGCAGGGAGTGCTACTGAAGTGTGCTCTGCATGGTCCTAGTTCCCGCTGCATAGCACAAGTGCATCAAATGCACTGTGATGGATGCGGCACACAGAGGAACTACTGTGGGACGGCAGGAAAGGACACTGAAATTGGGACTGTCCTGCTTAAGGTAGGAATATTGGGTGACATATCCAAATAATTTCCCTAATATCTGTAAACACCAGTGAATCTGGCACAAAATAGTTTTTAGGACTTTGCCCAAATTGCAATTTGTTATTCAATGTTTTTATTTTGAATATTACATACAGAGTTTGTCGATTTGACGTGACATACATTTAACAGCAGTAGCAGGGTACATATTCCAACAAAACAAAACAGTTCACATAACTAGTACATCCCATTCAATCACAGCTATATGGTGTGTGAAGTCTATGAAATGGGTTGTAAGGAAATCATTTGCTTTATGCCATTTTTAATTGTAGTTTAAGTTCCCATGCATGGGTTTCTGTGTCTTAGTGGGTTAGAGTACTGGCGTTGTAATTCACCGTGTGTGTCCTAGTGATGAGTAAGGTTCCCCAGGGTGGCCTGCGTGTGCCTCTAGTGGTGTGAGTACTTGTTCAGGTGTTGGTTATGTGCCATCCCTTTCCCAATATTCTCCCCCCCATCCCCATGGCTGTCACTGGATCATTTCTCTATGCCCGCCGTGTGGGTTCGGTTTTTCGTGTGGTGTGCTCGTGTCCTGGGATGTCTAGGTTGCGTCTGTTTCTTCGTCTAAAAGCTTCTGTGTAGTTGTTGGTTTTATCAGTGGGCCCTTCCCCCTCGGTTCCCCCATGGCCTTGCCGCGGGGGCGAGGCAATCCGTTATCTATTTCGCTTCTCCTGGGAGTTGTCTGTGTGAAGTAGGGGTTGTTGGGAGGGAGGGGCTGAGAGGGGGCGGGAAGACTGTCGAGGGGTCAGGAATAGAGGGAATGGGATAGGGGGATGGCGGTGTGGAGATGGACAGAGAGAAGACGACAAAGGAAAGAAAAAGAAGAGATAAGAGAAAGGGAGAGAAAGAGAGGAGAGAAAAAAGGGGGGGGCAGGCAAATGTCCTTAGTTTGACGGGTAGGGTGGGGCGGGGAGTGTGCTCCTTTCCCAGGACTGTCTCTGTACACCGCGCCATCCGCGCCAATCCGGTTAAGTAGTGATATGGTGTGTGACGGTAGTGCTTCTTGGTCGCATAGTGTTTCGTACGTGGTTAGTTGTCTGTTCGCTGTGTCCAGCTGTGGGATGGCTTTGATGTGTCTCGTGAGTTGGTGGTAGCAAAATTGGGTTAAGAAGCCAGATGTGTTCTGTGCAGGCAGGTCGGCCAATGGTTTGATTCTCCCTCCCGAATATACGTCTTTCAGTCTGCAGTGTGTTGGCAATCCCAGGGAGGTCAGATATCGTGCCAAATTGCAATTTGGGGTAAAATAAGGGGTTTTTAGCCGCTGTTAAATGAAGTTGAAATGTAAAACATCAAAAGCATCGCTTTAGCTCAAGGAATTAAATCTTTAATAAATTAGGAAATTGCATTCTACTGTCTGTCTACTATCCATATTAACTCATTTGATGTGAGGCATTCCAAGCCAATACACTGCTGTATGCGTTATAATTCTGATTCAAAGTTCTGAAAATGATGCAATCACTATGGAAATCAAGGAATGTTTGCTGTTGATATCTCCACTTTTAGCACTTTGCCCCAGAATTACTCTTTATATAAAGTCCATGTCATTGTTGCAATATTACAATTTGTCATCTTTGGTGAGGATGGTTTGACCTATTTCTGTAGCAGTCATGCACTACTTAACAATTCATGGAGTATAGGTGTGCTAAGCTGAGACGTGTATATCACCCTAAACAAGGGATCTTAATGCACATAATGAGGAGAAGAACTTAATAGGATTTTTTTTAGACAGTCTCTGAATTTCAAGCTTTGCCCTTAAAAAAAAAAAAAAGTTGTAAATAAAGATGTGTGGAAGCAGACTGAATTATTTAATCTCCTTTTGGACAGCACTAGCTATAGAGATTATGTTTGGCCATACTTATACATATTTTGGTTGCTTTGAATATATATATGCATTTTAGTTATTTTGTTTTCTTGTTTACATTTGTTTTGCTAATAATACATGTTCTTTCCTAGCATGATGAGAACCCATGATTCATGACATATATGAAACTGGACGAGCTAGAAATACGATACTTTAGTACTCTTTCTGCTTTCTGACCCATCCTCTAGAATCCTCAATTCTGTTTCTGCCTCCCATTAAAAAAAAGTGGATTTGTTAAAGTTCTGACTGAAGTAGGAAGATTTCTGTATTTACCACCCTGAGGTTGATGAGGTTTCTTTACCTAGAGATATCTCATCCCCTGATAAACCATTTATGGCTCAGCGAATGTGGAGTGCAAGGAGTTGGCAGTGTTTCCTTAGTGGATTTGCCTGTTCCCAGTTGGGTAACATTTGGATTTCACTACTTTCCTGGGTCGTTTAAAGATGGCTTCTCATGATGATCCCATAGGTTGGCTCCCACTAAAGGTGGCCAGGATGGAACTCCAGACAGGGTATTTCCACTCTATTGTTCCTTGAAGTTAGTGTCAGATGCTGTGTCAAGTATTGTTCCCTGGCCATCCTGTGAGCATATGGAGGTTTAAACTTTTCTTTTAGTGACATAATTGACATATTTTTTAAAATATATTTTTTATCTATTTATTTATTTAAAAAAAACATTTTTGACTATTTGTCTATTTCCTGCTGACTCTGCGAGTGGGTTATTAGTTTTTTTAAATTTATTTTTGAAAATACGGATTTGAAGCATTTAGTCTGGATTTCAGCTGTCTGGCAGTGTTCGGTTCAACTGATATCTGTACCAAATTTGGGCCAGTTTGATAAATGTTTTTTGCAGTCCAAATGGCTCGGTATGCAGCTGAATGGTTTTGCCCATTTGGTACTGGCCAACTTTATTGAATAACCCCACTGGTTTCCTCTCTGGTCTAAGTCACCTTTGTCTTCTATTGTAGCACTGTGTAAATGCTGTACATTATTTGCAGGGCTACTGACTGCCCGGCACCCTTTCTTTGTTCATTGTTTCTAAGACATTTTGGGCTGATTCTGATTACGGGGAGATGCTCTAAATTTCCAGCCCTGTGTTACAGAATGTCGTTACTGACCTGGTTAGCACTATACCCTCTGAGTCAAAATGCCTCTGATATCCTAGTGAATGCACTAGGGAAGTGCGCAACTCCCGTATGTTTCCCTATTTTAAGGAGGATTCTACTTTTTCCCTGCTTAGCTTTAAACATGACCACTTTTCTCCAGAGTCTCCTCATGCTGTTCAGGGTCTACTAAATGAGGATGTGTCGTTTGTCTTTAATGCACTTTCACCTCTCTGAGGAGCCAAGAAAGTTGCTGCCCTGACAAACTAAGTCTGAATTTGTGGAGATGTTTTCTAGATGATCTGTTCTGCCTTAGATGGGTCTGTTTCTAACACCACGGATCTAAAGCATGAACATGTTTATATACCAATTCATCCGGATTATCACCAGTATCTGTGGTTCACCTTTAAATACCAGAAATACTAGTTTGGCTCCTTGCCCCTTGGACTAGCCATGGTTCCCAAGGTTTTTCCCAAAGGTTTTGGTGCCCTACTGGCTTATAATTTTTTTTCTCCTTAACTGGATGATATTTTAGTACAGACAGCCTTTTATGACCAGGTGTTTCAACATAACCACCTGCTAGTCAGCCTCTTGGTTGAACATTGGTGGTATATCAGCCTACCAAGAGCTTGCTGCATACTTGCACACAAGATCAGTTCTTGGCTTCAGTTCTGGACTCCTTAATTCTGGAGGTTATGCTGGAGAATCTTTGTTCAGCTTTCTTTTGACTAATGCTCTGTCTCTGCTTTTGGTGACAAATTGTATGATCCCTCCTTCTGTGAATGGAGGGATCATACAAATAGATGGATTGGCCCACTAGGACCTTTAGGAAGTGTTCTTTGAGTCTAAATTCAAGCCTCTTAGGAAATCTGTAAGACATATGCCATTGTTTTGATGTTTTTGTGTGCATTGATGTTGCTTTTCACAGAAAGGTGTTCTGATCAGTTATTCCTATCTAATCTTCGTCATTACCCACCCGACATTTTAGTGGTAGCCTTATACCCTGGTTCCAGACCTTCATTGGTACTGTTGACTTGACTTATGCTTCAACTGCCCTGCTTGTTTTGTTTCTTTCTGCTTCTCCTATTCCTCTACTTGGCTATACATAGAATTGAGGATTCTAGAGAGGGATCTGAAGAGGGAGGAGCATCCTGAAATGTTGCATTATGTGTGTTTCTACCTCCTCCAGTTGGGAGAGACTTAGTTTATACTGTATGTCACAACTTGTGGACTCTCACCATCAATAAGAAAATGAATTGTTCAGGTAATACACAAATTTTATTTATTTTGCAAAAGGCTGCTTACAATTAAATGTTCTTAATCAATGTCCATGTAAGTAATGAAACACTTGTGCTGTGCATGCCAGGGCCTTCTCTGTTCTGCATCTATTAGAGGGTTTTTTTTTGTACCATAGTCTCTTTCCGAAAATTAAATGTGACTGTTGTAAAATGAACCTGTTAATGAAATGCTTTCTTTCTATACTTTTGTTGGAATTGCACAGTGAATTCTCCAAGGAAAGAGAGAAGGCAAAAGCCAGGGGCGACTTTCAGAAATTACGGGAAAAGCAGCAGCTGGAGGAAGATCTCCGGGGTTACTTAGACTGGATCACCCAGGCTGAAGATATTGACCCTGAGAACGAAGAAGAGGGCGACGAAGAGGGAAAACGCAATAGTACGTATTGTTCCATATAAAGATATCAGGTAGTTTAGCTCCTTTCTTGTCCCATGGGATATTCTAGAGGTATCTAGCCAACAGATGCCTTATCTACTACACTGATGGGCCTCATACATCCTTGAACTAAAACTCCAATTCTCATTCATATTTTGTATTTCTCCTATAGAGTTTATAATCAACAAGCTGTTGGTTTCCCATGAGTTATTTCAAGCCAACATAAAAGGCCTTATTTCAGTTATGCCAAACCATGATACTTATATGATGAAGTGGTTAAAGTAAATAGTTGCTGTCCCTTTTGTCTGACAATGTATTGCATTGCAATTTTTGAGAATGTACTTAAACTACACCTGTAGTGTGCTTCTTCGATGAAAACCTTTGATTTTCGAAGGTCTTTGTGTTCTGCATCATCACACACAGCACGACGACGTAGCATGTTTGTCTGTAAGAAGCATTGAATTGGCGAAGAGAGACAATTGCCATTCATGCACCCTATGCCCCACTAAATTAATACGAGAAGCATTAATTTGGACAAACGTTCTCATGACCGATGACTTCAACGTAGTATAACAGTTGCATAAAGATTCCGGTGCTGGCTTATTGATAAGTTAAATTGCATTATTTATTTATTTTTTTTAACCCCAGGGGAATGTCCATGAACTGCAATTTATATAGTGCTTAGTCATCATTGAGTCTGACTAATGCCATTCTCAAGTGCCTGCAGTGCCAAGGTTAGCCATTACTAGCCTATTTAGTTCGAGCAGTTTAGCAGCAGCGAAAACATGCTATATTTATACCTTTAAGCTCCGACATGATGCTTCCTCTAATAAGAATTAAACAGGAAGTAGAAAGTCAAAGCCAATTTAAGTCAGCTGGATTTCTAAAGACCCACAGAAACGGCAAGCCAGGAAAAAAAGAGCATTCTGGGTTATGTCATGCCCTCATTTTAACCCTCTGGGAGCTAGTTGTATTGCATTCCATCTTAAATATGAATAAAACGGTAACTACATCAAACAGATTCACCATTGTTAACTACATGCCTTAATTAAATTCACTGTTAAATGAGTCCTATTTTAGTATTGGATTAAAACTGCAAACAATTTGTTTGGATTTGAAAAGGGGGGGATTCTAATTCTTACAAAATATTAATAAAATGCTCCCTTTAGAGCTCCTTTGACTGAAGACCTCTATGGATGACCTATTGTACAGGACTGCGCTTAGATAACGTTCTTTTTGTCTTAAATTTGTTTATTGCACATATCATTTTCCACCATTTTTTTTTTACATTTTGCCTGTTTTGTAAATCCAGTTTAGAAAATATGTTCTTATTTATTAAAATACAAAGCAAGTTCTAGACCATGTCCAACCATGCATTAAATGAAAGAAGGCAGTTTGTTTCACAAGGTCTTTAAATATTCGCAATGCGGATTGCTGCACATGTTGCATGTAAAATTGCAATGTAAAAGCAGCATTGGCACAGCCAGACTAAGCAAACACTAATCTGAAGCGAGCTCAGCATGCTTCTAGGACAGCTACTTTAACTAGAAGACACAGAATGATTTAATGTCTGCAGCAGCAGGAGACTGGCATTCACAGATCCAGGCTTTAATGTGTGCTAGTGCCACCCTGCGATTTGAAACACCTCTCTCTGTGTGTTCGCAGTCAGCCGCGCTTCCTTTATTTAATTGTATTCAAAGGATAAACACTAATACAACATAGCTTCAGTGCAATGACCAAGATCAGAGGTTCAGAACGAGGTCAGCTTACAAATCCTCCCTCATACAGGCCTTTCGTCAGCATTTCAGCAAACCGCAGGATATAGGTTTAAGCAAAGTCTATGCATAACCAGTTACATATCACTCAGTCTTCTCAGACTCTTAACTCTTTTGATTGCAGACGCTTCCCCTTCGACTTTCTTACACCTGTCTTTAACCCGTGGCTGTAACTTTATTTAAAGAATCACCCTAAGCACCATAACAACTTTGCATCATTTCAAAGGTTTTGGTGCACCTGGTCTCCCTTCCTATACTAACATGTAGCTTCAGAAATTTCCTAAAATCACTTTGCCACCTGACTCTCTGAAGGGTATTCAGTCCAATGTGCATGTGTGAAAAAACATTGAGAATTATTTAGAATTGATGCTTTAAAGGAGAATCGATTCTCCTTTAAAGACTTGCATAGATGGTAGTAAATGCATGTAATGATTTTTCTATATCGCTGTTGAATTTGTAAGGGTTAAGCTGTAGTCGGTGTACAAATCTCCAAGGATTACAAGTGGTATTGAGAGATGCCCAAGGACACTTGCAGGGTTATTCAATAAAATCATAATTGTAGAGAATTAAATTCTGATTGGGAATTCAGGTTAAACTACCCAATCTGTGACTACAGCAGAGTTAGAGAATACTTCCTGATCCCCTATCTTTGCATTGACTGACAATCATTTGGAATTTTGGTTTCTACAATTCACGTTCTAACTTTATTCAGTTCTGTTGCTAAAAGACGCATTTCTAAAACCAGCCAGCTGTGTATTATGTTTAATAAAGCAACGGGCATAATGACAGGCAGATTGCAGAGAAAGATTTAATGAGCTGATGTCATACTAGTTTGATCGTTACACTTCTCTCGTTTAATTGAACCTATATCCTCTGGGACGACTTGACCTTCTATTCTCCTCACAGGAAATAAACATTTGTCTGTTACATCCATTAACTTTTACCCTCTTTTTCCAAGATACACATTTAGTGTCCATTTTACAATCTCATATGACAAGTGACATTTGTCACAGATAGAACTTGCAGCACTATCGATCGTTGTGAACTATATGGCACTTAGCTGGACACCTTTAGAAAGAGATTTTACTAAAACATCTGGGTGGTCTAACATAGCCAAAGAACCTTCAAGGAGGTTATGCGTATTGGCGGCCTACAGGTAAATTGCACAAACAAATTAGTTATAAACATTTTCCTCTGCTCTTTTACGCACATTAAATTAGCAGCAACTATACGGATTAGAAGATTTACTTACCTGAAGATCTCATTCCAAGTTGCAATGGATTCTGGTAAATGCAAATTAGCCCACCTTTCCCATAAATGCCACTAGGGAGAACCTTGTGATGCTAAACAGCATTCCTCTATATGTAAAATAGCTTACAATACAAACATCTATATTAGAAGATCCGCTTACCAGAAGAACTAGTCAAACATTACTTTTTCAATTGATGCAGACAGAGGCATCCACGAATCCTACAAATGCCACGAGTGGACCACAACAGTGCAAATCAGTGTCCATTTAAAGGTGTGCATGTGGAATACAAGTATACCACGAACAACTGCACTAAATACCCCTGTGTTTTAGATGTGGATCTGATCTCTGAAAACCAACATTTGAGTCTCGCCAATAATAGTTAGGAGTCAAGTTTGAACATTTTTATACTATCATTCGAGGTCTGTTGATCGACCTTTTGAGGTTTTGCAAATGTTTCTACTCTGCTGCTGCTGCCATCTGCTGTGTAAATGATAAAACTACATGTCTTTGACATTAAGGAGTAACACTGGAGGATCTACTGGGAGAGAAGAAGAAAAGCATGTTTAAATGCTTTAAACGCACCAATAAACATGGTAATGTTGGCTTGGGTTTGACATGCGATGACTGTTTTGATTTGCTGTGGCTTGTATGATCACAATTTGAATGCAAGCTCAAATTGTATTGAGTATACGCTGTGTGTTTACAGGTAGTTGAGATCCACTCTTAATTGAGGGCCAGTTGGGTGGCTGACATGTTTCCCATCCACCCGGCATTCAAAACATTGAGTTTCTGCCAGTGTTTCATATAATCATTTTTTGTGACTAGTTAGGCACTGGAGTTGGTAAGAAAGAAATCGGATTATAAGAGAACCAAACCCATAGGTTTGAATTAAATTTTGCTCCTTTTGTTCATTTACAGGGTGTCATTGTTATAATTATTATTTTCTAAACTTTTTTTCTAAAGTTCATTTAAGCTATGCCAGAATAAACATTCGGAAATTGGACCTATCGTATGGTCAGATCATGTTAACTTTTTCTCTCACAACCCTAACAGCATCCTTAGAAAGAAAAACTAGGCAACATATATCACGTTTTTCTGAAAGGTGAAGCATAGATTCTGTCATAATTTTGATCATATTTATTAAAGTGATGTGAAGAGTGATGGTTTTCACCATAGTAAATTTCACTATGTGTTGCAAAAATATCTATTTCTTTTTTTTATTTATTTATTAATTTTTATTATACTTGTACAAGTTTTACAAGTATCAAAGAAATAGTAAACAATTGAGTTCAACATCATCCTTCATATACAAACCAAATTAGCGTGTCAAAATGTTAGTGTTTTACCATGTAGTTCGTTTCTCGATTTGATATGTTTACAGATTAAATCAAGCATTAATATATTTTTTAGTTGAGCTCAAAAATATCTATTTCTAAAGATCACCGAATGTAGAATAACCGTAATAGAGCAGTGAAGCCTTAAAAATTGCTTGAAAAATTGATAAAGAACCAAAAACAACGGTGCACATTCATAAATGACGACTAGGGTGCAAAGGAAGTAACAGATGGGAAAAAAAAATGATAGATTGACTAAGTTGCGCTCATATTAGATGACAGCGTTGGTGACACTTTGATAAATCACCTCCACTGATTTTGGGCATATTTCAAATATAATTTTTAATTGAAAACTTTGTAAAACAAGCTGTAATTTGAAAGTATTTTTTTCTTGCTGCCCTCTAATTGAATAGATAGGGAAAGGTCACTAGATCACGTTATCCATTTATAAATATACACTGTATATATATATATATTATCTGGGTTGTCTACTAAAATAAAAATTGTTGGGGAAATCAAAGTGACTTTTAAATAAAAGGCCAAAGTGGCCACGCTGGACGCATAGCTAGTTTGAATTTTTTTCAGCTATTGTGAACTTAAATTTTAAATTCACTTTGAATTAATTTTGAATTCCTGACAATTATCACTTTCTTTAATATCTGTGTATATATTGACTTACCAGCCTATTCCGCATGTCTGTTTCTGGGTTTCAAGGACATATACAGGGCCGGTTATTTGACAATTGAAATAAGTCTGGATGGTCCCAGTCTGTCTTTTTGTGACCAGGCAGACCATCTATTTCATTAATCCATTCACTGAGCATGTTTTATTTCTGATAAAGGGCATTGTATATTTTTAAACAAAACCAAATTAAAACCGCCTGTCTAACAAAGGAAGCAATTAGGTTTATCTTTGGATAATTCCCTGCACAATTTTGGAAGCCAGTGGCTCACAATGAGTGTAAGTAAAAGTCAGTTCAGTAAACTGCAAAGAAAGCCTGGTTGCATCTGACATATCTGACCCAATTACTTACGCTAAAATTTCAAGCATAAAGCAATATTTCAAGCTTAAGATGGCATTGCAGAGTTAGATTCCCCTGAATCATTTCTAGCACATTAGGACTTTACAGAAATAATGGGGGATGAGCTTTGAATTCGAGGACATTAATAGCCACAATAACAAATTCTGAAATGTTGTTTCTCCAAATTTTAACAACAAAATGGAATTGCCCTGCACAGCCCCTGCTTTTATTTGGTGCCCAAAACATTCACATAGTTTCAATGTAATACAAGGTTTTTATCAACGTTTTGATAAAGACTCTCAGGATTATTTATTTACTAATGTAAGGATCAAAGAAAATGTTAAACAAAATAGGAACCAAATATCCCGCTCCCGCTGTGGCAAACAAAGAGTTAAAAACCCTATTATACTCTTTAAACACGAATCCAACAAAAAGTCCCTCTGTGAAACAGGAGGAAGTGCCTCTATGGCATTAAATATATATATATATATATAAAAAAGAAAAACCTTTTATCCAATGCTGGGTCATCCATTTTTGTACTGTTATTTTTGGCAGAACCAGGACATTTTGCACCGCTCCAGTGCCAGTGCCCTCCTCTATTTCTTTGTTCAAACCTACAATTAGTCAGTGGTAATTCAATGGTTGGCATAATCTTGTTAAAATGTTTGTTTCAGGGGAGTAAAAAGTACTCCAGGCTTTCCAAAGGTTCTTCTTCACTCTATATACCAATCCACATGTATAGCTTGGAGGAAAGACGAGACAGGGGGGATATGATAGAAACATTTAAATACATAAAGGGAATCAACACAGTAAAGGAGGAGACTATATTTAAAAGAAGAAAAACTACCACAACAAGAGGACATAGTCTTAAATTAGAGGGACAAAGGTTTAAAAATAATATCAGGAAGTATTACTTTACTGAGAGGGTAGTGGATGCATGGAATAGCCTGCCAGCTGATGTGGTAGAGGTTAACACAGTGAAGGAGTTTAAGCATGCGTGGGATAGGCATAAGGTTATCTTAGATAAAATAGACTAATGAAAGTATTTAGAAAATTGGGCAGACTGGATGGGCCGAATGGTTCTTATCTGCCGTCACATTCTATGTAATGTTTCAGTTCCTGAACTTTCATGAATTATCAGTGAATTTAAAATTTAAGGTGAAACTAGACAAATTGGAAAAAATGCTCTAAACCATACTTTGCTTTCAGCTCCTCTGACTTTAAATTTGAAACTCACTCTGACCCTGTCTAAGTGTAAGTCATTACACATTTCCGAATGCAGGGCAGATGGATGAGTCCATTGTCGTTTATAAGACATTTAGCACTTGGCAGAAAACTTGAAATGCGTTGGATAGGATTGTTCCATAAGCTGGATTGAAGCCATTCCTATCTGGCTCTGCTCAGCAACATCACAATTTAATGAGATTGTGTTTTCACCTAAAGTTGGATATTTATAGTTAAACATACACATTTTTCTCTATCATTTTAAAATTGTGACACATTTCAGACTGCTAGGGTTGCAGCCAAATAGGCTTAGTAAAATAGTATTATTTATTTATTTTATGCCTTAAATCTCTAAAATCCCTAATCCTGCAAGCTGGTATATTTTCAAGATTCCCGTGACTGCAAAACACTATTTTATTTATCTGCAGTAAAATGACTGCTTGCAGCAATATCACAACTTTTCCCCTGGGAATTGTAGATCACGTTTCTAGTTGTACACGTCTTTGCAAAGTCCTAGGATCCAGGTGAATATAGAAAGGTTTAAAAGCTCTTCCAATACATTGTGAGCTATGCAGATTATTTCAGAATATGAACCGAGCGAAAATTCAATCGATCCTACTGAACACTCAATTTTAAATCTTTGCCCCAGATCGGCAGCATATTCTTGTTTCAAAGACATTTTAAACTCATTAACTACTGAGCTCTTTATATATATATTTATGTACAGATTTGTGATTAATAAAAAAATACAATTGTAAATGATAGCAGAACTTTTCAGAAATCTAGAAATCTTTGAGGATGTACTCAGTCCTTCCCATTACAGGGGCGCAGTTAGGTAGCAAAGACCAGGGACTTCAACCTAGGGTCCAAATTTATGCCCTCTCCCATGTATATTGACTCATTGCAAGGTGCAATATCAGTTTTGTGTGATGATATAATCAAAGTAAAAAAAAAAATAATAATAATAACGTGATCATGATTCCTACAATGTGAACAATGGCAATTAAATATTAAAGTAAGTCTGTTTGTGGGTATAAAGCCTCACATTCTGTTAAGACATTTAAATTGCATTTCAAATGTTAAAAAAAAGTGCCCTTTCTAGAGCCTACTTCCTCCCTTTGGATGCTGTTAATCCTGCCCTGTTCCTTGAGTCTTGTAGGTTCCTGTACAACTTTGATCGGGGTGACCTTGTGTGCAGTTTCTCTGAGTGGCACAAATGGCCCAACAAGAGCAAATGTTGAGAAATGAGTTTGTTTAATGCTCCGAAATATGGGATGATTTTTGTTGGCTTGTTTTAATATATGCAGGCAGGTTTTGTTTGCATGTCAATGAACAAACCTTTTACTCTGTGTGTATTTCTTATATAAATGTAAATATGTGTTAAGTTTTTGTTTCATTTTTTTAATAATCTAACTTATGCTTTAAATTGCTTTGACAAACTCTATTTTCTATTTTGCCATCTTTTGAGTGCAGTGATTTGCAGTTTGTGTGTTGTGATTTCAGTGATAATATACAGAAAATGTAAATGCTTTGATACTTTTCCCAGTCCGGCCTCTTGAAGTCTTTTGCAAACAGTGGAGTTTGGCTGGGGACTAGTGTCATAAAATACCACTGACAAAACGTCAAGCATCTTTAAAGAGACACTGTAATTTGACTCCATAAGATAAGAATATCACTGCGATCCCATTTAGAATGGTGCAGGGCATTAGTGCCCAAAGAACATCATTTCCGAAATTCAAAGATAACAGGTGCAACAGTCTACTCTCTGACTTAGACCGTGGATTTTCTATGACGTGGAGTTATATTTACTCTAAGCCAGACTTTGGCTATCTGAGACTGATAAGAGTTGAAATAAATATTGCATCCTGAAAGCAGACACCATAACTGTCCGTCAATACCTAATCCAAAATTTGCATTCATTCTAATGGCTACATTATGATTGGAACAGTAACAATACCATGTTTTAAACGATTTAGATGCATTGCTGAATCACTTGAATGTTGCTAATGTATCAACCTTGAATGTTTTCCTTTTTTTTAATGGATGCCTTTGCATATTATATAAATAATGTTGGGATGTTTTTATGCAATAATTTTGTAAAAAAAATTTTTTTGCTGCACATAGAAAAGTCATGTGGTCCTTATTTTTATTTATTTATTTTACAGCAATTTGTTGGTAATCAATTGCCAGGTTTGCTAACTGTATCTAAAGAGGTAACCACCTTCATGATATAGTCTTGGACAAATCTCATTAGATCATGGCTCATGACGGTCTTGGCACTCGGGGTGTCCTGAAGGGTTGAAATAGGCCAGTAATGGCTAACCTCGACACCATAAATTGTTTCTGGGCTACATTTCCCATGATGCTCAGCTTGCCTTTACAGTCTAAAAGCTAGCTGAGCATCATGGGAAATGTAGTCCAGAAACAATTTATGGTGTCAAGGTTAGCCATCACTGAAATAGGGTGAGGCACTCATTGCGTTAGTGCTAGTTATGAGAGGTCAGACAGGGATAGGCAGATGTAGAAAAACAAATGACCTTTGATAAGTTGCTAAGCTTTCCTAAAGACGTGGGTTTTTAGACATTTCTTAAAGGGCTACGAATGTCTACAATCCATGCATTGTAGAACTCCATAGCACAATGCGGACCGATTGAAAATACGGACTTGCTGCAGCCAATAATTTTGTGAACTTATAATATACACTTTTGTGATGATATTTTGTATGCTAATTTGTATTTTGCCTCCTAAATATATATTTCAACGTAATGAAAATGAAATGTGTTTTACACTGTGACAGCGAGTATGCCGACTAGCGAAACGGAATCCGTAAATACAGAAAATGTTGGTGGCGATGGAGAGGGTGGTGGCTGCTGTGGAAGCATCTGGTAAGTGTTTATTCATATACTTTTGAAATGTCCTTGTATTTGTTTAAAAGTACATAACCTGAATGTCATATTCATTTTAAAAAGGATAGTAGAGGAGGTGGAAAGGGCCAAGATTAAATTTGCAGAAATGCTCTTCTGATTATATCGAATGGCAGTGAGATCAGTGTAGGCCAATTTCAGGGTATTTCTTGATTATAACTTGACTGATGGTTGTCACTTTAAGGTCAACCGCCAGTCAGAACTATGAGGAGGGTTTTAGCATTAGAAGCTTACCTATATTTTGACCGAACCTTCCAAAAAGGGCCATAAGATAAACTAGACCAGGGGTAGGCAACCTACGGCACTAGTGCCATGCATGGCACTCAAGGTGTATTTGTACGGCACTCAAGCTTGTTAGAGCCAAACAGGCTCTGTCCTATCAGAAGTCTCAGTGACACTTCAGATATCTGCTAATACGTAAAGGTGGTGAAGAACAATCCTCAATTTATGCATTGCAGCACGTACAGAAAGTAATCATAGATCACTTCCTCCAAGCACTTGTGAATGGGAATCCACACTGTAGTAGAGCAGCCCGCAGCTGCTGTTGCAGCTCCTGTCCTTCACCTGTACCTGGTCAGCCTGGTCCACGCTGGACATCAGGGAAGCCACCCATACTGCTAGATATATACAGAGCTGCATAATAACCCTCCCTCATACAAATAATACAAACAGCCTACACACAAACATACACACAATCCGCACAACTCAACACCACTAACAATCCACGTACATGCACACAACCCCACATGCAGCCTCTCAAATACAATACCCCAAACAGCCCCTCACATACACACACTACCAAATACACAATGTGACAAATCCATCTACACACACACACATACAATTCCACAAGTAGCCCCCATACACAGCCCACATTCCTAGGTATCATACACGATACCACAAACGACTCATGAACATATACAATATTACAGCCCACATACGCACAAATACAAAGATACAAAGCAATTACAGTATAAATAACACAAGCAGAATATGGCAACATACACACCTCAATTAAAAAAAAAATAGGGCCGTCACGCTACGGGATATAACAATCCTATTTTGGCACAGTGCTGCTAAAAGGTTGCCTATTCCTGAAATAGACCATTCTTTGCTTATAAAAATTATGAAAATGTTCCTTTTATTTTAAAGGTTTTTCTGTCATAGTCAGTATCATGATAAAGAAGTAATTATGCCAAAAGAAGCCATGTTAGTTCACTTCAGAATTGTCTATAGTGGGAGATGTGGTGTCTGTTAGTGGCTCTCCCTGTATCCCTCTATTTACACTCATTTTCTTGTTTCATGTTAACTGCATGGTGTGTGATTTATTTGAAAAAAATACATTTTTAAGACGCACCCCAAATTACTTCCTTCAGCTACATTCCAGCAGACGAGTGAATGGCAAAATCCGCACAGGCCGAAACCTATATTAAAGAGCCATGCTGTTCTATTTTGGATATAAAAATGCCAGTGAATCACAGCATATGGTTTTAACCTCATTGCCACCTTGAACATACTCTCCATACTTAAAGGGAAAGATAGCCCCAAACAACTTTTAATATTCCAAAGGAATAGAGTGAATACCAATCAGCTTTCTAAATTTAATCTCTGGATTTTACTCAATGTTCCTTAAACATATAAGATAAAATAACACGGTGATGTTTATATAAAGTAAGACTGAATTGCAGAGAACACCGATGTGGTCATGTAGGTTTTATTGTGTTTCCCTTTGGGGGTTGCTAATCTGGTCCTTGATGCCGTTCAAGATTTTTAATTTAGTTAATTACTGACCAGAGAGTTGTTATGCATTAACGATCTTGAAAAATTGGAAATATATATATATATATATATATATATATATTTTATATTTTTAAAGTAAGCAATAAATAAAATTCTTCATACAAACATTGACAACAAAATTAGTAACACTATGGGGGTACATGAGATGTATATAATCAAATATACATTAACTTAATGTTTTACAAAAGATCTGGAGGCATATTATTACAGCTCTGCAGAAATAAGAATATTATTTAAAAAAAAAAAACATGAGAGAGAAATTAGAAATAAATACACCAGTCAAGGAACAAGGTAACAAAAATCTTCAACTAATGTAACTTAAAGGGGCACTGTAGGCACCCAGACCACTGTAGCTCATTGCATTGTGCCATGTCCCTTAACCCTACAGTAGTAATTATTGCAGTCTCTGAGAAACTGCAATAATTCCCTCTGAGGGTTAACTCCTCCTCTAGTGGCTGTCTACCAGACAACCACTAGAGGGAATTCCGAAATCCAAACGTACCGTTGGTCTGTTATCTGACGCTGGACATTCTCACGCTCTTCATGAGGACCTCCAGCTTTAGATTTTCCCCCATAGGAAAGCATTAAATAATTTCCTATGGGGAAATCCTAATGTGAGCGCGGTCATTGCCACGCATGTGCATTAGGTCTCCCCCGCCAACGGAGCCTGACCCATTGCTGAGGGACATCGGCGCTGGATTCAAGTAAGTGGCTGAAGGGAGGGTGAGGGGGGTGCGAGGGAGAGGGGGCACTGTAGGATTCTACAGTGCCCAGAAAACGGGTTTGTTTTCCTGGCACTATAGAATCCTTTTAACGTGAATTCAACACTATTTACAGTTCATTAAAACACTTTTGAATTCCTTCATACAAACAAGTTAATTTTTTTTTGTTTAGTTTTAACCTGTTTCATGTTGTTTTTCATATTCTGCAGTTGCAAACACTATAAAATAATGACTTCAGCAATGGAAAGATAACGCTTGAAGTGTTTTTTTAATTCATCTTCTTTACCATGCCTCTTTATTTCTTCTTTCTAGTTTGTCAATTTCAAAGTCTAAATGCAGGTATGTATTGCTATGAGGACGATCTGGAATATATACACTTATAATTCTGAAAAATACACAAAGATTGTTTTTGTAATTTCTTTACAATTAATAAAGGAACAATGCAATCCTTAATTACTATACTAAGTGACTAAGTTTGCCGTTTCCTATTTAAATTATGTCTATATGTGTTGCCTCCGTTATGAAATACATAAGTTACAGTGTATGGAAATCAAATATTTTTTCCACATCCCAGCTTGTTGTAAGGACTTTTTGCAATGAGTCAGTCTTGTGTTTTTAACTTAACATAACACATTTAATATTGAAAGCTTTTCTTGAGATTACGTATAGGAGAGCTAAAATGTTCCATTGGTTTCTCTTAAATGTGAATTTATGTTTTAATATCACTAGTCTATTATGGGATTAAGTTTCCATTTTATATTTATGTGTATTTTTCATCTTTATTGCTATACAAGCTTTTCTTGGTGTGAGATTTTGTGTTATTATTACCACCATTAATGTCCTGCCGACACATACAGCTCATAACTTAAAATGAAAACATATTTATCTATAGTAACATTTGTACTTAGCACATTGCTATTCTGTATCAGTTTATTTAATGCAGGCTTTTGCAGAATAACCTCTGGCTCTTGGACCATTATTGAATTTTATGCTGATGAGTGTCACAAAAATACAAAATTTATAATATGCCTTACTAAGATAATGTTTCTGTTCCAACCAATAGAGGCACATTTTAAATGACTTAGCTACGCAATTTTGAGTTAACAGCCACTATCCTAAAACTTTGTTAATTAACCTTTTACTTTTGAATGTCTTTTTGTTCCCTAGATGTAGTGATTGTTATCCTTTAATCGTTAAAGGGACACTCTAAGTACTAAAACAACTTTAGCTTAATGGAGTGATTTTGGTGTGTAGGTAATGCCCCTGCAATCTCACTGCTCGGTATCTGTCCAAGTTAAAGGGACACTATAGTCACCTGAACAACTTTAGCTTAATGAAGCAGTTTTGGTGGATAGAACATGCTCCTGCAGCCTCACTGCTCAATCCTCTGCCATTTAGGAGTTAAATCCCTTTGTTTATGAACCCTAGTCACACCTCCCTGCATGTGACTTGCACAGCCTTCCATAAACAGTTCCTGTAAAGAGAGCCCTATTTAGGCTTTCTTTATTGCAAGTTCTGTTTAATAAGGATTTTATCCCCTGCTATGTTAATAACTTGCTACACCCTGCAAGAGCCTCCTGTATGTGATTAAAGTTCAATTTAGAGATTGAGATACAATTATTTAAGGTAAATTACATCTGTTTGAAAGTAAAACTAGTTTTTTTTTCATGCAGACTCTGTCAATCATAGCCAGGGGAGGTGTGGCTAGGGCTGCATAAACAGAAACAAAGTGATTTAACTCCTAAATGACAGTGAATTGAGCAGTGAAATTGCAGGGTAATGATCTATACCAGTAGTAGTCAACCCTTTTCTACCTACCGCCCACTAATGCATCTTTTTGGTTGAAAAAACGTCCTTACCGCCCACCAGTTTTCGCGCAAATGCAGAATATTTTTAAGAAAGGAGGGTGTTTTAAAAAAAAAATAAATGTACGTAAATGTAAGTTAAGGTTTTTAACTTTATAAAGTTTCATGAGAAAACAATAAAGTAAATTGAAATTACCTTTACTAGTGATTAATGAGATCCTTGAGGTTGATGCTGCGAGACTAAATATTTGAACTCTGGTTCGATTTTCGTAAGGAACAAACGAAGGTCTCTTTCAGTGATATTCAGACGACTTCTCTGTTTGCGCATAATATGATTTCTCATTTGTGCGTCAGCTCATCTCCTCTCCCTCCTCAATTCCCCTCCCCACCTTTTTTTCCCCTTTTTTCTATTTTTTAACCTTCCTTATAGCAATGCCCAGTAGGAAGGCTGAGCTAGGTAGCCCACTTACTATAGTCCACTATAACAGACAGGCACACATACAAGACACACATACAAGACACACACACAAAGACACACACACAAAGACACACACACGCACACAAAGACACACACACACATACAAGACACACACACACATACAAGACACACACACACACAAGACACACGTACAGACACATACACACATACACACATACAGACACACAAGACACACATACATACACACACAAAGACACAGACAGGCACACATACATACATACAAACAGACAGGCACACATACAAACAGACACACACAGACATGCACACACACACAAGACACACATACAGACACACATACGACACACACACATACAGACACACATACGACACACACACACACACACACATAGGACACATACAGACAGACAGGCACACACATACATACACACACACAAAGACACAGACAGGCACACATACACACACATACATACAAACAGACAGGCACACATACAAAGAAACAGACACACACGGACATGCACACACACATGCAGACACACATATAAGACATACATAGACACACACACAAGAAACACATACAATGACACATACATACAAAGACAAGACACACATATATACAGACAGACACATACACACACACAAGACATACATACAAAGACACATACAGACAGACACACACAAGACATACAAAGACACACACACACACACAAGACATACCTACAAAGACACACACACACAAACAAACACACACATTATATTTAAGTCACCCTCCTGTTTCCTACCTTTAAGGTGCAGGAGGGTGACTTCCCCTGGGGTCCAGTGGTGGCTCAGGTGGATGGGAGTCAGAGTTCCCACTCTGACTCCCTCTGCTTCCTCCCGCGCGGCTCTCAATTTTAGCTGGGAGGAGTGACCGGGGGAATCACTTCCTCCCAGCTCTGTGATGTCATCACAGGGGGCCCGGTCACGCTGTTAAAGCGCCCAGCGCTGACCGGGCCCCCTTACAATCCGCATCCATCGGGTGACCCTGACAGCATGGGCCACCCGATGGACACTTTGGAAGGCGGCCCCGGCGGTTTACCGCGCGGGCCAGAGCCGCAAATGGTCACAGCGGTACCCAGTCGCACGGGTACCGCCGGCTCGCACCCGCCGCCCGCACTATCAACCTGGAAATCCCTACCGCCCACCTGGAATTCTAAAACGCCCACTAGTGGGCGGTAGGGACCAGGTTGACGAACCATGATCTATACACTAAAACTGCTTTATTTAGCTAAGGTAATTTAGGTGACTATAGTGTTCCTTTAAGACTTAAATCACATTGTTTATGCAACACCTCCACTGCATGTGACCTTCACATTCTCCATACATATTTAATGTAAAGAAAGATCTAATGATTAAACTTCCTTCATTTGCACAGTCTGTTTAATTTGGAATGTATTATCTTCAGTGCTCTTAATTGCCTGCTGGAGCTTCCTGTTTGAATAAAGTTCAATAAACAGAGCAGGAGATAAAAACACCTAACGTAAGCACACTGTCCTGTAACATCTGATTGAAAATAAATTTTCTCTATGAAGCTGTGTTAGTCACAGTCAGGAGAGGTGTGGCTAGGGCTGCATACACATAAATAATTTAACTCCTAAATTGCAGAGAGGCTAAAGGGGCATGTGTAGCGGTACTTACCCTTTCCAGGGGCCGGCCGGGCTCCTCTGTTCGGCCGGGCTCCTCTGTTCATCCGAAGGTCACGTGTCCCGCCTGACTCTAAGAGCGCACCGCGGGTCTCGGGCGCGCTCTTAAAGGGACAGTGGGAGCCTAAATTGGAAAAGGCCTCCCATTGGTCCCTGTCATGCCACACTCCCCATACACTTACCTTTTGGGGGCGTGGAGATGACAGGGACCAATCAAAATAGTTGTTTAGTTAATTATACTCACTTTTTTCCCTTGGTTCCTTGCCCTATCGTGGTTTCTGTTTCAGTTCCCTTTAGCGCTTGTTGTATTCAGTTGAGTTCCTTCGTACTTGACCTTGGCTTTGTTTTCTGACTACGTTATTTCTTTATCCTTATCTGTTCTGTTTGCCGGCTTGCTGTTTACTGTGTACCAGACCCCAGCTAGTCCTAGTTTATGCTGTCTCTTTGTGCCCTTGATCTCGGATCGTTCCTGACTCTGTACTTCTCCTATATACATCGAGTCCGGCCACTCTAAGGACCGGTAGACGTATCTCCACTCTGTGTTGTCTTCTGTTTAGCTGAATCCTGCTTGTTGGGGTATATTTTCGTTACAGCATGAACCAGCGGGACCACACACTGGGACCACACCCTAAAAAGTCCTATTGGGTGGCCCATGCTCTTAGGGCCTCTTGATGGGCATTCTCAGGGGCCCGTTGTTCACTGCAGCCCTTTAAAAGCGACCGGTCCCTCTAACATCGGTAGCTAGTGCTGGGAGTAAGTGAATGCAGGTCACTTGCTCCCAGCTACCATACATGAAGGCATGCAGGAGTCAGGGAGAGGAGGGGTGCCAACTGACTCCCAACAGCCCAGCCAGCAAAAGCCACCCTCCTGCACCCACAAGGGAGGAACAGGAGGGCGACTAAAAGATGACCAACATGGGAATCTATATGTTTGTCATTGTGTGTGTCTGTATGTGTGTCAGTGTGTGTATTTGTATCCATATGTATGTCAGTGCATGTGTGTGTGTATCTGTGAATTGTGTATCTGTATGTATGTCAGTGTGTCTGTGTATCTGCATGCGTGTAAGTGTATATTTGTGTATCTGCATGTGTGTCAGTGTTTGTATCTATGTGTCTGTATATCTGCATGTGTGTCCGTGTTTATATCTATGTGTATGTGTATCTGCATGTGTGTTAGTGTTTGTATTTTCGTGTCTGTGTGCCTGTATGTAAGTCAGTGTATGTATCTATGTGTCTGCATGTGCTTGTGTATGTGTCTGTGTATCTGCGTTTGTTAGTGTACCTGTGTATCTGTTTGTGTGTCAGTGTGTGTGTCTGTGTGTGGCATTGGATGTGTATATGTCCATTCATCTCATAAGTCAAACGCCAACAATAAACACAAATAAACCTGTGCATTCAAACATCAACACTGCATACAAACACACATCTGTATTAAAACCTCAACATTATATATAAACACACCCCTGCATTCAAAAACCAACACTACACACAAATTCACGCCTGGCACACACAAACACTGCTCAGTGCTAAATACAACCCTGCAAGGATTGCACATGTTAGAACTTGTGGACTATCGTGGAACATGTATAATGAACGGTAATCTATCTTTTGGCCACCTTGCAATCTGTTAGTTCAGCCATTAGCATCATCTATATGCTAAAACTAGTTAGTGGAGCTAAAGTTGTTTTGGTGCTTCGAGTGTCCCATATACTCTTATCTCACTGTCACCAAATCACTAAATATTGGTTCTCATTATCTATCTAGACATCAATATATTAAGATGGTGCCAAGATGGGATGTCTGGGTGGGGCATATTTGTAAATAAATATACAATTCAATTTTATTTTAACAGATCACCTTGTATAAGCCAGTTTATAATATCTGCGCCAGTAGAAGGGTATAAACAATAAAAATAGTCCAAAATAGGGGTAAAATATCAAGTAAAGTCTTAGCTTAATAGATCTTCTTTAGACAGATGGTCTGTATAATGTTGGATGGAGAACGGTATCCTTGTTATCCTTCCTCAGGTGAGTCCAATATCATGAAAGATAAAACAAATAACCAAAAATAGTGTGATAAATTCACTAAAGTGAGAAAAATATAAAAGAGTAGTAAAGCACTCACATTTGATAGAGCTATAGCTAGCTCTAGTATGGATCGCGTACAGCGGTTTAGATCCCCGCTTGTAGGATATACTGCAGCTTTGTCTTTTTCTTCAACGGAGAAGTGTCACTCAAAGAAAATAAAAACACAACCAATAGTGTTCTCTGTGATAAAATAATATGGAAATAAAACAAATAAAATAGTACTCACAAGGATGGAGCAGGCTTACTGCTCCTTGATGATAGCGTAGGTGGAATAATCCCCACCAAGGATTGCTTGGAGTTCCGAAGTAAAAAATGCCAGGTAAAAAGTAAATAGAATGTGTATAAAGATTAATGGCACAAACGTAAAAAGTGACCAAAAAATCTTTAATATATAAAATACACAATTTAAAAGTCCATAAACGCGTTTCGCCTACAATGGCTTTATCAATATGGAATAAAACATAAACCTGGCAGGGTGACTTTAAATAAGAATACAGATGTTAAAAAATGGCGCCTAAAACAGAGGTTAGCCAATCAGATTGTAAGAAAATTCAATACATTAAAACATTAAAATAAACAGTTAAAATAACATAGAATTCAAATAATCTTTTGTTGATAATACTGGCAATTGAATATAATTGCCTAGAGTAAAAAACGAGCGTTATTTTGCCTAATACCAATATAAACACCGGCGGTCACGTGGATTTTCAACCGCTAAGTGTTGTGGGAAATGTAGTAATGTTGGTGCGATCGCGCGCATGCGCATTGACGCGCGTGCGCATAAACAAATAGCCGGCAAAAGCCACTAAGAATTATGGGGGTTGTAGTAGTATGCGCGCACGCGTTCTGACTCGCGTGCGCGCATGCGCATAGTGCGATAGCCGGCGAGAGGGCAGGGAGAGCACACAATGATGTGAACACCAATGACGGATAAGTGGGCGGGGAATATGTTAGTATGGAATCGGCTAATACAGCCGAACTTATATTATGTAGAGGCTTTAGCCATGGGGGAAATAAAAATATGGCAATAATATAAGAAAGCATAAAAATACAAATATATAAAAAAAAAAAAAAAAAAAAGCATAAGACCAAAAGAGCATAAAACAACATAAAAAGACATGAAAGACACAGTACTTCAAATAAAATTAAACAAATCAAAGTCTGAGTTTAAACCTTGAGGTGTCAGTGTTTTAAGCTCATATACCCATTTCATTTCTGTTCGTCCCAAGATGTTTTTTATGTCCCCACCTCTCCAGGGAACAGAACATTTCTTAATACCTATACATTTTAGCAGTTTTGGATCTTTATTATGTATGAGAAAATGTTTGGATACTGAATGATTCAGATATCCATTTTTAATGTTTCTGCAATGTTCACTTATTCTTATTTTGAAGCACCTTGTGGTCATTCCAACATACTGGAGGCCACAAGGGCATTCGAGCAGATAAATAACATTTTTTGTTGTACAGTTAATAAAATCATCAATTTTATAAACCTTATTTGTTACTTTAGAGGTAAAATTGGTTATTTTAGATGGTAACGATGAGTCAGTAGTTTTACAAACTATACATAATTTGCATTTGCAAAAAATTTTTGCAAATGCAAATTATGTATAGTTTGTAAAACTACTGACTCATCGTTACCATCTAAAATAACCAATTTTACCTCTAAAGTAACAAATAAGGTTTATAAAATTGATGATTTTATTAACTGTACAACAAAAAATGTTATTTATCTGCTCGAATGCCCTTGTGGCCTCCAGTATGTTGGAATGACCACAAGGTGCTTCAAAATAAGAATAAGTGAACATTGCAGAAACATTAAAAATGGATATCTGAATCATTCAGTATCCAAACATTTTCTCATACATAATAAAGATCCAAAACTGCTAAAATGTATAGGTATTAAGAAATGTTCTGTTCCCTGGAGAGGTGGGGACATAAAAAACATCTTGGGACGAACAGAAATGAAATGGGTATATGAGCTTAAAACACTGACACCTCAAGGTTTAAACTCAGACTTTGATTTGTTTAATTTTATTTGAAGTACTGTGTCTTTCATGTCTTTTTATGTTGTTTTATGCTCTTTTGGTCTTATGCTTTTTTTTTTTTTTTTTTTATATATTTGTATTTTTATGCTTTCTTATATTATTGCCATATTTTTATTTCCCCCATGGCTAAAGCCTCTACATAATATAAGTTCGGCTGTATTAGCCGATTCCATACTAACATATTCCCCGCCCACTTATCCGTCATTGGTGTTCACATCATTGTGTGCTCTCCCTGCCCTCTCGCCGGCTATCGCACTATGCGCATGCGCGCACGCGAGTCAGAACGCGTGCGCGCATACTACTACAACCCCCATAATTCTTAGTGGCTTTTGCCGGCTATTTGTTTATGCGCACGCGCGCACGCGCGTCAATGCGCATGCGCGCGATCGCACCAACATTACTACATTTCCCACAACACTTAGCGGTTGAAAATCCACGTGACCGCCGGTGTTTATATTGGTATTAGGCAAAATAACGCTTGTTTTTTACTCTAGGCAATTATATTCAATTGCCAGTATTATCAACAAAAGATTATTTGAATTCTATGTTATTTTAACTGTTTATTTTAATGTTTTAATGTATTGAATTTTCTTACAATCTGATTGGCTAACCTCTGTTTTAGGCGCCATTTTTTAACATCTGTATTCTTATTTAAAGTCACCCTGCCAGGTTTATGTTTTATTCCATATTGATAAAGCCATTGTAGGCGAAACGCGTTTATGGACTTTTAAATTGTGTATTTTATATATTAAAGATTTTTTGGTCACTTTTTACGTTTGTGCCATTAATCTTTATACACATTCTATTTACTTTTTACCTGGCATTTTTTACTTCGGAACTCCAAGCAATCCTTGGTGGGGATTATTCCACCTACGCTATCATCAAGGAGCAGTAAGCCTGCTCCATCCTTGTGAGTACTATTTTATTTGTTTTATTTCCATATTATTTTATCACAGAGAACACTATTGGTTGTGTTTTTATTTTCTTTGAGTGACACTTCTCCGTTGAAGAAAAAGACAAAGCTGCAGTATATCCTACAAGCGGGGATCTAAACCGCTGTACGCGATCCATACTAGAGCTAGCTATAGCTCTATCAAATGTGAGTGCTTTACTACTCTTTTATATTTTTCTCACTTTAGTGAATTTATCACACTATTTTTGGTTATTTGTTTTATCTTTCATGATATTGGACTCACCTGAGGAAGGATAACAAGGATACCGTTCTCCATCCAACCTTCTACAGACCATCTGTCTAAAGAAGATCTATTAAGCTAAGACTTTACTTGATATTTTACCCCTATTTTGGACTATTTTTATTGTTTATACCCTTCTACTGGCGCAGCTTTTATTTTCTATTTTTTCATTGTGTTTTAAGGGTTTTGAGGGATTCCCTTTTAAGTTGCTGCCTTGCCCTGGTTTTAGCGCTAACCCCGTATTTCTTTTTTAGTTTATAATATCTGTCTATAAAATGAACCTCTTTCCCTCTTTTCTCAGTCGACGGTGGCGCCGTTGGAACCGCTTTAATCGTAGAAGATGTAGAGCTGCTGTGAAATCTGTTTCTTTTTATTGGCTGGTCATTATTTTAGTATTTCTTAATACACTAACCATTTCATCGGAGCATTACGACCAACCTGTGTGGTTGACACAGGTACAAGGTAAATACATTCCTATACTCTCTGTCCATACAATTACATTTGGAAATATTTGGACACTGACAGAAGTTTTGTAATTTCAGTTTAACAAATAAAAAAAAACACAACTCTTAAATAATGACTATGGGCTTAACCCACCCTCTCAGCTTTAATTTGAGGGTATCCACATCAAAATTGGAAGAAGGGTTTAGGAAGTACAGATTTTGAATATGTAGTCCCATTTTTTTCAAGTGACCAAAAGTAATTGGACAATTGACTCAAAAGCTGTTTCATGGATATGTGTGGCTATTTCTTCATGAATTAAGCAGGTAAAGTGACTGGATTTGATTACTGGTGTGGCATTCACATCTGAAAGCTGTTGCTGTGATCCCACGACATATGGTCAAATGAGCTCTCAATACAAGTGAAACTGGCCATCCTTTGGCTGCAGGAACATTAGGAGTGGCCAAGTGGGCAGTTTGGTAGATTCTGAGAAAAAAAAAAGAATTTACAGGTGAGCTCTGCAACACAAAAATACCTGGACCTCCATGTAAAACAACAGTGGTGGATAATCCTAGGATCCTTACCATGGACACAACCACAACATCCAGCCAAGTGAAGAACACTCATTATCCAAGTCTTCCATGGAGATAAGACTTCATGAGAGCAAATAAAGAGGGTTCACCACAAGTAGCAAACCATTCATAAGCCTCAAGAATAGAAAGCCCAGATTAGACTTTGCCAAAAAAAAAAATCTTAAAAAAGCCAGTCCCATTCTGGACATTCTAGCATTATTTGGACAGATTATTATTATTATTTTATTATTTATATAGCACCAACAAATTCCGTAGCGCTGTACAATGGGTGGACTAACAGACACATAATTGAGATCAGACCACTGGACGTACAGGAACAGAGGGGGTTGAGGGCCCTGCCTGATGAGCTTACATGCTAGTGGGAGTGGGGTATAGGGACACAAAGGGTTAAAGTAGGGGAATTAAATAGTTTGTTAGAGAAGGGTTTATTGAGTGCTTGGTAGGTCATTTTTGACAGTTGCAGGAAAGGAGTCATGGGGTGGGGGATGAGAAACCTGCTGACAGTTTAATTGATACGCTTTAATGAAGAAGTGAGTTTTCAAAGATTTTTTTGAAGGAGTGGAGGCTGGGTGAAAGTCTGATTGAGGAGGGAAGGGAGTTCCACAGAATAGGTGCAGCCCTGGAGAAGTCTTGAAGGCGAGCGTCAGAGGTGGGGATCCAGGCAGAGGATAGGCGTAGGTCTTGGGCTGAGCAGGGGTCTCGACGGGACATACTTGTGTATGAGGGAGGATAGGTATGTTGGAGCAGCATTATGAAGATGAAACCAAGATCAAGCTGTACTAGAGTGATGGGATGAAAAACGTATGGAGAAGGCATGGAATGGCTCATGATCCGAAGCATATTACATTATCTGTCAAACACGGTGGAGTTAGTGTGATGGCATGGGCATGCATGACTTCTAATGGCACTGGGTCACTATTGTTTATTGATGTGACAGAAGCATCCGGATGATGATTTTGAAGTGTATAGGGATATATTGTCTGCTCAGATTCAGCCAAATTCAGTGAAGTTGGTTGGACGGCGCATTACTTTGCAGATGGATAATGACCCAAAACATACTGCGAATGCAACCCTGGAGGTATTTAAGGCAAAGAAGTGATATATTCTGCAATGGCCAAGTCAATCACCTGATCTTAACCCGATTGAGCATGTGTTTCACTTGCTAAAACAGATGAAGACAGCTGGAGGAAAAGCCTGGCAGAGAATCACAAAGGAAGAATCCCAGTGTTTGGTGATGTCCATGTCTTCCAAACTTCAAGCAGACATTCTTCACTTCAAGCAGCCTGCAAAGGATTCTCGACAAACTATTACAATTTTACATTTTATCTATGATAGTCTTAATTTGTCCAATTACATTTGAGCCCCTGAAATAAGGGGACTGTGGATGGAAATGCCTGCAATTCCTTCGCGTTTCATACAATATTTTTGTTCATCCCATTGAATTAGCCTGCACTGCTGTTGCATCTCGATTATTTCACTTCAAATCCTTTGTTGTGGCATACAGAGCCAAATTATGAATATTGTGTCAGTGTCCAAATATATCCTGATCTAACTGTGTATGTTGTCCTCTTTCAGTAGTTGTAAGTATGGGCATTGAAAACATTATGAAACGGCGAGTTTCTTTTGTGGAATGGAGGCTAAATGGCATATTCCCTTGAGCGAATTTAGATTCTTCTTAGAAGTATGCAGATTCTACAAGTGTATGAGCAGATTCTCATTATGAGCAAGCAGATATTGTGAGTGAATTGGCATCTTCTCACTCTCTCACAGTGGACATGTAAATTGATGGGCTGTTTTGTTTGAAGGTCAGGGCTTTTTATTCAGCCAGTTTGGAGAGGACTCAATCATACTTGGCATTATGATACAACCTTGGTTGGGTGTTTTTTTTTTCTTTTCTTATATATACTTTCTAAAATCCCTGCTTTTTATAGAAGTATATTTGAATTCCTCTTTTCAAATTATCAAGGCTTTTGACAATATTTTATTTAAAATACCTTTTTTTTCAGATATTGCCAATAAGGTGCTACTGGCATGCTTTACTTGTGAAATGCTGGTGAAGATGTACAGCCTAGGCCTACAGGCTTATTTTGTCTCCCTTTTTAATCGATTTGATTGTTTTGTGGTATGCGGGGGTATAACTGAAACCATTCTGGTGGAGTTGGAAATCATGTCACCCTTAGGTATATCAGTGTTTCGATGTGTTCGCCTTCTTCGGATTTTTAAAGTCACAAGGTAAGAACATATAAATACTTTGTACCATTACGATGCATGCAAGTATTGCGTACATGGTGCAATACAGTATATGTAGATGTGTATACAAAGTGTATGCAAAGGATCATATAGAACAATGTGCATGTAACTGTACCATAGCACACCCACAGTACCATACAATTCATTAAATATTGTGTAATGTAGAATGCATTATGTTTAAATTCCATGCACATTAAAACAACTGTACATTGTAATACAGGGTATAATAAATACTGTCATCCATAATTAATGTGTTTTTTATTGCTCTGTTATCTAATGTAAAACAGTTTTTCTGGTAAGAAGTCTATTAAATATTAATTATGTTTACCCTCTCTTTTCACAGACATTGGGCATCTCTCAGCAACCTTGTAGCATCTTTGCTAAACTCAATGAAATCCATTGCTTCCTTACTTCTCCTGCTCTTCCTCTTCATCATAATCTTCTCTTTACTGGGGATGCAACTTTTTGGGGGGAAGTTTAATTTTGATGAGACACAAACAAAAAGAAGCACGTTCGATAATTTTCCCCAGTCTCTTCTAACAGTGTTCCAGGTAACTTTTCCCATTCTTCACCAATCTTATAATATCAGAAGTGTCATTTAGTCCTCAAAGGAAAGGAATCCTGACAGTTCTATCTCTAGCCTAAATGGAAAGAACAACTTGTGTGTTTGTGTGTCACAATAAAAAAAAATAAAAAGCAAAAAAAAAAAACTCTAACCTAGAATACTGTATTTTTTAAAATGACATATACCAGGGCCGGATTAAGAGCACAGTGGGCCTGGTGCTGACAATTACGATGGGCCTAATTATGGAATCTTATCGACCAAAAACACTAAAACAGTCATACCTCCCAAGCGTCATGTATCTGATGGAGATGGTGCTGGAGGGAAACTCATAGGATGCAGCTATAAGAAAAGACATACTCTATGCTAATCTCTCTCTAACTTATGCTTTCATCTTTCAAGTAAATCCATAACCCCTAACAGCAGTGTCCAGTGAAGCAGGAAGTCAATGGGTGGGGTAAAAGGGTGTGCCACTGGCACGAATCACGTTACCAGACCCGCCAAAAGGGGGTGAACATGCCCAAAAAGGGGGCATGTTTGTCCAAAGAATTGGACAAAAATTGGAATGCATGTCAGGCTGCCTGCCAATCCTGCAGGCTGTCCAACTAAGGGCATACTATGCAGGCAGCACCCTGAGCTTGACATAAATGCGTCTAATGATGCACTCACTCCATGCTTTCTAAGGACTGAACCCTAGCACTCGCTGGTCCACTTGTCTCCTTACCTTCTTACTAGCAGGCAGAAGTTCCTGGTATATTGTCTGAGACAGAGAAAAGGTGTATGTAGTGAGTATAGAAGAAAGGGGACACATCACAGTGTTAGAGAGACCAACGTCTGCATTACCTAAACTAATTTTATTGTCAGCCACTCCACACAAGTTTTGTTCCTATACATCTCTCTTAAGCTTCCAAACTTAAAGGGACACTATAGTCACCAGAACAACTACAGCTTATTGTGTTTTTTATTGCTCTGTTATCTAATGTAAAACAGTTTTTCTGGTAAGAAGTCTATTAAATATTAATTATGTTTACCCTCTCTTTTCACAGACATTCCAGTCAGGCTTTTTGCAGTAAACACTGTCTTTTCAGAGAAAATAACTCCACTGGTTGCTCCTTAGATGGCTGCTAGAGGTGCTTCCTGGGGCAGTACTGCCTAGTGTACAGCACTGCCATTCAGTGTCTCCACCCTCTGCATGCAGACACTGAACTTTCCTCATAGAGATGCATTGATTCAATCTTTATGAGGAGATGCTGATTGGCCAGGGCTATGTTGGACTTGTGCTGGCTCTGCCCCTGATCTGCCTAGTTGACAGTCTCAGCCAATCCTATGGGGAAGTATTGTAATTTGCTCAGACCACCACTTCTGATGATGTCAGCAGACAGTCAGTTCAGAGGCAGAGCCAGCAGCTGCAGACTTGAATACAAGTAATATTTTGCTATATTTAGGGAGGCAAGAAGGGGCCAGGGTGGTGGTTTTAACATAATAGGGTCAGAAATACATGATTGTGTTCCTGACCCTATAGTGCTCCTTTAAGCAAGAGTATGTGAAGAATAGTTAAGGAGGTTGCCACCTTTCTTGGAAAAAAATACTAGCCTTGATCATTTGTATAATTAATTAGTTATGCGTGACATCACATGATGTAAATCACAAGGAGTGACATCAGAGTAAATTCTGTAAAATCATCAACAAACTACTCAGTTTGATTCTGCTGTATAGATGGATTGCTCCCACTGTCTACCTGTCTCCCAGTATCTCAGTCTCGCAAGTCACCCAGTGTCTCAGTGTCCCTATGTATCACAGTGTCAGTGTCCCCATGTTGCCAAGTCCCCTAGTCTCCCAGTGTCTCAGTGTCCCCATTTCTCCCAGTGTCCTAATGTCTGTGTGTCCCCATGTCACTAGGATACTGGGAACACAGTGAGACATGGGGACACTGAGACATGGGGACACTGAGACATTTAGGGAAACTGGATGAAATGGGGACACTGAGACACTAGGGACACAGACACTGGGAGACATGGGGACACTGAAACATTTTAGGACACTAAGACACTAGCGACACAGAGACATGGGAACACAGACACTGGGAGACTAGGGGACACTGGGGACACTGGCTGGGAGACATACACTTGGGGCACTGGGAAACATGGGGACAGTTGTGGACATAGACATGGGGACACTGGGACATATAGGGACACTGGGAGACATGGGGACACTAGGCACACTGAGACACTAGGAACACATACACTGGGAGGCATGGGGACACTGAAACATTTGGGGACACAGAGACATGGGAACACAGACACTGGGAGACTAGGGGACAATGGGAGACTAGGGGACACTGGCTGGGAGACCAACACTTGGGGACACTGGGAGACATGGGGACAGTTGTGGGCATAGACATGGGGACACTGGGTCATATAAGGACACTGGGACACATGGGGACACTAGGCACACTGAGAGACATGGGACACATACACTGGGAGACTTGGGGACACTAGGGACACTGGCTGGGGGACATGGGGACACTGGGAGACATGAGGACATAGTGTCTCCGTGTCCCAATGTCTCAGTGTCTCCCAATGTCCCTATGTCTCACAGCATCCCCATGTGTCTCAGCATCCCCATGTGTCCCAGTGTCTCCAAGTGTCTCAGTGTCCCCATGTTTTCCAGTGTCCCCAAGTGTCTCAGTGTTCCCAGGTCTCCCAGTGTATGTGTCCCCATGTGTCCTAGTGTCTCAGTGTCCCCTAGTGTCTGTGTCCCCATGTGTCCCCTAGTGTCTGTGTCCTCTAGTGTCTCAGTGTCCCCATATGTCCCCTAGTGTCTGTGTCCCCTAGTATCTCAGTGTCCCCAAGTGTCTCAGTGTTCCCAGGTCTCCCAGTGTCTGTGTCCCCATGTGTCCTAGTGTCTCAGTGTCCCCTAGTCTCTGTGTCCCCATGTGTCCCCTAGTGTCTGTGTCCCCTAGTGTCTCAGTGTCCCCATATGTCCCCTAGTGTCTCAATGTCCCCTAGTGTCTCAGTGTCCCCATGTGTCCCTGCTGCTCCCCCCTCTCTCACTTACCTGAGCTGTAGAGCTGCTGTCTGGACTCTGTGCTGTGTTGCTGCTCCCCCACGGATCATTGAGTAGTAGAGAAAGGCAGGGATATGCTGTAACTTCCTATCCCTGCCTCTCTCCACACACAGTGACCCCTACTGGCTAGTGCTGGTATTGCAGAGTAATCTCCATTTATTCTGAGAAAAATACCTGCATTTGTATTGCCGGTATTACTGCAATACCGGCACGGCCAGGCAGTTTCAAATACCGGCTTTGCCAGTAAAATACCAGTCAGGTGGCAAACCTAAAAGTAGTGTGTAAAAAAAAAATATATATATATATATATATATATATTTTTTTTTTTTATATGGGCCTATTCCATCGGCCTGGGCCTGGAGCTGCAGCTCCATCAGCCCCTATGTTAATCCGGCCCTGACATATACAATACAATACCTTGGCATCTATTTAAAGGATTCATCATTGTCCCTCCTATTCTAACCTATTTGACTCCCATATAATCTATGCAAACCCAAGAAGCTTTAGATTTTTTTCTGTGATCATCACTTTGAAGTATTTTACAGCTATAAAACAAAGACAAATTGTTTATTTTTGTACATTTTGGCATTTGTTCCCTTTAGTATCCCTGTGCAAAATCTCATAGAATATCTCCATCTATTGCTTTTCTGTCCAGAAGCTTTTTTTTTTAGGTGTCGTGCAAATGGGTTTTTGTCCCCCCTTCTTCCATTCATTCTTTATGCGTCTTGTATTTTTAGAGTCAATTTTTGTTTTACCCTCGGAGAAACAAAAATAGAGTGCTTGCGATCTATGCTATTTAATGTGTTTAGATGTTCTTTGTATTGAAATAACTGCCTATTTATGGAGACAATACTATCCCTGCAGTTATATTTAGTTCAACGAAACACTTCATTTAACTCTAGAGTTATTTGAAATAACTAAAGAATTAAACAAAGGCAGTTTTTTTCTGTCTTTTGTGTTCAAAGCCTTTCGGTACAGTAGTTTTATTATAAAATTAGCATCACAGAAGGTGAGAGATAATTGTAAACAAAAACTATTATTATAAGCGATAAAACTCTTGGCAGTCACAAGTGAAAAATGAATTTTCCCTTATTTACAGGACTAAACCTCATTTATTGCTAATAATATATGTGTGTATTTAATCTGCAATTTACTGCAAATACCATAACATTTGTCTTCAACTGTGTATTGGTTTTAAATTATTCACAACATGTTTTCTGTTAGATTTTAACAGGCGAGGACTGGAACGCTGTAATGTATGATGGCATAATGGCTTATGGTGGTCCTTCGTCATCAGGGATGATAGTTTGTGTCTACTTCATAATCCTGTTTATTTGTGGTAACTGTATCCTTTACTCTGGTTAACATTCTATTTTAACAAATTAAATTTACACCACCTGACATTGAATAGAAACACTTTACGCAAATAATTTTCTGTGTTCATTGATATATGCAGCAAATCTAAATATGTTCTCTGTTAAATTCTCTACGTAATCCACAAAAACCACCAAAGACAACTAGACCACTTTATCTCAATTGGCACAGTGGTCCTGACGTTTATCCCACAATTTGGTAGCTCTTTTCAACCTTTTCATACATACATTAAACTTTCCACTATTCCTTCTTATTTTTCTCTTGTCCCACTTTTCGTACTCTATCACTTCCATCGTTCCACCTTGTGGGTCCATTTTATCTCTATAATCCAAAATAGCAGATCCTATTGTTTGACGTTTCAAACCCATAGTGTGTATTCTTCATTTTAGTGTCAAGAGACTCTGTTCCTTGGACAACAAAAATAAATTCTTAAAGTTACACAGTAAGGATTGGAAAACATTAAGGCAAAGGCTAAACTTACAATGTTCTTAACATATTTTCAATTAGATATCTTGTTAAATGTCTTCTTGGCTATTGCTGTGGATAATCTAGCAGATGCAGAAAGCCTGAACACGGCTCAGAAGGAAGCAGCTGAGGAGAAAGAGAAAAAGAAAAGTGCTAGGTAAGGTGGGATATTTCGAGCTTCGTTCCCCAAGTTCAGTTAATATGAACAATGGTCTTCCACTATCCTTGAGGAACTCATTCAGAGGAATAACAACAATATTTTCCACTAGCTTTGGACAATTTGTGCAGAACCATCTGTTTACCCGTGTGCTCTGTTTAACTCTTCAGTGCAACATCTTTGAACTTCTTGTGTCCACATTGGGCAACCCACGGACCACTCTCTCCTGTAATATTACATTTAATAACAATGAGCAAGGTTTTTTTTGTTTTGTTTTTTATCTCAAGGAAAGAAAGTCTGGAGAATAAAGATGAAAAATCAGACAACGATCGTAAGAAAGTGCCAGACTCTAAGGTAACAAAACACGGATGATGTTCCCATCATGCATGGTGTCCATTTCACCATTATGTTTTTATGATTAACGTTGGTGTGTAATTAGTTGGTCCGGTTGTATTCTGCTCTGCTTGTCTTTCCATTTGTATCTCCATCTCATGTTGTCTATATTCCTATGATTTGTTTCCTGTGCTTCTTAAACTGTTTGATTCTGTTTTCAATCTCTCTCCTTTGCCCTCTTGCTGTCATATCTCATGAACTCTGCACATTCAGTTGCACAGTATTTCATTTCATTGAACTGATATATGCAATGGCGTGTATATATATATATATATATATATATATATATACAACCATCACAGAAATAAAATGTATCAGTTGCGCAGCCCAGGTTCCTCAAAGCAGAATGTTTGCTTGCTGGTCTCCAAATCTAAATACAGATTTTTTTTTCATTATATGTTTATGGATTTTAATTATAGATCAGTACTTTTTGTGTTTTTTTCTTAATTTCTTTTTAATATTAAAACCATTTTTGACCCTGGTTTTGGTGAGTCACTGGAGGAATCACATAGCAGAGTTTATGAGATATCCACTTTCAAGGTGAAACTTGTGGCATGTTGTTTATCAGCTGTTGAAGGCCATTATACTTTGTTTTGTTTAGACCTCATTCGGCAATAATACAAGCTTGGCAAACAGTCTTTTTTTCCCCCCTGTCAGGTCTCGGTTGATGAAGACAATGAAGAGAAAGAGTGTCAGGAACCAGGTAGGAGGCAGGTCTTTTGTAATTTTCTAGTGACATGTACATTACAGAGAGACACTTTTCGACTGCTACAGTAATAGGATTAGTAAAACATTATTTCTGTGTCATATGGTAACAACCTAATTTCTGTTGAAATAGCACTCAAATCAAACAGTGCCAAAAATCATTCTTGACTGTATAATAAAAATGTAAATCATAGATTTCCCTGGCAGAGCAAGCTATGTTTAGTAATACCCATACTAAATGTATTTTCATTAATACCAATACTAAGCTATACATATAAAATAGAGAGAGAAATGCCCCAGAAGCACTGGATTCAATGTTTCTCTACGCAAAGCATCCGACTGGCTAAACTGCACATGCCCAGTATATGGCACTCAATTGGTCCAAGACCATCGGTCTACTCATGATCTCAGCAGAGGAGTAACAATGGCCGTGACTAGATCAGGACAACTATGGATGAATAGGGGAATTTATTTTAATTTTTCATCTTTCACATCATGGCCCAATTATCTTAAAAAAAAACCAAAAAAAAAAACCACAGTGGAATCTTGTAAATAAATATTATAAATTATATATAATAAATATTTATTTATAATGTTAGAGTGGTCTTCTTTTTTTTTTTTTTTTTTAATTCTTTATTTTTGTGGTGCATTGAATGGGTGCATACTCTCGTAATGCCACAACAGCAGTAACAAGAAAGGTGGAGAACATAGTTTTACATACATATGGCATAGATGATTACTGCACACATTTTTATAATAATAAGCTTAGTTACAGGCTTATCTTCCGTGTCTAGAGTATATGCAAAAGTGTGTCACCGTTAGTGAACTAGACATGAAGGTATATGCTTGTGGTACATGTTAAATACTGAAGAATGCGACAGTTATGTATACATGCAGGCTCTTTTAGTTATGCTTTGGGTAGACAGTAGTGCGATGTGAGGCTTAGTGTGTGTGTGTGTGAGAGGCTGTGCTGTTGTTCCACTGACTACATCACTACGAGTGCGGCTCATATTGGATCGTCGATTTTCCTCCTTCCATAGGTGGTTCAACATGCGGTCGCCGCCATGTTGGCAGTCGGCCTCTGAGGGTGCTGTCTCTTCGAGGGGTAGGCGGCATGTTAGGATGCCGGGGTGCCGCTGGGCCTCCGCCATCTGAGTGTCTGTGGCTGGAGAGCAGGTTTCGCCTGTTGTGCCTGTCATGCCCCCTGTTTCTCCGGTTTATATTAGGTGCGGCGGCCATTTTGTTGCTCCCCATGCGGTCTCAGGTTGGGCTTCCTGCCGATCGGCGGTAGTGGTCGGGCCTCGAGGGTGTGTAGACCGGGATCACCCCCCGGTCCATAGGGGGGAGGTACGGGGCCGGTGTCCCCTTGGGTCTGACTCCGAGTGCTGGACGGTGTGCTGCAGGGCGGCGGCCGTCCGCCCCGCTCGCCACCGGGGTAGGCCGCAATGGAGTCATGTCGGCTTTCTCTTCCAGGGGACTGAAGCCTATCGGGCCCGCCTCACCCTGGTTCCGGTGGGGGGCCGCCGTTGCCGGTCAGTTTGGAGTCGAAAATCTTAAGGTTTGTGTGCATTTCCATTGTAAGTTGCAGGAGCTGGTCTTGCGTGCGACCAGCCAGCTCGGCGGTCCGGCCCCGCCCCCTAGAGTGGTCTTCTAAGCCCTTCTATTATCTGTTATGGATGCTAGCAACAGGTTTATTGTTCTGACCCACCCTTCTCTCAATCCTCTCCCCTTTGTCAGTGCTTATATTGGCTTCCCATACACTTCAGGATCCTGTTCCAATTACTCAAACTGACGTACAACGCCATTAACAATTCCAACACTCATTACATTTACTCTGTAATTAAAGGGACACTATAGGCACCAGAACCACTAAAGCTTAAAGGAACATACATCACTTGAAAATGATGTTTTTAAACCATCAAGCAAACACTCTAAAATAAATATATATACAGACCAAAATAAAGCAAGACTAACTTTGATATGTATGTATTAAACATTTCTAAACTTACTATAATCTTGGTCAGATTGCACCTCTCAGCTAAAGATGATTCTTCAGCCTTCCACTCTTCCTCCCGCTTACCCACCCTTCTCAGTTTCACACCAGTCCACTAATGACAGAACTATGGCAACATTATGCCAGGAGAGACACTGGAGCATGCACTACATGGATTGCACTGATAAGACTCCCTCTTGTATTTCCCTGTCAGAATGTTGCAATGTGTAGAGATCTTCCAACTGCAGATGTGTATATCTGTCAGGGATGCTCAATGCTTTTTCCAGCATTCCTAGGGATAGGATACTGATTGGTTAGATAAGTGCCCTCCTTGGAGTGGGTGAGCTAAACATAAGAAAGTAGAAGCAGATGAATATGAAAAAAAAAGATTATATTTACCTTCTTTTTTTTTCAGCCTGCAGAGTAAGGCAACCATCTTATTCCAAGCTAAAGGTTTTGCATGAGACAGTTCTCTCAAAGTGATGCATGTCCATTTTACATAGTTCTGTGGCAAAGAGCCTGTCCCTGCAGGTTCTGCAATTTTTTGAGCAAAGAAGAAAAATCACATGCCAGCTCCACAGAGCTTTTTCAGCAATAAAACACTTTTTTTGGCAAAAACACCACATCCATCAAATGTTGCAGTTCATAGAGAGACCAGTACTTAGTCGTAGAATAGCAAGGTGAAGGAAAACACACCCTTTTAAAGGTGTGCTACAGTACTCGTGTAAAGCTGGCAACTAGCCAAACGGCTTTGAAAAAACAGCACCAGGACTGCTAAGTAGTGATATCACAGGACTCATAATAAAACTAGCTTTACACAACAGTATAAACAGATAAACAAAATACACCAAACTGCACATAAATAAATGTGTGCACATTCATATTTATAACAAACACTAATTAAAGAAGAAACTAAATATTTCTTAAAGAAATAAGTTATTTAATCATTCCATGAAGAAAAAAAAAATCCATCCTAAAGTAATAGAGGCTTTATAGTCATTCATGGCTCACTCTTGACAAACCACATGGAACTCATTTGCAATATATGTCACATCTTATGTATAATGTTTGAACCAAGTACTATGTATCTACATTGTGTAAATGATGTCATAGATACCACATAAGACCAAATTGCTACAATATGTCAAAGAAAATATGGCTAAACATCTAAATTATCACCGCTCCAGTCAGGAGAAAGGCACCAAACAGGCATACCAACTTATTTATTAAGTCAATTAATATCTGTATTCACAAAACCTTAACTCATGAAGACAATCAAAACATCCATAGCCAATTCATTTATAATATCACCGTATAAAACAGAGGATATCAAATTACGAATTAATGCCAAATGGTCTCCTAGTTTTCATATAAATGTCCACTTGGTTTCTTGATAATCTAGTCCTATGGAAATCTAGTACTATGGAAATTGCCCCCTCTCAAACGGGAAACTATTCTGTGAACACCTTGAAATGTAAAATACTTGCACAAGTGAAAAAAATGTTTAGCTACTGGGGTCTTTTTTGTCCATTAGGCAAACTGTGCTGGATTTTCTTGCAACAAACCTGCATTTATCCAAAGTATCACTTTTTAAATTCCCCAACCTGGATTCATTATTGGATCTCAAACTGAGACTCGTAAGTGGTGACAAAAGTCAGAAAATGCCTTTCATTCTCATGGTGTTTATTTGAATCACTGCTGTTTCATTTGTTAAATGGACACTATAAACACCAAAACAACTTAATGAAGTAGTTTTGGTGTATAGATCATGCCCCTGTAGTCTCACCATTCACCACAATGGTCTACCATCTATGGCCTCAACGGCCAAGGGTGTCTCCTTCTCTCTGATGGGAATGTTGTTTTTCTTAACAAAACCAGAGTCTATGAAATTTTCAGCTGCCCCGGAGTCAACCAGAGCATATATGTGCTCAGCTATACAACTCTCTCTCATATGTAAAGAAACAGGAAGAAGCAAACGGTTAGGAGGCAATTTAGGAGACTTAGATATCACACCCAAGGACAGTCCCCTATAAGGTCTTAGGTGCGAGAGTTTTCAGGCAGCAAAGGACATTCCTTTACCATATGGTCTCTCCTACCACAGTATAGGCAGAGTCCGTCCCTTCTCCTATGTAACTTTTCAGTATCAAAGAGTTTGGCAACCCTAATTGCATGGGTTCCTCCTCAGATACTTTAACACTCTCAGGTTTATCAACTCTGGGGTTAATAGGTGTAACAAAACGTCTATTCCTGTTCTTAGTATAGAGCCTGTCACGCATCCTATTATCTATATCAATGAGGTAGTCAATAAGGTCCTCTAATGCAATAGGAAGCTCCTTAGCTGCTACCTCATCCAATATAGTGTCAGATAAACCTTCCATGAACGCAGTAGTTAACCCATTATTGGTCCAATCTACCTGTAAAGCAAGGGTACGAAACTGAATATCATAGTCAGCCGCAGACCTAGAACCCTGTTTAATTCTCATTAATGCTCTAGCGGCATTTTTTGACCTTTTCGTTGTGTCAAAAGTTCTACGAAAAGCCATAAGAAAACTGTTGAAATTATGCACCATAGGTCCATTAGCCTCCCAAATAGGGTTTGCCCACTCAAGTGCTTTATCGGTAAGTTGGTGCATAAAGAACCCCACCTTAGACCTTTCTGTGGGAAATGAACGTGGATACATCTCAAAATGGAATTCTATTTGATTAATGAAACCTCTGCATGTCTTAGATTCCCCTCCATACCTAGGAGGAGGTGTTAAATGGGCCGAAGTATTGGGCAAAGTAGATACTTCAGGAAAAAGAGGTGTAGGAGGTTTAGGTGTGGTTGCTGGAATAGTTCTAGATAAGAGCGTCTGGAGAGCCTGGGCTATCTGATCCATACGGTGATCCTGCTCTACAAATATAGCCTCATGGGATGCCATTTGCTGAGCTAAATCTGCGGGGTCCATGGCCCTATCGTAATGTAACGAAAATATACCCCAACAAGCAGGATTCAGCTAAACAGAAGACAACACAGAGGGGAGATACGTCTACCGGACCTTAGAGTGGCCGGACTCGACGTATATAGAAGTACAGAGTCAGGAACGATCCGAGGTCAAGGGCACAAAGAGACAGCATAAACTAGGACTAGCCGGGGTCTGGTACACAGTAAACAGTAAGCCGGCAAACAGAACAGATAAGGATAAAGAAATAACGTAGTCAGAAAACAAAGCCAAGGTCAAGTACGAAGGAACACAACTGAATACAACAAGCGCTAAAGGGAACTGAAACAGAAACCACGATAGGGCAAGGAACCAAGGGAAAAAGGTGAGTATAAATAACTAAACAACTATTTTGATTGGTCCCTGTCATCTCCACGCCCCCAAAAGGTAAGTGTATGGGGAGTGTGGCATGACAGGTACCAATGGGAGGCCTTTTCCAATTTAGGCTCCCACTGTCCCTTTAAGAGCGCGCCCGAGAAACGCGGCGCACTCTTAGAGTCAGGCGGGACACGTGACCGCTTCTCGCGGTCACTGCCCGCCTTCCTGTTCCTGCCTTCGGATGAGCCGCGCGAGGCTTGTGCAGCAGCAGGACCGTGCGCGGCTTGAACAGAGGACCACGGCCGGCCCCTGGAAAGGGTAAGTACCGCTACACACACATGCCCCTTTAGCCTCTCTGCAATTTAGGAGTTAAATTATTTATGTTTATGCAGCCCTAGCCACACCTCTCCTGACTGTGACTAACACAGCTTCATAGAGAAAATGGGTTTATTTTCAATCAGATGTTACAGGACAGTGTGCTTACGTTAGGTGTTTTTATCTCCTGCTCTGGTTAGTGAACTTTATTCAAACAGGAAGCTCTAGCAGGCAATTTATGATAATAAATTCTAAATTAAACAGACTGTGCAAATTAAGGAAGTTTAATCATTAGATCTTTCTTTACATTAAATATGTATGGAGAATGTGAAGGTCACATGCAGTGGAGGTGTTGCATAAACAATGTGATTTAAGTCTTAAAGGAACACTATAGTCACCTAAATTACTTTAGCTAAATAAAGCAGGTTTAGTGTATAGATCATTAGCCTGCAATTTCACTGCTCAATTCACTGCCATTTAGGAGTTAAATCACTTTGTTGGTTTATACAGCCCTAGTCACACCTACCTGTTTGTAACTTACACAGCCTTCCTAAATAGTCCTGAGAAATAACCTAGATTTTATAGGTTTCTCTATTGCACAGTCTGCACAATCTAAAATGTCTTATCTTCTGCTCTGTTAATAGCCTTCAAGACCTTGCAAGAGCCTCCTGTGTGTGATTAAAATTTAATTACAGAGCTAGAGATAAAAGCTTCTAAAGCAAGTTAAGTTCTTATTGAAATTTAAACCATTTTTTTCAAGCAAGCATTGTCAGTCACAGCCAGAGGAGGTGTGGCTAGGGCTGCATAACGAGAAACAAAAGGGATTTAACTCCTAAATGACAGAGAATTGAGCAGTGAGATGCAGGGGCATGGTCTATGCACCCAAAATGTGTCATTAGTTCTGCATACCTGTAATGTCCATTTAATAAGGCTATCTCTCTCACTGTTCGGATCTCTCAAAAAATCTTGCTTAATGGTCCAAAGGAATAACCTCTCTCTAAAAAACGACCACGCAGTTCAGATGATTCATGTTTAGACTGATCAAAATTGGAACAGTTCCTTCTCAGACTAAGAAACTGTTTAACATGAATACCTCTGATCAAAGGCTTTGGATGACTTGCATGTATCAAGGTGTTACCAGCACAAGGCTTCATAGGTGCTAGTGCAGGGATAGGCAATCTTGAGCACTCCAGATGTTGTGGACTACATCCCCCATTATGCTCTTACACCCATAATGCTGGCAAATCATCATGGGAGGTGTAGTACAAAACATCTGTAGTGCCGAATGTTGTCTATGCCTGTGCTAGTGACTATAGTCAAGTCTTTAATAGTTAAGCAACTAGTCACTGAAACTCAGTTAAAACTCAGTTAATTTTAAATTAAGAACGTTAGTATTTAATTTATTCACAAAATCTAATAACAATAAACTCCACCACTCAAAATGATTAAAAAAAAGTCATGTATAAAATGATTATAAAAAGAGTTGAATTGGGGGGCGTGGTCTGAGGCGGGAGCGAGCTGGACGTGTTCGTGTGAGCTCCGCCGGGACCACTGGATCAACGGCTAATAGAAGCGGCATTCCGTGACCGATTGCGATTAAACTGAAGGGAGACCCGAGATGGACAAGCGGGCCCCTAAGAAGCCGACCAAAAAACAGGCTGAACAGGGAGCGACGGTGACAGATCTCTTTGCGGCCTCCCGCGCCATGAGGAACACCCAAGATGGCGGACGGGAAAGCCTTGGAGGGCCGCGATCTCCTTCCAGCCCGGCATCCAGCGGGACTTCGGGATCCCAAGAGCCTGACGCCAAACAGATACTGGCTACCTTGGCGGAGGTAAGATCCTACCTAGCGACAGAGATAGCTAGAAATACCGCCGAAGTTAAGGCGGAGATACAGGCACTCGGAAATAGAACAGCAGTGCTAGAGCAAAGAGTGGAGTCCACAGTGGAAGCTCACAATGCAGCCGCTGCGCAAATTAACCTGTTAACATCCAGGTTAGCGGTGGCTGAATATGCGCTAGAAGATTTGGGCAACCGCTCGCGTAGGAACAATATCAGACTGCGGGGTTTGCCAGAGCGAGAGGGGGAAGGCTCCCTGATTGAGGTGGTACTCGCCATATTTAAACCACTGCTACCAAACATACCGGAAAACCTCTGGCATGTTGAGAGGGCTCATAGGGCTCTCAGAATCAGACGGCCAAATGATACCAGACCCAGGGATATCATCATCAAATTTCAGTTTTTCCAAACAAAGGAAGCTTTGATGAGATATGGAAGGGAAAACCAAATCAAGTATAGAGGAGCTGAATTGGCCCTATTTCAGGACCTGACACCAGACACCCTGAGGCAGAGGAGGGAATGGAGGCCTATAACTGAATTGCTCCAACAGCACTCTATTAAATATGCGTGGGGCCATCCGTTCCGGCTGATGGCCTTTAAGGATGGGCGCTCTAAGATCCTACACCCTGGGGGTGATCCGGCGGCATTCCTGCACGACCTAGGGGGTACAAGACACAGGCGACATAGCGGTGCCTGGAGTTGCGACAGCGACGGTACATCCCCTCCCTCGAGAATGGTACACGGCGGGTGAGTGAGGTCCGCGGGGGGCTCCCTTACGTTCCTTTTCTGGTGCCAGCCCCTTGAAGAAGTGCCCCATTGGGGACGGCTTGGGGGGGGGGTATTTTGCATCCTGTTTTTTTTTGGGAGGGGGTCCTTTTTTCTGCGGGCACTTATTTCTATTTTGATTTAAAGGTTTTTGTACCCGTCTAGAGCGAGTGATTTTTGCTCGGCCTGGGGATGATATCCGGGGGGGGCTCCATTGTGTTTTGGGGAGGGTTAGGGCTTCTCCTTTTGGAAAGGTGTGGGATTATATACTCATATTGGGGACATGATTCTGACGCATCTGCAAGGCGGCGCCCAGCATACAATCGAGGCACGGTGTGGTTGCCAGCTCATGGGTTAACGTTTTCGCTATTGTTGTGGGGTCTGGACTCTGATTTTTAATATGACCGGCGGGAGCGGGGTGGACGGTAGGGTAGGCACCGACGGAGGGGTTATTTGTATTTGTATTATGCACACCTATTGTTCGGTTATAGGCATGTTTAAACAGTTTTGAGTTTTTTCTTCGTACCCCCCTCTATGTATTTATGCTTCCTCTTTAACTCTCGAGTACCCACAACCAGGTATTAGATGCGGCCACATGTTGGGCTGCATAGAGGTGGATAGTTGAAATCCACCAAGACCGATTTTTGGCGCCCGTATGCTCCACTCCGGCTGACTCGGGGAGCTAGGGATGAGGGGGGTCCCCAACAATTGAGGCAAAGGGCATACTCCTTGTTCTTTACGGGGAGGGGGGACGTCGGTTTAGGCCTTATTTCTTCCCGCCTCCGGCTCACGCTCCATTAGCTGTGGGATATCCCCAGGGCTATAGCCCATATTTAGTCGCACGAACCCTGGATACTCCGGTCGGGCCTATATAAATGTCTTCCCATTTGATCTAAATAACACGCAAGGCAAGCTCTTTCCACCCATAGGATGCAGGGAGCAGTGAGGGGATCACAGGGCGAGAGTAAAGTCGAGTTGCAAGGGATGCCCGAGAAGGAGTACGGGTATGATACCCAAGGGGAGCCTGGGGTGGGGCGTCCTACCTAGGCGAATGTATTTGTAATGACCGCCACCAATCGTTTTTATTCGGCTGCGGTTTTAATTATTTTTAGGTTGGTCTGAGTCCCTGGCCCTGTGGAGCCTTTTAGGATCACTGGAGGGACAGGGACTCATACCCCACAAGAGCCTGGCTTTAGATAAGACCAGGCATTTACTGTACATGATATGCTTTCTACTTACTGTTCTTTTTTTTTCCTCTTTATTTCGTCCCCTTTCTATCCCTTCTTATACCTTCCCTTACCCAGCCCTGGAGGGTGACGTTGGGGGAATACACCTCAGGAACGGCCGGAACATAACTGGTGAGACTACAATGACAGGAGCAGCGCTTACTATGCAAGCTAGATCGCGCCGGCGAAGATTATCTATTCCTACCGAGAGAAAGTTAGACGAAATACATTTGGTGCGCAGGCTTCACAATGGGTTTTATCATAGCGATTCACACGGGATAGACCCATGCCGGTGAAGATATCGTCCATGAATGTTAAAGGTCTTAATGCACCCAAAAAAGGCGCCTCATGTTTAGGGATCTCAACCGTTTGAACCCCGATATAGCTTTCCTGCAGGAGACACACATTCAGGCCTCTGCGAAATTTTCACTCAGAGACCGTACGTACCGAACCACGTATGAGTCGAGAGCGCTCAATAAGAGGAATGGCGTTGCAATCCTGGTACACCACAGATGCCCGCTTAATGTTACTAGGGTACATGCGGACTCGGGGGGCCGCTTTGTGCTCCTGTCAGGAACGTTGTACTCCCATAGCATACATATTATTAATCTTTATGGCCCCAATGACCCCTCTAAGGAGTTTTGGGCGGAATTGACACAGATGATTAACACTCTACCACATGGCATGATAATAGTAGGAGGCGATTTCAATGCAGCGCCATGCCCGGCGAGAGATAGGGGATCAGGTAAAGGTATTCCTAGATCGCATAATAGGGGCGGACAGGACAAATTATTACATATCTTCATGCAGGACACAGGCTTAGTAGATATCTGGAGGGCGCAACACCCGGACGACAACGATTTTACATTCTACTCTGCACCCCATGATACTTACTCGAGAATTGACTTGTTTTTGGTTAATACTCACTCAGTGCCCAAAGTATCGATATCGACTGTAGGATCCATAACCTGGTCTGATCACGCTGACATTTCCATAACATTGGATAAACTAAGTGCTATGTCCCCATGGTCATGGAAATTGAACACTTCTTTGCTGCGTGATCCGGCAATAGTTGAGGAGGTTAGGAAGGAATTGCTTGACTACTTCGCTAGAGAAACTGGCACGGATTTATCAAAGGTGACGGTGTGGTCGGCTCATAAATCGGTGATCAGGGGCGTTTTGATTCGTGCAGCAACGCTGAAGAAAAAACGCAAAACCCAACTGTTATCTTCCCTTCTGGAGTCCTTGCGTGAGGCCGAACTGAAACATAAGATCGACGCTACACCTGCTAACTTGCAGGTGGTGCGGGAACTGAGAGCCTCGATTAAAGGAACGATGATAGACGAAACAGCACGGGCTATCGTAAGATCTAAACGGACCTATTTTGAAAAGGGCAACAAGATGGATACCCTACTGGCGAGAACGTTACGGCCACGACAGCATCGACCCCACATTACTAAAATCAGAGATGCCTTAGGTCAATACCGCACAGACCCCACAGATATAGCTACAGTATTTACGGAATTCTTCGCTAAACTATACAACCACTCCACAACAGTCCCCGCCAGAATTAGCGACGAAAGGGACAAGATACAAGCCTTCCTTGCCGGGCTGGATTTACCAAAACTAAATGGGGCGGAAGTGGAGTCCTTGAGGAAACCGATTACAGAGGGGGAAGTAGAAGCGGCAATCCATACACTGAAAAGTAATAAGGCTCCGGGACCGGATGGATTCGATGGCTCTTATTATAAAACCTTTAGGGAAGAACTGGTTCCACACCTGGTTGATTGGCTTAACGAATTATTAGATGGAGGAACGCCTGATAGGGATATGTCACTAGCAGACATCGTTTTACTGCCGAAACCAGGCAGAGATTTGTCGACCCCAGAAAACTTTCGCCCGATTTCCCTTATCAATCACGACTCAAAAATACTAGCGAAGATCCTGGCTACCAGGATAAATCTGATCCTACCTCGGCTGATTCACTCTGACCAGGTGGGGTTTAAACCAACTAGACAACTATTCGAGAATACTCGACGTAACGTGGACCTCATATGGAGACAAACCACGAGGAAGATACCGACGATATTACTATCGTTGGATGCCGAAAAGGCTTTCGACAGGGTTCAATGGCCTTACTTATTTACAATGCTGGATCACCTTGGATTCCCGGTTCAGTTCACGACTGCGGTTCGAGCAATGTATACCAACGTCAGAGCCCAAATCCGCATTTCGGGTGCAAAGATAAAACCGTTTGGTCTTAGCAACGGCACGAGACAAGGATGCCCATTGTCGCCCTTATTATTCGCCCTGTCTTTAGAGCCGCTCCTTCAGGCAATACGCGCAGCCCCGGATATCAAAGGGGTAGATGTCGGAGGGAAACGATACGTGGTGTCGGCATTTGCCGACGACGTGTTACTGACGCTAACTGAACCGAGGGGATCTATGGCGGCACTGGCAGACGTTTTGGGAGAATTTGGAGAATTGGCCGGATACAAGGTGAATATGGATAAATCCAGTGTGTTACCCATAGGGATGCCGGAGCTGGACACAGACTACATAGGGAGAACCTACAAGTTAAGAATATCGAGAGATCACATAAAATATCTAGGCATACGATTGACAGCGGATCCATCTAAATTATTCCAACAGAATTACACTCCGCTGATTAAGACCTTGATGACGGATATGGAGAAATGGATGGAAAAGGCAATTTCTTGGATCGGCAGGATACACTCCGTAAAGATGAATGTGCTACCCAGAATATTGTTTTTGTTCCAGGCACTTCCGATAAGGGTATCCAGATCGGACCTAGGACCGCTACAGCAAGCCATAGGCAAATTTATATGGCAAAACAGGAAACACAGGGTATCACGCAACATTCTTTATCGAGCTAAGGGCAGAGGAGGACTTGGCCTTCCACATTTACACTTTTATTACATTGCAGCCCAACTGGCACAGGTGGCGCTGTGGCACTCCCCGCCCGAGGAAAGGAGATGGGTTGACCTGGAAGCATCCCTTATGGGGATGGATATGCCTCAGTTCTATATGTGGACCCCAAAGGAGCACAGACCGAACATAATAGTGACTTGTCCAGCGATCTCTAACTCGCTGAAAATATGGGACACGGCTGCACCTAAGTATGGCTTGGCGTCCTCCCCTTCACCGATGACCCCTCTATTGAGGAACAAAGCATTCTTACCAGGGATGTCGGCCCGGGAGTTTAGAGGCATAGAAAGGGCAGGACTGCAAAGGTTATTTCAGCTATACGAGGGGGGCTCGATCGTGACTTTTGACAATCTGCAAAATAAAACACCTCTGCGACCCTTTGACTTTTTCAGGTACCTTCAGATCAGGGATTATGCCCGTAACATCCAGGTTAAACAAGCCGCAGCGGCACAGATGACGTTCTTTGAGAGAATGTGCGCAAAAGAACGATTCCCAGGAAAAATTATTTCACTTATCTACTTACATTTATGCCACAACACTTCAGAATGGGGAGGACTAACATACATAGCCCAATGGGAAGCGGAATTAGGAGAGACACTAGAGGGAGTGGAGTGGCAGGAGATGTGGGAGGCGGCCGCGCATGCTTCTATGTGTGTCTCCCTGCAGGAACAGTCTTATAAGACGCTATTTAGGTGGTATACCACACCGGTAAAGTTGAGCCGTATGAATCAAATTACTACAGACCTATGCTGGCGAGGATGTGGTCTCAAGGGCACATATGTCCACATGTGGTGGGAATGCCCAATAGCACAAGTGTTTTGGCGACAAATTGCGCAATTGCTACGAGACATATTTGAGAGGGAGGTTAAACTAGACCCATGGGTGTTCTTATTAGCCAGACCTATAGATAACTGGACCAAAGCGCAACTAACCCTATTGAATAAGGTGACTCTGGCAGCTAGGAGAGCTCTGGCACAGGGATGGTTGAAACAGGAGGCCCCAGGGATTGATATGGTGATCAGGAAAATTAAAGATAATTACCTCATGGATGACCTCACAGCTCGAGTTAGGGGTACGACGAAAAAGTTTGAAAAAATTTGGGGCCCTTGGGAGGCCAGCGCAGCCAATACGTGAGTTTCGCTCACACGACATGGGATGGCCGGATCCTCCTGACGTCACCCTCCTCCCCCCCCCCCTTTTTTTTTTTTTTTTTCTTTCCCCCAGTTTTCCCTTTTTTCACACTCTGATATCTACTTTCATCTCTCTGTTCCTTTCCTTCTTTCTTGTGAGATCTTCTTAATTATTTCACAAAAGCCAGGCAGACTGTAAATAACTAGTACCACGAAAGGATAAGGACATGGGCTTAATGGAGCAATTGGATAGAACCTTGTAAGAGTTTGACAAAAATATAAAACAGCAAACGAGTTGTTAGATTATCATGGAAACACAGGATGGAAAATAGGGCATGTCCTAAACATATTTAACATGTGAACATACTAGTATGACATATATGGTGCTGATTGACCTGCTTTATTGGTTTTTGTCTTATTACTGCTTTTGCTCATCTATGTTACAAGTTTAAAAATTTTAAAAATAAAAAACTGGGAAGGACTGGTTAAAAGCATTGCACTGCAAGATAGGATTCCAGGATACGCATTCCAGGATACGTTGGTGAAGTGAAGGTTTACTAGGAGGGATAGTTTAAGGTCATTCCAAATACGATGTGAACCATGCATATATAATGTAACAATATCCTGTATCGGCTCGTCTTGATATGCAATTATTGTACTGTTCTTCCTTGACATAAATAAAGAATTTATAAAAAAAAAAAAAAGAGTTGAATTGAATCAATGCATCTCTGTGTGAATATGCTGATTGGACTCAGATCGGCTATTTCCATGTCTAAATAGGTAGGGAAATATTCTAGGAATACATGTTTGTATTCCTAACGCTATAGTGTTCCTTTAACAAATATACCCCTTTGCAATCTCTTTGCTCTGCCTTTGTCTTTCTTTTATCCCATGCTCATTTTCACATTGCTAGTTTTCATTTGCAGGATTTCTCAATGGCAGCAGCATCAGTCTGTCATTAAGCCTCTGGTTATTCCTTAGAAATCTCTATTATTGGAACAGTGCTCCTGTACACTGACACGTTATCTCTGCACACATAGCCAACTTCACTCTCACATCACACTCTACATGGATCATACCCATGAACCTCTTCTCCACTCTGACATTTTGTTAATCATTTTGTGCTCCTTTGCCACACTTCCTCTTCACCCCTGTGTCTGTCATCTTTTGTCTTTCAATTATTTGCTGCTGTATATCCCTACTGTATAATTGCAATGTGTCAGAATTGATAAACGATAATATTAATTATAATACCACCAAAACTACCTTAATTTGACGTGAGAAATAATAGTGGAAAAATGATTCTGATATACACATGGAAAAAAGGTCATGCCCAATATATAAATGCCATAATGTTTCCAGATCTGCACATTTGTATGGTAATCACTTTAAATGTAAATGTTTGTCACTGTAATACTATGTACAGCCCCCAGAGGGCACAATGTAGCCAGAACATAAATTAGCACTCTATTGCCTCGTTTCCACTGAGCGGCTCGGTTTGGGTCGGTACAGTTTGGAAGGTTTAGAATGGACCAGCCCATTCTGGTGAGCGTTTTCACTGCAAGTCAGACCTTTCAGGGCCATGCGGGGTTTAGAAAAAATGCTCTTCCTGTCCACCAATCAATGGATTGTATAGTAGCTCCACCCTAACCGAACCGTTCCATTTCCTATGGCCCTACATCTGAAGCAGGACCCTGAATGGATCGGTATGGTTCGCTTGTATGGACCACTTTCATAATGGAAACACCCAAAATAGCGGATCGAACCGAACCTATCCGCTCAGTGGAAACGAGGCATTAATGTCTCATGACCACAGTGAATTTTTTACCAAGCCTGTTACTTGTACAGCACTATAGCATACCTCCCAACTAAGAGGGGCACTTTAATTTTAGGGCTGTGAGTGGGTGGTCAGGGACGGGACTGTTATGAGAGATTTTAGGTGACTTACTAATAACAATTTATGAAACTAAAGTGTAATTTAGAACAAAACCAATATATCTTAAGTACAGTGTAAATATAACACATTTTCAAATAATCGCAATACCGAAAACCAAAAGAATAGTGTGAAACTGTTTAAAACAGAATATGTGTTTCAAATAGCCTCTTACACTTAATATGTAAGATGTGCCTTGTCACTATCCAATACGGTATCAATGATGATATGTCTTGGATGAACCAGATACCCAGGGCCAGAATTCACTTCAAACAGCATGAGACCATAGACATGGAAAAAAAGAAATAGATCTATATAACAAATGTATAATAATTCATCAAAAAATAATGTATTGACTTACATCTTGGTTGAAAACAGTAACTGTATTCATAAATAATCACAACAAGTTGCCCAAAACATTCTTCCTTTTGGGACTTGCTAAGGGACAATTATGAATCACAGATATAAAACACACAAGTATATACCCCCCCGATCCAAGACATCATCATTGATACCCTATTGGAGGATAGTCGCAAGGCAAATTCTTACATAATATGTGTGAGTGGCCAATTGAAACACATCATTATATTCCGGGTTACACAGTTATTTCACACTGTTTTTGTTTTATGTTTTGTTGTTTATAGCATTTTCCATTTACTCACTTTTTGCACTCATGTTGTGATTGTCACATTGTATATATATGTTATTTATAGACTGTTTTCTAAACACATCTATCCTAGTTTAAATACACGTTACTGTGAGTATGATTGATGGGGAGCTCTCTTATACATTTAGACACACCATCAATATAGAGCTCCCAGAACAGAGGGATATTAGTATAGAAAAGAAGAACAGAGGGGTTTGGGCTCAAAATAGGGATTGAGCTCCCTAAATTAGGACACTTGGGAGGTATGCAGTAGAGTGATGAAAATCATGGTGGTCAGTTATAAATAATAACAGTTAGAGAAAACTAAAGTTATTTAAAATAATATTCTGTGGTCTCTATATTATTCACCATTGTAATTAAGTGACTTTATATTCTTAATAAAAACAATGATTTATGCTGGATGTCATTTTGTGTTTAAATATCTGATTTTACAGAAGAAGAAGATGAAGAGGAGCCGGAGGTCCCAGCTGGCCCCAGGCCCCGACGCATGTCTGAATTGAATATGAAAGAGAAGATAACACCTATTCCCGAAGGGAGTGCCTTCTTCATCTTCAGCAACACCAACCCGTAAACAACAATCTCTTTCACTTTAGGATGGTTTATGTGTTTGAAATATGTTTGTTTTTCTGAATGCATTACAATTTAGACTTTATTGTACTTTAAGGGACACTAAAACAAAATGAGCTTAATGAAGCAGTTTTGGTGTTTAGATCATGCCCCTGCAGTCTCACTGCTTAATTCTCTACTATTAATGAGATAAATTACTTTGTTTATACAGCCCTAGCCACACCTCTTTTCTAAACACTTCCAGAGAAAGAGCCTAGAATGATAGTCTAGAAAGAGCCTAGATATTGCACAGTCTGTTTAATCTAGAATTTCTTATAACCTGCTCTGTTAATAGCATTCTAGAGCCTGTGGGAGCCCCCTGTTTGGGATTAAAGTTCAATTTACAAAGCAAGAGTGTTAGATACAGTTAGAATCTGATACAGCCTTTTTGTATGCTAGAAAACCATATTTAAAACTATACAAATGAAGAAAACCCTTGAAACAAGAGGATCCCAAGGTGTAGCTGTAAATACACAGATACCCAAATCCAGATAGTAACTGGATAGGGTGAATAACAGTAAGCCAGGTATGGTGGGAGAAAGGGGAGGGAAGGGGAAAGTAGAGGAAACAATACATACTGTCAAAATAGGAATAGAAAATGCCAATAACCCTCCCAGCAGGGGCTGTAAGAAATATATTGCCCCCAACCTCTTAAGACTCAAGAGAGGGTAGAGCTAGGTCTTCCTACCCACAAAAAGAAATATACCCCCCAACACACACATACACGCTCAGAATGGATGAAAAGTCCTTAGAGCGAAGGTAACCCTGAGACACCAAGGGTAAGAATTGTTAACCCTAATGGTACTCCTGTGCCACAGGAATCTAGGCTAATCTTGCTAGAGCCGCAGTCTCCCTTCACCTGGCTGAACAGAAATTGCTAAACCTAAAAACCAACTTGTAAAATCATAAGTGCTCTCTAAGTGCTACCCAGTGTAAAAATAATAAAGAAAAACGCTTGACGCATGTTTCGGTGTGTCTATACGCCGTTGTCAGGAGCTATTAAGTCTGAATGCCCATAGAGCCGGTATATATACGCCCCTTATATATTAACCCCCATAACTTGTAATGTACAAAATTATCTAGATTCATCTAGTATTAATATGAATCCAAGGATTCACGTAAGACCGTCTATCTAAGCACATAGGGCACAACTATCCAGACCATACACTAAGGCATGATACATAAGAAATTAGAAGTCTGATATAGATACTATAATGACATCATTAAGTCTAGTATGTGGTTGAAATACCCTTTCTGCATAAGAGGCTTAAGTCACAAACTGTAATTGGGTGTAATTACCACCCAGGTTTTTCTCTGTATATTTTCTGCCTTGACCAGATGATCTGGTGATGAAATTACATTACAGGGATTGTATAGGCTATGACCTTTATTGTGCATAAGTATATAGGCTATGACGAGCCACTTCGCCATTTCCAATCATCTGGTCTTTACCAATCATCTGGTCTAACACGGTCTGAGCGCTGTCATGATTTGGATGTCGAGATATTTGCTCAATACATGTGTGTGATCGCTGAATGCCCACCCTCTGAGACACCCCTGACTGTAACCTATCGTAGCTGGTTTGTAGCTAGAATAGGCAGTGTTAAAAAAGGTATCGATCTTTACACAATATAGGTGGGTTGCTACCCATAACAGCACAGCTGCGTCATTATAGAGCCTACCCTCAGGCTCTGAAGATTGTGAGTGTGTCTACCTTTATTTATTTTGCATCTAGCATATTGCAAATACCATCTGCACTAGATTTGTTTTATGTTTTTTTCTCTTTTATGTATCACTCCACATCGAGATTTATATTGCCATACAGAGGGGTAAGCTAATATCTGCCTGTCTATTATTCAGCGCTCCACTCACTGATTATAGGGTTTATCCTGTTAATCTTTTTTCCCTATGTATTCATGGTGAGGGAAGTAAGGTATCCCCTAACGGGTGTTTAAGAGCAGCTATTCACACGTTGATTTTGAAGCGCTACTTACTGTTCACACTGAGCTCACTTGTGAGTCACTTCTGTTATCTTTACACAATATGATCTAGGTGTAATTCTTTGTTATAAGTGGGTGGTCTCTGTGACGTTTAGAGGGGGCATATTCGATTCATGGATAGATGGACACCTTCGTTAGCCAACCGAAATGGGTGTATGTTATGACGCCTTGGGATCCCCTTGTTTCAAGGGTTTCCTTCATTTGTATATGTTTATTTCTGGGTTACCCCCAATTGTGTAGCTCTTCGTTAGGTTCCCTTTAGGTCCCTGACCTGATATTCTCACATCATTGTGTGACTGTACAGATCAGCTCTATTCCTCTTTTTTCTATTATCATATTTAAAACTATACCACTTCCAGAACATAAACAAACAATTAAATATGTTAACTTATGCTATGTTGCATATAGCAAAGGGACAAACCCTCATATAACCTCAGATAAACTTTTAAAGCCAGACGATAAAAACTTCTAAAGCAATTGATTGAGCATAAAACTTTTTTCAATGCAGGCTGTATGAGTCACAGCCAGGGGAGCTGTGGCAGGGCGGCATAAACAGAAATAAAAGTGATTTCACTCCTAAATGACAGATAATTGAGCAGTGAGACTGCAGGGGGCATGATATATACACTAAAACTGCTTCATTAAGCTAAAGTTATTTTGATGCCTATAGTCTCCCTAACTTCAGGAGCCTTTAAAAGGCAAAAGGTATGACTCTATACGTACCTCTGTAATATATTCTCAACAACCAGTGTGGACAGCAGTCCTGGGGTAGAACAGGCTATGCATAAAAGGAGTAATTGTGGGACATAATCCTAAAACTAGAGCAATTATCAATAAACATGCAGAATGTACGTGTTAATTGCTTCAAATTTAGCACTTTGTCCCAGAAAACCTTTTTATCCTTAACCCCTTAAGGACCAAACTTCTGGAATAAAGGGGAATCATGACATGTCACACATGTCATGTGTCCTTAAGGGGTTAAAGGGGAACTGTGGCTTCCCTGGATATTACGCCATTTCATAACATATTAAAATAACTTAGAGCTCGTGTTTAAACTTTTTTGTTTCTCCTATTAATGAAATGCTCTGCTTTTGTTTGTATTTATAGTACAAACTTAAACTATGTCACAATTCATTTCAGACGGGGCAAACCTTTAATTTCTCCTCTTTTCTGGATGCATTTTACTGCCAGGTGATGGCAGAGTTTATAACCAGGATTGACAGGGTTATAAAATGGGGGGCCATAGTTGCAGGATAAAGAGGTTGACATTTCTAAAAAAAAAAGTTTTCACACTTCAAAATTATGTATTTGTTAAATATAGGGATGATGTGATAATCCTGTAAAGTTATAGTTCCCCTTTAACAGAGCATAATAGTTATTACTATACCTTAATTAATAAATGTAAATGTTACTTAAAACATGTAGGTGTTTTTCCAACTTTGTTCTGTTTTGTAGAATTCGCGTGGGATGTCACAAGCTGATTAACCATCACATCTTCACCAACCTCATCCTGGTTTTTATTATGTTAAGTAGCGCATCCTTGGCGGCTGAAGATCCGATTCGTAGTCACTCCTTCCGGAACATAGTAAGCAAGAAATCTTCCCCTCAAAGCGATACAGTCCACATATGCAGCCAGTGCAATAAAATGAATATTACATGCTAGTATCATCTTCATAAAACTGGTCCTCAGATAGCATTTAATAAATTAGAATTCAATGTTTAGGATTTGTGTTCACATCTTGTTGTAATTGGATATACGAACGCTTGAGCTAATCTTGGGTAGCATTTTATCCGCTGTGAACAAATGTCCCAACTGGACTACATAACATTGCAAGGTCTGAGACTAGTTAAAAATGACTGATAAAATGGTCCCTGAAGTGGAGGTTGTCTGGATTTCATTGTGAATAGCCAAATTGGGATTTCACTATTTTGACCTAAAATATGTAATTCACTTTAAATTACGGACAATTCACACGTATATATCTCTTATTCCTAATATTGCCCAAGAGTCCAATCGACTGCATCTATAATAAAAAAATAAAAGTGGCTAATAACATCTCACTGTTTGTATAGAGATAGGATTGGCATGTGTACATGACCATTAAATGAATATTGCACTATTGCACCCAACGTTTTCATTAATTAAATAATAGTCATATTGTGTAAAGCAGCTGTGCATTTTTAAGGAGTTGCATTAATATTATATTCTTTTCTTCTGTTAAACATTGTAATTTTCTCAACCTGCACTATACTTTGCCTCTGCTTTGTGTTTAGTTGTTCATTATTTTATGTATTTCCTTTGTAATATTGTTTCTAACTGTTTAAAGACTTCAGTCTTATTTTTGGGTGTGTTTTTTTTGTCAACTGTAGTGAATGTAACACTGCTTGCAAGAATAGCCAAGATCTAACAATAGCTGTGGTCAACAGATTGTCCAAATCAGCCATTTTACCCAGAATCTACCCAGAATTTGACATCTTTACATTATTTGGTTTCTGTTCATTACAATTCGGAGTTTAGTTAAGAAACTGCCCCGTATCATTTTATTTTTGCCAGTTGTCATATAAAGACAGCATCGTAAAGCATCAATATATCCCTTGGATTACTGAAATTCACTAAAAAATAAATCTTATGATATGGGCCATATGTCTGCTATAATAATTGTATTTCTATACAACAGATAACATAAGAGTGATGGTAGGATTCAGTAATCCTATTGTGGCATATAGAAAGACTTCATTGTTTAACAGTTCTGAACGTACATCCATGGAAAAATAAAAAGCCAGATTAAATATTTAATTATAATTAATGCAACCATTAGCATCCAAATGTCCCTAATGCCTGGGAAGCAGCAAAGTAACCCCGTAATTAGAGCCAGGTAAGAAGTACATGTAAAGACACAATCAGGGTTATTCACAAAAGTGAGAATTGTCAGGAATTCAAAGTGAATTTCATTTGTAAGGCCAAAATAGCCCATCTGAAGGCATAGATGACTTGGAGAATGTTTCCAGTTCAGCTATTTGGCAATTTAAAATTCACTTGAATTCCGAACAATTCTCAAAAAAGTATTACACAAAGATAAATCGCATCGAAGCCACACAGACTTACAAAAGTCCATCACTTACAGCCTTGCACAAACATGAAATGTGGCTCTGAACATATCAATATGACACAGACTACTTCCAATAGACATGTTTCTTTAAGATGATATCTCACTGTATCAAGACCATTTCAGTAATAGAATGATCTTTGTAGTGTTACCGTCATCAAATGCTTTTAACCCTTAAATCGTTTTGGAGAAACTAACCTGGGCCTGCTTCCTTTCTTCCCACCATGGCTATATGTGTTTATATTTGGTAGATACTATTTGACAGCAACCACTGTATTTTGTATATGCAGATCTATATTTACTCACTTACTAAATTATTTAGTTTTCTAAATTTATTATCTTTTTATTAAATGAAAAAAAAAAAATTGTTTTGAAATACCACAACGCAACCCAGCTGTTCAGCCCATTTAATAAATAGGAATAACCTTGAATAATGCCACATTTTGCACCTTTTGGATTTTTTGGGACAGGGATGGACAGGAGTTCCTTCCCTTTCTATAAAGCGCTTTCTCACTTTCTCATACTGTTTGTTGCAGATACTTGGTTACTTTGATTATGCTTTCACAGGGATCTTTACCGTTGAAATCTTCTTAAAGGTAATACTTTATGTGAACATACTGACCCTGACATTCTAGTTTTGCATTAATGTCCCATTCTTTTATACTTTCTAGGTTCTAGGCTATGCAGATTATGTCTTCACTAGCATGTTTACATTTGAAATCGTATTGAAGGTAACCTGGTTTGTGTGAAAATGTTATTTAAAACAGCAGCTCTCTCTAAATATTTGTGTGCCCTAAAAGTCAAAATGAATGTATTTTAAAAAGCAGAGCAGTTAAATCCGGCATGCTTACCATCTGAAAATTCCTTTGGTCTCAAAGCAGAACACGTTGAACTTAAACTCTGTATATGATGGCGTAATGTCACGTATTGTGCCCATGTCTGCTGATTTAAATATCGTTTTCCGTTTATATTCTGAAAATGGCGTGCACTTAATGTTTTTTGCACGCTGAACCACAACATCTGTTTTCTTCTTTGGCTAAAATAAACATATTTTTTGAGTAATGCGCACAGTTTGGCTATGTCTAGCACTAATAAAGGGATACTCCCAGGTAATCTACACTACTTATGTGCAGATGTTGGACATACGTATTGTATTCTCTGCTGCTGTGTGTAGTGAGGTCTGAATTGGCTTGACGTCTACACCATCAGCAATATCTTAATGAGTGTCACATGTGTTGCTGACATTGAGTGTGATGCTTGATGGTATCTTGAGATGCAAGTCTGTTAGCGACAAAGTATGTCCACTGTGACACCGTGTCGATTTAATGGGACTGTCCCTTAGAAATGCATGGAGAGTTTTTAAATTACACAAGTATATATAAATATGCACATGCTATGCAGGAAATGCCTACTTTGCTGTTATTTGTGTCTTATGACACACAATTTGAATCTGCATGAGTCTTGCTGTGTTGTGACATTGCAGAGTTTGTCTGCTCCAAGTTTGCGCCCAATAAGGCCGTTTTCATCATGTGTTTATTTGTTGGAGCTGTGCTTTGACATGAAATATTCCACAAGGTATAAATATATCCTTTTTTAGTTTTTAAGCATTTAAAATGCTCTGTCAGCTTCGAGGTTGTTCTCTCAAGATGACATAGGTTGTAGGAGGTGAAGCTGAAGGCAAGTATACTTACCTGAGCTTTACCTGCTTAGCGTCCATCTTTCTTCTTCAACTCCTGGTATTTCATCTGTGAGCAGGGGATTATGGCTCCGAAGTCTATGGGAAATGGCACAAGACTGTGGGATAATCCATAGATGACCTCTTGCGGTGTTTGAGAGGATGCCTTATTCCGACAGCTGTCGTTGGTGAATAGACAAAACTTGATAACGGAAGCTCCACTTTTTGTCATGTTTTGTCAACTTGAAACTCACGCATAGGACAAAGGACTACAAGTCCCTACTTTGTCTTCTGATATATTTCGATTGCATTGGAATATCAATGACATCCCAGTGCAGTTAATATGAGTATCTAAAGATTTGTGGGAGATTTATTAAGGCAACCCAGGTGCTCTTTTGGGGCAAAGGGCTAATTGAAGAACAATCACCATGGAAAGCAACAGACTGTTTCTCTGCATTTAGCACCCAAAATAGCACCTGTTTTGCTTTGATAAATGTCCTTATTTATTTTTTATAAAATACCCAGAAATAATATTGTTGTGGCAGAGCTGCTTTAACACCCCCATTACAAGGGCTCAGACAAGTCCCATCAAATTCTAGCGAATTTAAACCCAGATTGGCAAATTTAGGCTAAAATAGCCGAATTGTAACTATAAATTGGAACATTCATCCAAAGTAGCTCTTTTTTCCTATATTTTTTGTTTTGTTTTTTTAAATTCACCAAAGTTCAATGTTTATTTCGAAAACGTATCTTCGGAATTGCCTGAGCCACATAGTCTCAGATTAGATCTTCAGTATTGGAGGGAGTTGATCCACATAATGGTTGTATGAGCTAATGTAGGAACATTACTTATATGCTGGTGTTTAAATTGTTTCTGTACGTGTCTGTGCTTCTTGTATATTTTTTAATTTATCAAAATAAATTATACATGTTGAATACATAGTTTTTTACAGAGATTGGGTTTAGTCTTACAGATAAATGAAATGTGATTTATTACCAGTTAGAACTTGTGCACTGCATTATGAATGTAATAATTATGTAGGCCAATTATTTATATTTAAACTATTATAGTAGTAAATATTAGCAATCTCTGTATCAGGGGACAAACAGACCCCACACAGCAGCTGATATGAATTCTGAAATCTACAGCTATATGGTTTTATTCATTAAAGCAATGGATTATGGGGAGTTAAAATCTGAACATGCAATTCTACAGCTGATGCATGAGTTTGAAATATTATTTTCAATATTGCATGGATTTAGCAAATTTGGTTTTCAGTGTTGATCTGATAAAGTATTTTTTGTGTATGTTTGTGTTTTTTTTGTACACTTCCTCCAGCCCCCCCAAACACAAATTCTTATTATTGGTCCATATCTAGCTTTTAAATCATGATCTTCCTCTACTTGATTCTAATGATATAGCAACAGTGAAGCATGTATTAAAATAACTTGTGACTCTCAAGATATTCTCAAGACATTCATATATCTCCAGAACTTTTGCATTATAATATTATCTTTGTGTTAGGGCTGGATTTGGGGGTCATAGTAGGGGTTAAAAGAACAATATAGTGTTAGCAATACAAAACAGTCGCCCCACCCACATTGAATAAAGGGTTACATAACCCTTTTAACAGTTTCCAGATTCCAGCATTGAGATTTCTCTGCACTGGATCACTCTCCTCCTCCCCTGTTGTCAGCAATGGTGGGAACCTAAAGCGCATGTGCGTCGAGCTCCATGCGCGCATTAGGCTTTCTCATTGGAAAGCATTGACCTATTGCTTTCTGATAGGGATTTCGGAGATGCTGGACATCCTCATGCAAAGCGTTAAACTCCATGAAAGGTCAGGAAGCACCTCTAGTGGCTGTCTAAAGGAGTTTTAACCTTGCAAAATAAACGTTGCAGATTCTCTGAAACTGCGTTGGTTTACATTGCAGGGCTTAGAGGACAGGGACACTGCACCCCGACCACTTCAAAGAGATGAAATGGTCTGGAGGCCTATAGTGTCCATTTAAGATGGGTGTTTAATGTTAAGACAAATGCACAAAATGTGTTACTTTCATGAGTGACAGCTGCTGCCATTGTAATATAGTTATATCCTAAAAAAAAACTAATTATGGCAACTGAATAACCTGCCCTTGGGATTGTAACTACCATTAATCTCGAGCTACAACGGATCTGAATCTCTTGACATTAAAAATAAATTTTCTGTTTCACTGCTCTGACACTTTAACTCTAGCCCTAAAATGAACCGTAATAACCCTAACACACTGACTCTAACACTGAAACTAGCTCACTAATCTTAGCCTTAGAAATACATAACAGTAAAATATAAGGGCCAACAGTGTAATATCTGGAGTCATTTATAAAACCAGAAGAATTTCTCTTTTACTGCAATTTTTGTTGACAAGTTATTTACTGTGCTTTTAGAATACTCCAGGGTCTTCATTTTGGTAACACTATAGACCAGCTAAGGCAAAGAAATAGAGAAAATGTTCACGTGTATTGCAGTAAAAGGGGATTCTAGATTACAAAATGCATATATCTGATCAATGCAGTTAAAGAACATGCAGTTATAACATTTTTATGCCTAAACCCTACATTTTCATTGCTAATATATATATATATATATATATATATATATATAATATAAACATTTTTATCTATATATGTTATTAAATAATAAATACCGGATCTTTTACAGATTATATAGTATTGTAAATAATTTAAGAGAGGATCTAAATGGATACTTCTCTTCAGGAAGTGTGTAGAGAGACTGTGTGATCGACAGCCAAGTAGGTGGAGCTAAGGCTGCAGGAATAAAATCATGTAACTTCTGCTTAATGAATTGGTTTTGGTGAATACAATTACTTTATTTACTAAAACCAATTAATTAAGCAGATGTGGTTTTGGTGCTTAGACTGACCCTTAAATGCATTAATAATGAAAAGAACACACCTGCCCCAGGACGTCTTTGGCACCAGCTTACATTTTGGTAAACGGCCTGAGAAAAATCGGTTGGACTGCTGTCTGAGTCTTCCTCTTTAAAGAATCTGAGCAGCTTGAAGGATAGGAGCAGACTGAATTGGGGTACTGGATACTAGACTTTAAGATTAAACTGTTTGTGCGGATGTTATGGTGTCCAGAGTGTTCCTTAAAAAATTGTCTATGCTTTGTGTGTGCGCCTGCATCCCATGCTAAATCAGATGTCAATTGTTAATGTTATTTCCAAACAAAACATTTCTCGTTTACTGTACTGAAGTTAATTATTCTTTTTATTGTTGTTATTTTCAATAGACTATACAAAGAAATGAAATATGCCTAGGAGACGGTTTGTTCCTTTGTTATTTTTCTTATGAGTAAATTCATCTTTTTATTGCTTTTGTAGATGTTGACATTTGGAGCATTCTTGCACAAGGGCTCCTTCTGCAGGAATTACTTTAATTTGCTGGACCTTCTGGTTGTAGGAGTTTCTTTGGTTTCATTTGGCATCCAGTAAGTGGCACACTATTCACATTCTTTAGCTAACTTATTCCCAGATCCCTTTGTTTCTGAGTTAGAGGTCTAATGCTGGACCTCAGGATTAAAGAGCCACTCTAGGGAGACTGAAGTTGAAAAAAATGTGTTAAGTATAAATAAAGATGAAAAGCTCACTGGATGTTCCCTTGTTTACTGAAAAAGTGCAATGTTTGTAGAGACCAGAAAGCTGCTTACATTTCTCAGCCAATCCTGGGCCTCCCATTGTATGCCCATTCTGTCCAAGAAACATCAGTAGTTAAAATTGTGAATGAAATTAATAACTTAATTCTTGTTTTTTCACGAATCACAATTTACTCACTTAACACAAGAATGTTTTCTATAAAGCTTCTTACCTAGAGATTTCACATCTGATCCTTGTACTACTATTGAAAATTTCCAATGGGTGTTCTGTGTCCATCAGGGGGTGCATGTGTGTGTAGTTTCATTCATGGGAAAAAAAACATGAAGGAAACTACTCATCAAGCAAATTGAAGTTACAAACAATGCTCTGAGAAGGCCAGAACAAAATGCTAGGGCCTGTACATTGTAGCTAAATTCTGCATAAAAAAATGAGGCAGTGTAGCTGCCATGACTCACAGTGGTGGGGTGGCCTTATAGCTGTAACAATTTTTAAGAACTGTGCCGTTATATTTAACAGAATGAAAAGTGACAATGAGCTCCTTCTGTCATATGCAAGAAACCTAGGTAGACATGTGTTTATTTGACACTTATAGGCTGTATGTCTTAAGGTAAGGCATTAGAAGGTGAGGACTAGTTATATGACGTATAGTTTCAGCATAATTATTGTTAAATGCAGTAAGTGCGGCAGCTTCACTGCAAACCCAAAATAGGAAATTCATTTCAGAATCTGGCAGTAGTAGAAAGTTAAATCGATGAACTATGGTTTATTTCTCTTGAGAGGAGGTTAATACAGCAGGTAGTGTACACCACATGGATAATTCATGATATATTACGGTCTAGTGCTTATCGATTTGATTAGAAAAAATTATATTCATAATACATAAACAATTACCTGTGTTAACACACAATGTCTGTTTTTTATGCAGATCAAGTGCTATATCAGTGGTAAAGATTTTGCGTGTGCTAAGGGTGCTCAGACCATTGAGAGCCATCAACAGAGCTAAAGGCCTAAAGGTTTGGAGATTTCTACTTTCCTATACTGTCACATTGTCTTTGTCTTTATACTGTCACCCCTTTCTTTATTATTGTTACTTGAAGGTAGGAAAGGATCAATGCACTGTTAATATATGTAGTAGTATTTTATTATGTATCCACAAGCAAAGAAACAAAACCAAAAAATTAATCCCCAAACAATATAATACACTGTGCAACAACATTATACCTGCCTAATGCCATGCAGGTCCCCCTCATGCTGCCAGAATAGCTCTGATACGTCAAGTCATGAGCTCCACGAACGTGTCCTGTAGTTTCTGGCACCGAGACGTTGGCAGCAGATGCTTGAAGTCTTGCATGTTGCGTAGTGGGGCCCTTCATGGATTGATTTGTTGTTCCAGCACATGCCACAGATACTCAATTGGATTGAGATCTGGGTAATTTGGAGGCCAAGGCAACACCTTGAACTCTTTGCCATGTTCCTCAAAACAATCCTGAACAATTTGGCATGCACACTAGTCAATTTGGCATGCACACTAGTCAATTTGGCATGCACACTAGTCAATTTGGCATGCACACTAGTCATTTGGCATGCACACCAGGGTGCACACTAGTCAATTTGGCGTGCACACTAGTCAATTTGGCGCGCACACTAGTCAATTTGACATGCACACTAGGGTGCACACTAGTCAAAGTCACTCAGATCTTTTCACTTGCCCATTTTTCTTGCTTCAAACACTTAAAATTCAAGTACTGACTATTCACTTGCTGCCTAATATATCGCACCCCTTGACAAGTGCCATTATAACAATATAATACATTTTATTCACTTTTCCTGTCAGTGGTTTTAATGTTGTGGCTGATCAATTTGTTTTTAGAAACCTAGAACATGGCGGCAGATAAGAACCATTCGGCCCATCTAGTTTGTTTGTTTGTAAAGTAGAACTGAGTGTCCTTTTAAAATGCCAGACCAAAGAGGCAGCATCTATTCACCAAAAAACAGTGCTATGGAGTCTGAGTCGGAAGCAATCATTTGGTTGCTGGCGTTAGTCCGTAAAAAAAATATTGACTCTAACTAAATGTATTGTGTATGCTGGTGTATCCGTTCATCCAGAGCACAAGACACACCTCTCAAATTAGATAAGTAATATAAGTTTATAATATTTGCCAAATAAATCGGCCCCTAAAATAATGTGCAACATTTGGGTGTAGGCTAAGGTTGTACATTTACACTTTCATAAAACATCTAAATGTAGTTTTACTTACTGTATCCTGTTACATGATTATATAGGTTACATTATTTTATTATTTTTTTCTTATACTATTAATAAGATTTAATAAGGTTTAAATGCAAACCAACAAAATATTAGTGTGGAGCTTATTTTTTAATTATTTTTTTTTTGCGAATACCTCTCAAACCAGTCAGCTGTGTTTACATATATACAATACAATAATGTCATCTGCTAGTTCTCCTGAAATGTGTGTGTAAAGAGCAAATAAAGGTACACAATCGAGTGATAACGGTGACAGTGAGCACTCCAGAAATTCTATTTTACTAGAAAAGAAGTTGAAAGTGATAAAGAAGTATGATAATTTTATGTTTGGCATATTGGTCAACCCCTTGTGTTTTAGGAGCATGGGGGGGGGTTATTCTTAAAATGTCGACGGCATGTATAGTAAATTGTAATGAGGCAGTTGTCATATTGAGGAGTGGAAGTCGAAGATTTTATGTACTGACTCCTCCGCCCTGCCAAAAAAAAACTACATTAAGATGTAGCGATGTTGGTGACTAGAATGTCCCTTCAGTTAATGGTAATGAAGGAGCTTTTAGATGTAATATGTTGTTCCGAATCACTGTACACTGGTTTTCTTTCTACAGCATGTTGTTCAATGTGTGTTTGTTGCCATTCGGACCATCGGTAATATTATGATCGTCACAACGTTACTGCAGTTTATGTTTGCCTGTATCGGTGTGCAGTTATTTAAGGTGAGAATGCAATTAGTTTGTATGACGTTGTATATTTAATGGATTTTTTGTCTAAAATCCATCTAAAAATAATATATACATTTCTTTGATGCTTGTTACTGCTTTTTTTTTTTTTTTATAACATATCTTTATATGTTCTATGTTGGATTTATATATTACTTTGATTGTAAGGCTTACCATGACCTTGATTTAATATTGTTTGATACATTTTTCCAAATGATTTAGTATTATGAATATTTGATTTATATATATATATTTGTTTATATATGGTATGTTTTGATATTTTAATTTGTTAAAAAAAATTGAAAAATGTATCTAAAATTATTAAATCATTTAAAAAGCTTATCCCAAAATATTAAATCAAGGCCCCTGTTATTCTGATATTTAAATTCATGTACATGTTGTCGATTTAGCAACAATGGTCAATGTAAAATATTTTTACTAGAAAATAAGTGTTAGAACTGATTCAAAGACAGTTTTACTGTCCGTAAGTTATAGTATTGATATGATAAAGCTCACCTGCAGTACATCACAATGCTGTTTGTCTTTCAACCTGTCTTTTTAAAATATTCTCTCCAAACAGGGCAAGTTTTATCGCTGTTCAGATGAAGCTAAACAGATACCAGAGGAGTGCAAGTGAGAACTTCTATAAAAGCATTTTCTGTTTTAGACTGATGTCTCTTTATTTGCCATTGTGATCTTGCTTTTATATACCTGTGTATAGGAAAAAATGTACACAATCTGTATTAATATTAGGCTGACTGTCCCTTAATAATAATAATAATAATAATAACAAAGTATTTAACCAGGAAAGGCACATTCAGATTACTCTGGGGATGTTACCTTAGCCCAAAATTCAGGGGTTGTTACTATTAACCAATTTAATGGTACTCATTTTATCTACGATGGAAGGATGAAGGGCTGAGTCAACCCTGCTGGGATTCGAACCTTGCGTCCCAATGGTTCAACAGGGACTAGTGATGTGCCAGACCTTTCATAATATGAAGGGATTTGCTTAACACCTGTTCTTCAGGATGATTGTGGCACTTGATAATAGACAGACTGTTTACCCACCAGAGCCAAGAAAATGAAGGGTTTTAGAATAAAATCACCAATGTTTCTGGAGTCTTGGATCTATGGGGTGTGAATTCAGACTGAAAAATATTAATTGCAAACTAAATTTTTGATCCACATATATTTCAGTTTTGTAAGCCAATACATTAATAATAGACATCATTCCACCATAGTCATACATATGTATATCGATAAGAGTTGTTGATAAAGCTCTAGAGCAGAGGTGTCAAATTCTACTCTGAGACACCCGATTTAAGGTTAAAGGAACACTATAGTCACCTAAACAACTTTAGCTTATTGAAGCAGTTTTAGTGTATAGATCATGCTTCTCAAGTGTCACTGCTCAATTCTCTGCCATTTATGAGTTAAATCACGTTGTTTCTGTTTATGTAGCCCTTGTCACACCTCTCCTGACTCTGATTGACACAGGCTGCATGGAAAAAAAACTGGTTTCACTTTCAATCAGATGTAATTTACCTTAAACAATTGTATCTCTTTCTCTGTAAATTGAACTTTAATCACATACAAGAGGCTCTTGCAGGGTCTAGCAAGCTATTAACATAGCAGGGGATAAGAAAATCGTAATTAAACAGAACTTGCAATAAAGGAAGGATAAACTGTAGATGACTCTTCACGGGAAGTGTTTAGGAAGGCTATGCAAGTCACATGCAGGGAGGTGTGACTAGAGTTCATAAACAAAGTGATTTAACTCTTAAATCGCAGAGAATTGTGCAGTGAGACTGCAGGGGCATGCTCTATAGGCCAAAACTGCTTCATTAAGCTAAAGTTGTTTTGGTGACTATAGTGTCTCTTTAATATTTAGTGCATTGCTTAGTGATTCCAACTGTTAGTTGTCATGGCCCTGTAGTGGTGACAGGTACGGTTTCCTGATTACTCAGTCACTTATTGAACTAATAAATAACCCATTTCTTATAAAATGGGAACAGATTAATTTTGTTTATTTTGTTCCACAGGGGGAAATACATTGTTTACAAGGACGGAGATGTTAACAGCCCATCCATCAAGGAGAGACATTGGCACAATAGCGACTTCAACTTTGACAACGTGCTTAATGCCATGATGGCACTTTTCACAGTTTCTACCTTTGAAGGCTGGCCATCGTATGTTAACTTTATTACATGTTCTTCCATACACCTTGCTTCATGAGTCAGTTATGTTCTCCTACCAATGAGGAACACAATAGGAATTCAATAGTCTTCAAAATGTGTTGCCATTTTAAGTAAGCTTTACTAATATTAACACACGTTTCCCATCCCTTTAATACAATAAAGTGGACATGTTATAAAAGTAAAATTACTCAACAGAGCATAACATGGCTTTGATGCATTTTTTAAAAGCACACTTGTAAAATAGAAATACCTCTAGTGTTCTTATGCTTGCATTATGTGTCCATTGTGGAGATGATAATTCTTCTCCTCACCAATTTTTTGTGATTTCACATACAACCGTTGTAGGCAATCAGGAGATAAATGAGTGTTAAATATACTGCGTATAAGTTTTTAAAACATATCTGATATAAAGATATCACTTCTCTTGAACTGACTGTTCATCATTCCCTCATCCCAGTAACTATGATTGAAGTGCTTACTTAAGTAATCCAAAGGAGAATTACTGGCATCTCTGCATGCATCACGTACAGGTTAAAGGAACGCTCCAAGCACTATTATCACCACAGCACTGTAATGGTTATGAGGCCATGAATGCCCTCCTTTGCCAGGCTTAGCTCAGATAGAGAATTAGAAAGTAGTAGAGGCAGGAGCGCTGACAGTGGAACCCAGGTACGAAGTAAGACCATTCTAAAATGATTTGACTACTTACAATGCCAGGGCACTCCTATCACCATAACCACTCAATTAATAATTTAGCTAGTTAAGTATCCTGTAAATAATTTGTTTATAATCTGAGTTAATAATATGAAAGAAAAGTCATTAACATTTTATCATATGGCTCATTTTAGATTGCTCTACAAAGCCATTGATTCGAACGGTGAAAACGTTGGCCCAATATACAACAACCGCGTGGAAATCTCAATCTTCTTCATTATCTACATCATCATCATTGCCTTCTTCATGATGAACATCTTTGTTGGTTTCGTGATTGTTACATTTCAGGAACAGGGAGAAAAGGAGTACAAGAACTGTGAACTCGACAAGAACCAGGTCAAATGATTTTCAATGACTGTAATCAGAAATGTGTCTGATTTTATGCCACTAGAGGGCACCAGAGGTCCTCGAACAGTACATAAAAGGCTCTCATTTAAATTATGAATTGAACATTTTCTAACTATCATTATTTAGAGAGAGTAGATAATTAATATTATAAGATATGAATGGTATAGTTCAACATGAATATAAACTTAAGAGCTTACCACTGTGGTTGGGATAGGATGGATAGTAGTGGTGGCTTAATAGAGTAGTACAATTAAAAGAAATTAAAATAAAACATATATATCTAAATTTCCTTTATTTAAGACAAACTGTTTATTAGGCATGCCCCTACTTGTGGCACAGTGAGTCGGGGCAGGAGGGAGGATTTAACTTCCCTTATACTATAGGGTGAAGGGGACATGGGGGGCATTTCCGCTTTTATTTTAAAATATTACAAGGAGGGAGCTGTTAGCCAGTAGCACAAATTGCACGGATAAAACTTTGTTTACCAAGCAATTGGTATTCACTGTAATGTGTATTCGTACAGTCATGTTTTGGACGAATGGATGAATAGCCCAAATCTACTATCAGTAGAAATGACACACTAAGATCTCGTGAGACAACGGAGCAAGGACAGGGCAGAGAGGTGAGCATTGTGGGAGAATTTTCTGTGACAAAGGAAGTGGAGCTCTGTTAAGCTCCACCCTTTTGGCACATTTGTCAAGCGTTGAAAAAAAATACATAGACAAAGTAGTCCTTACTTTATCTTATGTTTTCAAGAGAAATAGATCAGAAATAAAAAAAAAAAAAAACAAGAACAGATTGGGAAAGAGGAAGAGAAGAGGAGTAAAACGAGAAAGGTATGTTCTAGGTCAGGGATAGGCAACCTTTGGCTCTCCAGATGTCGTGGACTACATCCCCATAATGCTCTTACACACATAATGCTGGCAAAGCATCATGGGAGGTGTAGTCCAACACATCTGCAGAGCCGAAGGTTGCCTATCCCTGTTCTAGGTGACAGAATCACTTTAATAACAGAGTTATTCAGTGCAGGGTAAATTGTTGTAAATTCAAAGTGAATTTAAAATTTGAAGCCAAAATGACTTGGGGAGTTTTTACAGTTTAGCCTTACTGGCCTAACATTGAAAATTTACATTGGATGTCTTACATTTCACACTTTAGTCAATAACCCTGGTCAATGTCTGTCAGCATTGAGTAGAATTACAAACGGTGACATAGGGCTGTAATGCATTGTGTACACAGTTGTGAGCTACGCACATGGTACATATACACTTCCAGGCTTTTTAATATAATGTTTACAGTGGAACCTCGGAACTCGAGCTTAATCCGTTCCAGAAGGCTGTTCGAATTCCGATTTGTTCGAGAACCGAATAAACATTTCCCTTAAGAATTAATGTAAAATTGATTAATCCATTCCATGGCCCCAAAATTACGGTATTTTAACACAAATGTTATAGTATAAAAATGCCTTACATGCATAAAAAAAAAAATAGGAAAATAATAATAAACACAATGTACAGTAAATGAAATGAAAATGTAATTTCATTTTACCTGTAATGATCAAAGTTGATGGCGTAAGTGGAAAGGAGAAGCTATATTATTATTTGAATGGGGATATGTAACTGTTTTTCTGGCATTTAAAATGTAAAAATGTTTTAAAAAGGTGCGCTCTGTCTTTTAATATTTAAAAAAATTATAAAAAAGTGCAAATGCAATTTCAGCATCATTCAAAAACTGTATTTAAAATGTGTCTATAGTGTGTCTAATTGAACATGTTTGTGGCATGATTTGTTCGGGTACCAAAGATCGTTCGCGTACCGAAACATCTTTTACTTGAAATTTTAGTTTGACTTCCGAATTGTTCGAGAACGGGGCCGTTCGAGTTCCGAGGTTCCACTGTATTTATATTTTAGATATCACATTAATTGAAAAGTGCATAACATTTATTTTTTACAGCGACAATGTGTAGAATATGCTTTGAAAGCTCGCCCATTGAGGAGATACATTCCTAAAAATCCATATCAGTATAAATTCTGGTACGTGGTCAATTCCACTGGGTTTGAGTACATCATGTTTGTCCTCATCATGCTGAACACACTGTGCTTAGCCATGCAGGTATGTATCGGAGACCCTCAGCTTTCTCTTGCATGTCAAGTTATAGATTGCAAGCTCTTGGGATTACTTCCCATTTTAGTCCCTAAAGGGTATATTGTACGTCCTGGTATTTGTTTGTTTTTTTTCTCCTTTCTATGTATGTTTTAAAGGGTTACTACGTGCATCATAATCACCAAAGTCTGTTCTAGCGGTTATGATGCTAGGAGTGTCCCTGGTGAAATGTCAAACTGTTTAGAAACGCCCTTCCTTCCCACAAAGCTCCCTCAAGTCTCTATCCTCGTTCTTTTCTTATTCTCTGATTTGATACTGGCTAGTAACATCATATGCCCTGTAGATAATACATATACTTAAATATGCTAAACAAATTGCTAATTAACACCTATTTGTCTTTTATCCTCTACAGCACTATGGACAATCCAAAATTTTTAATGATGTTATGGATGTAATGAACATGGTCTTCACTGCTGTATTTACTGTAGAAATGGTATTGAAACTTATAGCTTTCAAACCTAAGGTAAGTGAGGACTAAAACAATTTACAGACACAATAAGCCATAAAGCACCCTTTAATGCAAATAATACAATCTGAACCAATATCTAATTAGCTCTATGATCCACACAGTAGAAATACAGTCTCAGAATTCTCACTGTAAGACATTTACATGCACATTGTACCGGATTTAAAAACCTGAATAAGGAAAGGTCATGATTCTGCATAAAAAAAAACCTGAATATTTGACACAATGTCTTGACATACAAGGATATTGTGAACTTTAAAATAGTCCTGATAGACACAAGATGTGTGGATGACAAAATGTGTCGGATGAACCAATTTAATCTATGGGTTTTGCTGGCACCATTTCCACCAAGGGACTAGTTGAAAAGAGTTTCTGCCACCTCCTCGAGGGTGCTATTGCGTACAGATGTACATGTTTCTGTGCATTGTGGGTGGATGCTATATGCTTCTCTTTGGGCAGGCAGTGTTCATTGCTGAATAGTTACTCAGATTGTAACTACTCTAAAATGACTTGGGGATTAATAAATGTGTTTACACATATATTTAAATTAGGAATGGTTTGTGACCAGGTAACATTTCTGTGGCTCAAAAATGTTCTACTGAGCTAATAAACTGAGTCTTACTAGCCCAACGATGCCAACTGTGCTTAATTTGGCTTCATGATATTGCCGCGGCAATCCCTTTATGTGGAACATAACCTTATTTCACATATACAAATTGAGGTTGGATTTTGGTACCCACTCAGACATGTGGAATTGCTATGTCCCAGCCTTCTAATACAGAGCAGGTCTAGTCGCTGATTTTACAGAAGCTTTTGAAACCGCACCAGAATCGTTTGACAATGGATTATAAAAGTATGGATGTTAAGTTTTAGTTTGTGTCCTGTAATATGGCATGGCAATTGATATAGTACATAGATTATTAACTTAAAGATTGAATCATATACCATTCTGCCACTACCATTGAGGTTTATATTCTATTATGGCTCTTGTAGTGATGTGCACAAGGTTTTGTGCTTTTATAGGGCTTGGTTTGACAGCCCTCCATGCCTTGTATTCGTCCACATATTTGATAAATATTGTAAATGCCATGAGTAGCTGCTTGCCCAGTCTGTAACAAAGGCCATGAATTAAACTTCAGTTAAGTAAAATATTTAGTTTATACTTTTTTCAATTTTTTGTAAATTTTGCTTGCCCACTGAAAGTTATATTTTGCTATAGATCTGAATTCTCATTCACACATTTTGTGTCTGACTGGCCACATTTAAAGTTTTATATTCCATTAAGACTAAAATAAATAGGATCCTACAAACATAATAGTTTTCTTTTAAACACGTACACACTGATCAGAATAACAAGACTACCCAATGGGGTTTATTCATCAAACTGGAAATGGTGTAGAACTGACATGTTATTTGCACAATTTATGCCAAACAGGAAAAAACAACCTCTAACCTTTCATGAATCTCCAGCCATTTTTGCCAGCTTTGCCATTTTGGTTAAATATAAAAAGCCATGATCGATTCACAGCAAATCCCGATTTATTGAATATCCATAAAAGTGTTTAATAACTATGGAAATTAATGATTCAGCTGGGAGTTGTGGACATAAACAAGAGAATGACCAAAATAGCTAAGTTCCACAAATTGCTGATTTGGAGACTGTTCCCCATATATTGATTGTGTCCTATAATGTGCAATTGTCTTGTCAATTCTGCAGGATTTCTGGTGAGTTAATACACTTCTATATCTCCCCAGCTATCTTCGCTATTGTAGAGTAAAATTATGCCATTTAAATGTATACAGCATTATATTGTATTTGACATTTGTTTTGTATATTATTTTGTATCAGATTTGTGTGGCCAAAAAAAAAAGATGGCTCGTAAGTGAGAAGCCTAGGCGGTTGCGGTGTGACATTGTGTGTAGATGTGCATGAGAAAGTTAGATTTCCTGTGACTTGTCCATAATACCCTCCCATTCCTCTAAAAGGATATATTTAATCCCAACGTGTTTTATTTTATTTCTGAAATATTGCTGGGAAAGGTTGAGACCTTATCACTACAAATGTGAATTATGCTGTCATATAATAGCCTCTATATAAATTACACAGAGTACATACTTTTATATACCAAGTAAATACATCGTTACATTGGGAGGAAAAAATTATAAAAATGTAAAAGATACATTAAAAAATGTTCAGTTTATTTCCTAAACGTTTAGTAATTATATTTTACTGGCCTAGCTAATAAGGATCTGTTTACTGCAAGAAAACCAGCTATATAGGTATCCCGGTTATATATATTCTGATTGGTAGAGCATCATGGGATATGTAGTCCACTGCACCTGGAAAGGCAGAAGTGCCTTTAGCATGCTAAATACAAAAGATCTCATGTTATAGATCCAGGTGTTGGTGGCTTACAGTTCCATTGATCCTTTGTCCATCATTATTGTGCACACATTAATTTATTTCACTAACTTATCCAGTACTTACATCAATCAATAGTTGGTTACGTTTGGGAAAAAAAATGCTTTAATGTAATTATTTTAACTATGTGGTAATTGCTTACCCATGTATCATCTCAATTAGAAATTCTGCCTTAAATTAGAAGCATGAGAAATGTCATATGTTGTAGAATGCCTTCATTTAGAATTGATAAAACAGGTGGAAGCTACCTTTCATTCAAGATGTGTCAATGTAGTCATGCTTTTATGTACTTGTGTTTTCTTAAAAGGGATCACTAAAGTCTCCCAAGCCACTTATTGGTCTGGATGCAGTGGTTCTGTTTTTTTGTCCTGCAATGTAAATCATTGCAGTTTTGGAGAAACTACAACGTTTACTTTGCAGGGTTAAATCCACCTCTAATGGCTGTCATACTGGCAGCCACAAAAGGTGCTGTCACGACACAGACAGAGTAAAACTCTGTCACATGACATAGAAGCCCGCATTCGAAAGCACTGGTTCCGGTCCCTGATGCATTGGATTGGACCATGCCTCCGCCATGACATTGGGGGAGGAAGAGAGGAAAGCAGAGCCTCAGGAGCCTCGGCGCTGGAAAAACTGTAAGTAAATCTTTACTTTACTGCACGGGGTTTAACCCCTTAAGGACACATGAGATGTGTGACATGTCATGATTCCCTTTTATTCCAGAAGTTTGGTCCTTAAGGGGTTACTATACACAGCGACAGGTTTGTATTCCTAATGTTTAATATTCTTTTAAAGGACCAATTTCTCCCATCACTGGGAAAAACTTACCAAGCCTCTCAGGAGTATCCTTGGGAAGCCCAAGAAAGACAATTTGGTTCATGCACAGGGCAAAGTATGAGACACAAATCCTAGTAGGGCTACATTCTAATTTGAATAACTTTTCTATATTGGTAATATATAGTCTGCATTTATTATTCATATTTACTGAATCATATGTTAATTTAACAGATGTGACAATTCTACAACATGCAGGCCATGACAAGTGCACATTGAACGATTTTACACAGTGCATATTTTTTTTATGTATTTAGTCATTTGAAAGTGTTCTACAACATTCATTTTCTTTAAATTCAGGTGGAATTTCCCCTTTTATCTTTTATAGTGTAACAGATAACCAAGGAGTACCTGTTGGTTAAAAAATGGCCATTAACTAAGAGTTTTAAAAGAAGCAGGGCCAGTTTAATCCACAGGGAGGTGCTGTGACATATTTAATTGGGATACATTTGTGTGTATAACAGTCACAAAATCCTTTCCCAGACATTATTTGTTTTGCTATTTTCTCATTTCCCTCTGGTGATGTGGCTTTCTCTTGACAAAGTGCAGTGAACATGGTTTTCTATTTGCCAACCACCCTGACATGTTATTTGCCCCTCCTGCCTGCTCTGTGCAGGGCTATTTTAGCGATGCCTGGAACACCTTTGATTCTCTGATCGTGATTGGCAGTATTGTTGACGTGGTTCTAAGTGAAGCTGATGTAAGTATTCTCCTCCTCTCCCTCCTTCCATGTTTATTGTCTACCTTTATTTGGACAAGTCACAGATCTGAATTTGACTTTTGTTGTACGATTTCTCACAATAACAAACTAACTTCTGATCAGTTCCACTCTGTCATTTTCCCCTTTCTGCCTTTTGCTCTTATTTACAAATCACACACAACTTTTCTTTGGATAAACTGAGGAACTCAGCAGGTTTAACAAGTTAGTCAATTCTAGAGCAATTTATACGAGAACTAAGCTAACATACGACTTTACGTTTGTTCTGGAAGTGCAACTCCCATCATGCTCAGTCAAGGTTGGACAGTCCTTTCATTTTAGGATGATTGTGACCTTCTGGGGCTTGTAATAAACCTGTAATTGTCTTCATGGGACATTTCCAATAAGGTGTCAAAATACAATGGCCAAATACAACTTTGCTCTTAAAAAAACAAACAAACAAAAAACATTATAACGTGCCATCTGAGCGTGAGCTTTATTAGGGGCATATTCACTAAATTGGGAATGTGGAAGCATTTACAAAAGGATTGCAAATTTCAGGCATAAGTAGAAAACAGTACCAGCCGTAGACTGGCACCCTTGGTAAAACCAGTCCTCATTGCCTAACTGCAGCCATACTTCCTTAGCCACTCTCTTGGTCCCTCGTATTCACTCAAACCCTAGAACCAAGTTCTTTCTGTGAATCTACTTTCTGACCGGTAGTAAGAAAATAACAAGGTAGGCAGTGTTTGAGGCAGTTTTTGCAGACCGGAGGCTGAGCAGATACAGACAGATCTCTCTCTGTCTGGCCTCAATATTGGCTGGGTGGTAGTACTTATAGCTGTATATCGTTATCCCTCCAACAAACACCGTTGTCTAGGTTCCCAACCCAGTCCTCAAGTACCCCCTACCAGCCAGGATTTAGGGATTACCCTGTTGTGTCTAAAGTGTTTTTTCTTTTTAAACAAAATACTTAGACACAACTGGGTAATCCTAAGTCCTGGCTGGTTGGGGATACTTGAGGACTGGGTTGGGAACGACTGGTCTCTGGTCTAGGGAATAGCCCATGGAAACATCAAGCAGCCACCTTATTAAACACTGTGTAAACTGTATTGCTTGATATAACATGCCGCCTTCAATAGTCCCTAGACAGTAATACGACATGTCAGCATCAAGCCTTAATACATGTATCTCATTTATTACACAAAACAGATCAGGGACAGAGCCAGCACAATTTAAACACAACCCTGGCCAATCAGCATCTCCTGATAGAGATTAATTGAATCAATGTATTTGAGAGAAGGGACAATTCCACTTGTAATTTTAAAATAGTTTTCAGATATGTTTTAAAAACTTATAGGCAGTATATTTAACACTCATCTCTCCTGATTGCCTACAACGGTTGTATGTGAAATCACCAATAATTGGTGAGGAGAAGAATTATCATCTTCACAATGGACACATAATGTAAGCATAAGAACGCTAGAGGTATTTCTATTTTACAATTGTGCTTTTAAAAAATGCACCAAAGCCATGTTATTCTCTGTTGAGTCATTTTACTTTTATGACATGTCCACTTTATTGTATTAAAGGGTCACTATAGAGTCAGGAACACAAACATGTATTCCTGACCCTATAGTGTTAAAACCACCATCTAGCCCCCCTGGGCCCCTCATACCTCCATAAATATAGCAACATCTTACTGTATTCAAGCCAGAAGCTATAACGCTGCATGCTGTTTGCCTCACAAAAAAAAGCTGTCTGCTGACATCATCAGAAGTGGTGGCCTGATCCAATCACAATGCTTCCCCATAGGATTGGCTGAGAATGACAAGGAGGCAGATCAGGAGCAGAGCCAGCATGATTCAAACATAGCCCTGGCCAATCAGCATCTCCTCATGGAGATGAATTGAATCAATGAATCTCTATGAGGAAAGTTCAGTGTCTGCATGCAGAGGGAGGAGACACTGAATGTTTGGATGCATTTTAGGCAGCCATGACCCAGGAAGGATCTCTAACAGCCATCTGAGGAGTGGCCAGTGAAGTTATCACTAGGCTGTAATGTAAACACTGCATTTTCTATGAAAAGACAGCGTTTACAGCAAAAAGCCTGAAGGGAATGATTCTACTCACCACAACAAATTCAATAAGCTGTAGTTGTTCTGGTGACTATAGTGTCCCTTTAACTATCCACAGACTTCAGGTGGAAGGGGTCTTCAATCACAATGTTTCCCCCACCATAACTGTGTTGGGTTTTGAGATATTTATTTATTTATTTATTTTGGCTGGCGCTGCACCTATTGCTTAAGCATCTTGTGCGGCTACACAGCCCAGATACCAGCGCAAATTGACTCTTCTCTCCAGTTTTTTTAACTGCACTATTTTTGCCTCAAGTCTGTGTTCCCTTGTCAGCTCACACATCCTGATTTAGTGAATAAATGTAATCAGAGCACATTAACTTACATCAGATTTCAATGATTAAACCTGATGTATTTGTCATAATAGAAAATAAATAGAAACAGTGCCCTCAATTATGCTCCTTGTAATTCTGCTCTTCTCTCTCCTATTCTACCCTCCTCCTCATCTCTTGTTCCTATTCCATCTTCTCTTGTTACCTGTCCTAACAGCACTATTTCACTGATGCATGGAACACTTTTGATGCCTTAATAGTTGTTGGTAGCGTCGTTGATATTGCGATAACAGAAGTGAATGTAAGTAATGGCTGCTTCCCCGCTATATCAAATGCAGCTCTTTATTTTGCACAAACATCCTGGCTAACATATCTGTTCTTATAAAATGTTTCTCTTGCTTGTAAATTATTTACCTGGTAAGCTGTTCCTTCCTATCTAATTACTGCTGTCTGTTAATGAATGTTTCTTGTAGGTTCTGTGACGCCCACATGTTTGAATCATGCTGTATATGCACATTATTATTGTTATCTGGGTATTCTGCCATTTTGGCATACATTTTACAATTCTCTTATTAAATCACCACAATATACTTTGTAAAAAAACATTTATATTGAATTACACTGAACAAAATTATAAACGCTAAAACTTTCGTTTTCGCCCCCATTTTTCATGAGCTGAACTCAAAGATCTAAGACTTTTTCCTATGTACACAAAAGGCCTATTTTTCTCAAATATTGTTCACAAATCTGTTTAAATCTGTGTTAGTGAGCACTTCTCATTTGCCTAGATAATCCATCCACCTCACAGGTGTGGCATATCAAGATGCTGATTAGACAGCATGATTATTGCACAGGTGTGCCTTAGGCTGGCCACAATAAAAGGCCACTCTAAAATGTGCAGTTTTATCACACAGCACAATGCCACCGATGTTGCAAGTTTTGAGGGAGCGTGTAATTGGCATGCTGACTGCAGAAATGTCCACCAGAGCTGTTGCCCTTGGATTGAATGTTCATATCTCTACCATAAGCCGTCTCTAAAGGCGTTTCAGAGAATTTGGCAGTACATCCAACCGGCCTCACAACCGCAGACCATGTGTAACCACACCAGCCCAGGACCTCCACATCCAGCATCTTCACCTCCAAGATCGTCTAAGACCAGCCACTCAGACAGCTGCTGCAACAGCCGGTTTGCATAACCAAAGAATTTCTGCACAAACTGTCAGAAACCGTCTCAGGGAAGCTCATCTGCATGCTCGTTGTCCTCATCAGGGTCTCGACCTGACTGCAGTTCGTCGTCATAACTGACTTGAGTGGGCAAATGTTCACATTCAATGGCGTCTTGCACTTTGGAGAGGTGTCTCTTCATGGATGAATCCCGGTTTTCACTGTACAGGGCAGATGGCAGACAGCGTGTATGGCGTTGTGTGGGTGAGCGGTTTGCTGATGTCAACATTGTGGATCGAGTACCCCATGGTGGCGGTGGGGTTATGGTATGGGCAGACATATGTTATGGTCAACGAACACAGGGGCATTTTATTGATGGCATTTTGAATGCACAGAGATACCGTGATGAGATCCTGAGGCCCATTGTTGTGCCATTCATCCACGACCATAACCTCAAGTTGCAGCATGATAATGCAAGGCCCCATGTTGCAAGGATCTGTACACAAATCCTGGAAGCTGAAAACATCCCAGTTCTTGCATGGCCAGCATACTCACCGGACATGTCTCCCATTGAGCATGTTTGGGATGCTCTGGAATGTCGTATACGACAGCGTGTTCCAGGTCCTGCCAATATCCAGCAACTTCGCACAGCCATTGAAGAGGAGTGGACCATCATTCCACAGACCACAATCAACAACTTGATCAACTCTATGCAAAGTAGATGTGTTGCACTGTGTGAGGCAAGTAATGGTCACACCAGATACTGACTGGTTTTCAGACCCCCCCCCCTGGACCCCTGTAATACAGTAAAACTGCACATTTTAGAGTTGCCTTTTATTGTGGCCAGCCTAAGGCACACCTGTGCAATAATCATGCTGTATAATCAGCATCCTGATATGCCACACCTGTGAGGTGGATGGATTATCTCGGCAAAGGAGAAGTGCTCACTAACACAGATTTAGACAGATTTGTGAACAATATTTGAGAGAAATAGGCCTTTTGTGTAAAAGTCTTTGAGTTCAGCTCATGAAAAATAGGGGCTAAAAACAAAAGTTTTTGCGTTTATAATTTTGTTCAGTGTATATTGTCCATTTCTAGTTTTTCACTGCTATACAATAACTACGTGGTTTTCCTATATGATATTTTTACTGACAATAAAAAGTTACACACACATCTCTCTTTATATTCCCGATGTAGTTATGATGTTTGTGAGATCTCATGACCAACTCAACTTCCAATAATTTTACTCGTCCTATAACTACTTTCTCTTTTAAAGGAATGTGCTAATCAAATGCATTACCCCTTTTTTTAAAATAATTTATTTTATATAGAATTGCTTTTCTTGCTTCTTTACTTTTTTTTTTTTATTCCCCCATGTCGCCCTTTTTTGTTTGTTCTTTTGTGCCTCGTGAGTCCTAGTACAGGGGTAGGTACCCTTTTGCACTCCAGATATTGTGATCTACATCTCCCAATTAGCTTTGCCAGCATTATGGCTGTAAGAGCATTATGGGAGATGTAGTTCACAACTTCTAGTGTGCTGGAGGCTGCCTACTCATGTCCTAGCTAGTACGTTAGATGCAATGGGCAGGAAACATATACAATCGAGTGCATCAGAGTTGGCATATACTATGAGTGCTTGAAATGCTACTTCTAATGTAATTGTTCCATAATAATTCTCCCCCATTAACATGTCAGCATAGAATAATTAGGATATTTTTAATTTGTGTATTTTGTGTATCCCAATGCAAATGGATTTTAAAAGATATTAAGATAGGGATTTACTGAAAACATGTTGTATGGCAAAATAGGCAGCATGTGGGAATATATATGACAAACATAAGTGTAGAGTGATTTAGTGGAAGGATCATTGATTTCCTAGAATCTTGTTTCTAAGACAAATTAATTAAAACCAGTTTAAAAGAAACTCTTACTAATATGTTCGTCACTAAAACATGTAGTGCATTAAAGGTTACAGAATGTTGCATTGTAAAAAGTATTTTATAGTTATTTTACATTGTTTGTAAACAAGTGTTTTATTTTTTTCAGCTGAAATATGAATTTTTTTTTTTTTTTAGCTGGAATATTGAAATGTGGTGTAAATTATGTGTATATTACTGTCTCCTTTAAGACCAGTTGTGCAGTAATAAAACCAAAGGTTCTATATTTTTGCAAAGTTTAAATGTTGGGATAATTAATTTTTTTTTGTTTGCTGTGACATTTAAGGCTAGCCGTAAGGGTTTAAAGTTAAACCATGTGCAATCGAACAGAGCAATATTTAAAGTGGGACACCAGTGTACTACCATGCCAATATCCTTGACCGTGGAGTGGTGGTTTGTGGGAGGTGTGGCTAATACAGCTCACTGGAACACTTCAACACAGCTTGTGCCTGATAGTCTTTCAAACTTACAACTGATCAAGGGAGTCTGTCTCCACTTTCTCTGTAATCGCACCTGAGAAATGAGTATGTTCCATCTCAATTATATTTCTCACTGCATCATCCCACTACCAGTGCACCAAAATGGGTAATGCTAGGATATATAATCATATATCATAGCAAACAGTAACCTTCTTGGAGGTCATGCTAGCAAATATTCGATTCTAAGGTTCCCCTACCAGGCTAATAAAGACGAGACCCCATCAGCTCAAAGGGAGGAAAAGAACCAGAATTGCAGCTCTTTTATTGTACATGTTCCCATTTTCTCTGTGACGATGTCTATAACGCTGCCTGAGTGTATATTTGAGATTGTCATGTGGCATCTGAGTGACAGTGTAATTTGTCCACATGACACAGTGTGTGCTTTGAGAGTGCTGTGAGGGCCTTTCTAAGAATGTCTGAATGTGTTTGTGTTTGTAATAATAGGGTCCAGTGTTAATTCAAGAGTACTGCTGCTAATAGTATTCTTGGCTTTTTATAAAATACAACATTTTAATTACTCTTTTAATATTGTTTATTAATACATCATTAAATGCTAATTGGAAATGGAAAATTTTCACAGAGCAACTGAAAACTTTAAGTGGAACCAACATATATAATTCGTATTTATTTTAAATGTAAATCATGGTTAACAAGATTGCATTAACAAGGTTTGCATAGAATAGGTATACATACAGTGCACACATCTCATATCTATAAGATCATATAGTATAGGTATGCATGGATTGTGCTGTATGTTATACTGTATATTAAACCTATTGGACATTTATCAAATTAGATCACATTCCAGTTCAGCCAGGGTACACATGAAGGGAGAAACAGAAGCGTGTTTCTACGTATCCACTCAGTTTCACAAAAGAGAAGCATGTATTTCTGCATTTAAAGGATCACTATATGCACCCAATCCACTTAATCTCAATGAAGTGGTCTGGGTGCAGTGTCTCTGTAGTTTTCACCCAGCAATGTAAAACATTGACGTTTTGTAGACTGTGTACATTGGAGGGTTAAACATGCCTTTAGTGGCTCTCTTCCTGACTGCCGCTAAAAATGCTTCCTCTACATCAACCGAGTAAAACTCGGTCATGTGACCAAATGCTGCTTATAGGAAAGCATTGAATTGAATGCCTTTCTATGAGAAGCATTTGATTGGATGCACTTGCCACACATACACATCGTTCCCCAATGCTCCACTATGATGAGCATTGGATGGGACATTGGCTCGAGAGCGAGTCTCAGAGCTGGAGAAAAGGGAAGTAATTATTTTTTTTTTTTACTGCATTTGAGGGAGCACTCTAACCTAACTATTGACTAGTGTTAGGGATACAGGAATACTCCAATTGTACTGTAACTTCAATTTTATTTTCAAATTTCACAAACACAATTTTTAGTTCACGGGAAAAGTAAACCTAAAAATACCAGGATGTGACAGTTCCCCTTTATTTTTTGGTTTTCCTGCCGATATATATTTTCCTGCCTATATATAATAGCCAAAGTGAATTACGTTTTGTTTTAATATATAGTGTGTTGGAAATACACAGAACACATTGATAACAAAAGCATTCAGTAAATCATCTGCTAAATTAATGTCTAACAAGAACAATGTTTTGCAATAATTCCTTGCAATCTCAGGGCATCATCTAACCAGATCTCATGTTTATTTTGATTCTAGAAATTTGTGCAGGCAAGTATGTCAAATGTGTGACATTTTTATTAACAACACATGTCACAGACAGGTCTAATGTTAACTGAATATTCATTTTGTGTGCAACTACTAACAGTTATTCTGGCAAAATCTTCCTCACCACTTTTCAAGCACCTATTAACTTTTCACTGTTAGACATTTGCTTTAATTTTCATCCCAAGGCTATGTCAATTCCTTTAATCTGATGACAATAACGCTGGCTAGCTCAAAACGCACTGTTAACCACAAAGTGCATGTGCACAATCTTCACACCACAAACCTGCTTTCTCATCTTCATTTCTAACGCAGGATAATTGGTATTAAAATGGTTTTATTTCATAAGGTGCCCACATTTCTCAAGTGTATGTAGAGCTTTATGTAGGGCTGTTTGGCTAGTGACTAAACAGAATCTAAACATTTGCAGGGTTATTCACCAACGTGAGATTTTAATTTCAAATTGAATTAGAAAAAAACGAGCTGGAATGATACTTTACTTGCAAGTATACTGTTTCAGCAGTTGGTACATTATGAACAGAATGTGTACAGTGCTGTGACTGCAGTCATGTTGCCTTTAAAACTTGGAATAAGGGCTATGTTTTAAGCCTGGATCCTTTAAGGGCATGTATTGTATTTGTGATGTTTGTAATGCGGTGGGCAGGGAAGGGTTTAGCTGTGTTATTCATTCATTTATTTATTTATTTATTTATTTTTGCTTCTTGTGAGACCTCCTGCAAGCTTTGAAACCGTATAGTACACACAAATTCTTCATGTACTATGTATCCTGGACTATTGTTTCAATAAAAGAGATTTACACATCCTGTAAGCATCTGGTCCTCTTGTCAATGGATTAAAAAAAAAAAGCATTCCACCAAATGGGCCAGATGTTGATGTCCTCTACCATGAAACGCAAATGTTAGGGAAGTCTATGCTTTTATGAATACATACACTCTATTCAAACTCTTTAGCATGGGTTAAGATGAAGGGGGTTTATCAGATATGGAAGACCCATTGATTGTCCTTTGCCATCTCGTGTTTATTCTTTAATTGAAACTCCTCCTGAATTCTGTCTAATCTCACCCTTCTATTCAAGGGTTCTTGTAATCTTTGTCTAATTCCCATACAGGAATCCGTGGGGTCTTTCTCTGACTTTCCTCTAAGGTTATTAAATTAGTTTGGCAAAAATGATCCCCCCGGTTCCAATCATTTACTAATACTGCCAGTGATGTCCATCATTTTACCCCACACCTGAACTGGATACTTTCCTGTCCCCAGTAAATAATACATGTAGAGTAGATGACTTTACCACAATCTTCCTTGCCATGGATTTCCCCATCTAAGTCTCCAGATTAGCCTGCCAACATTCTTTCAATAGTCTGATTTTATTTATTTGAAACAACTTGTATAGGCATAGTGTATAAGCTTACCCTATTCTGCATCTGCTTTTCATGAAGTTTGTAGCTGGGATTGGTCCATCTTTGTTCTATCCACAGTGAACATAATCTCTTCACTCTCCATTCTAGAGTGAAAACCTCACATATTATCAGACCCCTTGTTACATAGCTTCTTCATCCCTTATCAGCTCCTGTTAGAACATCATGTAGCCCCACCATTTAATTTCATTAGAAAATTAAATGATAATTCTTCATTGCTCCCAACCTCCAGGAGACATCCTACATGATGCTAACGTTTTTTTACTATAAACCTGTCACATTTTTATGCCCCATACAGATTTTACTTGCTAAGTTTATCATTCCTTCCCAAGTACATATGTCTGCTGCACGTTCCTCAGACAATATTTGTCTTTGGTTTGAAAAGGTAGTGGTAGGTGCGCTACAATTTGTATTGCTGGTCCTGAAAGCTGTATGCTCAGATACACAGATAATTATCATAGGATCACATATCACTTCTCTGAGGATTTTAATTCTTGCACTGACTAACTAAACGTCATTCACACCTTGGCCATTGATAGGCAATATTTAATTTCCCTCTCCTCCTCTTTCCCACTGTAGCCCTTTTATTCTCTCTTTCTTCTGTTTTCTTTGTGCAGTCATTCTCAATATGGTCTGTCCCTTCTCCTTATCCCCCACACCCCCCACCCCTTTTTACTTTTTTCTCTTTTCTTTCATATATATTCTTGACTTCCGGGTTTCCATCATATTTGCATACATCTTTCTATTTTTCCGTTAACAGTGTATTTGACCCCACCTTGATCTGTGATTCTGTGACATATGGGTACTCCCTAGTTGTACCACTTTGAGTGTTCTATTATTTTATGTCCTTTCTATTTTGCGGTTTATATGTTATACCAAGAACCTATGTTAAAGAAAGTTGTATCTACAAAAAAGGCAAATTGCGCCTACAAAATTATTACTAAATATTAAGTAATAGCGCACACATAAAAATACAGTTTTACATCTTACAAGGATAGCGGAAGTCCCCTATCTTGGCAAACAATTATTGGGAATCAGTTCCACCATATGGCCATATTGTGTTAAGCCCACCGCTACTCCAGAGTACCTTAATATTGGTGGATCTTACACTAATTCCAACGTGGGAGACAAATTAAATAGTGCTAAATAAGCTAAAGTGTATTTACATAATCCGTTGTAAAAGCATTGTGAAGATATATAATGCAAAATGAATGTGATAAAAACCAAATTTAAAAAAATACAGCGTCAAAACTAAACAATTAAAGTGATAGTCTATTGATGTATGTACTACAATAAATTAGGCCCTCAGGGTTGTGGGGAATTTGGCACCTATATCAATATGAGTTGTTATTGGTCCACAATTTGTACCGTTGTGGTAATACTTATTTCATACTGTCTTCATCTCCAATTAGACCCTGACACAAGAATAGCCATACTTAAAGAAACACTATAACGTTAGGAGTACAAACCAGTGTCACTGTACCTATCTGGAGTAGCTCTCTACCCCATGTGACATAAATAAAGGGTTTTACTCCCATTTTTTCAACACTGAGGCTCCTTTGGCACTGCTCATCTCTCATCCTATGATGTCATCGAGGAGGTGTGGCTTCCTCTGCTGATGGCCAATCCTCATAGAGAAGCATTGAGGACCTGATGCACATCTAATGCTTCTGATAGGGAAGCATTGCATGTAGTAATGCTTGGAGTAACCTTTCAACTCCCCATATTCCAAACTTGGTATCCATTACACTTGACCCACTGCATATTTACAGACCCTCGACTGCTGATTGCTAAGCTCTAGATACATCCTGTCCGCACTCTTGAAAGTGTAATTTCAAAAATCTTGTCTAACCACGAGATGGAATTAATTACTGTTCACTTACAGGACAAAACCAGGACACATCTCCATATCGGGCAAGCTAGATTATGCACATAGCTCCTTCTATTCTGAATAATAACCGATTTGTCCAATGCAGCACCCCCTACACACGCCGTTTTCTCTATCCCCTATTATTACATCATATCCCCTAAGTGGTCACATTTAACAATCTCTTGTTAATTTTACTTAGCCATATTGGCCCTTGCTCTACTTACCTTTCCTCAATAAATATTATTTTAAAAAAACATAAATAATAAGTAATTTAATTATATTAGAAAGCAGAAGGTACCAGGTCAGCTAATACAGTATATAGGTGTTGTAGCACAGGAATGTGACCAAATTTGAGACGTTTCTCAAGGCCCGCACATTTGTCCTTATAGTTTAGTTTGTGCAGAATTATTGCCATAGGAATTCGGTAAATGTGAAGTATTTTAATTTATACATTGTAATGTGACAAGTTTATTATTTTTAGTGATTATCTTATGTGACTTTGAAAATATCATACATTATTTTAACTTCAGAAACATCTAACTGAAGTAAAGGTAAAAATAAAAAAATAAGAAATTGATTATTTGAGAAGCAATATCCCATCTTAATATGCTGAAAAATCAGACTCTTTGTCTAATGGAAGGGAGTTATGTTAAAGTTCACAAAACATACGGTAATTGGACCCATGAAAGACCAGATAGTTCCACTTCCATAAAATGATGTCCAAGTTAGTCTATATCTGTTAAGCTATGGCATTTAATAATGTCCAGATCCATATGTTTGCTGACGTGCACATATATCATATGTATATAGCTATGGTCCTTTCTTGTTGATTGTTTTATAATGAAAGGTACATTTGCTATGACCTCTCCAGTTAAGTTCATGAACTCTGCTGCAGGCGCCATGCAGAATACTTTGTGTGGACGAGTTGCCCGTATTAATGAGCTGTGGAGTTTTATAATGTAGGCAACCTGGATGATGAATTATGTAATGTGAAGAGAAACCACAGATTTCTTTTAACAGATACTGTATAACTATATCCTCATTTGTAAAATTGGATTTTGCTTCTAAATTGGATAACGTGGCCTTTCTGTGTTGACTCAGAAGCAGCTGTTTAAAATTATGGCTTTTTAGCTCAATCATGTTTGATCTGATGGCCCACTCAGTGATAAGAACTATCCTTGTTCAACCTTAACTCTTTCTCTCCTAGTCACCGGTGTCTTCTGTGGAAAAAAACATAGTGCCATTTAGCTTCCCTGCAAATTACTTAGTTGAAGAACCCTTTGATCGTTTAAAAAAAAAAAAAAAAATATATATATATATATATATATATATATATATATATATATATATTACTTATTTAATTAAAAAAATATATGTTTGGAATGTTGGGCTTCAAAACGTGACCCCCTATGTCATAGCACTTGAAATAGAACCACCATATAAATTGACTGTGTTATCTTTTTTATAGCAAGACATTTGCCTGTAAAACCTGTGATTGGGCATGAAAGTCTAAAACCAGAAAAACAAAATCCACTGGGTTTTTGAATCTGGTTTTGAAATCTGGGTATATTTATAGCAGAGAATGAGCAAAATTTAGTTGTAGGTATACATTTACAGTGTTACCATTCTATATGACCACCTCTGTGAATACAATATCATATCTTTTACCCATCCTTCATACATCACAAACATTTTAACTTGCAACCATTTTTAATTTTTTTTTTCAAAAGCCACCAGAAATTGACCCAACTGGGCCACCAACGGTAAGATTAGAAAACCAACGCAAGGATTGTTTTTGGTTTTTCCATTTGTTTCCCTTATTTTAAAATGTAATAACAGTATGTGTTTTGTTTTTTGTTATATTTTAAACTATACAAGCCCTACATGTGCTTGTTCTTCCATGCTTGAATTTTCTTTACTTTTTTTTTTTATCCTTTTGACTATATACTGTATTGTATACCACGTGGTCCCTACTCTGGATATAGATGCATATTTGAAAGTGATGCTGAAATGACAAAAATGCCTCCTATTTTTTCCTCCTTGGAACTCAGTGGGTTCCAATCTGCTGCATGTAGCATGCTTCACATTGCAGACAGTTTTTTGGCATGTGTTTTTGGAATGAGAGCTAGAATTAGCCAAGCCATTGGTGGTTTCATTGGGATTGATGTGACTATTTTAGCTGTTACTGTAAAACTTTTATGTGAAGTCCGTGGATCATGTATTGTCTCACATATTAAACAATTTTACACTAGATGCTAGAGCAGATTTTGCCACGTCTTTGAAGGAAGTAAGGTAGCAATTTAGAATTGCGTGGCTAAATATTACTAAAAGTAACACTATCAGAACTACGCTCATGTTTAATTATAGCTTTTGTCACCCAAACTGGGGGAGTGTCATTAACTCCACCATGATCGGGTGAATACTCATCTCAAACGCAAATCCTACTTTTTTTTACTGCTGTGACTCAGGGATCCTTCTCCACTCATTATCTAGTTATAGCCCCCTTTGTTAAGTGTATCCCTGCTTTAAAAAGCAATTGGTATTTTGCTAATAATGGCCTGTACTAAAACTTTGTATCTTGTTTTGACCTTTGAGACAGCACCAGAAAATTAGTGTCTCAATAGTAAATAGGAAAGTTGTAGTTTGAATTAATTACACTGTCTGTACCAGTATTTCCCAGCATTATTCTGAAAGAAAACATCTTATAGCTGTTTATTTCAAGAACCGCTTTATATTAACATTTCATACAAGTTGAATTTCCAATCACAATGTTTTACCTTTCTAAATTTTTCTAAAGTCCCCCGGTTAACTGTGCTACATAATGTTAAAAAATATATATTCAGCTAGACTGGTGACATTTTAGGGCCAGTGGTATTTTTCCACTTAACAGAGTTTGCTTTAAGGGACAATCTAGTCGCTATAACCAGTTCATCTAACTAAATTTATTACAGTGCCTGGAGTCACAACGCTCTGGCCCTCCATCCAGAACAATTAAACACTGAATGAAGATCCCTAGCCAGCCCCTTATTTTAAATATGGCTGAAGCAGAGATTATACTCTTTCTTAGCCATACCAATTCATACCAGTAATTGGTGACACTGTCAGCCAATCACTGAGGGGATGAGTTGCTGGGGACTAACATTTACCATTAAACTATTAAAAATGGTTTAACACTGGGTGGAAGGATAACTCCAGAGGACACAGTCACTATAATTACTTTAATGAGATAAATTGGTTACAGTGCCCACTGGTAACATTTACAAAGCCCCAGTTATATTGGCATTTTATTTAGAAGCTACCCTTTACATCAACTTTTCATTCAACTAGTCTCGTTTATAACTATCCCTTCTAACATCATCTTTTCATTCACATCAACAACATCGAGCCTGTGTACAAAAATAGTGCTCAAAATCTTGTATTTGTGTTAGTCCCGATAAACTTCCACTCCTTTACATACTTTTGTGCTGGAGTTTTGTTTTCTTGTGGATCAACTTTTCATTCAGTTATACCACCAAATATTAACCATTTAAAAGTCTCCCTAATATCAGTCTTTCAGACAGTCCACAACTATCAAACGCTTATCTAAGTATCCTTTAAGTTAGTCTTTCATTTAAGACACAGTGATACCATGCTTTCATGCTTTTGTTAATCTTTCATTTCGTATACATTTCATTCAACAGGCCATCTTATTCCTGCACATCCCCATTACATCAAAATGTTACTACATTAGACCACCAAATACTATATAAACCATTCAGTAGTTTCTGAAAGATCAGGTTTCAATTCAATATGCCCACGGAAATAAACCTTTTCGAAAACCATATCATAAAATAGCTTTCTTCTAACTCTCATCTTGCCTCACTTTGAACCCCCAAGGGTCAAGTAGATATTTTATATGTTTCTGTTTGTATTGTTGTCCAACTGCCCCTATTCGGTCACTATTTTAAGCCCAAACCCCTCTGTTACTCATTTCTATCCTAATGTCCCTCTTTTCTAAGCGCTCTTTATTATTGGTGTTTCTGAGTGTATATCAGAGCTCCACAGTAATAATACTCACTGTAATGCACCTTTAAACTACAATAAATGTGTTTTGAAATCAATCTGTGTAAATAAGATACATTGTTCTTGTTTTAAATTATATTTTAGTTGCAACATTCTTCATTAGTAAGTCACCTAAAATGTTATAATGTCCCCATCTTCACCCCTAAAATGAAAGTGTCCCTCTTTTCAGGATAAATGTATTCAGTGTTTTAAACACTCTGATATCCGCAATATTCTTTCCGGATTACAAAAAGCTATTTTATATGAAACATTACATTAAATAGTGCAAATAGAAGTGCATGATAAAAAAACAGTAGAAGACTGAGTGCCCTTCTCTGTTAATAGTGCTGTCTAGCAGGACCTTGCAATATTGAGTAGAAGGAGCTAGGTCTGCAGTAAAGGACTATCAGATTGTAATGGACAACTGATGATTTTCTGAGATTTTTACAGATTATTTGAGGAAGTATTTTAGTGTTTAAGATATAGGAATTAGGTGGCTTGTCATATAGTGTTTATAGTGGTGACATTTTGATAAGATTAAGATCAAGGTAAGAAAGGTTTATTTGAGCACCAAATAGTCTGTTGAGGGCATCTAAGCCAGCTTCTGTAGAAATAGTTTTCTACTTTAAGGTACTGCAAGTCTCTAGCATTCTGCAGGGAATGGTTCCGAAGCTTGATGTGCCAGATTATCAGCAGCAAGTTCAATGGGATCCAGTGATTATCAGACTGGGGTAGATTTATTTGTATGGACCTTCTAGTTACTTTAGTTAAATTGGGGCAGAATCTAGAAGGCTCTACGAGTTTACATGAGTGTCAATTTTCACACTTACATAAATTTAAAACAAGGCATCCCCGCAGATTTGCATGTCTGACTATTGCAGACTATTAAATGTGCACACCATGAGGAGAAGATATGGCTGTATTAACGATTATGGACTAATTCAGAAAGTGGAATGGCATGTGAGGATAAGTAGGCATTTATATATCATTTCAATCATCCAACCCAATTAAAACACCATGCTTAAACTAAGTGAAATATTCTTTTTATTGGCAGATTCTTTTTTTAATATGTAATGTTCTCAATTTTTTAAAGCCAGCTCCAACTGAACAAGCCCCAACTGGGGATCCTGCGGTAAGATTGGGGGAGTGTCTCTAGTTACTTTCTATTTTTTCATATTTCTGCCAGCTTGGCTTATATCATCACTTACTGCTAGGTGGGTTTTGCGCTGGCTTGCGTTCATTCCTTACATCCAACCACAAACTGAAGTATAGAAATGCATGCACCTGTCTCTGTTTTAGCCGTACATACGGTACGTTCTCGCATGGGGCTACCAGTGGCAGGTTTCCTGTGCACTACATATGATGTTCCGATGCTTTATTTAACCAGAAGTCTCTAGATCTAGGGAAGTCAACATGATCTGGTCACCTACAGCTTTGCTATTTCTTTAGGAGATACTCTGTCAATCCAGGGCCAGTTCTAGCAGATCAGAGTAGTTCCATTGCCCTGAAGGCCACTGTGTGCATTTGAGCTTCTTGTTTTTATGGTTTGATGAGTGTTCCTTATGGAAGTAATCCTGAAATTGTTTCAAGATTATTTTGGTTAATGTTGAAATTGGAACCTCTGGGACTCATTCTATCTCTTGTGCGCACTTCATTTGGTTTGAATTAACGTCATGCCTTTCAGAGCTCAGAGGACAGCGCCAGGATATCTATCACGTTCTTCCGTCTGTTTCGAGTAATGCGATTGGTAAAACTCCTCAGCAGGGGTGAAGGGATCCGAACTTTGCTGTGGACCTTCATTAAGTCTTTTCAGGTATCTAATGGGCATTTGGGACTCTTTAGTAATTTATTAATGCCTCCATGAAATCAAAGTGTGCTTATTTATTTATCTCAACTTTCTCACGGATTAACGTATTAAGAGTGAAATTTCATTTGTGTGGAACATGTTTGATATGCCACGTAAATAATGTCATTTTGCTTTCCTAGGCTTTACCCTACGTTGCTCTTCTGATTGCGATGCTGTTTTTTATCTACGCTGTGATTGGCATGCAGGTAAATAATATTCCAGTAACATCCTGCCGATCATTAAGCAATCATTGCAAATGGTGTTTTACAGCCAGCTGTCATTGATGTCTGGAAATGTTTATAAAGGACACATGACGTGTGATTCCCTTTTATTCCAGAAGTTTGGTCCTTAAGGGGTTAAAGGAAATGGTTATACATATTAAACTGGACCTGTCACTCTGGGGGTCTCTACATTTTATGCATAGATAACATCAAGGTAACATATTGTCTAAATGATAACATTAGCCTGAGCCTCTAGGGAGAAAGGGCTGAGCTACTCATATCACTTTCTTCCAAGAGTTGTGTGATCGTCGCACTCTTGTGCACATGCAAGTTATATAACTGGAGTCATGATTGGGACTTAGCCACGGTAAACAAATGTGTGTGCTTATATAAATGCACATCTTGTTTTGCAGTACCATCACAGTAAATACTATTGGTGTTAAATGGTTTTGTAAGATATAGTCAGAAGCATGACATTTGCTTTCATCAGCCAACTGAACTTGGTAATGTGGGCTACCATTTTTAATAAAAAAGGATTACATTTGTTCAGGTTGTTTTAAGATCAAGGTGTGTTGATTTTAATTAAATTCATTGGTTGTGTCTTCTTGATGTGTTGTCGGTTTAAAAAATCATTACAGCCTAAATATATATTAAACCATAATGCCAAATGTTTTTTTTTTTGTTTTTTTTAAAAGCAGGCTGGTATTCCTTGCACATTCTTAAAAAGACTAGCCCACAATTCTTTGATTATATGGGACAGGAATAGTACATGCTCCTCAACTAACATCCATCTGGCACCTCAGAGTAAAGAGATTATAGAACTATAATTCTAGGGTTGAGCGGACAGGGCACAAGTTCAATGTCTAGTGTCGTTCATAAGGCTATAATCAGTTACTATCGATTACATGCCCACCACTTACCGGTAGTTTATTATTTTATCATAGTTCCTGATGAAACTAGCAGATATGTAACACTGGTACCTCTTGTTATATTATTATTATTATTATTATTATTATTATTATAAGACTTACCAAAAATAAAAACTTACTAGAATTTCTTATTTATGTATAAAATATTTTACCAGGAAGGATACATTGAGATTTCTCTCGTTTTCAGGTATGTCCTGGAAAGATACTTGCTGTTTAATTACATTCTAATTAATTGTTATCACTTTTAATGACTGGTTAAGAGAGAGGATGAATCTTACAGGCAAATCATTTTTTAGTGTCTATAAACTAGTCACATTCTATTGCTGCTTTATTGTATTTATACATTTGTAGGAAGGTTGGTGTTTTAAAGGCAGGGTGGTCTTTTGATGAATAGCGTGTATATACATTTCTGGACCTAGGATGAAAGCCATGTGACTGTTAAAATGTAATACAAAGAAAAAAAAGACTACATGAACATCCCATATCACATCTTCATATTCTGTTTCATCTGCAGGTTTTTGGTAAAATAGCAATGAGAGATAATACTCAGATCAACAGAAACAACAATTTTCAGACTTTCTTGCAAGCTGTCCTTCTATTATTCAGGTGACAACGAATTTGATAATTTGGCTCTTCTTTTATACATTTTATTTTATTTTTAAGTTATTTTAAAAAAATCACAATTGTATCTTTTTCTCCATTATTTCATTCAAATGAAAATATGTACCTGTTTTATTTTGTAACTGTGAATAGGTGTGCAACCGGTGAAGCTTGGCAGGATATAATGTTAGCATGTTTACCTGGAAAACGCTGTGACCCAGAATCGGACTACAATCCCGGGGAGGAAAACACCTGTGGGAGCAACTTCGCCATTGTTTATTTCATCACTTTTTACATGCTGTGTGCATTCTTGGTATGGATATATCCACTTTTTTTTATACATGGGTTAGAGGCTGACCACTGGTTAGGTCAGGAACTGTTGTAGCATACTACTAAATGTTTACTAGGAAACATTATATTCCAGGTTTGATTGATAGCAGCCAGTTAACCAATATTTCTTCTGAAACCAAGTTATTTCCATTCTGGAAATTCATATGCATTTATTATATGTTGATTAATGCAGACTGAAAAAAGTAGTGTTTTTTTTTCCATTTGTTTACAGATTATAAACCTTTTTGTTGCGGTCATCATGGACAATTTTGATTATCTGACCAGAGACTGGTCTATTTTGGGTCCCCATCACTTGGATGAGTTCAAGAGGATCTGGTCTGAATATGACCCAGAGGCAAAGTGAGTTACACTAAATGGCACTACGCTTTGTATATTCTCATTTTTCAGGGTTATCAACAATCAGATGTAGCCAGTCTAGAACAAGGACTCCATTGGTCAGGCTCAGCAGGCAATGCCAATAGATGTTTGCTGGAGCAATGCCAGGAACTAGTGCTGGGCTCTTTTAGACCTACATATTTATTTATTTTTTGTTTCTAATGTTTTTATTGTTGTGTATAAATGATATCCATAAACAAGATAATCGTGATTAATTCATTGCACATAACATGTTTGATATTGTAGGTATTACATTTTGAACATGTAAGAAGATAAGAAAATAAGTCAAACAAAACGTTATAACCAAAAAATAAACTAAACTGAACTTGCTCTCTTGTGTTTTTTTGGGATACAGGCACGAGTTTAGTGCCACCTTAGGGCAACCTGCTTGGTGTTTCCTGTTCCTTGTATTTTGTGTTATTTATCTATGGGATGTTGGTCTCTCATTTACTTTGCAGGAACAACTTAACACAGCCAAATTCATCTTAATAGATTTTTACTTCCAAAACTGGCATTTTCCGTGTGTGAGGCTGGCGTTTTTATTTATTTTTTTTCTTTGTAATGTCCTGGGCTTCTTAACCCGGAAATGTAGCATGATGCGGAAATGTTTTTATTTTTATTTTAGGGGAAGAATTAAGCACCTTGATGTTGTGACCCTGCTCAGGCGTATTCAACCACCTTTAGGTTTTGGGAAGTTATGTCCACACAGAGTTGCGTGCAAGGTAAGCAAAAATAATGTTATGCTTTGGTGACTACAAAAAGGCATCATCTTCTACCAACTAAATGTGCATTATTGTATTATAATTTCTTCCTGTAGAGACTGGTCGCTATGAACATGCCATTGAACAGTGATGGGACAGTGATGTTTAATGCCACTTTGTTTGCCCTGGTTAGGACAGCCCTAAAAATCAAAACTGAAGGTAGGTTGGGTGTTGTGAGATCCTACAATAATCAGTGCAATCACCCTGGTTTAATAATGTCTGAAGCAAACCTAAGCATTTAATGAACATTTTATATGCCAGGAAACCTGGAACAAGCCAATGAGGAGCTTAGGGCAGTGATCAAGAAAATTTGGAAGAAAACCAGCATGAAGCTCCTAGACCAAGTCGTCCCTCCAGCTGGCGGTCAGTGTGAAAAACATTACAGTAATAAGTTTTAACAAGTTTGTGAGTAGATAATATAGGGCAGGGACCGAATTGTTTGGCGTTTTGAACCATTTAGAACCAGACAAATATATTCTAATCCAGAAGCTCACTTTCATCCCTTATACAAAGGTTATAAATATCCACTGGATAACTGTGCCCCAGCTAAAAGTGTTTTAAACACAAGAAACAAAGGGCTACCTCTGTATCCCAACTACCAGCTAACTCGTATTCGTCTCTGTCGCAATGCACAAGAGGTTTATCCTGGTAGACGATGTATGTCTTTCCAACCTCACAAGCTGTGGGTGACCTGTACTAAAAAAAAACATAAGCACAACATAGAACGATGGTGGCACTCTTTGAAAAACGAATGTACATTTTTATTTCCCCCCAGATAATAAAAGGTTGGTAAAAAAAAAGTGTTAACTGTCAGTTTGGCCAAAAAGCAATCAGATAGCTTTTAGCATCTCCTCATCCCAAATCATAATCAAAAAACGGGAAATATTAGTATTAATATCAGTGATCACTGTTAGTGTATATTATTGTATGTCATGTTGTTCTTATATTTATTTACTACATGTTTAAATTAAATTGTATTTAAGTGTAACACAACTAATCTCAAGCAAATGGCCACATCGACATAATAATACACATACAAAGTGCCTCTACTGAGGCAGTGGCACACTTAATTTCATTTAATTTTACTGATGCACCCATGCTCTAAGTAGAGTAATAATAACATTTTTCTATTTTACTCACATGCTCAGAGAATAGAGTTGTGCTTCTTTAAATGTAATTATCTCTGCTTAATGCCTACTGCATAGGGAGAAATATCATATACACTTATTGATATACTTTTTATTTTCTATACATGTATTTATTATTCAAAAAGTAATATTTGTATAATTAATCATTCAAATTTTGATGATACACACTGATGCTTTGAATTGCTTTAATTAACAAGCACTTTTAATTTGGTCTTAAAAAATTTTTTGTAGCATGTGTTGTGTGTATTTAATTTTGGGTTATATTAGTATCACTAGATAATAGATACATTAGATGTACAGAAAATTTATATCATGGTTTTAATATTTACGGTACTTAACGATTTACGTGACAAAGGCTGTCTTGTCGCAGCTCTCAAACAATCAATCAATTGAAAAAAAATGTTGATTGCTACAATTAGCCATTTTTAATGTTTCGGTTAGCTCAGAATGTTATTTTTTATAGCCAATTACCTCATATTATTATAATTTTTATTAAAGTACAATATTAACAATAGAATGTTCATGAGACCAGTATATGTTTCATTAGCCAAAAGTATAATCTGAGATAAAAACATCATGTTGTGAAAGGTTTTAACAATAATGTTTTGCTTTCTGCTCCAACCTACTTACCTTTAGTCAGATTACCTTATTTCTAAACCACTTTCAGCTTCAAAGATCCAGCAGCGTTCAACTGGACAATTCTGTTTTATGTCTGCTTCTATGTTTGTGTTTCACAACCAGGGGCAGGCTGGTATTAACGACTGGGCAAGTAGGGACATTTGCACCCTGGTTTGTAGGATTTCACCCATATTATACTATAGAATTGCCTGGGAAACTGTGCTGTTAATTAAGTTTGCCCTTCAAAAACAGTCCTGTTTTTCAAGGCAATGTTCTTCATTATTTCTAAATTGAACTTGCTCTGTCTACAAATATCAGAGCCATTAACATTAATTTGCCCAAAAGTCAAAATAGTTCCACTCTGCCCCTGTCCTTAAATTACTGTTATATTCTAATTGTCTGATGTTTTAAAGGTGCAGAATCCATTTCTTTCACCATCCATACCAGTAGTTGCATGATTTGAAACTGGTTATTTGTAGCTTATTCTACTTTTGTAGTCCAGAAGCAGCTTTAAGGAATGTTCAGGTCTGGAAGCAACTTGAGGACCCCAATCCAAGTGATGATGGAGACTGAGCGCTCTGAAGGTGACATTCTCAGGCTCCCAAGGGAGAGCATGCTTGGCCGCTCTGCTCTTAAGCATGTTCTAAGGAGCAGCAACAGTATTGGCGCTAGGCTAGAGTGACCTCTTTCCTCTGACATGGTGGCTGCCATTCTGGAGAACCGAATGCAGATAACCAAGGTTATAGAAGGTCTAGGAATAAAAGGGAACAAACCCAATGATACTGCACATTTAAAACAATTGTTTCTGTCTTACTTGTAGATGTTTTAGTCTTACACTTCTACTGCTTGCATGGCATAACTGAACTGCCTGTTTATTGTTGTAACAACTGTGCTTGAGCTTTCTCTGCAGCATCTATTCCTTTCAACTATTCTCTCAGAATATTCTGAAGCAATTCTGTTTTAGGGCGGTGGCATGGAACTAGTGTTGCCTCTTGCTAGCTGTATTCCCCTACATTTGTTCAAATTTTACAGATGCATGCTTCAGAATACAATACCTCTAGGAGCTGGGCCTGCATGTATGGGATCATATCCATCCTCCATCTTTACACTATCCCTACTAACCAAGTACAACATTTAGAGATTTGAAAACGTATGATTGCACAGAAACCTTAAAAGACAGACTTTCTTAGAACACAATGCTAGTCATCTAAAAGGAGTGTTTGATTGATAGGTTAAGTTGCAGGTTTAATGAAAGGCAGATGATACACTCAATTATCTCTTCGTAGATAAAATTCATAATTTATAGATGGATCCATTTTTATGTTAAAAGTAGCTTCAGAAGATAATAACAAAAATATTATCCTTTTCTATCATTTACATGAAAAGCCTTTTCATATTTAGCATTTCGGATATGGATTTTTAGTAGTAGATTTTTAGTATTTTGATAATAGTCAAAGATAAATCTATATTTAATCAGGATAAGGAATTATACATTTATTTACTATTAATTAGGGCGGATCCAGAATTCAAAATATTACCTAGAATATTCAAAACATTCAGGGAAAGTAGTGAAATATAAAATAAAAGCTTACATAATTAATATGACAGCTACTGCATGGAATAATACATAATAGTAAATAATGATAAAAGATTCAGCTGAGTCACATCAGAGTGACTTATGTACCAAGTACCCAGGTTATCCCAAAGTGTCGGCCATGTTCCTGCTCATTCCGCTTGCCTGTTATTGTCTTGCGCTAGTTTAGCCTTCTTCGTGGCGCTCTGAGGACTAGTCATGACCTGCATCCATCACATTTCTTCTTTTGGGAAGTAAGTGTTCAGCGTGCTGGTGAATGTTGCTGACTTGGGAAAGATTTGTCTGTTTATTTAGATGATGAGGTAACCGTGGGGAAGTTCTATGCCACCTTCCTGATACAGGACTACTTTAGGAAATTCAAGAAGCGAAAAGAACAAGGACTGGTGGGGAAATATCCTTCGAAGAACTCCACAGTAGCCCTACAGGTGATTATCATATTGTCTGCATTGTTATAAATAAAGTGTTCTAAGAACAATAGTTTTTTAGATTTTTTGTGATTGCAGTAATTCATGCTGGGAATATTATTGAACTTGTATTACTTTACATACATTGAGACATTTTGTATTAGTCACTTCCAGAAATGGCGTTTGGTTACAGCTTGACATGTGACAGAAATCTGTAGACTGGCCTAAATTAATTCCAGATTTGTGGACTGGTTTTTACAATCTATAAAAATGCTATTTTTAATCAAGAAGCTAATTAATTATTCAAACTGTTTACCCACTGTTGGCTTCATCAAACATTGGTGTATTTGTTTTTGCTGTACTTTGTCATTGGCTTATGATGTTTAGAACCATCTTAACCGCAATGCAAAATGGGTCACTGCCCGAGGCCCTATAATTTACATGGGCCAACAGCAACTGTCCCTTGCTTCCATTAACAGAGACAGGTACAAGCGGAAGACCTACCGCTGTGCAGCAGCACCAGAGCTCACAAGCTTCAAGAAGCCTATTGGAGCTTCCTGATGAGCATGTATGATCAGGGACCCGGTCGGGCTCTGCAGCCCTTTAACAACACCAACAGGCCCCTGACTGTTCAGCTGAGCCAGGAGCAAGTGATCTTAGGTTACCTCTTCCCATCTTTCTGAACCAGCCACGTAGCAGGGAGAATGTAAAGGAGGCACAGACTGGAGTAGGGAGAGAATGGAGAGAACCTGCTTCAGCACTAGACTGCTGGCAGCAGGATCCCACTGAGCCACAGTGAAGTCCCCATCCTGCAACTAAGGTATGGAGACAGGAGGGTGGCTAAAAATGTGTGTGTGTGTGCGCGTGTAGCAGTATGTATATATGTGCATACAAAACGGCCCCTGCATTCAAATACAAACACTACACGCAAGTATGCCACTGTTTTCAAATGGCATCAGTGCATACAAACACACAGCTGCATTCAAATGGCATTAGTACTATATATATATATATATATATATATACACACACACATACTCCAAACAAAACATTCTTACATTCCAACGTCGACCGGGGCGTAGTGTCAACCCAGCGCGATGGACGTCGGTGTTCAAATAAGGTTTTTTTTAACCCTTTATTCACTGGGTAGGAGGTCTGAGGGAGGGGGGTTCGATAGTGCCAGGAATACAGCTTTGTATTCCTTGCACTACTATTTGTTTAATGGAAAAAAATCCCAATAACAAAATTATATGCAGTTTAAATACTTCATATCCAACATGATAAGGTATGAAATGAGTGGATGGGATGTGGCTGCATCGCTGCCAGGGGGGCATGTCAACCTGATGAGACTGGCAGCCCTTCTACACAGTCAAACAGGCTTATCCACACACTAAGCCAAGCCTAGGTTTATATGTCAGTTGTCAGATTTCAAGTGCACTCACTACTCCCCCTCCCCCCCCCCAAATGAATACACATTCAAAAACACACATTCATCTTTGACATCTTAATATGTATATAAATGGATTTAGTTCCCCTCAAGTTGTGCCACTCTCAGGCATGTACCCATCCTGATCTCATACCTCCCAATGTTGGACGGTAATTGTGCAGATTTGTGTTTGTCATGTAGTGTTTGAATCTGTGAGTACAGTGAGTGTAGGCAGCTGTGTAAGTGCACGCAGGGTTAAAGGTAATGTAAGAAGTGGTTATGGTAAAGGATGGGATTAGATTACATAGTGTTTAGTGTTTATAGAATTAAAAGCTTGAGAGGGACTATAACAAACATGTATCCCTAACGCTATAGTTTTTAACTACGTATTTTAGTGTCCACAGTGTGAGAATGAAAAAGGTGTCAGGTCCCCCTAGTTTTTACCCTGCAGCTGAAAACATAGCAGTTTCAGAGAAACTGCTATGTTTACATTGCAGGGTTAATCCAGCCTGGAGGCGCTTCCGGGATTTACACTGATTTGATGTCCTCACGGATCCCAATAACAGGGTGGAGATCCTGGAAAAGTGAGATCTTGTGAGTCTCAAAGTCGATAGGTGACTTGTTGTGCATCGCTCTCAGTAAGGCTTACTTGTCTTGTCTCGTGCCACAGCATAGTATTATGTCTCTTGTGGCTGTGATCGGCTCCCTAGGGGACTTGGCGATGTGGTAAGCTCCATCTTGTGTAAATTGCTTGGCTTGTTTCGCTGGGAGTAGCTTAGATACCATTCTCCTCATGAGGTGTGGTAGTTCCTCAGTAGACACTGTTTCTGAGACTCCTCTGATCTTGATATTTTTCTGGCGCGATCTCTTGTCCAGTGCATCGATTCTCAGCGAAGTTTCTGAGTGGTGCACCTGTAACTGCGTGACAGAGTCTCTTACTGCCGCAATTTGGTGTTGTAAGTCGGCTATGGTTGAGTCAGTCGCCTGGACACGGGCGGTGACCGCCTGTACTTCTGTCCGCACCGCGGCTATGTCAGCAGCAAAAAGTTTTTGGATGCGGTTAAAAAGGTTATCTATGTCCTGTTTAATCGCAGGTTGGTCGGGGTGTGCGTGGTTTGGGACCCCGCTGGGGGTGGCCCCTGGGCAGTGTCACTCACCCCTTCCTTCTTTTGGTGGGAATAGGCCTCTGTCTTGGTCTGCTCCAGCTCCCTGTGCTTCGGCGTGCGTTGAAGCAGCATGCCTATGTCCTGCATATCTTGGGAAGCGGGTGCCTTGGATTTGTGGGATTTTTTTCCCCATCTCTTCTGTCCTCTGATTCTGTGCTTGCTGGAGGTCGGGTGTGAGCCAGTCCGGGTCCCACCAGGCCGCAGAGGTGTGCGGCATGATTCTCGGGCCGACCGTGTGGGAGGCTGGCGTTTTTATTTGGCGCCCGGTTGCTGGAAAAAAGGCATCGGTGTGTGCCTCTCGGTCTCCTGCAGCCGATGTCAGTCTGCAGGTAAGTCTTTGACCAGCGGATTGGGGAGATTTTACCGTTTTTTGGTAAGAGGCTTGTGGAGCTCCAGACATGGCGTCTGTGCTGGTCGCCTGTTAAGCCCTGCCCCCAATAATAATTTTTGATGCCCTATATGCATACATATATATGAATTTTTTTTTAAAATTTATTTTGGTGGTGCATGGAACGGTCATAGCGTTACATTCCAGTTTAGCCAGACATTGGCTGCAAGATTATACAGTAGTAAAGCAGTAACAAGGCACCTTTTTGTTTTTATAGATAGGTTAACAAGATGGAACAGTAAATTCATGTGAAAGGTAGAGGGCTACAACCAGCAATAGAGGCATGTCAGTGTTGCAGCATCACAAGCGTTTCCCACTTAATTACTTGGACTGATTTTGCGAGTGAACTTAAGCAGAGATGTGCGTATACTAAAAAAGTTAGGACATGCTGCCGTGTTAGATTAAGTTGAACTAGCTTATAGGACTGCGTGGTATGTAATTCCGACTACCTGTGCTTTAAAGAACATAAAGATAAACGTGCGCGTTTCATAATATAGATTTCACACAACAAAACAATATATAAGTGTGAGACTTGCTTGAATCTGAGCCAGTCTGAGCTTGGGCACTCTCATCACATAGACATAGTTAATAAACTACTAGTAATACCCCCCCGTGAACCCCCGTGCAAGCAGACCATAAAACAGAGAGGAAAAGCAGACGTTCGTGGGAGTCCTTTTGGAGCATAAAAACCCGAGTGACAGTGAGCTTGATAGTAAGTCCTAGTCCCCACAGTGTCAGCCGATGCCTTTTAGGGGTTGAGTGTGTGCCCCCTGTGTTAGTCGGTGTGGTAGTGGTGTGAGCTGCAGTCCCCTCGGTCCGTGGATAGGGTGTCTCAGCGTGGGCAGACATCTGCGTTGGTAAGTATAATGTAGCTCCGGTAGTGGGTCCTGCCTGTCCATGTGGTCGTAGACTGTAGCTGTACCCATGGTGTCGTGCTGTCGCGGTCTCCGTTGTAGGCCTTGTGGTCCGCCGCTTGTTGGTGTGTGTGTGAGGTGGCCAGTACCTCTCTTAGGCTGTGTCACTGCCGGGCGGTGAGGCCGATTCCTGCGCTGCTGCTGTACGGGGGTGCCCTCGGTATGCTTGGCCTCAGTCTGGCTGTGGTTGACTTTAGTGAGGCTCCGGGTCTTTGCTAGCAGGGTGGTCTTTTGCGGGAGCCCATGGGGCCCGGGAAGGGAGCTTGCAGTGCGTGCCGGGCCTCTCGCTGGAGCCTCTCGTACTGGGTCTTGTGGCTTGCCCTCCAGCTGGGTCCCAGGCTCCGAGGGCCACGCAAGTTTTTCCAGCCGCTCCCAGAAAGAATATGCGGGTGAGCCGGAGCTCCGTGTCTCGCCTGGCCTCGTAAAGGACTGATGCGTGTGTGCCGTCCGCCATTTTGTCGGCCATGTCAGCGGCTTCCACAACGTGCGGTCGTTTCATCCGCTCATCTCCTTTCAAGGGGATCGTGAGGGGGTGGACCGGTCCAGGGGGGGGGGTGAACGAGGGCCCGGAGGCCGGCACCTGGCTAGTACAGGCTGCAGGAAAGCGACCATCTTCCATGTGCCTGGGTGACATCGTCGTTTGGGTGGTGTCTGTGTGTGCGCCCCAGTATCGCCTGTCGCTTGGTGGCCTTTAGGTAGTATTTTAATGCCGTTTTGATGTATGAAATCTGCTTTGTTTGCCCAAGGTTTCAGGAGCTGGTGAGACATGCTTCCTCACAGTTCAGTGGTCAGGACCCGCCCCCCGAATAAAATGTTTTTAAAGGGACACTATAGTCACCTGAACAACTACAGCTTATTGTATTTGTTCAGGTGAGATCTATAGCTCCCTGCAGGCAATCTAATGTAAACACTGTATTTTCAGAGAAAATACAGTGTTTACATTGATTGATAGGAATACCTCCAGTGGCCGTCACTCAGACGGCCACCAGAGAGACTTCCTATCATGTAGGGCCCTAAAAAGGCCTTGTACACGTCAGACGTATTAAAATACATCTGACGTGTGCAGGAGAGAGAAGGCACTGTGTGCGCGCCTTCTCTCTCCTTCCTGTCAGCAGAGGAGAGGGGGTGGGCAAAGACAGCGAGCTGAGCTGTCAGTCAGCTCAGCTCGCGGCCGTGCACACCACGCACATGCGCGGTAGTGTGCTCAGGACTTCATAGAGCAGCATGAATGCCGCCCTATGAAGTATGTGTGTATGTGTGGCGAAGCCACGCATGCGCACAAGGGAACAATGACGCTTCCAAATGGAAACGTCTGATTGTTCCCTGCTCGCACCAGCCTATTTCGTCATTTTGAAGAAATAGGGGGCGCGGCTTCACGAGGCTCCTGGCGCTGGAACCAGGTAAGTAAAATCGTCTGCCTGGAGAGTCCCTTTAAAATAACCAAAATTAAAAAACATAAATTCTGCGTTTTACATTTAATAATCCAAAACGCTACACAAAAGTATTTACTTATAGATTTATAGAAAGTATATCCTACAGGCTGTGTAACTAAGAACATTTTGACACTTTTAATTTAACCATTTTATCATGAACCTAGGTCAAAATATATATTTTTATCTTTTCAAAGATAAAATATCCTCATTCAAAACTGAACACAAGGTGATATTAACTGGATATTGTTTAGAAGCATTTGCATTATTACACTTATCACAAAACCAAACAATAAAAGAGGCAAAGTGAGTACAACAGCTATTAAAGCTTTTCTCTGACTGAAAGTTAGCTTCCAGACACATCGATACCCCTATCAAAGCATCTAAAGTTACATCAAGGGGGTTCGTCCCAAGGTTTACGTTTCAATGGGATTGAAAAAGTCACTTTAGGTCCCAGAAAAGGTGATATTGATATATTGATAAAAAAAACTACTCCAGAGAGAGAGTTATTGGATATATAAATTAAAAACGCTATGCCCATTGGGACTTAATGAAGGGTTTTCCTATACCTCATTAATCTCTGAGTAAATTTTAACCTTCATAAATCTAAAGCACATGTGTGTGTATATGTATATATATATATACTTTGTAAGGCAAAAGCTAACCATCACTTGATAAACCAATAATATGCTCACCCTAACTACTGTAAATATTTAGCTCCACGGTCCAAAATTCAGCGCAATCTAATAATGAACCAAAAGTGTATCCTAAGATAATATTTGAAAATCTTATAGCATTGCACTAGGGCCGAATTAAATAACCTTGACATGTTAAACCATCTATTACCAGTTAATGCCATCCTGAATTTTAACCCTCCTGACTATACCATGGAAACAGTCGGGAAAATCAGAATAAGTACCCTAATCTATTCTCATAAATTTCAGTCAATAGATTCATTTGATCAAATAAATAACTTAATAGCACATCTATTCAGTTTCACACAACAATCTATAAAACAAGATCTTGATAATCTATTCAACCATAGTCATCTAAGTGTTAACATCTGAATAAAAACTGGATTTATATATCCTGACCCATCACGAAAATTGTAAACGTGATGAGTTTCTCACAAATCAATAGTATGACCGTGGGAAATAGACAATGTTATATACTGGAGACTACAAGAAATGGCAACAATGAATGTCTAAAACACTGGATACATAAATTAGTAGCAAAAGAATTGCGATTAAACGGTATCACCAAAGTGGTGAGACATTCTGAAACTGGCACAGGAATGAATACTGTTCAACTTAATGCCAGATCGTATAATAAATAATGGGCTCCATACAAATAGACAACGTTGGATTTTTTCAACGGGTCTGAATGGCTGATACTAATATTCACTGAAAATTCCTCAAGTCTTATTACATTACTGGTTTAACCCCTTAAGGACCAAACTTCTGGAATAAAAGGGAATCATGACATGTCACACATGTCATGTGTCCTTAAGGGGTTAAAATACCACAATATTGCTTGCAGAAAAATTTAAGAATTTACTAATCACTGATCACAATATTCATGTATTCAGTATAAACTATCTAATAAGTGGATCCACATTAAAGGGACACTCCAGGCACCCAGACCACTTCTGCTTATTGGAGTGGTCTGGGTGCCAACTCCCTCTAATCTTAACCCTGCAACTGTAATTATTGCAGTTTTTTATAAACTGCAATAATTACATTGCAGGGTTAACTCCACCTCTAGTGGCTGTCTACTAGACAGCCACTAGAGGCCACTTCCTGAATCATAGCAAAGAGTTTCTTTGCTAGAGCGTCGCTGGACGTCCTCACGCTGTGTGAGGACCTCCAGCGTCGCTCATTTCTTCATAGGAAAGCATTGGAAATCTTTTTCAATGCTTTCCTATGGGGAGCGTTAATGCGCCCGCGCATGCGCATTAGGTCTCCTCGGCCGGTGGGCGGGATCAGTCTCACCCACCGGCCAACGGAGACAGTAGGAGGAGCGGCGCGGAGGAGGAGACAGCGACGAGGGACATCGCCGCTGCCTCAGGTAAGTGACTGAAGGGGTTTTCACCCCTTCAGTAACCGGGGATTGGGGGTGGGAGGGAGAGGGTACCTCCAGGTTAGGGAGCCTGTGTGGCCCGAGTGTGTCAAGCGGGTTCATTGCGGTCATACCGGTTTCTATGCTGGTTCCCCTTGAGGGTCCCTCAGTCGAGGGTTGTATAGGAGTTTGTGGGTGTTAGCGTAGGGTGGGGTCTGTGGCACCTGTTGTTGTGGGTCTTATGCCATGCTAACATAGGCGTCTAAATGTACACTGGGACCTATTTTGTGTGCGGGTTACATGTGGTATGTATAAATAGTAATAAGTACCCCTAAACAAGGAGGTGGCGGGGGGGGGGGGGGTGAATGGGCTTGTGGCGTACCGTCGCCCTGGTTTGCTGTTGTAGCTGTGTAGGAGTATATGAGCAAGGGTTCCATCTCCCAGTGGGGTTGTCCTTTGTTGGACCAACCCATTAGTGTGTCGCTATGTCGATGGGTATTTTGTGCACAGTGTTGAAAAGTAGGAAGAGAGATGTAACGGATCGATGGGCACCCCGACTGGGTACCTCCGTTGAAGGATGCTCCTGAGGACTCCAAGCACTGCAGCAGACACCACAACCACCGAACCGGAGAAGCATACGAATGCTTTCAAGCATATGAATGCTGTAAATAGCTGAACAGGAAAAGCTTACACTCCTGGCAATCGGCATACAATCCAATTCCACCAATAACGAGACAACACTTCGTTTTGAGGTCAAGCAGAACTGACTGTACTGACACATACAGCCTCTTTTATTCACAATCCACAAACATAGTACTGCCCACAGGGTTTTGAAATACAACCAATCAATCCGTACAATACACACAGGCACTCCCACACGAAATCCTCCCCTCTGCCTGTGATATGATTACTGAACACAATGGGTAATATAATTATCACAGGCAGAGAAATACAGTTTATGCAACATATTAATAACTTCCAAAATATACATGCCACAAACATAAAAATCATATTCAAACTCAGCACACTTTAATTATAAACATAGTCAAAATTCAGCCAATTCCATCCAGGGGTTAAAAAGTTAGCTGGAGGTCCCTTTATGACCGATAGATTTGGTCTGTGCGGTCGGTCTATTTCAGGCTGAAAAACATGACTAAGTCCCATTCGAACGAGCGTTCGAATCTTCAAACGGGACTTAGTCTCTGCGGCTGCAAAATCTTTGTGGGAGAAGGTAAGGCTCAGCAGTGTTCGCGGATTTGTGCAGCCGATTTCAGTTCCATGAATTTGGCTCCACATACCGCTGACCGCATTGAATGAAAAAAGATGGCCGCCGCCACGTGTTGGTTTGCACGAACTGCGACCCCCCAGCGTTTGGCAATTTACCTACAGCAGGCTCCCAGCCTGGGAGGTAAATTGCCTGCACACTTCCAGTTCTGGGTGGTCCGCCTGTGCAGTGAATGGCTCGGTAAGCCCCGATTACCGAACCATAAGGGGAAAAGCCATTTAAAAGTTATTTCCAAAGTCTGGGGACACCGTCTTAAAGGAGCAGTGTCCCAAACAAGTCTGTGGACACAGATTTAAAGGGGCATTGTCCCAAATTTTCTTCATGCCCCAAAATGGTTCTTAAAGGGCTAGCAGCACCATACAAATCCAATATGCCCAAATATTGTACTTAAAGGGCCATATCTTCCCGGGATCATAATCACTTGGCAAGAGGCTGGCAAGCAGTCCTCGGATTTGAACATGGTTGCAGCGGTGACGGTCCTCCAGTGCTGTCAGTTGCATGAGCATGGAGTGCTGATTACCTTGGAGCTGAAGGACCGTGTCGCTAAGCGTGGTGACCGCTGCTTGCACCTCTCGTATAGTGCCTTCTGTGACCAGTATCTAGGTGGCAACCGCTTGGATCTCCTTTTCTGCAAGGGCCCTGTCTGCCGCCATCATTCTGTGCAAGTCTGTTAATAAGGCCCTGAGGTTGTCCTTCGTGGCTGCCGCTGATCCTCCAGTGAGCGCCTGGGGAGGCTATAGTGTTGCCTCAGGTGTCTGGTTGGGCTCTGGTCTCTGAGCCTCCTGCAGTTGCTGGGATGAGGCTGTGTCTGGGCTGTCCCCTGTCTGGCTTGTTTTGACTTGCTGGTTTTTGGAGCATAGCTCCGATATCCCTGCCTTTGGGTTTCTGGGACCGTCGGCCCATTGTGCACTCCGGCGCTGGAGGTAAAGAGGGTGAGTCTCTGGTATTCCTGGGCGCGCAGTATGCAAGTGGGCCGCCTAGGAGTGACTCCAGGGAGAAGCGTGGCCGCAGCCTTGCGTTTTGGCGTGGGTCACCCTGTGGGAGACTGGAACGGCATCAATCGGTGCAGCGCTTCACCCTGGGTGGGATACCGGAACGGCATCAATCGGTGCAGCGCTTCACCCTGGGTGGGATACCGGAACGGCATCAATCGGTGCAGCGCTTCACCCTGGGTGGGATACCGGAACGGCATCAAACGGTGCAGCGCTTCACCCTGGGTGGGATGGTGAGGTGTCCGTTTGTGTATGGAGTCTGTAGCTTACGGCATGTGTTGTTTGAGTTCGCGATTATCGGGAGCTGACAGATATGGCGTCTGTCCTGTCCCGCTAGCAAGCTCCGCCCTCCTGGTATTTATATCTCCCCACCAACTCACTTAAAGGGTTACTCCAAGTACCATGACCCCTTCACTGATTTGAAATGGTAATGGTTCCTGAATTCTATTTTTCGCCCTTAAACCCTGCACATACCGAGTTTAACCTCCGCTTTCGGAGGTGTATGTGTATCCGAGCTGACTAATGTCAAATCTAAAGATTATTCGTATTTTTTTGCACAGTGTACGGTCAGCTGATGCTCTCAGTCTATGAATGGTGACTGCATTGGCTTCTGTATGTCCTGAAAAAGCAGAAACCATGTCACCACTACAGCAGGGAAGCCTGGCTGGCTCAAGCTAAGAGGGCATACTGTTATTAAACGGTTTGTCCTATTCTCAGGGGACTAGACAAGGGTACTCCTGGCATCATAACCACTACAGCAGACTTGGAGTAAACGTTTAAGACTTATTATTGTCCATCATACAGTAAGTTAGGGTCCGATGAGTAATCCTCTCCCTGCTTTCACCCCATTTATGGTGACTGTTACAGTAGAAGGTTGAAGCTCCCCCAGATTGATGTTATGTAAATCCAGTAGTTGAGGAGCCTCAGGCTGTCATAATGAAACTCATTTGGAGGCTCAGTCTCCTGGTTTGCCATATGCCAAGTGGCTCACAAGCTGCATTCTCTATTAGTTAAGTAAAGCTAACTAGTACTCCTGTGTCTTTACTTTGATGATCTTTGTGTCAGGAATCTGTCTTAAGTGTAAAGACACAGCAAAAAGCAAGAATTTCCATTCATTTGAGCTGTGATTTAAACATCTTCATGGTGTTAATATGTATAACTTGGAGAAAAGACGAGACGGGGGAAATGATAGAAACATTTAAATACATAAAGGGAATCAACACAGTAAAGGAGGTGACTATATTTAAAAGAAGAAAAATTGCCACAACAAGAGGACATAGTCTTAAATTAGAGGGGCAAAGGTTTAAAAATAATATCAGGAAGTATTACTTTACTGAGAGGGTAGTGGATGCATGGAATAGCCTTCCAGCTGAAGTGGTAGAGGTTAACACAGTAAAGGAGTTTAAGCATGCGTGGGATAGGCATAAGGCTATCCTAACTACAAGATAAGGCCCGGGACTAATGAAAGTATTTAGAAAATTGGGCAGACTAGATGGGCCGAATGGGTCTTATCTGCCGTCACATTCTATGTTTCTATGTGTTAACGTTTGTTTAATCAAATCTTTTTTGCTTTGACTAAAGCATTTTCCCATAAAAGGAATTATTGTCATTTTTAATTGTTGCTAATTAGATGAATAAGCATTAACAATGCATCAGCACTGACACGTTTGTTAAGAAGTACATCGTAAGCGATGTCAATGATAGACCATGCACACAGTATTTAAAGCTCCAGCAGTCAGATGAAGAGTCTGTCTGGGGTTGGTTTGTCACTCAGCTGCAGCGTAATTAGCCTTAATGTATACAGACTATGGTTAGAGGGACGTTCTGCATGTAGCTGGGAGCAAGCATTTCCTGGCAGCTGAGCTTCAAGCAAGATCAATGGAAAAGGATAGAACATGGACCCCTAACCTGGACTACTTTGTGTCCTATGTCCACTGCTACAGCGTATGTGAGCCTTTTTATATGTATTGCTAGTGCACAGAGAATTCTAAGATTTTCTAATGTATTGCCTGGCTGAGTATGCAATCTTATGGTGTATTACCTGACTTAGAGATGCCATATTCTTCATATTTTCCATGACATTCATCACTTTTATAAATTGATAGGCAACATACATAAAGTTCTGCTGTGTAGTATAAAGAGATGAAGTGTTGCATTTATCAAAGCAGGTGATACCGCAATCAGGAATCCACATATTACAGGGCAATGTTTTCATGTTCTGCCTATTAACATGATGATGTGTCCAGAAAAACCATGGTGAATATGGCAACTCTAACCCGACGGTGTGATTAAATGGTGTATTCATTGTTGTGATCTTATGGTACGTTACCGTACTGTGCAATCTTGTACTGTATTATGTGACTTTTTAATATCATGGTGTTTATTACATGACTGTTGTTTCTCAGTACTGATCTGATTACTGATTGGATAATTAGTTGTATAAATTATGCAATATTAAAATTTTCTGAGATTTGGTCATGTTATTGCTGAGGCTCAATTTGACACTAACCATTGGCACATTAATATTTAACCCTAGAGAGAGTGACATGGAGTTTGCGGTGGCAGGTAGCCTGACTAGTAATGTAGCACTTTAAATTTTAAGCCCAGTTTGCCGTTGGCCAAACTGCATTTCTACCAACATAGGACAAGTTTGCGTTAGAGAGTTTTTTTTTGCAGTTTTCATTATCTTGCACAGTGGGTGCACTGCATGTCCCGAGACGCAGCTTCATGTAGAACCTAATTCCTCACACTGTCCACACACACTTTGCATTTAGGTCCTTGTCTGCACATTAATTGCTCAATAACTTTTTGAATATGAAGATTGCCACTTCTCTTTGTATTAATGTTTATCACTAGATCAAACATTTTGTTTGTTTCTCCGTTTAAGTTTGTATTATATTGACTATGTTCAGTCAATATTTAAGAAAATATTGTTTAGCTAAGGGTTAGCCTGTTTGTTGTGAAAAGAAATTACCCCTATGATGGGTGAGTTCTCAGAAAAAAAAAATATTCTCCTTTTACTACAAAAACAAATCCCCATGTGCACACCATAGTAATGTCCAGCACTCATGTATGGTTGTTTCTTTTGCAATGATATTTCCTCCTGGGATAATGGTGGATCTCTCTCGGATTGAGGGAGTTAATAAAGAGCAGTGCTACCTTTTAACGTACGCAGGGCAATAGGAGCAGCTGCCCTGCACTCTCACATCCCCTTTTGTCTTCTATACAGCTGCAATTATTTTATCTCATCATTTTTATTTTATTACAAAGGCCCCGTGTGTTAGTGTAAGCTTGTTAGTGTTTCTTCATGTAAATCCGGGGGTTTTTGTTGGAGTTTCTGAGGGTTGCTGGATCTACTGTGTTTTCATGAACTATATCACATTTTTCATATGCTGCCCTTTAACCCCTTAAGGACCAAACTTCTGGAATAAAAGGCAATCATGACATGTCACACATGTCATGTGTCCTTAAGGGGTTAATGTGTAGAATTCATAGGCTACAAATGTGAAATCAAGTTTATGCATATCAACATGAAGAAATCATGGCTGATATGGTATCCCTTTGCGTTTGTATGTGGGTGTATGTATCTGCTTGGTTTTATAGAAGTGTGTATGTATCTATGTTTGTATGAATTGGAATTTGCATGTGTGTATGTACAGTATCTGTGTTTGGGTTTCTGGTCCGTTATGTGTTAAATGTGCATATGAAATTGTAGCTTTCTCTCCCCACCAGTTCTGTTGCTCTCCTAGGCACTTTCCCACATCCTCCCTATGTGTGGTGATGGAGACCCTGTAAAAGTGTGAAACCTTGATTAGTGATCATATCTGGTACTGCAAAGCAAAACAAGTAAATAGTTTCTTCCTCAGATATCCAGTATGATATTTACATGTTAAATTTCTCCCTCTTATAATATTGTAAAGCACTACAGAACATGCTGGCGCTATATAAATGCCGATAATAATAATAATTTAGAACAATTTAACCTCAGGAATGACTGCATCTTTTTAATAGAGTGCTCTGAAAGTCTAGTATTATAATTAAAGTAGGTGGGCAGAGCGAAGGATAGATAAATATCACGCCAGGGTTCTGTTCATTTGATTTTGTTTCTAGCTTTGTCTTGTTTAGTAGATGGTATTCTTAGTTTTATGTTTATTATATTCCTTTCATTCATGTAGGCTGGGTTGAGAACGCTTCACGATATTGGACCTGAAATTCGACGGGCGATCTCATGTGATCTGCAGGATGATGAGCCAGAACAGAATACTCACACGGAAGAGGAGGAAGATATATACAGAGTAAATATTAATTATTTGTATTTTCCATTTACTTGTTCATTATATGCAGCATTATTGGGAGATCAAGAAACTAGACGATATCTCAGGCAATCCTTCTATTGCATGTAGGTAACAGAGTGATATAAATTGAAATGATAAAATTCCCATGAATATGTGTAACGAATATGCTGGTACTTCGAGGCATTGCGATTCCCAAGAAGATACCAGTAAACAGTTGGATTGTATGTGAACATTATATTTTCTGCATGAGTGTAGTATATTTCATATTTACAGTACAGATTTGTTAAGACTTTATTTGTGTTGCCTTTCATCTACAGAGAAATGGTGGCCTATTTGGAAACCATGTTAACCATGTGGTGAATGACAGACGTGATTCCTATCAGCAGACTAACACAATGCGGCGGCCGCTACATGTACAGAGACCATCCATTCGATCTGCTAGTGACACCGACAAGTCCATTTACTCTCACACAGGGAACTCTGTACATCATAACCACGAGTACACAGGAAAGCACATTCCAAACTCCACAAATGCCAACCTCAACAATGCCAACATGTGCAAAACCGCTAACGGAAAACACACCAGTCTCTTAGTTCATGATCACGCATCTGAGAACGGCTTCTACTCATACCCCAGGAATGACTACGAAAAACCACGGAAGTCAAGTATAAAGAGGTAGGTGTGACACCAGTGTTCAAGTATAGGCATGGGGTTACATCACACTTTTGTACATGGGCTATTTACATATGATTACCAACAGCTGTTCTTATGTTCTTTCACATATTTTGTATATTTGGAAAAATGACCAGCTACAAATCTGCTTGATCAAACTGTACTTCTAACTGTGCTGCTCCCTCTGCTTCCATCTTGCTGTCCACTTATCACAATGATGCGCTGGTTAATTTAACTGCTGCCCATTAAGCACCCTGCTTACGCTGTAAATGCCATACCTACCCCTTTACAGCACTGTTGTTCCTCTTAACTACAACATTGCTCTGCCATATCTTCTCCAAGATGAGATGTTTTAGTACTAAAAGCAGCCATTTAGGAGGGGACAGTGTAATGAAAGTTCAGGACTTGGTATGTCTACCACACTCTACTTCGTTTTAGATTTGCATGTTTTAGATTTTGATCATGATGATGTTTTGTGTTCATACAACTGTGTAATGTTGTGGTGTGGACATTTGTAATAACTGATTTTCGTGTCTAATATCTTCCCATATTTGTATGGCTTTCCCGGATAGGAGCCGTTATTATGAGCGTTATATTAGGTATGTTTCTTTCTGTGAGTTTGCCTGCGTGTATTACCTGCATGCGCCATACAACATATGTGAAGATTGTGGTTATTACAGACTGTGTGCTGTGGCTGTTTATATTATTAGATATGTGTATAATCATTTACGAAGTCAGAATCTAAATACCAAGGATTTATCGGATATTTTGCTCTCGTTTCTTTCGACAATTCTAGATCCTAGGCATATGGATACATCAAGCTATTTTCTCAGCTTAGTAGAATTATTTACTTTATGAAAACATTTTACCCACTACACAGTTACTGAAACAGTTATGAAATACGTATCAGTCATTTGTATGGTTTTGTTTATAACAAAAACTGTATTTACTTCAAGCACCTGTGAAAAACTGCACATACTGAGTTTAACCTCTCTGCTGCTTCTGGCCAAGCTTGGGACGTCATTAGCCAGTCCAGAAGAAGAGCTTGATAATGTGCATGCTAGTGCTAGACAAATAGATGTCCCCCATGCCACCCATTTCCTCCCCTCTGGCAAAACAAATGATTTCAGACAAGAAGGATAAGATAGCAGTGAGAGCATGACCTCAGCACTGGAATAAAGGGGAGTTTTAGTTATTATCTTTATTTTATTTTTTTTATCTTTTGGGGAGATAGACCAAAAAAATAAGGGTTACTATGACCAAAAACAGTTTTTTGTTTTTTTTGGTTTGTTTTTTTAAATAGTGTGTTTGTTTGTTTTGTAAAAATAGTACAGGTTTCTTGGCAAAATTATTTTGAGGACTTAGATGCAGTATAAATCCAGCATTTGGTAAATATGCATATCCTATATTTTATATAGAATTTGCATGCCAAATATACTGATTTTAAACGAGAAGGATGGTACTAAATGAGATGCACTGATTGGATTGAAATGTTTGTTTGAACTAGATATTCTTTTGGAGAGTTGCAAATTTAGTTTAAAAAGAAAAAAATATTCATACATACTTTATTTTCTTTCCTGGCTATTATCCATGGCAGCATATAATAACAGGCTGTGTCCGCACCTTACAGCAGATAGAATGGAAATAGAAAGAAATATTTAAAAGATCATGTGATTTCCAGTTATTGGCATGCTCCAAAGACTATTGGGAAGCTTTATATACTTACGCCTAAATTTAATATTGCTGGATCGGTTTTACAAATGATTTAAAGGAACACTATTGGTTAGAAACACAAACATGTATTTCTAACCCTATTGTGTTAAAACCACCATCTAGCCCTTTCTCTCCCCCTTGCCTCCCTACATATAGTAAAATCTAAATTGTATCAAAGTCTGTAGCTGCTGACTCTGCCCCTGTCTGCCTCTGACTGCCCCCTGTCTGCTGGCATCATCAGAAGTGGTGGTCTGAGCCAATCACAATGCTTCCCCATATAATTGGATGAGACTGTCAAGGGGGCAGATCAGTGGCATATCCAGCACAAGTCAAGCACAGCCCTGGCCAATCAGCATCCCCTCATAGAGAAGAATTGAATCAATGCATCTCTATAAGGAAAGTTCAGTGTCTACATGCAGAGGGTGGAGACACTGAATTGCAGTGCTGCTTACTCTGCAGCACAAACCCAATGAAGCAGCTTTAGCAGCCATCTAAGGAGTGGCCAGTGGAGTTATCACTAGGCTGTAATGCAAACACTGCATTTTCTCTGAAAATACAGTGCTTAGAGCAAAAAGTCTGAAGGGAATGATTCTACTCACCAGCACAAATACAAGAAGCTTTAGTTGTTCTAGTGCAGGGATAGGCAACCTTCGGCACTCCAGATGTTGTGGACTACATCCCCCATAATGCTCTTACACCCATAATGCTGGCAAAGCATCATGGGAGGTGTAGTCCAAAAGATCTGCCGTGCCGAAGGTTGCCTATGTTTGTTCTAGTGACTATAGTGTCCCTTTAATAACTTTGTCTAAACTTTTCAAAATATTAAAATATCGGACTGAGCTGCAAGAAAGATGTGCTTGAGAGGTGTTCCGCCAAAGAAATTGAAAAAAGCTGACTAAAACCTTTCAAAAGGGGTTATCCCGGTCCCCACCAACCTGCCCCCTGTACACAGCCTGGAACCAAGCGGCTTGCTCAGCACAAACCCCAACCGCTACACAGGCCCTCAAAATGCCGAGCAGACTCACTGGGCATAAACTTCAGCAGCAGGCCCCCGCTTTCCTGCCAACCATCGATGTCATCCAGCTACGCATTGCTGCAGCATTTGACCGCTTCTGGGCCCAACTACAGGCTCACCTTACGGAGACAACCCGAAGCGGGAAACTGTACACAGCTCGATGCAGTGCAGAGAAGTGCAGGAGGGGAACAGGAGGTGGAGTGCCCCCACATCGCAACGCTACCACCATCAACAAGGGAAAGCACAGCGTCGAAGCACCCCCCCCAACTGACCACTATACGAAGAAGCACAGCCCGACAAAAAACACACACACCGGCGTCAGGAAACACAGGGGAGGAATTCCCGATCACCAGCCTCAATGCTGCAGGACCGGCTACCACCACGCTCGTGGGCTGAGAGCTCTAAGGAGAAGTGCTCAGGTACCTACCACGTGTCATCAGGGGGGCCACCACACCATCACCTATCGGGGCGCAGCCGGCAGCAACAGGGAGAACAAGGGCAGCACTCAACACACACTGGCTCTGTGGGAGACCTGGACCCAGAGTGGGTCATCAGCAACAAGCTGAACATCGGCCCGGCAGTGGGACTACCGTGGTGAGGGTGGGGGTAGGGTGATCCACATGTGCGGGACTCGGACTCATGCCATCCTTATCCCTCACCTTCCTCACAACACGGCTTGAATATTCCTTTCTTTTATTATCTCCCCTAGTGATGCAAGTTTTAGTTCTTGTTTACTTTAGCAGATAAAAGTATGTGCCTGCCTTTCATGATATCCAATGTGCTCCCCCCAGCTCGGGTAGCCAAGAAAGCTGTCTACTCCTTACTTTCGCCAACTGAAGTAGAGCTTAATTACTAGCATGCAGAATCTTAGTTATTGCAATCACCAACCAATAGAATGGGAATGCTATACATAGGTTTACTTACTGCAACCACTACTGTACACCTGATATTAGCTCACACAGTCAGTGAACTTATTAATGACGCAACGAATATCTACTCATGTATGTATAGATTTATCACTCTATGTCAGTGCTACTCAGGTACTTCCAAGCAGGGCCGCCATCAGGGCATGACAACCGCAACGGTTGTCATGGGCCCGGCGGTCCTGGGGGGCCCGGACTGCTCAGGTCATCCGGGCCCCACATTCAGTGGGTACATAGCGGGTCGCAGGGGGCCCTGCGACCCCGGTATGTACCCACTGGGCCAGCCTCTTCTCCTGGGGGGCCCAGCAGCCGGTCACCTCAGGGCCCCCCAGAGGCTGACCCTGCTGACACCCGGCGGGCGCGCGAGGGAGCACTCTCCCTGGCTGAGTGCTTCCTCTTCAGCTCCCTCGCGCACCGTACTGATGCCGGAGCCTGAGTGGGGGTGGGGGGGGGATTTGAGTGAGTGGGGGTGGGGGGAAATTTGAGTGAGTGGGGTGGGGGGTAAATTTGAGTGAGTGGGGGTGGGGGGGGATTTGAGTGAGTGGGGGTGGGGGTGGGAAATTTGAGTGAGTGGGGGGGGAGAGGGAGGGAAGGGAGGAAATTTGAGGGAGTGGGGGGAGAGGGAGGACATTTGAATGAGTGGTGGGGAGAGGGAGGGAAGGGAGGAAATTTGAGGGAGTGGGGGGGGAGGGAGGAAATTTGAGGGAGTGGGGGGGGAGGGAGGAAATTTGAATGAGTGGGGGGAGAGGGAGGGAGGAAATTTGGGGGGGAGACGAAGGGAGGAAATTTGGGGGGGGAGACGAAGGGAGGAAATTTGAAGGGGGGGAGAGGAAGGAAATTAGGGGGGGGAGAGGATGGAAATTTGAGGGAGGGGAGAGGAAGGGAGGAAATTTGAGGGAGGGGGGAGAGGGAGGGAAGAAATTTGAGGGAGGGGGGAGAGGAAGGGAGGAAATTTGAGGGAGGGGGAGAGGAAGGGAGGACATTTGAGGGGGGAAGAGGAAGGGAGGACATTTGAGGGGGGAGGAAGGAAATTTGAGGGAGGGGGAGAGGAAGGGAGGAACTTTGAGGGGGGAGAGGAAGGAAATTTGAGGGAGGGGGGAGAGGAAGGAAATTTGAGGGAGGGGAGAGGAAGGAAATTTGAGGGAGGGGAGAGGAAGGAAATTTGAGGGAGGGGAGAGGAAGGAAATTTGAGGGAGGGGAGAGGAAGGAAATTTGAGGGAGGGGAGAGGAAGGAAATTTGAGGGAGGGGAGAGGAAGGAAATTTGAGGGAGGGGAGAGGAAGGAAATTTGAGGGAGGGGAGAGGAAGGAAATTTGAGGGAGGGGAGAGGAAGGAAATTTGAGGGAGGGGGAGAGGAAGGAAATTTGAGGGGGAGGGAGGAAGGAAATGTGAGGGGGGAGGGAGGAAGGAAATGTGAGGGGGGAGGGAGGAAGGAAATGTGAGGGGGGAGGGAGGAAGGAAATGTGAGGGGGAGGGAGGAAGGAAATGTGAGGGGGGAGGGAGGAAGGAAATGTGAGGGGGGAGGGAGGAAGGAAATGTGAGGGGGGAGGGAGGAAGGAAATGTGAGGGGGGAGGGAGGAAGGAAATTGGAGGGGGGAGGGAGGAAGGAAATTGGAGGGGGGAGGGAGGAAGGAAATTGGAGGGAGGAGGGAGGAAGGAAATTGGAGGGAGGAGGGGGGAAGGAAATTGGAGGGAGGAAGGAAATTGGAGGGGGGAGGGAGGAAGGGAATTGGAGGGGGGGAGGGAGGAAGGGAATTGGAGGGGGAGAGGGGGTAGGGGGAGAGATTGACATCCATCACACACACAATGCACCCCTTGCACACAGAAAAACACACAATGCATTACACACAGACACACATACACAAGCAATGCATCCCTTACACACAGCAGCACACAATGCACCCCTTCCACACACTCAGTGCATCCCTTACAGACACACACACTGCATCCCATACATACACAAACTCACCTTGCAGCCCTTACACATACAAACACAGATTCACACAATGCATTCCTTACACACATCATTCCCCCCCCCCCCCCCCCCACACACACACACACCCCTGTGAACAAACTCATTGGTGGAACATGAAGGTGGACCCTGGGACCCAGACCTTGAGCTGTGTAAAGGGCCCTCAAAAAATGGAGCTGCTTCCCGTTCTCCCAGAACATTGATTTTTGTGACCACAGTTACAAACCGCCTCCAGAGAGCCTGTTCTACACCAGACCAGTGGAGCCAGACGGCAGCTGAAGCCCATCATCATCCTCATCTGGTTGTAAGTAGCCAATCTAGTATATTATTCGTGGCACTAATCTCTAATTTACCTCACATTAAAGGGACATTATAGTCCCCAGAACCACTGCAGCTTAATGTAGTGGTTCTGGTGTCTATAGCCTGTCCCTGCAGGCCTTTTATTGTAAACATGGCGGCACTGCAGCACTGTGTTAGTTAACATGGCAGATCATATGGGTGGGGCACTGTGATGACACATGGGGGGGCGGCAAACTTTACTTTTGCCTAGGGCGGAAAAAATCCTTGCACCGGCCCTGCAGACACTGCATTCCTGTGGGCGGACTCAGGGGCGGGGGGGGGGGGGGGACTCGGGTGCAGGTGCCGGGGGGCCCAGACCTTGAGCTGTGTCAGGGGCCCCAAAATTTCTGATGGCAGCCCTGCTTCCAAGTGCCACCTATAAACTACTCCCCTGTCTAGATAGTAAAGCGATGCTACTCTATGTTATGTTATGTTATGGAAACACTTAAGCAATGCAAGTATACACTGTCAAAATCCTTACAAAAAAAAAAAGTGCTTGACCTACTATGTACCTCTATATTAATCTGTTGTTAACACGCTGGAGGACTGCCTTTGGGGTACCTCACAAGCGAATGTCCTAAACTTACGCACTACAAAAATAAAGAATTAAAAAAAAAAAAAAAAAAACCTTTAAAAAGCAAAAGTAACGCACAACAATGCCGACCTAATGGGGTGCAAAAACAAAAACTTCACATACCGGAGACCCGAAAACTGCCTGATATTAGGCTCTCGTTTGACAGGCCTACCCCGTGGGTCGTTCCCAAGATGGTGCCTGCAGAGTTGAGTGAGGACGAGGCCTCTGAGACATCATGAGAGGCAGAGCAACCCACTGGGCTACCTCAGCAAGCTGCACCAACAGTGAGTCAGGATCCGATGACGACTCCTCGCCGGCAACAAAGAGAGACATAAAGGATCTTTTGCTGGAAATGAGACAGGTGTGGAAGGCAGACCTGCGTGCAACTCAAGCTGAGCTGGGGACCCTTCCTTCACCGCTTACTGAACCACGTGGGAGCCAAGAGAGGTGGTGACCATGGCGTTCCCGATCTGCAAGTCCGCAGCTGCCCCAGAGGATGCATCTAGAGACATTACAACAGTCACTAAGGACATTGAGGCTAGGTTCACCATAATGTCCTGCTCTAGAGAGCTTAAAAATGTTCGATTTGAGGGCTGCACTGTAACTATATATGGGGATTATTATTATTATTATTATTGCAATTTATATAGCGCCAACAGATTCCGTAGCGCTTTACAATATTATGAGAAGGGATTTAACTATAGATAGGACAATTACAAATAAACTTACAGGAACAATAGGTTGAAGAGGACCCTGCTCGATCGAGCTTACATTCTATAGGAGGTGGGTGTAAAACACATTAGGACAGGAATTTGCAATCAAATAAGGTGGACTGCCCTTTAGGAGAGGGCAAGAGACAGGTATGTGAGGTAAGGGTTAGTCTTGGAGGCCATATGCTTTCCTAAAGAGATGAGTTTTAAGGCACTTCTTAAAAGATGCAAGACTAGGGGAGAGTCTGATGGCGGTAGGCAGGCTATTCCATAGGAAGGGAGCCGCCCGCGAGAAGTCCTGCAAGCGCAAATTGGCCGTACGAGTGCGGACAACGGACAGGAGGTGGTCACGGGCAGAACGGAGAGACCGAGAAGGGACATACCTATGGATCTGTGAGGAGATATAAGAGGGGCTAGAGTTGTTCAGTGCTTTATAGGTGTGAGTTAGTACCTTGAATTGACTCCTATAGCATACAGGAAGCCAATGTAAGGACTGGCAGAGGGGTGAGGTGTGAGAGAAACGACTAGAGAGGAAAATCAGTCTAGCAGCAGCGTTCATTACGGACTGTAGGGGTGCAGTACGGCTTTTGGGAAGACCAATCAGGAGAGGGTTACAGTAATCCATGCGGGAGATTACCAGAGCATGGACAAGCTCCTTGGTAGTATCTGGTGCAAGAAAGGGGCGGATGCGGGCTATGTTTTTAAGATGGAATCTACAGGATTTGGCAACATGCTGGATGTGAGGCTCAAAGGTGAGACCAGAGTCCAGTATGACGCCAAGACAGCGCGCTTGCAAGGATGGACTGATGTTGGTACCACAAACTTGAAGGGAGAGTGAAAGAGGAGGATCAGTATTAGGAGGAGGAAAGACAAGGAGCTCAGTTTTTGAGAGATTGAGTTTCAGAAAGCGGGAGGACATCCAGTCAGAGATGGAAGAAAGGCAAGCAGTGACACGTTGCAGGATGGCAGGGGAGAGGTCCGGGGAGGAGAGATATAGCTGGGTGTCATCAGCATACAGGTGGTAGTGGAATCTAAAAGAGGTAATAAGTTTGCCAAGAGAGGCAGTATAAAGAGAAAATAGAAGTGGACCAAGGACGGAGCCTTGGGGAACTCCAACCGAGACAGGGCGAGGGGAGGAGGTATCATTAGAAAAGGAGACACTGAATGAGCGTTGGGAGAGATAAGAGGAAAACCACGAGAGGACAGAGTCACAGAGACCAAGTGATTGAAGAGTTTGAAGAAGGAGAGCATGATCAACGGTGTCAAAGGCCGCTGAGAGGTCAAGAAGAATTAGTATGGAGTAGTGGCCTTTGGATTTAACTGCGATTAGGTCGTTAGTGACTTTGATAAGGGCAGTCTCTGTAGAGTGGAGAGGGCGGAAGCCAGATTGAAGGGGGTCAAGGAGAGAGTTGGAATTGAGGAAATGAGACACACGGGTAAAGACAAGCCTTTCCAGAAGCTTTGAGGAAAAAGGGAGCAGGGATATGGGACGGTAATTAGAGAGGGTGGATGAGTCGAGGGATGGTTTTTTTAGTATAGGTACTACAGTGGCATGTACCGTTCGCAGTGTTAATGGCAAAAAGGCACCTAGCACCAGTTGCAAAATGACTGCGGGAGGCAGACATCAAAATAGGTGGGGGGCAGAGGGATCCTTAGTTGCCCAGCAGGAAGGGGAAACATTCACTTTACCCCCCTATGGAGATCAGACAACATTTCTGCAGAGCCTACAGGTGTCCGTAGCGGACCCAGAGCAGGCCCACAGGGCCAAGTTAAGCGCAAAACACTGAAATCCCACCCCCTGGGCACCTAGGCCCGTTACACTGCCCACCCTATGACCATGAATACCAGAGGGTTCCAGGGAGGCTAGCCGACCGATTACTGTCACAAGATCGCCCTGACAGGGGAGCATAGAACCGCACATGACTAGATGACACACATTTGTTACACTTTGCCCTTTAAGACCAGTGTATGATTAGATGTTCTGTACATAGTTTATGTTTTGAATCTGGTTCGCTGATGGGCACTTGTTTCAACCAACAAATAGTAGAACCTATTCGAGAGGGAGATGCCAAGTCGGGCGCAGCTTATGCATATACTAACCTATGGCGCAAGTCTCCACAGGTACCTTCACTACAACATCCCCAAACGCTGTAATAAAAAGATGTAATTCTATATGGATACACTGGAATAAGAAGTTGCTGAACTATTGTCTTTACCACCCTATTAATCTCATACTGTGATACAGTTGTGTTTTGTGCGTGAAAACTCAATAAAATACAAATTGGGGGAAAAAATAAAAAAATATTAAAATATCAATATATTACAATAATTAAAGGGAAACTACAGGGAATGCAGAATTATTAGGCAAGTTGTATTTTTGAGGATTAATTTTATTATTGAACAACAACCATGTTCTCAATGAACCCAAAAAACTCATTAATATCAAAGCTGAATAGTTTTGGAAGTAGTTTTTAGTTTGTTTTTAGTTATAGCTATTTTAGGGGGATATCTGTGTGTGCAGGTGACTATTACTGTGCATAATTATTAGGCAACTTAACAAAAAACAAATATATACCCATTTCAATTATTTAATTTTACCAGTGAAACCAATATAACATCTCAACATTCACAAATATACATTTCTGACATTCAAAAACAAAATAAAAACAAATCAGTGACCAACATAGCCACCTTTCTTTGCAAGGACACTCAAAAGCCTGCCATCCATGGATTCTGTCAGTGTTTTGATCTGTTCACCATCAACATTGCGTGCAGCAGCAACCACAGCCTCCCAGATACTGTTCAGAGAGGTGTACTGTTTTCCCTCCTTGTAAATCTCACATTTGATGATGGACCACAGGTTCTCAATGGGGTTCAGATCAGGTGAACAAGGAGGCCATGTCATTAGATTTTCTTCTTTTATACCCTTTCTTGCCAGCCACGCTGTGGAGTACTTGGACGCGTGTGATGGAGCATTGTCCTGCATGAAAATCATGTTTTTCTTGAAGGATGCAGACTTCTTCCTGTACCACTGCTTGAAGAAGGTGTCTTCCAGAAACTGGCAGTAGGACTGGGAGTTGAGCTTGACTCCATCCTCAACCCGAAAAGGCCCCACAAGCTCATCTTTGATGATACCAGCCCAAACCAGTACTCCACCTCCACCTTGCTGGCGTCTGAGTCGGACTGGAGCTCTCTGCCCTTTACCAATCCAGCCACGGGCCCATCCATCTGGCCCATCAAGACTCACTCTCATTTCATCAGTCCATAAAACCTTAGAAAAATCAGTCTTGAGATATTTCTTGGCCCAGTCTTGACGTTTCAGCTTGTGTGTCTTGTTCAGTGGTGGTCGTCTTTCAGCCTTTCTTACCTTGGCCATGTCTCTGAGTATTGCACACCTTGTGCTTTTGGGCACTCCAGTGATGTTGCAGCTCTGAAATATGGCCAAACTGGTGGCAAGTGGCATCTTGGCAGCTGCACGCTTGACTTTTCTCAGTTCATGGGCAGTTATTTTGCGGCTTGGTTTTTCCACACGCTTCTTGCGACCCTGTTGACTATTTTGAATGAAACGCTTGATTGTTCGATGATCACGCTTCAGAAGCTTTGCAATTTTAAGAGTGCTGCATCCCTCTGCAAGATATCTCACTATTTTTGACTTTTCTGAGCCTGTCAAGTCCTTCTTTTGACCCATTTTGCCAAAGGAAAGGAAGTTGCCTAATAATTATGCACACCTGATATAGGGTGTTGATGTCATTAGACCACACCCCTTCTCATTACAGAGATGCACATCACCTAATATGCTTAATTGGTAGTAGGCTTTCGAGCCTATACAGCTTGGAGTAAGACAACATGCATAAAGAGGATGATGTGGTCAAAATACTAATTTGCCTAATAATTCTGCACTCCCTGTATAGTCACCAAAACAACCACAGCTGAGGGGGCGGGGCCGAACCGCTGAGCTGAGCGGCAGCAACACTTAGCAGCTCCTGCACACAGCGATTGAATAATCATCAAAACCCTACTGAAACGGCGACTAAAAGCCAGATAAGGGCCACCGGGTGCTGGGGGAAGTCGGGACAAACAATAAGATGCAACCCAAGCGACAAACAACCCGATCTACACCGCACACCCCGATGAGGCCTACTGACTTTATGGGCGCAGGAGAGGCGGCTGCTATCCTGCTGCCGACACCAGAGGACAACAAGTCTCGGAGCCACCGTTCCCCCCCCCTAGGACCGGCGGGGGATATCCCGGTCCAGCCTAGCAAGACCAACCGGCCACACAAGGCTCAAGCGACGGGGCCAGAAAGCCCAGCAATCGTGAGGGAGGCCTGCAAAATGGCGGTCGACCCGCGCTCCACTGCCATGTACTCGATCAGGAGGGAGACTGAGCTCCGATATGAACGCATGTTCCGGGCAGTCTGGGAAAAACTGGAGGCTCTCCTGTGGTCTCCGCAAGAGGATACCTCGCCTGGCGGAACGCTTTGGAGACCGACACATGTGAGCAAGGAAAAGAAGGGGAAAACCCCCACTCACAAAATGGACACTCGCAAAACGGGTACCCGAGCTCCTAGCATCAGGAGGCCGACCCCACACAAGACACGGGACCAAAAGGAAACCCCACTTATCGCACGGCTCACCCGCCCTCCAAGATCTCTCCAGGTACCAGTCGCCACATTGCCGCAACACCCGGCGAGGCAGCCCTATAAATGGCGCCGGAGACGCCGCCACCACTCACCCATAAAACGCATGCGTCCATACAGAAAGGCGGCTGTCACCCGACCGATGCTACCGACACCCCGGTCCAGTATACAGCCACAGCTCCACGAGAGAACCCTGAAGAACCACCGTCCCTACCTACGCGGGTTTACACAAGCAGCGACAAAGATCCAACAAGGCCAGCCGGGAAGGCCCGACTATGATCGCGCTTATCGAGCCGGTGCTGCTGGGAATGAACCCCCGCATAACACTATGACAGGCATGGACATTAGGACCTTAAACGCACTGGACTTGTGCTTTCCGGCACTGGGAGTGGGCTGATGACACACTCACCTACCAGGGAAGGCCCACCATCTACAAGTTGGGACTTACTCACCTACAGAACTTTCCCTTGTTCTTTAAGTTGCCCTCTTGATCGATATAGCTGAGCGCTGTATATACCTGTTTGTCCAACTTAAGTTAACAGTTAAAGCATGTATCTTCCCATGCAACTAGCTAGACGCAGCCATGTAAGAGATGTCTCTAGCATTGTAAAACTGCAATTTGATTCACACTTTTGCTGACCCCCTTTATGCTAACTTATGATGCTGCAATGTAACTTGCTACTAACAATGCGATCAAACTAAACTACTAAGCTCAAAAAAAGCGACTGTATAAGCGCCCTACCTAAACTACTAAGCTCAGACAAGCGACTGTATAAGCGCCCTAAATTACTAATTTCAGATAAGCGACTGTATAAGCGCCCTAACTAAACTACTAATCTCAGATAAACAACTGTCTAAGCGCCCTAACTAAACTACTAATCTCAGAAAAGCGACTGTATAAGCGCCCTAACTAAACTACTGACAATTATAGTCCCCCAGCTTGCGCCTAGCTTGTATTAATATATATGCATATCTCTCATTTATTAACGGTTTAGACATAAACCTGTTTGCTAATTTACCTTTTAAAAAAATGTGCAATGTTAATCTCTACTGCCATATGTTATCTTATGTATATCACCGAGTTGCACCTGCTGTTGTGGCAGTGCTAAACCACGTGTTTCACCTTTGCACAAATAAAATAAAGAATTAAAAAAAAAAAAAAAAAAAAAAAAACAACCACAGCTTTTTGTATTTGTTCTGTTGAATAAAATCATTACAGTTAGGCTTTTTGCGATAAACACTATTTTTAGAGAACATGCAGTGTTTACATTACAGCCTAGTGATACCTCCACTGGCCACACCTCAGATGGCTACTAGAGGTGCTTCCTGGAGCAGTGCTGCGCAGTGTCCAGCACTGCCATTCAGTGTCTCCATCCTCTGCATGGAGACACTGAACTTTACTCATAGAGATGCATTAATTCAATACATCTCTATGAGTAGCTGCTGATTTACCAGGGCTGTGTTTGGCTCTGAAACAATCACTTGACAGTCTCAGCCAATCCTATGGGTATTGTGTATTGTGATTGGCTCAGAACAATACTCCTGATTATGTCAGCCAAGCAGGTAGATCAGGGGCAGAGCCAGCAGCTGCAGACTTAAACACAAGTAAGATTTTACTATATTTTGGGGATAAGGGGGGCTAGATGGTGGTTTTAAAACTATATAAACATGTATTCCTGACCCAATAGTGTTCCTTTAAATATTTTTCATAATATGGCATCAGTTTAACCCCTTAAGGACCAAACTTCTGGAATAAAAGGGAATTATGACATGTCACACACGTCATGTGTCCTTAAGGGGTTAAAAGTGTATCCAAAAATATCTAATCAAGGCCTTAATGTCCAAACTGAGCCTCATTAGCTGCTGTCTCATGGGCCTAAGGGGAAGTCCATGGTTGGAGTTCTGTCTTTAGTCTCTGCTATAACTATGTGCTAAGATGAAGGTGTTGCACCAGGCATCAGTTAGAGAGTTATGTAACACACCTATACACAAAAATAAGTCCTGCGCGCAGACTCCAATTACACTTGGGCGGCAGCAATGACCATAGTACACATCAGTGTAAATCAAAACCAAATAAAAGTTATTTGCGCACTCTCCCACATGCTGATGGGCATGGCTCCTTGCAGGTGAAAGTTATAGGAGTGGAAGACCAGGCTGAAAAAAGATGGTGGTCCCATCTCTATCTCTTAAAAACTGTTCTTATCACATGTTCTTGCAGCCTTGTTTTATTTAGTAGTAACGAATGATTTCAAGGTGAAACAGGTGATGCAAATCCACGATGACCCCCTTAACATCTTCATGTGGTAATTCTACTCCAGCTTGCTAAAGACATTTATATGTCTGGATGTGTCAGTTTATAAAAGTGCTGACTTCAATACAAGTTATCACATTCATTAAAACTTTGCAGAAACACCTCCCGACCTGCCAATCAGACGGCTGGGGAGATTTTCGGTTCTTCGGTTAGCTCCCAGTGCATGTGCTCGCAACTACTGGACAGAGGCTTCTCAATTATGTATGGAAAGACATTTTCAGGTGACAATGCCACTTTATGCAGGAGGCTCTGCCAATAAAATTAACAAAGGGATGTTTACACAGAATCAGATTTTAATTGAACTCAGAATTTGCATTAAATAATAGAAACCCATTCAAACCACCAGCTTGTGTATAAAGGACAACCTGTACCAAACTCTTAAAACACCTTTAATTCCAGATACTCTTACATCATCCTGGGTATTCTATGTGTTTATCTGAAGTGATTAGCTGCATTATATGCATTTAGAAAATAAAAAGGAACATGTGATGTAAATATTATCTCCAGGTCAGAATCTGGAGACCGGAATATGCCTGTGATCTTCCGTGAAGATCCAAATTTCATCAATTACAATGAAGACCCGTATTTTGAGGAAGGTGAATACTACAGTGAGGATGAATGTTATGAAGAAAACAGCATGCTTTCAGGAAAAAGGTGAGTTTGTTCTATACCATGCATGCCATGACATCAAATTCACACATGACTTAACCTATAACCCACCATTAAAGAGACACTCGTGGCTTTAATTTTTAGGGCATTATTTAAAAATGTTATGCAACTAATAAAAGGAGGTCTCATCTACATTGCTGCACATCACCAACATTTTGTTCCTGAGCTGGGGTATCTAGCAGCTAGGAGGTTAGATGGTACCTCCAACAGTACATGGGTGCATTTGAACATAATATCAGCATGTTTGAATGCAGAGCAACCTTTTTGTAAAGGTTATTTTTCAGAACTGTGTAAGTGCAAGGGTTTGCATGTGTTGAGTGACTGTGTGTCAATACAGGATGTTTGTATCGAGTGTGTGTGAATGCAGGTTTTTTTATTGAGTGTCTGTGTGCGAATGCAGAGGATTGTTTGTTTGTGTAGAGCTTGTGTGGAGTGCCTATATGTAAATGCAAGGGTTGGTTTGTGTGAAGGGCCTATGTGCGAATGCAGGCAGAGGTTGGGTGGTTTGTGTGGAGCATGTGTGTGAATTCAGGGGTTTGTGTGGAGTGTTTGTGCAAATTCAGGGGTTTGTGTGGAGTGTTTGTGCGAACTCAGGGGCTTGTTTGTGTTAAGTGTCTTTGAGTGAATGCAGTTTGTGGTTTATTTAAAATGCCTGTTTTTTAATGCAAAGGTTGTTTGTGTGGGGTGTCATGCAGGGTATTATGTGTAGTGTTGGTATGAATATAAGGAATTGTGTGCAGTGTCTGAATTTGAATGCAGGGTTTGTTTGTGTGAAATGTGCTATCACAATCCTCCTGTTACATGAAATCAGTGCCTGGCATGACAGAGAGAAGTCTGGGAACTTTTTCTCTTCTCAACTATCGTAAAAAAGACAGTTTTTACCTCTGCATTTAATCCCTGCATTCTCTTGTGATTTTAATGCTTAGTTTTCTAATCTGTTGTTCAAATTTGCTAAAAACTGACCTCAAAGCATTATTTGATATAGACCTATATACGAGGAACCTGTGCTGTACCATGCAAATGACTTGGACTATGAAACTCCAAAAGGATATCACCATCCCCATAGCTTTTTTGAAGAAGATGATCCCCAAATATGCTTTGAATCAAGGAGATCACCAAGAAGAAGGCTTCTACCTCCGACACCCCCACGTGAGTACAAACCTGTTTTACTTGATGGCATTTTAGTCGCTTCTAGAGGTTTATGCATATGTAGAGGTTATACACTGGTTTTGCTCTAATTTCTGTAGAGCAGTAATTGGAATATAAATAATTGTAACATAGTGGTGAAAAGTCCAACAAGTAAGCTCAATGCCCAAACAAAGTCATTTGATTTTTAATGTTAGAGTTGAAATTGTGAAGCAAGAGGGAGTCTGTGTGTGTTTGAAACAAATACTGTACATGCACGGATTGAAAGCCTGTGAAAAGCTTAGGTGTTCCTGAGATCAACAAAGGCATTGACCGCTTAGTGGCACAGTTTCAGTATGCTTGCTTTGTACTTAAGGACACAAGCTATTTTGGCGTTTTTTTCTATGTGTGTGTTCAACTGTGATCTTTCTTAGTTATTGCACCATCTTATATTACACATTTATTTCATGTGACATATTCATATATAAATTCTTAAAATACAGGGTGATGGTGAAGCGCTATATTTAACTAAAGATGTGGAAACAGGAGATAATCCTGGAGAAGTGTGAATGTAACCTGAATAAAATCGTTTCCTTGAAACCTTAACCTTGATATAATATCCTTAAAAGTATAAACACAAAAAAACATATCATAGCGTAAAACTGTAAAATACACAATGCAATATGTATATGAGAATATTCCCACTCACACTCTGAAGAGCCAAAAGATTTTAGCTCAGTTCTTGCGCATGCGGGGTCCGTAAAGGCGACCCTCTCCCTTCTTGGGAACCTTTATCCTTCCTATTTTCGATCTAGGATACAGAGCATATATAGTGCAGTACCTTTAATAAATTATTATAATAGATAAAATATTAGATGAGGTACTCACAAACCTAGAGCCTTCAGAATAGGCTCAATGGAACAGCATATGTGGTTAAGGACCACAATCCTTCTTTCTTGTAGCAGGAAAAATTTGCCAAATAGTATCTTAGTAAAAAAAATATTTATTAAACTATAACTTTAAAAGTTAAAACAGTATCTATACAAATATTCACTATATAGGCAAAAAATTAAAAGAGTCCAATAATTGTAGTCTTTTTCATACTCCAGGACACGTTTCGCCAAATAGGCTTCCTCAGCTGGATCAAAAAGTCTTTATGAAGATCCTTGGACTGGTTCCTGCTTTATATACCTTTCTCTTTGTTCAAATAATTGCTATATGGGCTTTTTAATTTCGCGGGCTATCGTCATGGCAACGGCGATGCCCTGCGCGTCAAGCCTCTTTTGCGTTTTTGCTTCCGTGTTCGTCATTTCCGGTATGACGTGTTTCCGGTTTTTTCATGGGTTCCACCTTGCGGTTCATTCGTAGGTGTTTCCGGATCGGCATGGTTATAGAGGGAGAGAGGATGAGAATACATTCCGAGAAAGTTCAATAGCATGTTCTTTTTTTTATAACTTATATCGGTATGACACACAGTAATCTTTGTTTTCATATTCCATAATTCGTTCTCTTTATCAAGAATACATATTATGATACTTTAAGTTTTATAAATGTTTGTCTCATACGGTATATATATATATATGATTACTTATTTAACTTTGAATAAAGGATATAAACTCTCATTGTGAATGGCTTTCTATACATTATGCAAATCTTAAAGGTATCGGTTATATACAATTATAAATCTTAAATATTAAAAATATACATAAGAATAGACCACTTGAGGTGCATTTTGTGTACTTATAATAGTATCCAGTGAAACATGAATCATTCATAGGCACAGGAGGAATCAATAGATTATACAGATTAGAACAAACCACTTGAGGTGTTTAGGGTACAGTATGTTTAAAATAAAATACGTTACTAAAAGTGCACAGATTAAAACAAACCACTTAAGGTGCTTAGCATGGATTTAAAATACATAATATTAAAAAGTGAATCAGTGATGGACGTAGTGTATTATATAAAAACGAAATACTTTCCCCTAAAAAGCTTCATAAAAATCAGAGTCGTCATACCATAATATTTAATACTATAAAACTATATAGGTCTAAAAAATGTGTCTCTCAACATACGTTGATATAAAAATCCGTCTGTGTAAAAAATCCATATTTACCTAGTTCATATGTAAAAACAATGTATAAAAAGTTTCTAAAAAATATGGATAAAAAATGGAAAATAGAGGAGAGGGGGCAAGAAGGTGGGGATCTATTTCAGAAAATGGCACATCTCAAAATCTGCGTTCAACCCGTTTGGAATTACGGTATTAAGTTTAAAAATCCACTCCATTTCTTGCTTGCTCATTTTTGCATCAAAATTTCCTCCCCTCCAGTCCTTATCTACTTTTTTTATGCCTAGGAATATAGTGTTTTTAAACTCACAATTGTGGAAAGATTTATAATGTAATGAGACCACTATGGTTTTCAAATCCTTTTGTAATATTACGGCCATGTTCCTCTATTCTGATGTGTAAGGCTCTAGTAGTTTTCCCCACATAAAATAGGCCACAAGGGCATATTAGTGCATAAATCAAATTCTTCGAGTGGCAAGTTAGAAAATCTTTAATAGGATACTCTGTACCATCTCTATTTGCAAACGTTTTTATGTGTCTCTTTTTAGTTGTAGTCCTTTTGCAGGCCAGGCATTGGCCGCAGCCAAAGAATCCTTTATCGGAATTTAAAAATGAATTCTCTGTTTTTTTCTTCCTTATAAAACTTGATGTCAGGGTTGTACGCAAATTGTTTACTCCTCTATGTATGAACCTGGGCTTATATGGGAGAAATGTTTTTTTTTTTTGAATTTGACAATTTTTATTTTGCTGTCAAGGGTAAGGGATACAGAAGGCAAAATGGGAACGAGGGTTAAGTATATATTCATACGCAATATTTCAGTAATGTTATATTTAAGGGTAGGAGGGTACAGAAGGCAAGAGGGAGACAAGGGGGTTATGCACATATCCATACTCAGCATTTCCAATAGTGTGGACTACCTGTCCAGGTGTATACAGGTGCTGTTTAGTAGCTCGTTCGGGGGCTGCCATTGGTTATAATCAAATTCTTATTAAAGTGAGCCATCCCGTACTTCCTTGTTTCTTTGTGTGGATCGAGCTGGTGTGGAATGTGGGTGTAGGGCTTTCCCCATTATCGGTGGTGGGTATGTTGAGGTTTATAGGGTCGGGATATGGGGAAGTAAATGTGTGAAGCACGTGGGGTAGTGTAGTTGTAGATGCAGTATGCTGTTGTATCTCGTAAATGTGTGTAGTCGTAGTGTAGGTGCTGTGTGTGTGTGATGCGTGTATGTGGTGTGTGTGTGTGAGCCAGCATGTATATAGTTAGGTTGCCTCCTATCGTGGAGGTCTTTCATTTTGAGGGGGTGCCGTTGTTAGTGTTTCAATGTGGGTTTGGTGGCTTGTTTCGGTCCCAAAGATTCCATGCTTCGGTCCAGTAGGGATTCGTCCTGCTGGATTTCCGTGCCATTATTTCATATGCCTTGGATGTTTCTACAGCTGTGATGCATTGAGTGATCGTTGGGGCTTTAGATTGTTTCCAATTTCTACTAATAGCTGTAAGGGCCGCTATAAAGATGTGGTACAGTAGATATTTGGTGTGTATGTGCTGTGTTGGAGGTAGTAGTAATAGTAGGAATGTTTCCGGCATGGGGGAGATGCGCAGTTTGGTGCATCTCAATATTAATTCTAGGACTTGTGTCCAATATTACAGTAAAGGTAGTGTATGCCTAAGACCCAAGGTCTAGGTAACACAAGTAAGATACGGATCTCAGAAGCCTGCTAAAATTAATAATCTTTAATAAGGTATACTTAACCGTGAACAAATAAAACAACAAAATGTGGATACTTAAAATAAAAAATCACCCAAAAACTGTGCAAGAGGAGATTGAAATGGGCTCAGGGAGTAATGGATGAGATATCAACTTAGGCAAAAGTGCTCTAGATGTATACTCATTACTGGGGAATACAATTGGGAGGTACCACTGTACACTTAACTACCCGGCTGAATTGTAACAGAGCCAAACCCTTAACACTGGACTGCAGAAGTGTATATTCGTATGGAGGTATAGAGCCAAGGAGCTCTTAACAATATAACACTTCAAGATATAGCAACAGGTAATGTTAAATACTTGCTTAGAGGTCACAGGTGGATCATATGGCCGTCACAAAGTAACATAAGAGGGTACTGCAACTTAAAATAGTGCAGAAAAATACATTTGGTCACACCTTTATAGCTAAATACAGGGTAGTAACATAAAGCACTAGGTGGATAGTATAGATGTGGGATACTTAGATGTTCCCCTATTGAATATAAACAGACTCAACACTACTTAAAACTAACCTCAGTGCTGTATGCACTGACTGGTAGATAGTGTAGATATGGGATACTTATATGTTCCCCTGTTGAATATAAACGAACTCAATACTTCTTGGAACTATCCACAGTGCTGTATGCACTGATTTGTCAAAGCAAGGCTAGTAAAGTCGTATAACACTCTTAGTCTATTAGCTGAAAGCCAACAGTTAGTAGTAATAATAGTACAGCTCCCATCTTCCCTCCAAAAAAAAATTCTCCAAACAGGCCCCAGCTCCTCTTGTCCTAATACAACACCCCTAACATAGTGAAGTGAAAAATCGTGAGAAAACTGTGATTATAAAATCATCTAAATTCTCTGCATGTCTGCCTAACGCGTTTCGGCGCTGTACAAAGCGCCTTTCTCAAAGGCTGTCATTGAGCAAATGCTCGAGAGAGCTTATTAAGTATAAATCCTAGCCGAAATTCGTCCAATCAGCAACACCATGGGCGGAGTATAAAGTTCGATCCGCCCCTCGTTCATGATAGGTGTAAGAGACATCAGTCTTGCAGCCTCTGGCCAATCAGAGCGGGTCCAGGGTGGGGCTTAATGCCGGGGTGGGGCTTAATGCAGAGAATTTAGATGATTTTATAATCACAGTTTTCTCACGATTTTTCACTTCACTATGTTAGGGGTGTTGTATTAGGACAAGAGGAGCTGGGGCCTGTTTGGAGAATTTTTTTTTGGAGGGAAGATGGGAGCTGTACTATTATTACTACTAACTGTTGGCTTTCAGCTAATAGACTAAGAGTGTTATACGACTTTACTAGCCTTGCTTTGACAAATCAGTGCATACAGCACTGTGGATAGTTCCAAGAAGTATTGAGTTCGTTTATATTCAACAGGGGAACATATAAGTATCCCATATCTACACTATCTACCAGCCAGTGCATACAGCACTGAGGTTAGTTTTAAGTAGTGTTGAGTCTGTTTATATTCAATAGGGGAACATCTAAGTATCCCACATCTATACTATCCACCTAGTGCTTTATGTTACTACCCTGTATTTAGCTATAAAGGTGTGACCAAATGTATTTTTCTGCACTATTTTAAGTTGCAGTACCCTCTTATGTTACTTTGTGACGGCCATATGATCCACCTGTGACCTCTAAGCAAGTATTTAACATTACCTGTTGCTATATCTTGAAGTGTTATATTGTTAAGAGCTCCTTGGCTCTATACCTCCATACGAATATACACTTCTGCAGTCCAGTGTTAAGGGTTTGGCTCTGTTACAATTCAGCCGGGTAGTTAAGTGTACAGTGGTACCTCCCAATTGTATTCCCCAGTAATGAGTATACATCTAGAGCACTTTTGCCTAAGTTGATATCTCATCCATTACTCCCTGAGCCCATTTCAATCTCCTCTTGCACAGTTTTTGGGTGATTTTTTATTTTAAGTATCCACATTTTGTTGTTTTATTTGTTCATGGTTAAGTATACCTTATTAAAGATTATTAATTTTAGCAGGCTTCTGAGATCCGTATCTTACTTGTGTTACCTAGACCTTGGGTCTTAGGCATACACTACCTTTACTGTCCTACTGTATATAATACAAGGGTTACCCCCTACTGAGATACGATCTGGACACACTTACCTTATCCCCGCAAGGGGGTACTTTCTTTTTCTTAAGTTATCTACTTTATAGAGGTTTCAATACCTACAAGTGTGTCAGTATAACTCTAATTGTGAAGGTGTATTTTGCCCAATCTAACATGGCTAACTTTTTATCCCAATTAAAAGAAGCCAATTCATGGTGCATTGGTGCTGAAACAGTTTTTTCAGACAGTCACCAAACCCTACTACCGGAGCATGACAATATAAACTATAAATTCAGGACCCTGAGTAACCTATGCAAACAACAGATCAGAGTGGGGTGGGAAATTACATCCTTAAAGAACTATCTGGCTAAATCAATGATTCCAAGGGGCTTGAGAATACAAACCACACCTAATACACAAATGGAAGACCTGGCCCTATTAAAAGAATGGGAAGATGCATCCAATGTGTGTTCAATTAAATATATGGAGATTCTAGTTAAATTTGAATCAGAGAGGCTAAAAACGATTGACGAGAAAGTGAATACTGCGGTAGAGGAAATACAAAAATGCACTAGTGATCCCTCTTTCCAAAATCAAGAACAGAGATTACAAGAAAATCTCAACAAATACCAAAGCGTTATCAAACTACGTAAACATAAGAAGTTTGTTAGGGATAACGATGATTACAGATCAGGGAGAGTTTACAGACACTTTAGGAAAATCTCAAGAGTTGACTCAGATTATTGCACAACATCAGAATATGAGACCTCAGATACAGACAGTGAAGTTACATCAGCACCCCAGACTAGACAAAGCACTCAAAAAGGAAAAGGGATTCTTAAAAAAGGAGTGTCTTTTTTAGGACAACTCCCCCGGGAGGGGGAACAGCAAACGCAATACAGGCAAACACGCAACAGGGGGAGAGCACGCAGACGGTATTAGAAGGGGACACTAGAATCATTAACATCTCAGATACTCCTCTCACGATCACACAGGAGCAAGTTATTATGAAGGGCCTATCTTTCGTTCCAACTCCACCATTCTGCAAATTCGAATGGATTAAGGATATAAACCTATTTGGGAGGAAACTTGCCCTTCATAAATTCTTCCAGATAAAAAATGAGAAAAAAGCCAAAGACTTAGGCTTTGACAATAGGGAATACCAATGCCTTTTGGATTTAGTATCCCTTCTTGAGTCTAACGACAATGTGTCCCCACAACCATACACTGATCTGCACCCCAAGAGTAAATTCACTCCAAACATCCGGGATTATAAAAATATTGACATGTTCGTCGAATCAACCACCAATTTGATCAGAAATCTAGATATAGATACCCTAAAGATCAAACCCAGTAACAACCTTAGCAAAAAAGAATGGAAAGCTATGACTGATCTGAGAGACAACGAACATGTCATTATTAAACCGGCAGACAAGGGGGGTAATATTGTCATTCTCAATAGACCCCACTATATTCAGCTGGCTGAAAGAATCCTGAAAGACGAAAGTACATATAAAGTTCTACCATCCAATCCTACCACTAAATTTCTCTCTGAGTACAAAACCCTACTAGACAGAGCATTTGATGATGGAATACTTACAAAGGATGAACATGCAAGCATTTATGTGAAAAATCCAGTAATATCGACATTCTACTGCCTCCCTAAAATACATAAGGGGTATGAACCACTTACAGCCAGACCTATTGTGTCAGGCACCAATAACCTTACATGCATAGGCAGTAAATATGTAGACAAAATCCTTCGTCCGTTTGTGGAGGAATTACCGTCCTACCTTAGGGACACCAAAGACACCCTAAGATGTATTGCATCCATTGTAGTACCCCAGGGAGCCATGCTATGCAGCCTCGATGTGGAGGCACTGTACTCCTCAATACCACATCTGGGGGGAATACAGCATACAGGCTCTTTTCTCGAAACAAGGGGCCCCAATCACTCACGTCACACCATGTTTGTCCTCGACCTCCTTAAGTTCATCTTGACCCATAATTTTTTCCTCTTTGATAATAAATTTTACCACCAGGTGCAGGGGACTGCGATGGGGACGTCTTGTGCCCCCTCGTATGCGAACCTGCACCTTGGTTGGTGGGAAAAACATATCGTTTATTCTGAACGCATGAAATGTTATATGGACTATGTCCATACCTGGAAACGTTATATAGACGATATTATGGTCATCTGGACAGGTACAAAGGAACTCTTCATCGAATTTGTGGGGGTTCTGAACGTAAACGATCTCAATCTACGTTTAACTATGGAAATTGGGACATCCTCATTGAACTTTCTTGATTGCACTTTCACCATCACGAGCGATCTAAGGATACAAACTTCTCTTTACCGAAAACCGACATCAACCAACAATATGCTCAATTGGCAGAGCTACCATCCTAACCCTCTGAAAAGGGGTATCCCAGTGGGACAATACCTTCGACTAAAAAGAAATTGCTCCACTGAGAAAGACTTCATAGAAAAAGCAGCACTGCTAAGAACAAGATTCAAAGCCAAGGGCTACCCTAACAGGTGCCTCAAACAGGCTTATCAGCGGGCACTTCTTAGTGACCGTGAAGTGCTGCTAGACAACATCCCCAAACCCGCACCCCCGAAAGTAATCCGCTGTGTGGCGAATTTCGACGCTGGCTGGGATATATCTAAAAAGATTATGGCTAGATTCTGGCCATTACTCACACAGGACAGACATCTTAAAGATGTGATTCCATCACACGTCTCCATAACAGCGAAGAGGGGTAGGAATCTAAAGGATCTGCTAGTTCCAAGCCACCTGTCCAAACACAACAAACATAAGAAAAATTGGCTTAATGTCTATGGTACCTATCAGTGTGGACGCTGTGTAGCCTGCAGCTACATAGATAGAGACTCTAAATCCATAACTGACTCCTCTGGTGCACATAAGACATTGATAAAACAATTTTTCAATTGCAATTCAACTGGACTAGTTTATCTCCTCACATGCAAATGTGGTAAAAAATACGTAGGGAAAACTATACGTCCCTTCAAGAGGCGCATGATGGAACATGTTCATTCAGTCTCATCAGATAGAGATACCCCTGTAGCAAGACATGCTAGAACACACCAAGGGGATACCTCTAGAGGCTTCAAATTTGCAGGGATAGAAAAAGTCCATGTGGGCAAAAGAGGGGGAGACCTGGATCTCATCCTAAGGAGGAGAGAGTGTTTCTGGATTCAGACATTGAACACCATGTCCCCTAATGGCCTCAATGAAGGTTTTTCCTTCACCCCCTTTATTTCATAATGAGAACTATTTTATAATGAGAACTCTGTTCTCAATAGTCATTTTTCCTTCACATTTCGTTATACTTGTGGTCTGCTAATGTACATACTCCTCTGTACATATCACTTCTTTATCAGGCCATCATCATGAACCATACTACTAGCGACCGATTTTAAGTTCTACCAGTCAGCAACTAATATATAGTACGAAGGTATCCATATGATCCTCTCCAACTTTGAGGCTATATGGATACAGCAAGATTTACCTTCGGCTGGGTAATACTTATTTAGTTCCCAGTCTGTCCTATATGTACCAAAATAAGAACGTCACTTCGGCTGGATAATGTTCCCAGTCTGTTCTATATGTACACAATTAGGACGCTACTATTATGCACTATAATGCCCACCATTGGGTTATCCCCATTGATGTGTTTTCTAACCAGTCCAATGCTGTCACACTCATATTGCGGTTTAGCCTATGACCCTGTCAGCACTTTACACTGGATTTCGGCTTCGGCACTTAGTCCCGCCCCCCCCCGGTCTGATTGGTCAGAGCCTATGAGATGGACAGCTCGAACACACATCACTGCTGATGGGTGTATCTAACTATAGCTCCGGCATTAAGCCCCACCCTGGACCCGCTCTGATTGGCCAGAGGCTGCAAGACTGATGTCTCTTACACCTATCATGAACGAGGGGCGGATCGAACTTTATACTCCGCCCATGGTGTTGCTGATTGGACGAATTTCGGCTAGGATTTATACTTAATAAGCTCTCTCGAGCATTTGCTCAATGACAGCCTTTGAGAAAGGCGCTTTGTACAGCGCCGAAACGCGTTAGGCAGACATGCAGAGAATTTAGATGATTTTATAATCACAGTTTTCTCACGATTTTTCACTTCACTATGTTAGGGGTGTTGTATTAGGACAAGAGGAGCTGGGGCCTGTTTGGAGAATTTTTTTTTGGAGGGAAGATGGGAGCTGTACTATTATTACTACTAACTGTTGGCTTTCAGCTAATAGACTAAGAGTGTTATACGACTTTACTAGCCTTGCTTTGACAAATCAGTGCATACAGCACTGTGGATAGTTCCAAGAAGTATTGAGTTCGTTTATATTCAACAGGGGAACATATAAGTATCCCATATCTACACTATCTACCAGTCAGTGCATACAGCACTGAGGTTAGTTTTAAGTAGTGTTGAGTCTGTTTATATTCAATAGGGGAACATCTAAGTATCCCACATCTATACTATCCACCTAGTGCTTTATGTTACTACCCTGTATTTAGCTATAAAGGTGTGACCAAATGTATTTTTCTGCACTATTTTAAGTTGCAGTACCCTCTTATGTTACTTTGTGACGGCCATATGATCCACCTGTGACCTCTAAGCAAGTATTTAACATTACCTGTTGCTATATCTTGAAGTGTTATATTGTTAAGAGCTCCTTGGCTCTATACCTCCATACGAATATACACTTCTGCAGTCCAGTGTTAAGGGTTTGGCTCTGTTACAATTCAGCCGGGTAGTTAAGTGTACAGTGGTACCTCCCAATTGTATTCCCCAGTAATGAGTATACATCTAGAGCACTTTTGCCTAAGTTGATATCTCATCCATTACTCCCTGAGCCCATTTCAATCTCCTCTTGCACAGTTTTTGGGTGATTTTTTATTTTAAGTATCCACATTTTGTTGTTTTATTTGTTCATGGTTAAGTATACCTTATTAAAGATTATTAATTTTAGCAGGCTTCTGAGATCCGTATCTTACTTGTGTTACCTAGACCTTGGGTCTTAGGCATACACTACCTTTACTGTCCTACTGTATATAATACAAGGGTTACCCCCTACTGAGATACGATCTGGACACACTTACCTTATCCCCGCAAGGGGGTACTTTCTTTTTCTTGTGTCCAATATTGTAGCAATGACGGGCATTGCCACCAGATATGCAGTAAGGTACCTCGGTCTTGTTGACATCGCCAGCATACATCCGTTGTCTTCGGGTAGCTGTGTTTGAGTATGGTTGGGACTAGGTACCATCTGTACAGTATTTTGCGGGAGAGTTCTATGTGTGTTGTGCAGAGGGTGAGTTTCTTGTTGGCTTGAAATATGGTTCTCCATTGATCTTGTGTGAGTTTATGACCAATGTCCTGTTCCCATGCCTTTTGAAAGGAGGTCAGTGTTGCTGGAGCTTTTGAGTTTGCGGAAGCATAGATCTGTGAGATGAGTTTCGTTGGCGGTTTAGCTTTGGTGCATATTTGTATTAATTTAGACCATTGTGGGTCCGGTGGTGTCGTGGTTTGTTGTGGTCTGTGGAGAGTGATCCAAGATTGCAGTTGGATATAGGAGAAGGTCGCTGTGTTGTTTAACTTGTATTCTTCGCGTAGATCCGTAAGGGACTTGAGGTTGTTCCCTTGTAATATTTGTGATAGTGTGTATATGCCATGTCTCTGCCAGAGTTTGTGATTAAAGTCTGGAATAAGTTGTCGAATTGTTTCAATCGGGGTCGCTGGCGAGAAGGGCTTCGTTACCCCTCTCTTTCGGCAGTAGTCATCCCATACTGAGAGGGTTAGTTTGGTAGGAGGCAGTAATTCTGATGGTTTAGGTCTGAGGCTGTTCGGCAGCCATGCTAGCGCTGGAAGGGAGATTCCTTTGGCATGATTCTTCTCCAGTTCTTCCCAAGTCAAGGGGGTCTGTCGATGTGATGCTGCAATAATTGGAGTTATGTTGGCTGCCCTGTAGTATTTCTCTATGTCTGGGAGACCCATTCCGCCCTGGTCATGGGGCTTGTACATTGTGGTCATAGCCACTCTTGGCTTTTTGTGATCCCATATAAACCGGTTTATACTACTTTGCAGGTCCCTTAGGTAGGTTTTGGTGAGTTTGAGTGGGAGTGAGCGGAATAAGTATTGGATTTTTGGCATGATCACCATTTTTACTGATGCTATCCTGCCTGTCCACAATATATACTTCCCCTTCCAGCTGTGTAACAGATCTTTAATTTCTGTGTGTAGTTTGGTGTAGTTCGCTTTGAATAGGGTATTGGTCGAAGGGGTAAAGTAAATTCCAAGGAATTTAATATGGTCATGTCTCCAGTCATATTTAAAGTTCTCCTGGAGAGTTGTCAATGCTGGTTTTGGGATGTGAATGCCTAGGGCTAGGGTTTTGGAGACATTTAGCTTGTAGTATGAACATGCACTGAAGCGGGATAGAATGTTGTGGAAGTTGGGCAGAGATATGTGCGGCTGCTCCAATGTGAGCAAGATATCATCCGCAAAGATTGATAGTTTATATTCTTGGCCTTTGGATTTTATGCCATGGATATTCGGGTCGTTTCTTATTAGTTGTGTGAGGGGTTCAAGTGCCAATATATATAGTAGTGGGGAGAGTGGGCAGCCCTGTCTAGATCCGTTGGAAATATTAAACGGTTTTGATGCAAATCCACCATTTACCACCCTGGCTGTTGGTGAGGAGTATAGTGCTTGAATGACAGCTAGGAACTGTGGTGGGAATTCGAATTTTTGAAGTACCGCTTTCAGGAAGGGCCAGTGGAGCCTATCGAAGGCTTTTTCAGCGTCTAAGGACAGCAGGACACTGGGTTTTCTGCTTTCTTGTATCACATAAAGCAAGTCTAGGGTTTTTCTAGTGCCGTCTGTTCCCTGTCTGCCCCCGACAAACCCCACCTGGTCCTCCTGGATTAGGGAGGGTATGATGTGCGCTAGCCTGTTGGAGAAAATTTTTGCTATGATTTTAATGTCCGTGTTTAGAAGGGAAATAGGGCGAAGGTTTTGGCTCCTGTTCGGGGGTTTCCCTGGTTTGGGAAGAGTGGCGACATGGGCCATCAGCATCTCTTGTGGTAGTTGCCCTGTTTGTATGGCATAGTGGTATACCTTTTGCAGGTAGGGTGCTAAGATTGGTGCGAACTGTTTGTAATACGTATTGGTTAGTCCGTCTGGGCCAGGGGATTTTCCTGGTGGGAGCGAATTGATAGTATCTATGATTTCCTGTGAAGTGATCTGGTGTTGTATGTCATCCCTTTGGGCGGTGGAAAGTGTTGGGAGTTCTACCGTTTTGAGAAAGTCATCTATTTCCCTAGAGGTTGGTTGATGCAGGTTGGGGTCTGTTTTGAGGTTATAGAGGGAATGGTAGTAATCTGCCATACAGTCATTAATGTCTTGCGGGTTATGTATTTTGTCACCTGCAGCTGTAATCAGATGTGGTATTTTAGAGTTAGTCTGTTGTTTTTTAAGTAAGTTGGCTAACAGCTTCCCTGCTCTGTTACCTTGAGTGTACGTTCTCAGTTTCAGTTTTGCTAAGATATGAGACGTTTTTTGGAATGTTAATGTGTTGATTTGGTCGGTGATGTCTTCTATGTCTTTTGCTTGAGCCTCAGTGGGGTGCAATATTTGGGCAGAGGTGGTGTCTCTTAGTTTTCGTAGGAGATCCAAGTGTTCCTTTTCACGTTTGCGTTTTAGATACGATGCTCGACTGATGAGATAGCCCCTTATGACCGTTTTGTGGGCCTGCCATATGGAGAATATTGAGGTCTCCGTGTTGTCATTAGTCTCGAAGTAGTTTTTTAATTCAGACGCCATTGATGCTGTGAAGTCTTTGTCGAGGAGGAGGGACTCGTTGAGGCGCCATGGTGGTTTACCTCGGTGCAGGTAATTGGAATTTAGTGTCATTGTCAGTGGGGCATGGTCAGACCACACTATGTTTCCTATAGAGCATTCTTCTATGCGGGGAAGCATGTTACCAGAGGCTAGTATATGATCTATTCTTGAGTATGTTTTGTGTACTTGTGAGAAGAATGTGTAGTTTCTGTCCGTGGGGTGCTTCGTTCTCCAGACGTCATACAAGCTATTTTCGTGGATGAGTTTTGCAAATGCTTTATTGTTCGGGCCTAATTTAAGGTGTTTGTCTGAGGTGCTTGGGGTGGTCGAGTCCAGACGGGTATCCATCGTATGATTATAGTCCCCACACAGAATTTTGGGATCATTTGTGTCGTTTGGTAGTTTATTGAGGACCTTATGGAGAAAGTTGCGTTGGTGGTCGTTGGGACTATACAAGCATGCTAGGATGTATGGGTGGTCATTAATTCTACAGTGTAAGATGATGTATCTTCCTTGGGTGTCCTTTTTGACTCGTAGTGTTTCTACCGTTAGGGAGTTGTGGAGTAGTATAGAGACTCCTCTGGATTTGGAGGTGTGAGTCGCATGGTATTGCGTAGGGTATTCTCTGCGGGCAAAGTTAGGGACCCTATTGGTTACGAAGTGCGTTTCTTGGACGCAGACCACATCTGCTTTAATTCTCTTTATATCATCTAGTAGCATGCGTCGTTTATGTGGCGTGTTAAGGCCTTTGGTGTTATGTGAATAGATTATCATGTTTGGTGGTACTTGTTGTGGCGTGTGAGGGTTTTGTTTGTGGGTTCAGCAGTGTTGACTGGCTCTTTCGTGTGACTGTGGTGTCGGGGAAGTAGTGGTGGTGGTGTGAGTGGGGTTGGGGTGTTATAGTAACACGGGTACTATGTACACAGACCGTATGGTCTGGCGCGCTAGTCGCGCCGCGGGGTTGAGGAGCTAGAGCTTCCAAGTACGTGGCTAGCGGGCTCCAATTTGTGTTTTGATGCGGAGCTGAAACCATATGTCTTAAAGTGGTAAGATGAACCTGATAGTGTAACATAATAACAGTAGAATATAACAGTAAACAACTTTGTAAAGAGGTAAGTGAGCAACGGTATGTTCTTCAACATTATAGATTAAGTGAATCTGGTATGTCCTATTCTTTCAGATAACCTGACTATACCCGGCCTCCCTGGCCTTAGTGTAAGCCTGCTGGCCTGCGGCAATTCTAGTCACTATAGATTACAGTGGACTTATGAGACATTGATCTTCTCGCGCCCAAGGGTTTAGCTTTGCAACTTAAGACGGGGTATGTGCCCTAGCGGTGCATGGGCAGCCCCCATTTGGGATCTCTTTACTGAGCTCCTGGCTCTCGTTATCGTTATTAAGCAACAATTACCTCGGGCCTAGGGAATGGTCTAGCGCGGGCGACTTGATCTATCGCAGGCATGTCGTCTAGTCAGCCCCCCTGCGGCAGCAGTCCCAACCTAGGAGGGTCGGACGGGTTTAGGTGCTCGCAGGGGCGCTGGGGAGTCGGTATATACATATTAGTAAGGGGGACATGCTATACACGTGGCATATAAACAGTATGCATATACATTTAAGCAGCAATCTATTTGCAAAGAACATATTTGTTTAGTCAATGATACTTGCGGTAAGCGCTTTCAGCGCTTCCAGAGAGGTATGTCAGTTCATGTTCGTTGGTCGGTGTAAACTGCGGTCGGTGGAGTAAGCGTCTTCAGGGGGCTCCCTCAGAAGGCCCCACTTTTCCAGGCATTGCTGACCTTCTTCTGGGGATGATATAACAAACGTTTTCCCTTGTCTGGACAGAATCAGCTTCGTGGGGAAGCCCCACCTGTAACGTATGCCTTTGTTGCGAAGTGTGGTGGTGATCTGGGTGTAGTCCTTCCTCCGGCGCAGTGTAGCTGATGATATATCCGCCATGAGGCGCACCGATGGAAAGTCTTCGTGCGGGGCATCCCTACTGCGGTATGAGCGGAGGACCAGCTCCTTGATGTGGAAATAGTGAGCTCTGAGGAGGACGTCGCGTGGGATGGAGTCAGGTAGGTTTTTAGGTTTCGCCACCCTGTGGATCCTGTCTATCAGGAGCATGTCCGCAGGTATGTCCGGGGCATAGGCCTTCATGAGACCTCGTGCGTGCGCTTGCAGGTCGTCTTGGAGGATTGATTCGGGTACTCCTCGGAGTCGTAAATTGTTCCTTCGAGCTCTATCCTCGTGGTCCGCCATGCGTAATTCCATGGTCTCCACTTTGCAGCTCAGCTCCTGTAGTTGCTTGGAAACTGCGGATTGCGTGGAGGCTAGTTCTTGGCATTGATTTTCAACTACGGAGGTTCTAGTTGTTAGGTCCCTCACCTCCTTCTTTATCTGGTCAGCCGTTGACTGCCATGTGGAGATCAGTCTTGCTGCCATTGCTTCCATTGCCTGCTCGAAAGCGCTTTGAGTTAAGTAATCCATAGGCTTAGGATACTCCGGGCTTGTTGGCGTCGGGCTTGGGGTGGTATCCTCCGCGCCCTCGTGTTCCGCCGTCCGCATAGTCTCTGCTGTAGAGGAGGTTTTTTGGCCGAAAAAGTTCAATTTTTCTGCTTTGAGTGCAGCTTTCCTCGCTTTAGATGAAGCCATCAGGTTTTATGTAATATATGGGTTTCAGCTCATTGATTATCGCAATTCAGTGGAGCCCTCGTGCCGGAGCAGAGATTCAGACGTCCATCTTGCTCGGCGGTTAGCCACGCCCCCTGGGGAGAAATGTTTTAACAATGGGGTCTTGTAGTAGGATTGGCCAAAATTTTGAAATAATCTTTCTTACTTTAAAGTTATCCGTACTAAAATTACATATGAAGGGTATTTCTTTCATTTTGTTTTCTTTTTTCTCTTTATATTTTAAAAGGCTGTTTCTTTCCACTCCCTTCACTTCCTCTCTAGCTTTTTCTAATTTTTGTTCTTCATATCCCTTTTCTAAAAAATAGAGTTTAATCTTGTCTGATTGGGTTTTAAAAACATTCAAATCAGTGCAGTTCCGCCGAATTCTTAAAAATTGGCCTTTTGGAGCGTTTTCCAGCCATGGTGAAAAATGGCAACTTTCTCTTTCTATATAACTATTTGCTTCTACGGTTTTAAAATGATTCTTAGTTTTGATGGTATTGTTCTCTATATATATTAAAAGATCTAAAAATATAACTTCTGTTTTACTCCAATTACTCGTAAGTTTAAAATTAAAAAATTCTATAAGGTCAACTAAATGATGAGGACAAATCAAGACATACAATGCTAAAAGAAAAATCTCAATTTTATCCAAAACAGATGATTTCAGAAAAAATGGTGACTTTTGAAACTATGGTCATGACTGAGATCAAAAAATTGGATAAAAAAGAGAACTTCAGTCATAACCTGACCTTACAGGAAAGAAAAGCTTTAAAAGATTTAAAAACAGATTCAAACCTGGTTATTAAACCAGCAGACAAGGGAGGGGGAACAGTCCTTATGTCTAAAGAATTCTATGAGAAGGAAGCAGGTAGAATACTTGCAGATAACACCACCTACAAAAAGTTAAACTACAATCCTGGAAATGAGATGAATTTTAAGTTTCAGGAGTTTTTAAATAAAGGTTTAGAGTCGAATATATTAAATGAAAAAGAATTTAGCTTTTTAAATATCAAGTACCCTAGAACTCCGTTTTTTAATTTTTTTACCCAAAGTCCACAAAGATGTTAACAACCCCCCAGGCAGACCTATAGTGGCAGGGATAGACTCTATATCTAGTAGACTGTCCCATTATGTGGATCTACACCTCCAACCTCTAGTAAAAAATACCACTTCTTATATAAAGGATACGATTACGGTTTTAAACCTTTTAAATAAATGTATTTGGAATGAAGATTACTTTCTAGTGACGAGCGATGTAGCAGCACTTTATAGTAATATTCCCCATAAATATGGATGTAATGCAGTAAAACACCGTTTAAATAATTTTTCAGATCTAACCGAGAAAAAAATGGAATTTATTTTAGAAGGGATCGAACTAATTTTAAACAACAATTTTTTTTGGTATGGCGAAGAATTTTATTTACAAATTAATGGAACGGCCATGGGGACCAAGTTTGCCCCCAGCTATGCAAATTTGTTTATGGCCCATTGGGAAGACACGTTTATTTATGGCCCACATAGCTGGAGGGAGAACTTGGTCACCTATGGCCGTTATATCGATGACATTCTCTTTATTTGGAAGGGAGAAGAAAAAGACCTTATAGAATTTTTTAATTTTTTGAATTTTAACTCATGGGGAATTAAACTTACGAGTAATTGGAGTAAAACAGAAGTTATATTTTTAGATCTTTTAATATATATAGAGAACAATACCATCAAAACTAAGAATCATTTTAAAACCGTAGAAGCAAATAGTTATATAGAAAGAGAAAGTTGCCATTTTTCACCATGGCTGGAAAACGCTCCAAAAGGCCAATTTTTAAGAATTCGGCGGAACTGCACTGATTTGAATGTTTTTAAAACCCAATCAGACAAGATTAAACTCGATTTTTTAGAAAAGGGATATGAAGAACAAAAATTAGAAAAAGCTAGAGAGGAAGTGAAGGGAGTGGAAAGAAACAGCCTTTTAAAATATAAAGAGAAAAAAGAAAACAAAATGAAAGAAATACCCTTCATATGTAATTTTAGTACGGATAACTTTAAAGTAAGAAAGATTATTTCTAAATTTTGGCCAATCCTACTACAAGACCCCATTGTTAAAACATTTCTCCCAGATAAGCCCAGGTTCATACATAGAGGAGTAAACAATTTGCGTACAACCCTGACATCAAGTTTTATAAGGAAGAAAAAAACAGAGATATCATTTTTAAATTCCGATAAAGGATTCTTTGGCTGCGGCCAATGCCTGGCCTGCAAAAGGACTACAAATAAAAAGAGACACCTAAAAACATTTGCAAATAGAGATGGTACAGAGTATCCTATTAAAGATTTTCTAACTTGCCACTCGAAGAATTTGATTTATGCACTAATATGCCCTTGTGGCCTATTTTATGTGGGGAAAACTACTAGAGCCTTACACATCAGAATAGAGGAACATGGCCGTAATATTACAAAAGGATTTGAAAACCATAGTGGTCTCATTACATTATAAATCTTTCCACAATTGTGAGTTTAAAACACTATATTCCTAGGCATAAAAAAAGTAGATAAGGACTGGAGGGGAGGAAATTTTGATGCAAAAATGAGCAAGCAAGAAATGGAGTGGATTTTTAAACTTAATACCGTAATTCCAAACGGGTTGAACGCAGATTTTGAGATGTGCCATTTTCTGAAATAGATCCCCACCTTCTTGCCCCCTCTCCTCTATTTTCCATTTTTTATCCATATTTTTTAGAAACTTTTTATACATTGTTTTTACATATGAACTAGGTAAATATGGATTTTTTACACAGACGGATTTTTATGATATCAACGTATGTTGAGAGACACATTTTTTAGACCTATATAGTTTTATAGTATTAAATATTATGGTATGACGACTCTGATTTTTATGAAGCTTTTTAGGGGAAAGTATTTCGTTTTTATATAATACACTACGTCCATCACTGATTCACTTTTTAATATTATGTATTTTAAATCCATGCTAAGCACCTTAAGTGGTTTGTTTTAATCTGTGCACTTTTAGTAACGTATTTTATTTTAAACATACTGTACCCTAAACACCTCAAGTGGTTTGTTCTAATCTGTATAATCTATTGATTCCTCCTGTGCCTATGAATGATTCATGTTTCACTGGATACTATTATAAGTACACAAAATGCACCTCAAGTGGTCTATTCTTATGTATATTTTTAATATTTTTAAGATTTATAATTGTATATAACCGATACCTTTAAGATTTGCATAATGTATAGAAAGCCATTCACAATGAGAGTTTATATCCTTTATTCAAAGTTAAATAAGTAATCATATATATATATATACCGTATGAGACAAACATTTATAAAACTTAAAGTATCATAATATGTATTCTTGATAAAGAGAACGAATTATGGAATATGAAAACAAAGATTACTGTGTGTCATACCGATATAAGTTATAAAAAAAAGAACATGCTATTGAACTTTCTCGGAATGTATTCTCATCCTCTCTCCCTCTATAACCATGCCGATCCGGAAACACCTACGAATGAACCGCAAGGTGGAACGCATGAAAAAACCGGAAACACGTCATACCGGAAATGACGAACACGGAAGCAAAAACGCAAAAGAGGCTTGACGCGCAGGGCATCGCCGTTGCCATGACGATAGCCCGCGAAATTAAAAAGCCCATATAGCAATTATTTGAACAAAGAGAAAGGTATATAAAGCAGGAACCAGTCCAAGGATCTTCATAAAGACTTTTTGATCCAGCTGAGGAAGCCTATTTGGCGAAACGCGTCCTGGAGTATGAAAAAGACTACAATTATTGGACTCTTTTAATTTTTTGCCTATATAGTGAATATTTGTATAGATACTGTTTTAACTTTTAAAGTTATAGTTTAATAAATATTTTTTTTACTAAGATACTATTTGGCAAATTTTTCCTGCTACAAGAAAGAAGGATTGTGGTCCTTAACCACATATGCTGTTCCATTGAGCCTATTCTGAAGGCTCTAGGTTTGTGAGTACCTCATCTAATATTTTATCTATTATAATAATTTATTAAAGGTACTGCACTATATATGCTCTGTATCCTAGATCGAAAATAGGAAGGATAAAGGTTCCCAAGAAGGGAGAGGGTCGCCTTTACGGACCCCGCATGCGCAAGAACTGAGCTAAAATCTTTTGGCTCTTCAGAGTGTGAGTGGGAATATTATCATATACATATTGCATTGTGTATTTTACAGTTTTACGCTATGATATGTTTTTTTGTGTTTATACTTTTAAGGATATTATATCAAGGTTAAGGTTTCAAGGAAACGATTTTATTCAGGTTACATTCACACTTCTCCAGGATTATCTCCTGTTTCCACATCTTTAGTTAAATATAGCGCTTCACCATCATTCTGTATTTTATTCCTTAGTTTTTAAGATAAGATTTTGGTGCTTTAGCAGCTTCTCGTGTTAAATTTTAACCATTGGGTATATAATAATTTTTGCTCTTCATATTAGCGCTGGTACACCCACCCGTTTTTTTGATATATAAATTCTTATTTATAAAAAAAAAAAAAAATACACAGTTTTGGTAAAAGTATTGTAAACAGAAGTGTAGCTTTTTAAAAAGCTTTTATTTGTTCTGGTTTTCATATTTCTAGGATTTCAGTTTGTTTTCGGTACTTCCTTAATACAACAAGTAAAATACAATTTTAGAATGGAACAATTTTAGAGTTTGGTATGTTAGTATATATAAAGTAGACATTACAGGGTATTTACCTAAGGGTATTTTGAAACATATTATGTAACTAACTGCCAATCCCTGTTAAAACTTGTAGAAAAATTGGGCTTTGTGTGATTTTTTTTGTTATATACACACCTATAACAAGTAGTGTATTTTGTAAATCTGATATATACTAATTCTGTACAAAACTCCAAAACACTATCCCGTGAAGCTACAGTGCCATATAAAAGACCTGATCATTTTCATTTTTTTTTTTTTTTTTTTTTTTTTTTAATTCTTTATTTTGGTTGTGCATGTGGTTACAGGTTATTAACAGACGCCACAACAGCGTATTTCAAGATTAACAGTAACGTAGTGGCATAAAAATTCGCACATTTTTGTTGTATATCATGTATGACTAAACAGTTATGTCGTCGAAATATGTTGAACTCGAATAAAATAAAATAAAACAGCAATGTTTACACAAACACCACAACAGCGTAAATTAACATATATCAACATAGATAAGGAGTATGACAGTGGTTTGCATGGTCGCATATTTTTCTATATATAAGTATGGTTATGCTGTTATCGCCTGTGGTACATTTATCGCTTAGCCTTAGTATTAACAGACGCCACAATAGCGTATCTCAAGATTAGCAGTAGTTACGTAGCGGCATAGAAATTTGCACATTTTTTTTTTGTTGTATATCATGCATGACTAAACGGTTATGTCGTCGAAATATGTTTAACTCGAATAAATTAACAGAAGACAGCAAAGTTTTCACAAACACCACAACAGCCTATATTAACATATATCAACATAGATAAGGAGTATGATAGTGGTTTGCATGGTCGCATATTTTTCTATATATAAGTATGGTTATGCTGTTATCGCCTGTGGTACAGTTATCGTTTAGCCGTAGTAGTTTAGGTAAACAAAGCATTAACTCAATTTATGCGTTATGGTGTAGTTGCATGCAAGATGTTCATCACATGGCGAGAGCCAGTGACGGCAGACTAGGCAGCTATTTTAAATTACATCTTATTTTGTGCGTCGTATCCTGAGTACGACGTGTTTGGGTACCTTAACGCTAGGACATATTTATGTTTAGTGCCGTATATATGCAATAGATGGTGCTGGATAAAAAAAAAAAAAAAAAAAAAACATCCGCTTGTATTAAACACGAGAAAACAGTAATATCTGGGGAAAAAAAATAGGCATTATAAACTTGCTTAGTGTAGTCTCCAGTTAGTTGGGGCTTTATCAGTCAGAGGCCTGAGCACAATCAGACGATTCCCTCGTCTGGGAAGCCGAAACCCTGAGAATAGGGGTCAGAAAGGTAGCGTTTGTCCCAAAGTTGTATTATGAATGCAGAGGGCCTCATGCGTGGCAGTTCATTTAGCCGATACCCTGTCGCCAGGCTGGCACCGAGGGACCATGATGCTGGCTGGAAGCTGCTTTGGTCGTCGTTCTCTGCTGTGAGTGCTCTTGTTGCCTCTTCGTGGTGCCGCTTACTGACAGGTGCTGGTGGGGTCGGATAGCTGGATCGGGTTGCTGGAGCAGGGTCACCCCCGATGTGGCGGGTGCTTGTAGGGGTTTTATGCCTGGTTTCGGCAGGCCCCTCCGCCGTGCTGCTTTGCGTACACGAGGTGAGTGTCGAGCCCTGTGCCGCCATCTTGTGACCTTGGTTGCTGGAGTAGCTGACTTGTGCTGCGGGGTGTGTGGAGGTTGTCGAGGTAAGTGGTTTTCCGTTGCTTTTAGGGCCCCTTGGTGCAGTTTGCTCTCTAGTTTGCGCCAAAAGTCTGCAAAGATACGGTCCAGGCTGGACTTTGGGTCGTGTTGCATCTCGTGGCTGTTTGGGGCCTGCGTGGTCTCCGCCATCTTAGGTAGGTCCTGCGGCTCTCCGGCTCGCCCCCCCAAGGGTACTGCCGTGTTGTAGAGGGTCCCTCGAGGTGGACCGGGATCACCCCCGCCGGTCCAAGGGGGGGGGTTGCGGGTTACCCATTTGTAGCAGCCGGTCTCCGGGGAGCCCCAGGCTGGGAGGTCGGCCGCCTCTCCCATCCGGCATTCACCGGGCCTTTTGCCCTCGTGGGTAGTGCTGACTGTCCGATGTCCGCTCACGGGCCGCATTACCGGTTCACCGTGGGGATTGATAACAGGTGGGTCGCTCGAAATCATGCTTTAGTGCGTTTTGTGGGTGAGAAATGCAGTTTTAGCTGTTTCCAGTGAGGAGCTCCAGCTAGGCACGTCTTCCCTCCATGGCAGTCAGGCCCCGCCCCCCCGATCATTTTCATTTTTACATGAATTTTTTTTACATTTTTAAATTTTTTCATTTTTACAGTTAGAATTTTGATAGATGGATTTGCTAAGCTGCTGACTCATTTTGGGGCATTGTAGCAGTTGGCTTGTTCAAATTACCCAACAAAAGCCTACTATTTGTGGATGTAGACACGCCAATGTTATCTTGTATGGTGAATTTAACTAAATTATACTCCGATAACTCATGGAGTAAATTGAGTAAAACAATACAACCAATGCATGCCTTTGCCACTAGCTGACCATAAATACAATTTGCAAAAGTAGACACTACGGGGTGTGTTATACTATAATTTGAGCATTATTGTACAGCCATTTCCACAGTTCTTATGGTATTTTATTTTCACATGCTCGTTACAATTTAGCAGTTTAATTTTACAACTTGATGTGAGCTGTCATGCTAAAATCACTAAGTTGTGTTCAGCTACTTTTCCTGAGTACAGACTAACCCCCTTTGCATACCCCTGTCAGGTTTTTGTGATGGTACAGGGCTGAATTAATAACCTCAAAAGCAGAGACTATAAGAACCTTGAGAATGGGCAAAAGTTTAGAGAAGCTCTAGCTTGCCCTTTGTTAAGTCCCCATTCAGGTCTCAAAAATGTTTTTGCTCACTTGTGCCATTACAAAGAGAACCTATACCATTTGCATATCAAACTAATCCCACCCATAAGGGCAACCCAGAACCGAAATGCCAGCAAGTCCTCTCTGCACCACAGGAACCCCAGATGATCATTTTGGCCTTCTTTGGGCCTTGGTGTAGCTGATACCCATCTATGCTCGGTGAGCACAGGGTCCAGGTCTGGGTTACCTTTTTGACTTGGGGGGAGCCTAGGCAATTGTATTGCAACAAAAACAGAATATGAATGGACAAAAGCTTAGAGAAATCAGAAGCTTGCCCTTCGGTTTGTCCCTGCTCACTTGTGCTGTTACAAAGAGAACCTATACCATTTGTCTAAACGGGAATTTGCCGAAGGGCAAACTATTGGGTTTCTCTAAGCTTTTGTCCTTTTTTCAGAGTTCTCATATTCTGTTTTTTTTTTTTGCAATACATTAACTAGGGCACTTACAAAGTTTCAAGGGAGATCCAGACAAGAACTGTACCTAGAGAGGTATTGGCTACATATCGCTGATGAGGCCCAAAGAAGGCCGAAACAGACGTCCATGGTTGCTGTATATCTCATGCAGAGAATACTTGCCAGCATTTTAGACTGCCTTTGTGGTTGGGATCAGTCTGATGTGCAGTGGTATAGGATCACTTTGTAATGGCACAAGTGAGCGAAAACATTTTAAAGACCTGAATGGGGGACGTGAATGGGGATTTTCCAAAGGGCGATTTACTGGGTTTCTCTAAGCTTTTGTCCTTTCTCAGAGTTCTCTGTTTTTGCTGAATTAATAACCTGTGCTTACTGTGGTTTTTCAAAATAAGGATAAATTGAAGATCTACGAGGCATGTTAGTAGCTCACTTAAATTACTCCATAAATGCATGCCATTTGTGAGGACTCTCACTTGATATATTTTGAACTTTATTTACAATTTTCACAACTTTTTTCAATGTTTGTGTTGTTATTTTTATATTTCATTGTTATGTACATATTATATTTCATGTACATTTTTTTTTTTAAATCTCATTTGTGCCACTGTATTAAAATTCCCTAAACTGTATTCAGCAGCATTTCCTGATTAAAACCCTATATCATATCTATCGATAGTGCTGATGATGAGAAAGGGTTATAAATAATGCATTAAAAACAGACATTCCAAATAAAAAAATAAATACAAATTACCGGTGTTTCCCCATTGGTTTGCCTTCTCTCTCCAATGCCAGAACCATGACGCCACCAAAGAAAGACTGGCTTACATTCGCTTGCCGGCAATATTTATATTTTTTAATGCAAAGGAAAAGCCCAAAGAAACCATGTTATTCTTATATGCTTTAATGAAACAGCTGTGCTGGTGTTTGAAATTTACAGATCTACATTTCTGCAAGTGTTCCACTATTTTTCATTTAAAAATGGGAAATTAGAGGGAGAAGCCAAGGTGCAATATAAGGGTCATTCTCTAAAGTGAGAATTCAAAGTTCATTTCAAATTTGCGGCAAAGTGGCCAAACTGGAAGCATAGCTGACTTAGAGACTGTTTCCTGTTCTGCTATTTTGACTTTAAATTCTCACGTCAGTAAATAAACCTGACGGGGTTATCCACTGAAGTGAGAATTAAAAGTTTCAAATTTAAGGACAAAATATCTAAATTGGAACCTCTCTAAGTAAGTCGTGCTTCTAGTTTGGGAACTTTGGCCTAAAATGTTTGTAGCGGAGAGATAGTATAATCCACAATATCTCCGCTGGTAGACAGGAACAGCATAGAATAATCCAGGTAAAATAAGATGACTAGACTTAGACGACACATAGGCTGGGAGTCAACTGAGGTTTTAATCACAGGTCACAGTATTTATGTGGTTCCCCATGCAAGGGTTTTCCTTACTGACTTTACAGGGGTTGTACAGTAGGGGACTACATGGGGAACTTAACAACCAAGACATTTCTCCCACCATGCACTGCTGTACGAGAGGGATACTCCCATTAGAATATCCAATTAAGTGGATTATCCCTTCGTGCAGCAGAACTGGCTTTTTACATAAAAATATATAACTTTTACATTATTCATGCTATTATACCGAATGACCGTTCGGCAGATAGCTGGGGTCTGAGCGCATACTTTGTGAAAGTCCTGCTCAGATCCCAGGACATTTAGCCAAACGCCGCACGAAATACACTTAAACATACATTTCTCATCAAAGGCACGAATAGACAAGCAGGGATAAACTACCGAAAGACCGGTGCTCCCGAACGGCCTGGAAGTCCAGCAGTATTCGTGCCGTCGAGTAGCCGATTTTAGTTCCAGGCACTCAACGACAAAATACCGCTGGGCTAACAAAGGATCCAAAATGGCCGACCGCCGAGTGGTCGTTATCCAAACGGCGGCCACCCTGAACATCCATTAACTACCGAAAGATACAATGTTGCAATACTTAATGGGAGCCACACAACCTCCTGTGTGTGGTCTCCCATTCGGTAGTTTGTCCATTTCACAAACAGTGTTGAAATTCACTGTTCGTGAAACTACTGTATGAATGCTGGTGGCTTTCGTGCCGCCAGCATACGAATGCACTCGTTCGCATCAAATACAGACAAATGAATATACTCAGTACAGATAGCCTTAAAGCTACAACATCACATTAATAGAAATACAGTCTTAAGTGGCTAGTTTTGCCACAATGTTTATTTGAATTCTCACTGTAGTTTTGCATTTATAGCTTGATGTTTGTGTCTGATTGGTGGAATTACATTGTTTACTTTTGATAGACCCATGTTTGGTTAATAGTCCCCTTCTTTGTTTTATACTTTACTAACTGGCTGCTATAATAATTCAAGGACGTTTCCCGTACTTTCTGTTATTCCAGAAAACTGATTTTTGGCTACGCAGAAGATAACTGAGAATCACGATCCTTTAACAGAGATAAAATAATGTCATTTACGGAATGATGGGCTGGATTTATGGCCCGCAAGACGTAGTGCTTTGAAAATGTGTTAACTTTTGATTGGTTAAATCACGCCCTTAGACCAGAATACACTTTATATTATGTTGCTACGCATTACAATTTTTGCCAGCCTCTCTGAACCTACCACCTGTGTGTTTGTTGTTCATTGGTGCTCCCCAGCGCTGCAGAAGGGTTCAGGTTAAAGCAAAGATCTCTAATTTGAATTCCATGGCATAAGGGTCTATCTTATATACGAGGGTCTTCACCACTGAATAATTTTCTAACTCTGATATTCTGCACGTTTTCTTAGTTTTAGTGTCTGCTTTGTTCTTTTTACTGCAAACATCACAATTTGACCTACCGTATTTCTTGCTAGATTTACTTTTCTTGGTGTGAGTGTAACACCTCCCTCCTGTATTGCAGCAAACCGCAGGTCGTCCTTCAATTTTGAATGCCTTCGCAGACAAGACAGTCAGGATGATCTCCCCCTGCCTTCTACTTTCCATCACCGAGCTGCTCTGCCATTACATTTAATGCAGCAACAGGTAAACTAATGCTATGAATGGTGTACTATGTAACATTTATTGACAATATGGGATGCAAAAGATTCAGAAGTGTAGCGCTTTTAAATACGAAAGGTTTACCTTAATAACAGTGGTTATGGTAGTTTTATAAAGTTCCAATTTTTCTTTTTTTTTTGTCAATCTTTATTTTATTTGTGCATAATAAGAACACATAGGTTTGCACTGCCACGACAGCTGGTGCAGACAAATTCGCAAACACATGATAACATTGGTATGGCATCGAGCACATTTTTTTTTTTTTTTAAAGAGTCAAATTATGTGATTGGTTAAAGCGATACAACAGGATTAACAGGGCAGTGCTGAGGCAGTGTCAATGACAGTGTTATCGGCATACCCTGTACTGGTTGTTATTGCAGGCTAGGATAGAACGATTACTCAGTTGCTTATTATTTAATATAGGCTAGGACCAGGCTATGGCATATAAAAACTGAACAGAGGCGAACTAATAGGGTTCTGTCAACGTTAATTGCATCAGGCTAGGTTTAGCAAGTAACTCGATTAATATGAGATGGAGCCTATACATCAACATTGCGCCTTGCCATATGTGGTGCTTCAGTAGTTAAGCAATTAGTTACAAGCACTTCCCCGGACCCAGATCAACTAGCAATGCCTCCCACCTCCCGGGATAAAGACACAACAGTATTAGCTAGTTAAGTGCAGATCCCCATATTCCTGACTAGTGGCTGGTAAAAACGACTGAGTCACTAAGCACCCCCTATATGTTGGCAGTCTCTTATATTTAGACAGTGTTTTATGCTTGCCGCTGGTATTCAAGGTTACAGTCATGTTCATGTTCCGCCGGTTACTCCGGTAGGAGTAGTAGTGGGGACGCCGGATTATCCAGTGGGTTGTGGAGCATTGTTGTGCCCATTCGCTTGTAGCCTTGTGGATGTTGTCCGCCCGTTCCGCTTTGCGGCTTGGTGGAGAGACTGTTGCTTTGGGTCTCAGTGCCGGTAAGAGGGTAAAGTAGCGTTGTTGCATGTAGGTCATACGAGTCTCTGCATTATCGGTGCCCCCTGTGAGTTTATTGCAGTCCAGATGTAGGTTGGTCGTTAGTTGGCAGCGCGTTCTCACCCCAGGGGTGGCTGTGAGTGGTTAGCCTTTCTTTGCTTGGGTGCTTTGCTTGATCGCTATAGTAGTGGCTTGTTGCTTGCCATAGTAGACGGCGGACCAGCTTGTTCCCGGAGGTCGCATGGCTCCCTTCTGGCTCGGGGAGAAGGCATGCCCTCCCTCTGGCCTCGGCGCTTCTGTCATCCGCCATTTTAGTTGAGGCGTTTGGGCCACAAGACTGGGTGGTAATGTGCCTGGCCCCGGGTTGCGCTGTCTCGGTCTGGTTCCCACGGTGCGGACCGGGATCACCCCCAACGGTCCGGGGGGGGGGGGAACGGGGCCAGATCCACCTGGTTGCCGTCCTCTGGTTGGGTCCGTTTGGCAGGATAGTGGGGCAGCAGGCATCAAGGGACTCTCCTCCTGGGGATTGTAGCTCGGGGAACCAGCCTCACCCTGGATCCAGTGTCCCCTGTACCCTGAGGACATGCGCTGGCGGTCCTTGGTATGGTTAAAAATCGTCGTTTTATGGCTATTTAGGTAGTAATTTGTAGGAGCTGAGCTGCCATGCTGCCTTCCAGCTCGGTGGTCCGGCCCCGCCACCCCCCCCCCCAAGTTACAATTTTTCAGACCTAAAATAGACGCAAAAAATACCATATGGTGCAGTGTATAAATAAAAACATAGTAATGATAAAATGGAGTTTAAAAATAAAACACTCACAAACAGGGAGCTATAAAACCTAGCTCCAGTGCGGATCGCTTCTGGGTCCATTTAGGCGACCCACCCCTATCTGGAATGTGTGTTCCGTCCTAAGGGAAAGTATATAGACACACAATAGGGTAGTACAGTAAGGTTAAGAAATATATGAAAATAATATATAAAGTATATAGACACACAATAGGGTAGTACAGTGAGGTTAAGAAATATATGAAAATAATATATAAAGTATATAGACACACAATAGGGTAGTACAGTGAGGTTAAGAAATATATGAAAATAAGGGAAAGTATATAGACACACAATAGGGTAGTACAGTAAGGTTAAGCAATATATGAAAATAAGGTTAAGTATATAGACACACAATAGGGTAGTACAGTGAAGTTAAGGAATATATGAAAATACACTTATTTCCATATATTCCTTAACCTTACTGTACTACCCTATTGTGTGTCTATATACTTAATATATTATAACCTCACTGTACAACCCTATTGTGTGTCTATGTACTTTCCCTTAGGACGGAACACACATTCCAGATAGGGGTGGGTCGCCTAAATGGACCCAGAAGCGATCCACACTGGAGCTAGGTTTTATAGCTCCCTGTTTGTGAGTGTTTTATTTATAAACTCCATTTCATCATTACTATCTTTTTATTTATAAACTGCATCATATGGTATTATTTGCGTCTATTTTAGGTCTGAAAAATTGTAACTTTGTAAAACTACCATAACCACTGTTATTAAGGTAAACCTTTTGTATTTAAAAGCGCTACACTTCTGAATCTTTTATATCTTGTTGGTGTTTGTGGAGAAGTTACACTTCTTGGTGTCAGCTGCTATTATTATATATACTGTTTGGAGACTATGCTCTTAAAAAAATAAAAAAAAATAATAATAATTATAAATTTGTATAAGCGCTAATACCCTTTGTCCTTTTTCGACTTCCAATATGGGATGCAAGTCTAGCTAGAATATATTGTATACGCGTAAAACTCAAATATAAGAAAGATGCCCAGATAACCTGTTTGTAAGGAATCTACATATGTTTACATTCTGTTTTGTTTGTTTTTTGCTTTAATGCATTATATAACTACCTGGCTAATATGAGGCATGTGTATCCCAAGGAGCATTACTGGCACTCTCCTCTATGTAGCCTGTATTTCTGACCTGGGCAGAATAACGTATTGTGTAGGAGGAAGTGCTGTGATTTAGATTTCCCCTGTGTAAGACAATAACTCACAGGATCCCTAGTAGAAAAAGAGTGGCGTGCACTTGTCATCACAAATCATGTTTATGACAATGTTTACACTCAGATAGTATATATTCATCTTCCTTCTCACCCAACTTGGGTTTCTGGAGATGACAGGTGTATTTTAAGGTTAGTGGTATTGTAATATGTGCTGTTTTTGCAAAATAAAAGACTACATATGCCGCAGTGTTCATGAAAAAGGTAGGGTATTGCTTGAATAAAAAAATATCCTGCAAATCCTCCTTTCGAATGCCACAATGTATTATAGTGCAACTTGGCAACATTGAAACACAATAACACTTGATCACTAAGTACCGGTATCTTTCACAAGGTTGTACCCCAATTTACAGGAAATGGCAAATCCCACAAACAGAGGTTCTAGATCTAGATAAACATATTGCTGGCCTTAGCGTGGCCAGACTTAAAGGGACACCATACATTCTGTATCCCCTCTGTAATGATACAAGATAGCTTCTCCCGAGTTACTAAAAATTGCATGAGCTATTTAAATCACATTTTGCTCCTGAAAAAGACATAGGTATTTGTAAGGTTTAATTGCTCTTCAACATGGTTTGACATAATTAGATATTATTTTACCTCTGCTCTTCCCCAGTACATAATAGGCGCCACGTATCTAATTCAGCCTAGGAAATAATTGTCACTTTAAATTGATATAAGCGGATTTCTTGTCATTTCCTCTGATATTTACCATGTCTTGTAATTGGTTTCTAAAAGCAAGTAATTACATTTTACAATTTATTGCTGCCATAAATCATTTGTCCCCTTGAATACACCGGCAGCATTCTTGTTTATTTGTAATTGGTCCTTCTCAGTCTTCATCAATTACAGTTTCTGGCTGAAGTTTGCCAGCAGTGTTATCGAGGAACTGAAAATGAGCTGTTGTTTTGGTTTTTTTTGGCATTCTTCACACACTTTCACTTGTTTATATTCTTGATTTCCTTCAGGACATTGTTAATTTTATATTTGGAGGAAAAGGAGCCCCGTTTCCATGACTACTTTATGTGCTTGCCTCCATACTAAGCATTCAAGCAGTGTGCTGGGACATGAAAGGGTGTTTATTTCACATCATTGAAGTGTTTTGAGTTTTTTTTTTTTTTTAAAGGAACACTATAGTCACCTACATTACTTTAGCTAAATAAAGCAGTTTTAGTGTATAGATCATTCCCCTGCAATTTCACTGCTCAATTCACTGTCATTTAGGAGTTAAATCACTTTGTTTATGTTTATGCAGCCCTAGCCACACCCCCCCTGGCTATGATTGACAGAGCCTGCATGAAAAAAACAACTGGTTTCACTTTCAATCAGATGTAATTTACCTTAAATAATTGTATCTCAATCTCTAAATTGAACTTTAATCACACACAGGAGGCTCCAGCAAGCTATTAACATAGCAGGGGATAAGAAAATATTAATTAAACAGGACTTGCAATAAAGAAAGCCTAAATAGGGCTCTCTTTACAGGAAGTGTTTATGGAAGGCTGTGCAAGTCACATGCAGGGAGGTGTGACTAGGGTTCATAAACAAAGGGATTTAACTCCTAAATGGCAGAGGATTGAGCAGTGAGGCTGCAGGGGCATGTTCTATACACCAAAACTGCTTCATTAAGCTAAAGTTGTTCAGGTGACTATAGTGTCCCTTTAACCCCTTAAGCACAACGGGGGGCTCTGTAGGTCACTATAGTGCTAGGATAACAGCTTTATTTCCTAGCACTGTAGTTTTCCTTTAATCCTAATTGCCATAAAACAATAATAATGTCTGGTATTCTTTGAGTGATTTTAAAAAATGAATATTTCATCTGATACGAAAACTGATTTACAAGAATAAGCAGATTTATGGAATTGCCTAATTCATATCCAAATTTCAGTTACTGCTTGCTACAACATGGGATTTTTTTTCTATGTCCAATGACTTACTTTGCACAATTATGAATCAAATAGTCCTGACATCCACATGAAACATGATACAAGCTCACACTAGCCGTTCCTGGTTGTGTTATCTCTTTTCTTTCTTTGTTGTAGATTATGGCAGTTGCTGGGTTGGACTCCAGCAAAGCACAAAAACATTCTCCATGTCGTTCAACACGATCATGGGCCACCCCACCAGCCACCCCAAACAACCGGGACCGAACTCCTTTCTACACACCTCTAATTCGTGTAGACAGAGCAGACTCCAAGGAGCAGATGAATGGAAGTCTTCCATCCTTGCAAAGATGTTCATGGTACACTGATGATTCTGATGTTTCATACCGAACGTTTACACAATCCAACTTAACTGTACCAGAAGACTTCAGGAATAAACAAAGTGACAAACAAAGGAGTGCGGACAGTTTGGTAGAAGCGGTAAATATCAGCTTTTCTTAACATTAAAGAACTTAATAATTTTCAAATGGTATTGCCAAGATCTATCAATCCACAAAAATGAAAGAACCTGATATTTTTTGTCTCTGTTCCTCATTTTGTCAGTCAATAGTGACGTAAAACAAACCAGAGCAAAAGCTTAATTTGTGATTTTAAGCAGCCACTTGCACGATCTTCTAACTTTGTAGCAGATTTTTTCATGCAAGCGAAAGAGTTCAGAGTAAACCAAAGCCAAGCAAGAGTTAGGACAACAGAGTTTATGCAGGTCGAGCAAGCAAGTCTAAGTCAGAGTAGCAAAGCAGAGATGCATTGTTTAGAGACATGCTTAGAAGATTACCATCCAGGTACTCTAGATGATATACAGCAATCATGATATCTAGTAGAGTACTGGAACAAGACACGCGAGAGGCAGGACTATAAAGCCAACACATAGCAAGATGACCTGACCTTGTGAATACAGACGATGCTGGTTTAACATTTACAGGTCAGATAGGAGTGTTGACCATACCGCAAGCACGACAAGGGCCAACATTCTCTGCTATTCATTATAAATAGATTACCGCTGCAGATTAGCAACATTTCCTGAAAATCACTAGATTTACCTGCACATTACACATTCAATTAAACAAACCTGGGGGGAATTCAGAAGAAGATCACACCAAATGTGCATATTTGAATCCTGGGCAGGTGTCTTTATGGGATTTAAACCATTTGTTTATTTTTACCAAATATTAAAATAGTTATCAGACACCAAATATACCAATTTCTATCAGATCTGTTCAAGAAGAAAGCATATTTTCTAAATACGGTCACCTCCTTTTTGTTGGCCAATAACCACACAAGCAAGTGGTGGGCAAATCCTTCTTAAATAGTTAAATTGAACAAGGAGGGAGGATCTTTGGACCCAATGTTAACAAGGTGGGACTGAGATATGTGGTCTCTTTGATTGCACACTACAGGAAGCCAGTGAGCAACACTATTTATTATTGACCCTCACACCATCAATGTTCCAAGTGTTTTGATTTATTGTGTAGTTATCTGGTGCTGCACCCTGATTGGTTGAACAGTACATATATGTTAGTGGCTGCCAGGTGTATGGTTTATTATTCCTTCTGTGTGATTAAAGGATCACTATAGGGTCAGGAAAACAAACATGTATTCCTGACCCTATAGTGTTAAAACCACCATCTAGCCCTCCTGGTCCCCTCATGCCTCCATAAATATAGCAGAATCTTACTGTATTCAAGCCTGAGCTGTAACTCTGCATGCTGTTTGCCTCAGAAAAACAAGTAGTCTGCAGACATCAACAGAAGTGGTAGCCTGATCCAATCACAATGCTTCCCCATAGGATTGGCTGAGAATGACAAGGAGGCAGATCAGGGGCAGAGCCAGCATGATTCAAACACCGCCCTGGCCAATCAGCATCTCCTCATAGAGATTAATTGAATCAATTAATCTCTATGAGGAAAGTTCAGTGTCTGCATGCAGAGGGAGGAGATACTGAATGTTTGGATGCATTTTAGGCAGCCATGACCCAGGAAGGATCTCTAACAGCCATCTGAGGAGTGGCCAGTAAAGTTATCACTAGGCTGTAATGTAAACACTGCATTTTCTCTGAAAAGACAGTGTTTACAGCAAAAAGCCTGAAGGTAATGATTCTACTCACCAGAACAAATACAATAATCTGTAGTTGTTCTGGTGACTATAGTGTCCCTTTAAAGTAGATAAATGAGTAGTAAATCAGAAATACCGTATATACTCGAGTATAAGCCGAGTTTTTCAGCCCATTTTTTGGGCTGAAAAACCCCAACTCGGCTTATACTCGAGTCAGAGTCTGTATTATGGCAATTTGCATTGCCATAATACAGACTGGGGGGAGAGGGGGGCTGGCAGAGCTGTACTTACCTTTCCTGCAGCTCCTGTCAGCTCTCTCCTCCTCTGCCGGTCCGTTCAGCACCTCGGTCAGCTCCCAGTGTAAGTCTCGCGAGAGCCGCGGCTCTCGCGAGACTTACACTGGGAGCTGACAGAGAGAGCTGCACAGACCGCGCGGAGGAGGAGAGAGCTGACAGGAGCTGCAGAACAGGTAAGTACAGCTCTGCCAGCCCCCCTCTCCCCTCACTGAACTGCCACTGGACCACCAGGGAAGGAGCCCCCCTCCCTGCTATGTATCAAGCAGGGAGGGGGGACGAAAAAAAATATATAATAAAAAAATAAGAAATAATAATAAAAAATGTATAATAACAAAAAAAAGAGGTATAAGGACAACTATGGGAGGGAGGGGGGGGGGATAAGGACCACTATGGGAGGGGGGGGGATAAGGACCACTATGGGAGGGGGGGGGGATAAGGACCACTATGGGAGGGGGGGGGATAAGGACCACTATGGGAGGGAGGGGGGGGATAAGGACCACTATGGGAGGGAGGGGGTGGGATAAGGACCACTATGGGAGGGAGGGGGGGTATAAGGACCACTATGGGAGGGAGGGGGGATAAGGACCACTATGGGAGGGAGGGGGGGGATAAGGACCACTATGGGAGGGAGGGGGGGTATAAGGACCACTATGGGAGGGAGGGGGTGGGATAAGGACCACTATGGGAGGGAGGGGGGGTATAAGGACCACTATTGGAGGGAGGGGGGGGATAAGGACCACTATGGGAGGGAGGGGGGTATAAGGACCACTATGGGAGGGAGGGGGGGGATAAGGACCACTATGGGAGGGAGGGGGGGGATAAGGACCACTATGGGAGGGAGGGGGGGTATAAGGACCACTATGGGAGGGAGAGGGGGGGATAAGGACCACTATGGGAGGGAGAGGGGGGGATAAGGACCACTATGGGAGGGAGGGGGGGTATAAAGACCACTATGGGAGGGAGGGGGGGTATATGGACCACTATGGGAGGGATGGGGGGGGATATGGACCACTATGGGAGGGATGGGGGGGGATAAGGACCACTATGAGAGGGAGGGGGTGGGATAAGGACCACTAGGGGAGGGGAGGGTAAGGACCACTAGGGGAGGGGTGAGTCAGGACCACTGGGGGGGGGGGTGAAGGAACACGGGGGTGGGGAGGTAAGGACCACTGAGGGAGGAGGAGGGGAAGTCAGGACATATGGGGGGGGAGGGGTCGGCAAAATGTTTTTTGCCTACGGCGGCAAATATCCTTGCACCGGCCCTGCACACACTGCATTCACACACTGCATTCATACACACACACACTGCATTCATGCACACACACTGCACTCATACACACACGCTGCACTCATACACACACGCTGCACTCATACACACACGCTGCACTCATACACACACACATACGCACACACTGCATTCATTATACACACACTGTAAATAAATATTCAATTAATATATATTTTTTAGGATCTAATTTTATTTAGAAATTTACCAGTAGCTGCTGCATTTCCCACCCTAGTCTTATACTCGAGTCAATAAGTTTTCCCAGTTTTTTGGGATAAAATTAGGGGCCTCGGCTTATATTCGGGTCGGCTTATACTCGAGTATATACGGTAGGTATATTTTGCAAACAAAGTCTGCATTTTTGCCCCTGATCCCAGATTGTTCCAATTTATTTTGGCAATATTGGTTACATTTGGGATTTATAAGTGTAAATGGTTGTGCTTTGCTAAGCAGACTAGTTAATAGGACACTATAGACACCAAAACAACTTTAGCTTAATGAAGCAGTTTATGTGTATATATCATGCCCCTGGGGTCTCACTCCTCATTTCACTTCAGTTTAGGAGTTAAATCCCTTTTGTTTCTGTGTATGCATCCCTAGCCACACCTCCCATGGCTGTGAATGAATGGTTTCATTTTCAACCAGGTGTTAACTCACTTTAGAAGTTTGTATCTCCTGCTCTGTAATTTTTACTTTACTCACATACAGGAGGCTCCTGCAGGGTCTTGCAAGTTATTAACAGAGCAGGGGATACGGAATTTTAAATTAAACAGAATGTGCAACAAAGGAAGTGTAAACATTAGATCAAACTTTACAGAAAGTGTTTAGGAAGGCTGTGCACATTACATGCAGGGAGGTGTGACCAGGCTGCATAAACAACGTTTTTTGTTTTTTTAAATTCCTAAATGACAGAGAATTGAGCAGTGAGGCTGCAGGGGCATGGTCTATACACCAAAACTGCTTCATTAAGCAAAAGTTATTTTGGGGACTATAGACTCCCTTTAACTTTAAAGGAATGCATTCAAATTATTTTGTTCTATATCACAAATGGTTTGGGCTGCACCTTACTTATTGAAATACAGTCTTTACAGAATTGTGAATAATTTTTTGATCCTCATCTATTTTACATCTCGCTGATGTTTTTTTTAGGTACTAATATCTGAAGGCTTAGGCAGATATGCCAAGGATCCCAAGTTTGTGTCGGCCACAAAACATGAGATTGCAGATGCATGTGACATGACCATTGATGAAATGGAAAGTGCTGCAAGTAATCTTCTCAATGGAAGCATTCGTAATGGAACAGCAGGGGGCGACATGTTTCCTATTTTAAGTAGGCAAGACTATGAACTCCAAGACTTTGGCCCTGGTTACAGTGATGAAGAACCAGAGGCCAATAAAGAAGAGGAGGACTTAGCTGATGAAATGATATGTATAACAACTTTATAGTATTTAATAAAAGGAAAAAAAATACTCTGAGATTTCTAGAAACACAAAAAAGTGCCTCACAGTCTATGATGCATGGCACTAGTAGGCGACTACTCAAAATCTATGTTGTCACATGTGGACGAAGCCATGGAGGAACGTGATGCAACAAAAGGAGAACATATACTTCACTTGAATTTCTCTGCGACAGAATGGCTGCTTTCAGAGCGGATTACATTTCCACAGTGTACGTTTTTCATATTTGTTTTGGGAAGGTACCAAACGAAGCATTGTATTAATGCAGGGCAGAGGGGGGCTGTTACAGACATGTTCAGAAGTTAAGTGTACCAAACGTCAGAGGATCAGAAATGCAAAATGTGATTTTTTTTAAACATTTTTTTGGTGATGACAATCAAAATGACCTCGTCATTACCCTCAGCCATACATATCTTGTGACATCCTCATGTGCTTACCAAATTCCGTCCATTTCTGATTATGGTTTACTTCAATCATGTCAATGCCAAAAGGGACCACCACCAACAATGCTCATTGCTTGCTAAAAAAAAAAAACAGCAGCAAAAGGGTAAGCCCTTTAGAAGAGCATATGTTTCAATTCTGTGCTTAAGAGATTATTAAAGTATAACCAGGGTTAGTATTTCTGAGTTTTGTAAGATAGTTTATATGGCAAATATATATTTTGAATAGTCAATTTTTTGACTGTTAAAATAAGGGCAAATGACACTGGAATAACTTGCGTTCGTGTGAATGCAGCGGGAACCAGGAGGACTCTGATGGCCATTTAAAAAATGGTGAGCTAGATTTTCTGTAAATGATCTGTATTATACTCTAATTTGTATTTGTAAAGAGATGTTCTATATTTTGTAATCATTGTATGGTAATTGAAATTCAGCAATATTAATGGGTTCTAATTTAACGTAGTTCTCCATGAAAAATGATAAATACAGATATTTTTTTCTGAGGCTATATATAGGTCTAGGACAATATATAAATAGTTGCAAATGAGGAATTAAGTTAAATACTTTTCAAATCAAAATTTATGAGACATAAATCAGAGTGCAAAAGATTTTTAAGAAGTATTTTATGTCAAATATAATATATATCTTTTAATAAGATATGCAAATATTAGAAATTCTATGGAAATTAATTTTTGAAGTGTTTTTTTTCTGTTTTCTTTTTAAAATTAATCTTCAACCAAAAAATAATTTTAATAAAATTGACTGAATTGTTAAAATTGTTAATTTTTGTTTGCAACATTACAAAACGTGTGAATGTCCTTAACATACGTCATAACCTTTTGCATATCTGTTTGGAAATAAATGGTAAGATTCAGTTAATTATTTTGGGGATTGAGTGTGTGCTTGGTATAGAGAGTTTCAATAATATATTCCTAAACCCTAAGATTCTGATTCCGTTTTTCATTACATTACAACTTGGCAGGTGTGGCTAACTGCATAGTTATAATATTGGCCTGACTGAGGACGATATTGGTTGTAATTAAGCAACAGTCGTAGTGCTACCTGTTCGCCACCCCTGAAGGTAGGAAGCAGTACTGTCCCAGTGTTTCATTGGGTGGACAGTGCTCCTATTAAATTAAATATGCTGCAGAACAAAATCTGTAATGTGTATTATTTATAGACAGGTCCTAGTTATCGTGTGACCAATATAACCCATACCATTTGGCATCCTCTGCCCTACAAGTACTTTGTCCAGTTATTATCGGTGCATCCCATCTAGCTGCTATTTCTTTTATACAATCTATAGAAACTGGGTTATTCACCAATTGTGAATTGTCTGAAATTGAAACCAAATTTTAGGCCCGAACTGATGAACTGGAATTCTACCTAACTGGAGAACTTTCCAATTGGACTATTCTGGCCTAAAAATTACAATTAATTTTCACTTAAAGTAAATAACCCCGAGTGACTTAGTGGTTATTTTAGAAAGAGAAAATATCAGCAATAGATGTCTACTGCTAACTGTACAATAGTTAATAGAGCACAAATATATACTTGTTGTCTTAAGTTATTTTTATGCTTTATGAGAAGTTTAAAGGGACCCTATAGGCATCCAGACCACTTCATCTCATTGAGATTGACTGGGTGCACTGTCCCTGACCCCTTAACCCTGCAACTGAACACCATATTTATGCTTTTTTGATTGGTGGCTCATTCTGCATATTTGAAATCTTTTCCTTAAAAACCTGAAAAAAGCCGAGATTTAGAATAGGCAGAGATATGGAAGATTTGATGTGGAGTTGCAAAGAGTGACAGTGACGAAGATATTTATCAAAGTATCCTGTTCTGCAGTGTTGTAAAGGTGTAGTTATCACTAATGAAACGCTATTTAATGTCACCTTCATTGCTTCCTTGTAGAGTTTTGCACCATTTATCAGAGCATTATACTTTGATGAATCTCTCTCATTTATCCAGCTCAGATTTAAAGTACGGTATTTGAATGGCTAGATGGCTTCTATGACCTGTGACATTTTTAAATTAGCATTTATTTTAAACACAATTTATAACTTGCACATAAAACAACAACAAAACTTTAATTTTATCCATGTGTCAGGGACACACAAAAATATTATACATCAACTCATTCATCCTAAGGAGAATTGTAAGTTTAAGAAAAATGTATAGTATGCCTTTTCTGTCAAACGGCTGGATGAGGAGAAAACCAAGAAGCAGTAACTTACTGGGGTAATGTGGAGATGGGGCAGTCCAAAGGGGCAAGGCAAGTAGCTAGGTCAGACAGTCAAAGGTCAAATATCAGGCCAGCAAGGACCAAAAACGAGACAGGTCAGGGGTAAGATACCAGGAGATCAGGAACAGAATTGTAGTCAGATGTCTACAGCAAATAGCACAGAAAAACTAAGCTAATGACAGGTAATCGGTTCTGGGTTTAAGCTGGTTGCCTTCACAAAGCCTCTGCTGAGCCCCTGTACCACCCTCTGTCTCTTTATTGTATTATAGTGTTTGGGACTGCAATGGGGAACTTTGATATAATCCTAAATGGGCAAACACCCCTGTCATAAGCATATCATCAGAGGCTATTTGTTGAGTGCCATAGATCTCCATGTATTGAACTTTATAAATTACATTGGGATAGTTGTACAACCTCCATTAATAGATGCTAGTTGATCAAAACATATTTTAGTTGCCATGCACCTCCTTTTAATTAAAGCTGGAGGTCCATCTTAACATTATCACGCTATGTTGGAATGTGTGATTTCTGTAATGCTTGCAACGAATGCTGTAAAATGCTGTAAAATCTGGATTTACTCAGTCCGACTTTGAAAGCCATTTTGTAACACACAGACTGCTCAGAGGCCATGTTGTTAACACGTTGTGTTGACTTGCCTGTCATGCCCCATGCTGAAACTTGACATCTTTATTACATTTAACAATTGAACTTAGCCATACTTTAATTTAATCTAGCTTACCCAGGTTTTTATTTTTGTTTTAGTTTTTTTTTTTTTTTTATACAGACCTAATATTTGTATGCTCTATTGACTATTGCAGCATGCTATAGGTGACTATTTCACTGGAGTACAAGAAAACATTTTGACACTAGAACATCTAATGCCCTTAAATTGTGAAAGGGTAATCCAATGTTGTGCATTCTCTCAAAATCCGTTATAGATACTTGGCTATAGATGGGATTGTACCTATAAAATATCACTTTATGTAATCTGAATGCACTGTATAGAATGCTAAATTGTTGATATTAGGGCTTACTTGAACAGAGTTAGCGAGAAACAGAACCGTGGATGAATGAATTATGAGAAGGATTATGTTTTTGTCTTTTTATTGGGTTGTTTGCACAGGTCCCAGAGATATCAAGTCAATCACAAAATGCATAATACCTGAATAAACTGATTTTCTATGATCACGTGTTGTGTGGTTGTCTGATACTTTACAAATATAAGAACTGTTGAGGATTGGTGTATTACAAAAAATCAAATATGGAAAGAGTTGGCCTGGTACCCTTCCACATCCATCATGTCCTTTCTTCATTAATACATCTCACAATTTATTCCACCACGTTGGTGGAGGCTAACATGTCATGGTATTAACAGAAATAGTAATAGGGGAGAGAAACTCAATAGAGGTTAGTGAATTCATTTAAAAGAAGCAACACAAGGTAAAGTATGCATACATAAACTAATCCTAATAATGCTTTGTGAACTATTAAAGGAACACTATAGGGTCAGGAACACAAACATGTGACCCTATAGTGTTAAAACCACCATCTAGCCCCCTTGGCCACCCCCTTGCTTCCCAAAATATAGTAAAATCTTACTTTTATTTAAGTCTGCAGCTGCTGCCTCTGATAGAAACATAGAATGTGATGGCAGATAAGAACCATTCGGCCCATCTAGTCTGCCCAGTTTTCTAAATACTTTCATTAGTCCCTGGCCTTATCTTATAGTTAGGATAGCCTTATGCCTATCCCACGCATGCTTAATCTCCTTTACTGTGTTAACATTTACCACTTCAGCTGGAAGGCTATTCCATGCATCCACTACCCTCTCAGTAAAGTAATTCTTCCGGATATTATTTTAAAACTTTGCCCCTCTAATTTTAGACTATTTCCTCTTGTTGTGGTAGTTTTTCTTCTTTTTAATATAGTCTCCTCCTTTACTGTGTTGATTCCCTTTATGTATTTTTTTTTTTAATTCTTTTTTTTTGCGGGTATTTGAATACAGAATTTTTCAGATCGTGTTAAAGAGATTTTGAACAACATAAGGTACATTTTCAATATATAGTACAATAACACATGCATTATGTTAACCCTGTTTTAGGTTTATTTGTTTGCGCCATGGTAGGTGCGGTTCGGTCTGGAGGTTGCTTGCTAAGTGCGGGGTGCGCCCTGATCTCTTACCATATTGGGCATGTCGATTGTTCACTAAGGGTGCTTGTGCTAATAAGATGTCGCTTGGTCAGAGGAGCAGTCGGCAGCCTACTTCCTCTCCCTATACAACCAAGCATTCTGCTAGCATTTGCTGCTGCTCTATTATATTGTCTGCCTACCTTTAAGTCATCAGAAATAATCACCCCTAAATCCCTTTCCTCAGATGTTGAGGTTAGGACTCTATCAAATATTCTATACTCTGCCCTTGGGTTTTTACGTCCAAGATGCATTATCTTGCACTTATCCACATTAAATGCCAGTTGCCACAAGTTTGACCATTTTTATAGTTTACCTAAATCATTTGCCATTTCGCTTACTCCTCCTGGAACATCAACCCTGTTACATATTTTAGTATCATCAGCAAAAAGACACCTTACCATCAAGACCTTCTGCAATATCACTAATAAAAATATTAAAGAGAATGGGTCAGATCCTTGAGGAATGGGTTCAGATCCTTGAGGTACCCCACTGGCGACAAGCCCATGCTTTGAATATACTCCATTGACTACAACCCCCTGTTGCCTGTCACTCAGCCACTGCCTTACCCATTCAACAATATTGGAATCCAAACTTAAAGATTGCAGTTTATTGATAAGCCTTCTATGTGCAACAGTGTCAAAAGCCTAACTGAAATCTAGGTAAGCAATGTCTACTGCACCACCCTGATCTATTTACCCAATCAAAAAAATCAATAAGACTAGTTTGGCATGATCTCCCTGAAGTAAGCCCATGTTGTCTCTGATCTTGAAATCCATGTGATTTGAAATGTTCAACATCCATTACTTTCCCCACTACTGAAGTAAGGCTTACTGGCCTATTGTTGCCCGACTCCTCCCTACTACCTTTCTTGTGATCGGGCACAACATTCGCTAACTTCCAATCTTCTGGGACTACTCCTGTTAACAATGATTGGTTAAATAAATCTAGTAATGGTTTTGCTAGCACAACACCAAGCTCTGTTAATAACTTTGGGTGTATTCCCATTGACTTATTTGTCTTTACTTTTGACAGCTGAAATAGAACGTCTTCCTCTGTAACCTCACATGTAACAAATGACTAATGTGTCCTTTTTTCTAACTTTCCTTCATTTTCATCTGTAAATACTGAAGAAAAATATTCATTGAGGCAGTCAGCTAGACCTTTATCCTCTTCTACATACCTTCCATCTTTTGTTTTTAATCTAACTACCGTATATACTCGAGTATAAGCCAACCCGAATATAAGTCGAGGCCCCTAATTTTACCCCAAAAAACTGGGAAAACTTATTGACTCGAGTATAAGACTAGGGTGGGAAATGCAGCAGCTACTGGTAAATTTCTAAATAAAATTAGATCCTAAAAAAATTATATTAATTGAATATTTATTTACAGTGTGTGTATATAATGAATGCAGTGTGTGTGTATGAATGCAGTGTGAGTGTGTGTGATGCAGGGTGTGTTTGTGTATGTGTTGCAGAGCCTTGGTGGGGGGGGGGGCATTTTTATTATTATTTTAATATTTTTTTTTGTTATTATTATTTTTTATTTTATTATTATTTTTAAATATTATTTTATTTTATTATTATTTATATTTTTTTTCGTCCCCCCTCCCTGCTTGTTAGCTGGCCAGGGAGGGGGGCTCTCATTCCCTGGTGGTCCAGTGGATGGGCTGTGAAGGAGGGGACTGGCAGAGAGCATTTACTTACCTTTCCTGCAGCTCCTGTCAACTCCCTCCTCTTCCGCGCCAGTCCGGTCAGCTCCCCTGTCAGCTCCCAGTGTAAGTCTCGCGGCCGTGCGGAGCATTGCCACGGTAACCCGTGGCAACGCTCTGACCTCGCGGCTCTCGCAAGACTTACACTGGGAGCAGACGGGGGAGCTGACCGGACCGGCGCGGAGGAGGAGGGAGTTGACAGGACACATGTAAGGTATACAGTACAGTTTGCCATAAGTGTGTTGGCCGCTAATCTTATACACTGACCTATATAGTGGCCTATGGTGATACATTTTGTGGAATCGTCTACTTTAGAGTCTCGTTGCAGCTCGGCTTCAGCCGCACTTTGTTCCAGTTCTTAGGGCTTTCTGCCTAATCTTATAGATCATTCTGTCTTCCTCACTTTTTTTTTTTATAATTACTAAATGCTAACTTTTAGTTTTTTACTATTTTGACCACAAATGCTGAGTACCACAGTGGTTTCTTAAATGTTTTGCTTTTACTGACAAGCCTAATGCAATTCTCTGTTGCCTTCAGCAGTGCACCTTTTAAATAATCCCATTTCTCTTGGACTCCCTTTAAATTGCTCCAGTCTGATAATGACTCCTTTACACATATTCTAATTTTAGAAAAGTCTGTTTTTCTAAAGTCTTAAACTTTAGTTTTTGTGTGGTGTGACTCTTCTTATATTAAACCACACTGACTGATGATCACTGGATCCTAAACTTTCCCCTACCGTAATATCTGATATCAAATCTCCATTTGTTAACACTAAATCTAGTATGGCCTCTTTACGAGTTGGCTCCTCAACGACTTGTTTTAGAGACAATTCTAGTAGGGAGTTTAGAATGTGTGTGCTCCTGGCACAAGCAGCTGTTTTGGTTTTCCAATTCACATCAGGAAGATTAAAGTCACCCATGATAATAACTTACCCCTTCATTGTCATTTTTGCCATTTCCTCAACTAGTAGATTATCTAAATCTTCTATTTGTCCTGGGGGCCTATAAATCACAGCTACACGAGTTACTGTGTGATTACCAAATTCTAACGTAACCCAGACGGACTCTATGTTCGCCCCACTAACTTTTATAAGGCTAGATTTTATGCTATCCTTCACATATAGGGCCACCCCTCCCCCTTTCTTGACTTCCCTGTGTTTTCTGTATAAAGAGTACCCTTGTTTTGCGATATCCCAGTCATTTTTCTCATATACCATGTCTCAGTAACAGCCACTAAATCTACATTATCAGTTTGCCATTATTGCCACAAGTTCATGGATTTTATTCCCTAAACTGTGAGCATTTGTAGACATGACTCTAAGCTTCTCATTTGTTAATAAACTTGCTACAGTAACCTTCTGTCATTGTCCTTGTTTTATCACCTTTTTGTCCGTCCATCCCCCAGTTTAAATACATCCTAGCAAAATCTCTGAACTGCTCACTGAGAACATTTGTTCCCTTTTGAAAAAGATGCAAACCATCTTTTTTGTACAGTTTATTTCCATTCCAAACAGAGCTACCATGAGAAATGAAGCCAAATCCTTGCTCCCGACACCATTTACCAAGCCACACGTTAAAGTCCCTAATACGCATCCGCCTGTCGTTCTGAGTGTTATGCACAGGCAGAACTTCAGAGAATGATAGTGTGGAAGCAACCTGCCGTATATCATTGGCAAAAACACTACAAACTTCCTTTACCTCTGAAACCTCATTTATATAACAAAAAGGTACAAATAGCTAGTAATACATTATATAATACAAATATTAAACCAAAGAGCAGCTACATACACAGATCAGCGACTTAATGAGTAATAAACTCAGATTAGATAAATAGGTATGTGCGCTTTAAATATAAAACCTTAACAAATATAAAATTAATATAAATCTTTTAGTAATAACCACATATATAAAAGCTTTAACCCCTTAACGACGAGTGACGGACGAGGTCCGTCATTCAGGGGAATGCGTTAACGCCGAGTGACGGACCTCGTCCGTCACGCGGTAAAATTAACCCCAGATCACCGCAATCGCGGCGATCGTGGGGTTAATGGTGCTCCGGTCTGCCTCTGCATTAGAGGCAGACCGGGAGCACCGGATTCGGCTGCCCCAGTATATGTGCCTGCTCTGACAGCATGCCAGAGTGGGCACATGTGCTTAGTATACTCACCTCCGCCTCCCTGCACTTCCGGGTTCAGTGTGAAGTGCAGGGAGACGGATCAGTGTTGATCCTGCCCCCTGGTGACAAAAAATAAAATTTATTTAAAATCCCACCCCCCTTTACCCCCCTTTACCCATTTTAATAAAAAATTAACCCCTTCCCTGCCAATTGATCACTGACTACAGTGATCAATTGGCAGGGATTACATTTTACTATGATCTGATTTTTTTTTTTAACCCCTGAGGGTTAATTCTTTTTTTTTTAACCCTCAGGGGTTCAATTTATTTTATTAATGAATTTAAATATTTTAAAATTATAAATTTAGCTAGCTGGGGAGGGTGGAAGTTAGTGGGGTATTTGGGGATTTAGTATTAGGCTAACTAGGGGTTAACGTTAAAAAAAAGTTTAAAAATAAGCTTTAAAAAGTTAAAAAGTTAAAAAATTAAGTTAAAAAAAAGTTTTAATAACGTTAAATAAGTAAAATAATAACAAATAAATAATAAATAATTAAATAATAACGTTTAATAAGTAAAAAATGAAAAAAAATACACCCTTTACCCAGTCCAAATAAAAATTAACCCCTTCCCTGCCAGTCGATCACTGCCTACAGTGATCAAAATACAGATCACAGTATTATACTGTGATCTAATTATTTTTTTTTAACCCCTGACGATTAACTTTTATTTATTTTTTAACCCTCAGGGGTTAAATTTATTTAATTAACTAATTTAAATATTGTATAATTAAATATTTTGCTAGCTGGGGTGGGTGGGAGTTATGGGAAAATGGGGAATTTACTGTTAGTGCTGCTTACTGCTAGTTAGGGGTTAACGTAAAAAAAAAGCTTAGAAAAATGTTAAATCTGTAAAAAAAAGTTTTACGAAAGTTTAGGAAACTTTAAAAAAATTAATAAGCAAAACAAAAGTTTAAAAAATAGTTTTAAAAAGTAAAAAAAAAGTTTTAAAAAGTAAAAAAAATACATTTAATAACGCTCATTACCACTACACCTGGTACAAGGTCTCCTGTATGGCACTGTAGCTTCACGAAATAGTGCCATAGACATACAATGGGGGTGTTCTTTTACTCAGAAGACTTAGCTGAGCATAATTTGGGGGGTTTGAACTTAGTGGCACATATGAAATATACAAAATGCCCAGCAAAAATGCAATCCGTATGTAAAAAATGCACACAATTATTTTTTACCACATACTTTGGCATGTAATGGTAAAAAAATGGGGGCATGTTAAGCCACAATATGCACCTTATGAGATACCCTGGAGTGTCTACTTTTACAAATGGTAGGCCTTTGTGGGTTTTTTTTTTGAGCAGTCAAACTGTTATAGTACCCCAAATGGAAGCATAGGCTCATTAAATCCGGCTCTCAAAATTCTACTGTGAATACTGAAAAGGACAGGTCTCCTATATGGCACTGTAGCTTCACGAAATAGTGCCAAAGACATACAATGGGGGTACCGTTGTACTTAGCAGAAGTAACTGAACACATAATAAAACTTTGTACAGGAATAGCACACACCAACTTTACAAAATACACATGAGAAGTTCTTTGTTATAAGTTTGTGTGCGAAAACCCCCAAAAAACACAATTTTACTCCAATATTTAGCAGAGGTTGGCGGTAAAATGGCTACGTAGAAAGTGTCAAAACAACCTTAGGTAAATAGCCTGTGGTGTCTACTTTATATAAATATATACTTTTGTGTGGCAATTTTGTTTTCTTTTATGGCTATTAGGCTTACAAGACAAACATACCAAATTCTAAAATCGCTCCACATTAAAATTTTATTTTACTCCTTGTGCTTTGTGACCTGTAACTACCAAAAAAAACTTAAAATCCCAGACACATTATATATTCTGTAATTCAGAACAACTAAATGAATTTATTTTTAATTACTTTCCTTAACCTGCACTAATTATGTAAACATTATTATTGCAAAAATTCATTTTTTTGCATATTTCTGTATTTCTTTTTATAATAAATAAGCATTTATATATATATATATATATATATATATATATATATGTTACATCAAATTAAAGCCCTTTCTGTCCTTTAAAAAACGGTATATAATATGTGTCGGTGCAATAAATTAGTAAAATGCAAATTGCAGTTGAACGCAAATAGCAAAAAATGCAAAAAATGCCGTTGTCATTAAGTGAAAGACAAGCTTCTGAAGCTCTGTCCTTAAGGGGTTAATTAGTAAAAAAAAACAAGCTGTTTCACACCCACAGTGGCAAAATTAACCAGACAGGGATACTCAGATATGAATCAATTAATGGATACAAAAAAACAACAAAATGTAACAATTTGTATCAATAATGATCTCCTCCAAGTATCTCCACAAAGCAATTGTCATTCGATACACCAAAATACAAAAATATATCAAAGACAATTCCAAAGTATATCAATAGTGGAGATAGTTTGGAGAAAAAAACAAACATAAAAAACAAAGATAAAAATGAGAAACACAAATAAAAATAAAGAGATAAATATAAAAGAGTACCTGACCTCGGTGTGGGCCCCCACCAGAGGTATAGACTGTGAAACAATAAAAAATATATACAAGTGTCCAGAAAAATCCCCCAGACGCCACCTGTATGGGTGAATGATGGAGTGCAGCCAACAGATAGCGAGCAGCCAAATGTACCTAATAAAGGAAAATCCCCCCTTGTTGCACCATGATACCGCGGTCAGGATCTTCACAAAAGACCGCGGTAAAAAAGAATAATAAAGAATAGGTGCAGGAAGATGGATGTAAAACAAGCCACCCGGAATGTGAGTGTCCTTGTAAATATACCGCGGTCGGAGTCTTCACAAAAGACCGCGATAGTCAGCCAGGTGAAATAGGGCGCCAAAAAACAGGCATAGACCAGAGGTAAGGAAACAGCCAGCAAAGCGATGTACACAGATCTCTGAAACCTCATTGCAAGCCAAGTCAATTGTCCCTAGATGGACAAGTACATCCAATTCCCCTTCCTGCTTTGCTCGCTTAACAATATTACAAATACGTCTCCTGTCTCTGTGAGCAGTAGCTCCGGGAAGACATCTCACAAGACCACAATTGTTATGATAGAATCCCCCAACAACAACTGCTTTCTATTAGGTCTCCAAGCCTGTCTCCATAATACTACTACACTCGGTGCCTGAGCCTGTCTCCACAACACCACTACCCTCAGTGCCTGAGCCTGTCTCCACAACACGACTACCATCAGTGCCTGAGCCTGTCTCCACAACACCACTACCCTCAGTGTGTGAGCCTGTCTCCATAACACCATTACACTCTGAAAGTGCTGAAAATGAATTATGTAGAACAACAGACTGTGCAATATGCCTTTTATCCACATCTCTAAGTCTACCAGATCCTACAGTAATCCATCTGCCATTCCTAGTACGTCTCTGCGGCAGTGGTTTTGCAGCAGTTCCAGCCTGAGTTTGTTTACCAGGTAATTTACATATCTCAGACTTCAAAAATACAATCTCCTGCCGCAATTTAGAGAACGGTCTACAGATTAGACAGCATCTATATCTCCAAAAAGGGGAAAGTGGAACTTGTCCCAGTAATCAAAGCAGCCAGCCAACAGGTCCAAAAACTCTGTTAATGAGATCCCTGAACAAATCACACAGTTCCCAAAGGTATTAACACATTACTATATTTTTGGACAAGAACTAGGTTTTGGTGACTTCCTTAACCCCTTAAGACCGCAGGATGTACTATGCCGTCCTTATTTGGGCGTCTCTAAACGCCGCAGGACGGCATAGTACGTCCTGGGCGGTCTTACCCCCCACGTGGCCGGCGGCACATGGCCGCTGCAGATCGCGGTCGGGGGGCATGCCTGGCCCCCCAGGCAGCCCCCCTGTGCCTGGGGACCGCAGTCTGCAGCTTCCGATCGCAGTGACAGGCTGTCACTGCGATCGGTATTTACCATGTGTCAGCCGATTTTAAAATCGGCTGACACATGGAGCCGCGGCATTTTCACTGTGCAGATCGCGGTCGGGGGACATGCCTGGCCCCCCAGGCAGTCCCCCTGCGGTCAGTGACCGCGATCTGCAGAGTCTGATCGCAGGGAGAGGCTGTCTCTGCGATCTGAATGCAGAGACAGCCTCTCCCTGCGATCTGATCGCAGTGACAGCCTGTCACTGCGATCAGAGTTACTATGTGTCAGCCTATTGGCTGACCCATAGTAACTGCAGGCAGGATCCCCCTGCAGATCACGTGGGGGGCATGCCTGGCCACCCAGGCACTCCCCCTGTGGCCAATTACCGTGATCTGCAGGAAGTGATCACAGTGACAGCCTGTCACTGTGATCACTGATCCTGTGTGTCAGCCAGTGATGTAAAATCACTGGCTGACACTGTCTCTGCCCCTCTGCTCCCCTCTTAACCCCTTAATGTTACAAAATAAAATAAAATACAGTTACACATCAAATATACTTAGATCATTTATATATATATTATATATATGATCTAAGTATGTATATATATATATATATATATGTGTGTATATATATATATATATATATATAGACACACACATTTACACATACACTAAGTGTATTTTAATATTTATATATATAATTATATATATATATTAATATCAAAATACACGTAGAAGGATATTGATTAAATATATACATAATTATAATTATATATATATATATTTTATAATAAAAAAAAAAAAAATACGTTAAAAAAAATAAATGTAAAAATTTAAAAAAATAATTAAAAATATATATATGTGTGTAATTTCATTCTAACTGTATTTTGATATTAATATATATATTGATATAAAAATACACGTAGAACGAAATAATATATATATGTATATACCTAAGTATATACGTATACATCACTATATGTATACCTATATATAAATAAAAATAATTGTAAAAAAATTATATACATATATATACATATATATATCCACACATGTGTATATATAATAATTTTACATATATATTTATGTAATAATTTTACATAATTAGGTATCCTAATTAATTACAATTAGCGGGACCTGCCTAACAACCCAGGCCGAAAGTATAGGGAATTTAATTTGCTAGCACTAGATTTAACCCTATAACTTTCCAAGACACTATAAAACCTGTACATGGGGGGTACTGTTTTGCTCGGGAGACATCGATGAACACAAATATTTGTGTTTCAAAACCGTAAAATGTATTACAACAATGATATCGTCAGGGAAAGTGAAATTTATTGCATTTTTCGCACACAAACGGCACTTACACTGACAATATTTTTGCTGTAATACTTTTTACTGTTTTGAAACACAAATATTTGTGTTCAGCAAAGTCTCCTGAGTATAACAGTACCCCTCATGTACAGGTTTTAGGGTGTTTTCAAAAGTTACAGAGTCAAATATAAGGCTTGTGTTTCAGTTTTTTCACAATGAAATTTGCCAGATTGGTTACGTTGGCTTTGAGACCGTATAGTAGCCCAGAAATAAGAATTACCTCCATAATGGCATACCATTTGCAAAAGTAGACAACCCAAGGTATTGCAAATGGGGTATGTTCAGTCTTTTTTAGTAGCCACTTAGTCACAAACACTGGCCAAAATTGGCTTTCAAATTAGTTTTTTGCATTTTTCACACACAAACAAATATTAACGTTAACTTTGGCTAGTGTTTGTGACCAAGTGGCTACTAAAAAAGACTGGACATACCCCATTTGCAATACCTTGGGTTGTCTACTTTTGCAAATGGTATGCCATCATGGGGGTAATTCTCATTCCTGGGCTACCATACAGTCTCAAAGGCAACGTAACCAAACTGGCAAATTTCAATGTGAAAAAACTGAAAAGTGTAACATGCTTTATTTGACCCTGCAACTTCCCAAAACACCATAAAACCTGTACATAGGGGGTACTGTTTTACACGTGAGACATCGCTGAATACAAATATGTGTATTTTATTGCAGTAAAAGCAAACAGTATTATGACATTCACAGTTAGAATGTCACATAGAACTAAGAAAATTAAAAAAAAATCTTATTTTCTCTCATTTTTTTATATTGTTTTCATATTACGTTATGTTCCATACCTAAATATTTGATGTTAAATGAAAGCCCTGTTTCCCCTGAATAAAATGATATATAATAAGTGTGGGTGCATTTAATATGAAAGAGGTGAATTACGGTTGGACAGACATATAGCGCAAATGCCAGGTTTTGTTTACGTTTTTTTTTGGATCACAACTTGTACATTTGGCTGCGGTCTTAAGGGGTTAAACATGTGGTGAAATAAATATAAACATAAACAAATATACGGGGGGCGTGGCTAGCCGAGCTACAGAGCGGTCAAGGTTTTACTGAGCTCCCGCTTTACGAGTTTAAAACTGCCTATTTTGCCACAAACAGAGAAAATTACAACATCGTTAATACCTGAGAGACCCCCACAAGAGAGATGGGGCGCAAGCATCGAAGACTGGCCCAAGCTGAGAGCAACAGTCAAGCAGACATCCGACTGTCCTTCGCCAGACCACCACCGAAGGCCCGACTAAACATGGCGTCTGTGGAAGCACGCAGCTCCAGCGACTCGGAGCGATCACTGGAAGAAGAGATACCCCAAGCACCCCAAACCAGCAGTGGGATCTACCAGAGATCTGAATCAGACTCAGACAAATCCCCCTCCACCAAGGGTGATATTAAAAACCTCTTGCGAGACCTGAGGGAGATGTGGAAGGCCGACCTCGCTGGAGTACAGGCGGAGGTAGGAGGCCTGAACCGCCGCATGAGCGACGTAGAGTCCAGGGAAGCGGAGAGGGGCAGGATGCTGGACGATACCAGCACTCGCCTAAACACACTTACCCAACAAGTGCAGCGCCTCTCCCGTACAGTTACCTCCCTAGAGACACGGCATCGCCGGAAAAACATAAGGATCCGTGGGGCCCCAGAGTCCATAGGCCAAGAGGCCCTGATAAGCTTTACCCACGAGGTCCTGAGAGAACTCGGAGTGCAGACTGCAGGAGAGAGACCACCACTTGTGACGGCCTTCAGGGTCCGGAAGGCCCCCACGGCACCCGCGGACGCTCCCCGGGACATTATAGCCGTCACCAGAGACGCCAACGTGAAGTCCGCTATAATGGCGCGGTCCAGACAAAGACCGAGTCTACTAATTGCCAACACGAAAATCACAATATACGACGACCTACCCTTTGCAGTCTTACTTGAACGGCGTAGGTTTGCGCCCACCACCCGGATTCTGCGAGACAAAGGTATTAAATACCGATGGGGACTGTCGGGTACATTAGTGGTGCCACGCAGGGACGCAGTTCATGTACTATCGGCCTCCGAGGATCACGCAGCGTTCCTGAGGGGCCTTGATCTGCCAGCACCGCTCCCAGAAGAACAACAGCCGGCAGTAACCCAGTCGACCGTGAACCCCACATGGAAGAAGAAACTCGGACCTAGACCAACCAGGGACGTGCAAACAATAGCCCGACAAGACCCTCCATAAGACACTCAAACCAGGAGTAACCCAGCAGGGAAGATAAGGAGGGACAGACAACTAACACTCACGATAGCACACCTGGGACTGGTTTTAGGGACGTACATAAGGAGAAATGTTACCCGCATTAACCCATCAGAGTGCTCCCAATAGTTGATGTACTCTAAGCCTAATTGATGTTTTACTTTTAATTGATGTCTTTTTTATTTTATTTCCTCTTATCTTAACGTTACTCTGAACCTAAGGCCGTAACTACCGGTACGCATGTTTTTATTCAGTAGGCTTTTACCACACCGACCCTTAACATGGCTGAACCTCACAGACTAGCAGGGCACATGGGGACCAGATGGGCTCCACCAACCTACCTACGACAAGGGGGGGGATCAGGTACTGATACAGACCACACCCACTAGGTCACACACGAAGACCCACCCAGACTCTTATGGCACCGACACTTAACTCTCTAGGGCCTCTTTGAACCTAACGGTAAATCAACAACAGATCTTGTATACCAGGGAGGAGGAGGAGGTCAGATGAAGCAACTGTCCCACCCATGGCACCCACATAACCCCATACCACCAGGCCACTTAATATGATAACGAGCAAACTGGTACAGCGCACCAAGAGAATAACTTACCAATCTGATTTTGTTGATTTGTTTATGTATTTTATGCCTGTTTATTTCTCACTGTACACCAATGTTCAGAGGAATATTGTTCCCTCATTAGTATACCACAATGACTTGTATATATGACATCTATATATGGCTATAAGTTATTGCATGAAATGATCTGTCTTCGGACAGGACAAATGTAACTCAGTTGAATAACACCCCTAATGGCGCAACATAAAACTACATGACTATGTACCACACTACACCCGAAATCGCTGTTGTGGCGAGGCGGGAATGTAAGAATTCATTATATGCGCTATGAAAAGGAAAAATAAAGAATTTAAAAAAAAACAAATATACATAACTTAAAGAACGTGCAACATAATAATACCTCAAATATTAACCACAATAACCTCTTTCCAAACTATAGAAAAACAGATATACAGATGCAACTGGTTAGTTTCTTTTTTGCACTTTCCTAATTTGCATATTGTGATTGTAGAAATGAATGTATTTTCCAGTTTCATCAACAGAGGGCAATAGAGAGTCATTAAAATGGGAAAAAAATCCCCTTAAAAAAAAAAAAAAAAAAAAAAAAGAGTATCCCAACCTTTGAACAGTTGCAAAACCAAACCAGGCAGTTCGAATGACCAAGTGTACCTGCGTCCTCATAACAAAACCCCATAACAGGCCAGGGCCCATAGTCAGTGGGAAGAAGGCAGTCCTCTCCAAGTGGTAACGCTTCCTTTATAAGTATATTTAATACCAGGGGGAGTAGACCTTTCAGAAAACCAAATATTGGTACAAAAAAAGTTGCAAATAGCAACACACAACACATTTGTAATTTACAAACAGGTCAACCCTGGACAGAAATGCAGGTTTCTGGATTTCCAGATGCAGATAATTTCAGAAATATTATTCCATGGTGAAGAGAGCAGTGCTCCTATAAGACTGTCAACCAAACACTTTCCATTCATGATCCCATATGACTGCCCATCTAAGCCTGGCCAATGTATTGAGGACTGCTTCAAGCTGCACCATACAGCTTATAAATTCTGGTTAATCGTGTGTTAGAGGAATATAGGGAATCTAATTTGATACATTTTTATTTTTTTACAAATCTTTTCTGTAACTTTGTTTTTACTTTAGTTTATCTACTTTTCTAAAATGTATACTTTATAAAACTTTGGCAACGGTTGGTGAAAGAACAGTGCACAGTAAGTATTAAAATACCACCATCTGAAATACCCTAGGGTGTCTACTTTTACAAAATATATGGTTTGATGGGGTAAAATCATATTGTCCGGCTTCAAAAATATCTCAATTGTACGATGTCAAAATTCTTTTTTATATTTATTTATTTATTTATTTATTTTTATTCATTTTCATGACAAGTAAGTACATGTATATTTGTATTGGATACATATTTTGTCTGATGTCAGGTACAGTAATATATCACACCATTATAATACATTTAAGTGTATTATTCCAGCTTATTTATCTATACTTAGGTACAATATAACAATTAGCGGTAGCTTTCATACAATAATAGAGAACATGTGATCTTAAAAAGAAAACAGTAAAAAGAAGAACAATGCAAAAACGAGCAATGAGAACCAGGGAAATGCATTTCCTCCTGTGGAAGGCTCTCAGTGGGACCCATGGCAAGATCCTCTCCTGTCAGGGGAGGTTTCCTACTTTCCCCAACTGGTCCTGTTTAATTTGTCACATACCTGCCTACTTATCAGACTCCCAGAGTTCCACTGATTTCCCTCCCTTTCTTTGCCCATGGGTGTCTATGAGTGAGTCGGGGAGATGTCCCCATGGGTGTCTAACACCGAGGGTCGTTTTGGTCTTTGTAAGAAAGTCATCCAGGGCTCCCAGATTGCGTAATAGAGGTCATATTTGTGTGAAAGGGAGGCATGGATCTCCTCCATCAGATCTCCTCCTCCATTGACTCTACTTTCAGAATCCATTCTCTCATGGAAAGGGGGGGGAGGGGGGGCATGTTTTTCCATTTGGCCAGGATAAATAAATGGGCTGTCAGTAAATGGGTTATCAGGATTCTGGTGTGTTTGGTTGGCCCCATTAAGAATAGGAGTGAGGTTGGTGTGAGTGGTATGTCTGTCCCGGTGAGTGTTTTAATCATTTTCTCTATTCTAGTCCAAAACGTTTGGATCTCCGGACACTGCCACCAGACATGTGCAGTAGTGCCGTTGGTCTGTTGGCATCTCCAGCATTCGCCCTCTACGTTTGGGTATATGGTCTGTAGTTTGGTTGGCGAGTAATGCCATCTCGACATTCTTTTATAATGGCTCTCTTGGGTACTTGTGTTTATGGACGATTTGTGAGCCGTTCTGAATACATGGTGCCAGTCTTTATCCGTAATGGTTATGTGCAGTTCATGTTGCCATTGTTGTGTGAAATTGGGCAGAGTGTGGTATGTGGCGTTCTGTAAGAGTTTATACATCAAGGAGAGTTGTTTTAAGCATGCATGTTTCACAGTATATTTTAAATGTAGTTAAGGTACGGCTCCCTTTCAGGAGTTCATTATTAGTTTGGATGAAGTGTGTGAGTTGGTGATAGTGGTAGGTGTGGAGTATTGTGGGGGGAGAAGCGGTCACTATCATGTCTAGAGGTTTGATTCGTACCCCTTCTACTATATTCATTAGTTTTAGACCTAGTGGAGGGTTAGGCAGTTGTATGAAGTCATACGTTCTAGGTTGTAAGCCTGGGGGGGAAGAGAGGGTTCAGGGTTAATGGGTATAGAGGCGATGGATATGTTGATATGTCTGTTAGTTCTCTAGTTTGTCTACACATTCGCATTGTGGGTGCTATGGTCGGGTGGGTGCTGTGGTTGGACTCCAGAAAAGTTGTCCCCTGGCGGTGCCAAGGGATTGTATGGAGCGGAGTCTGGAAGAAATGATTTTCCAGTATGACCCACTGTAGTTCGGAGTTCGGATTCGTCCATTCATAGATCCTATTGAGGGTGACGGCTTTATAATATCGGTATATGTTGGGCATGGCGAGGCCGCCCTGTGTTTTGGGCCGTGTTAGGATATCGTATGAGAACCTCGGTCGTTTATTAGCCCATATGTATTTGATAAATATTTGTTTCAGTCTGGTGAAGAATTGTTTTGGTATGTGGATGGGGAGAGTCTGGAAAGGATACAGCAGTCTCGGAAGGACATTCATCTTGATGATATTGATCCTTCCCAGCCAGCTGAATTGTGGTTTATGCCATCGTGTCAAGTCACCGGATATCGTTTGAAGTATAGGGGTGTAGTTTAAGGCCATGAGTTGTTGAGTGTCGGAGGAGAGTCGTGTTCCTATGTATGTGATAGAGGATATGGCCCAAGCGAATGGGTATTGTTCTTTTAGGGTTTCCTGGTTATGTGTGGACATTTTTAGTGGTAGTATTTCGCTTTTAGAGAAATTAACTTTAAAGTTGGATACCCTGTAATAGTTGTCTATTTCGGTCATTACGAGTGCCAAGGACTTGTCCGGGGCTGTTAGTGTGAAGTGGAGATCATCAGCATAATCTGCTATTTTATATTCTTGTTGGTTGATAGTGAATCCTTTTATTTCTTTGTTTTCCCTGATCCCTTGTAGGAAGAGTTCCATGGTGAGAATGAAAAGCAACAGGGATAGCGGGCAACCCTGTTTAGTACCGTTGGTTATGTGAACTGGCTCTGATGTTTGGCCATTCATTTTCAATTTGGCCGTTGGTGTGGCATAGATAGCGTCTAACCAACTAGACCAATTTGTGCCAAAGCCCAATGCTTGCATGGTTTGTTTTAAAAAGGCCCAGTCCACCCGGTCGAAGGCCTTTTCGGCGTCAACTGAGAGGAGAAGGCTTTGGGTTGGGTGTGCTTTCGAGAGGTGGATCAGGCTAAGCAATTTAGTAGTGTTGTGTTTCACCTCCCTATCTGGGACAAAGCCCAATTGGTCTGTGTGGATGAGATGTTTGAGCAGGGGTTTCAGCCTAGTTGCACGAATCTTCATGAAGATTTTTAGATCCACATTAATAAGGGGGCCGATCCCACATGCTGTGGGATCTTTCCCTGGTTTTGGAAGGATAGTGATATGTGCCTCCAAGGCTGAATTTGGTAGTGAGTGTTGTGATGTCAGTGAGTTAAATGCTTTGATGAAGGGGCCCGCTAATGTTTCGTTGAATGTTTTATAGTACTTGGTTGTGTACCAGTCGGGACCCGGGCTCTTGTTTAGAGGAAGCATGCGTACTGTCCTATGGAATTCCTCTTCTGTGAGGGGTGTGTCTAGGGATTGACTGATGGATTGAGGGACTTTCATTTTAAGTCTGGGTTCCAGGAATTCCTCTATTTCCGTTCGTGTTGGCGGTGTGTCTCTTTTTGTGAAAGGCCTCCATTATATCTGGTAAAGTATGTGATAACCCTTTACTATGATGTCTAACTTTTGCAACATATGTTGTTTCATGAGTTTGTTTGAGGGCTTGCGCTAGCAGGCGTCCACATCTATTACCCGATGCGTAATAGGTCTGTTTCGTCCGGAGTAGTTTACGCTTCACTTGAGCATTTAATATTTGTTGTAATTCCGATCTTTTCTTTACCAACTCAATATAGGTATGAGTTGGTATGGGCTATGACATACTCATCGTTTCCTTGTGATCTGGTGTGCAGCCTGGCATATATTACAGCTTGTGTCAGTCCCAGTGAGGTGCGGATGCATCATGGGATTTGTAGCAGTTCTTTTTTTTTTTTTTTAGAGTATTTCTTTTAGTTCTTTTAGTGGGATGTTTTGAGCGGCAGGCTAGTCCAGGGCTTGTTGGAATATTGGCACGTCCATTGCGGAGTGGATAGTGTAAGTGGAACCTTTGTGAGTTGCACTGAGAGCGAAGGGGAATCCCCATCGGTACCTGATGCCACGGGATCTTAGTTGATCTGTTAATGGACGTAAGGATCTCCTAGCCTGAAGGGTTAGCCAGGATAAGTCTGGGAAAATGCTGATCGTTTTTTCATAGAAGAGGACTGGCTGTGTGGTATGTCTGAGAGCTGCCAATATGTCCTCCTTACATTTGTAGTAGTGGAGCCTGCAGACGTTTCTGGGCTTGTCAGCTGCTATTCCTCTGGGTTTCCAAGCTCTGTGTGCTCTATCTAGCACTATTTTAGAGTTTGGAGGTTTATTCAATATAAGATTAAATAACTCTGTCAGGGTTTGTGTGAGGTCTTCTGTATCCTGTTCAGGGAGCCCCCTGATCCTCAGGTTGTTTCTGCTCCCTCTTATCTAAATCATCTAGGGAGCATTGTATTGCTGACAGGTGGGCACTGCGAGCTGTTATTGTGTCTTGGATTGTGTGAATTTGTGCCCCCATTACATCCCTGTCATCCTCTAGAGATTGCACTCTGCCCTATGTGGCGTATGTCAGCCCCTATGACGTCCATTTTAGTTTGAAAGAATACCTCTAATTTTCGCAGCATGGATGCCAGGTCTTGCTTGGAGGGCATGTTTTTCAGTATTTCTCTCAGGTCCCTGTTGCCTCTCTGGTCGGGTTCTGATTCCGCCGGGCTGGACGGAGGGGAAGCTGATTGCGGCGTGTCCGGCGCCATATTGGGGCCTGTCTGTGAGGATCGGTGTTCTACATGATCGCTTAAATATTTCGTCAAAGTTCCGTTCTTTCCGACCGGAGTTTTACTGGAGCTTGTTTGAAGGTTAGTGGATCGTTTTGGGCGATGGATTTAACACGGGCTTTAGAGAGCTCTATTACTCTGCGGCCATTCCGGTCGGTGTTTCGATGTCAAAATTCTTTGTTGTAAAACTGAAATGTGGCCCTTTAGCCCCCAAATAGCGATACCCTTAAAAGTGGTAGGAGATGTTGCTCAAAACATATTTGGGTTTTGTTTGACAGTAACACATAGCATAATCTGTGAATTAATGCCTGAAGGAAAATGTGTGTGAAATCAAATTTTAAAAAATACACTGGTGATGTAATTAGTGCACAGAATGTTTTAAAATACCATCGTTTGAAATACCCTAAAGTGTCTACTTTAAAAAAATGTATGCTTTGAGAGGAGTAAATTACATTTACCAGAAATGTCCCAAACAGGACATGGGTGCAGGCTGACTACACGTTACAATTAATTGTTGGAAAACTAAAATGCACCCCCCCAAATATTGCACCCTATAAAGCCAAGCAAACCTATGCATGGGTGGTATCAATGTACTCAGGAGATGTTTCTTAACACATATTGGGGTGTTTGGCAGTAACCCTTTACATTTCAGTACAGTTACATCTAAATTGCACACACAAAAAAATAATAATAATAATTTAGCTCTGCATAATTTGCCAAAGAGTATTGCATGAAAAGTGTCAAAATACTCCAGGTTGCACGAGGACATCACTGGCATATGGGGATGTGTTATTAGATAAGATCTACTATATGGGTATACAATGAAACACACAGACCAACTATATATTAGATGGGAGCAGACTAGCCCCCCGATATACGGAAAGATAACACTACAACTTTGTCACAAACTCACTGTACTCCAAGAGTGTGCGTGACATAGTTGTGGTGGTGAAAAGGGTTAAAGCGGCACTGTCATGCCGAACTTACCTTTCCTCAATCTCTTCCTCTTCTCCGCCTCTCTCAGGATCTGTTATTCTTTTCTTCCATTCTTCTTTAGTTTTCTTTAAAATTATAAGACAAAGTAGGGACTCTTTGCCTTATGGAGGATTCCTCCGCTTGACCAGCTCTGACCAGCGGAGGAGCAAAGTGTGCTTCATTTCCGCTGGTCAGAGCAATTTTCCCATGATCCCTAGCTTTCCTCCCAGTTCCCACAATACTTCCTGTCAGTATTGCCGAAAGTCCTGTCACTTAGACAGAACGCCGGCAAAACTGCCGAATTGCATCCTAACAGAATGAGAAGAGTTTCTCCATTGGTGTTAGGATGCAATTCGGTACTTTGTTCGTATCGGAATTTCATTCTAATAAACTCGATCCTATTCATTGCTGTGGCTGCATCTTGCAGCCGCTTAGTAGATAACTCCCTAATTCCCACGGTATCAGGGAGCTATCTACTAAAAGGCTGAAAGACCTGAATTGGTCTTGAAGCCAAATGTACTAATACTAAGTAAAGATTACTTAGTATTAGTAAATAATATGCCCCTACTCGCTATACCGCGAGTAGGGGCATGTCTAGTAAGCAGTGAGCAGCCTATGGCTGCTCACTGTAAAAAAAAAACAAAAAAACACCTAATAACACCCCCCCCCCCTGCGCGGGGGTTAAAGATGAGGGGGACCTACTGTCCTCCCCCCTGGCCCCCACCCCTGCGCGGTGGGTGGGGGCCCTAATAAAATAATAAGGGGGGGGACCTACTGTCCTCCCCCCGGCCCCCACCCCTGCGCTGTGGGTGGGGGCCCTAATAAAATAATAAGGGGGGGGACCTACTGGGGGCCCTAAATGAACCCCCCCCCCATCAAGGTGACTAGGGGTCCCAAGCCCCTAGTCACCCCCCCCCCACCCAAAACATTCTATCCCCTACCTACCCCCCTCACCCTAAAAATAGTGAGGGGGGAATAAAATAACTAACCTGAAAAAAAAAAAAATTAAACTTACCATTTGACGTCTTCTTTTTTCTAAATTCTTCTTTCTTCAGCCCCCAAAAAAGCCAAATAAAAATCCATCATACCCGTCGCACTTTAAAAAAAAAAAAAAAAACCGAGCGCCAAAAAAAAATTAATCCATGTTCACCCATGGAGGGCACGCCGCGTACTGAGCTCCGCAGGGCGGGTCAAGGCTTATATAGCCTTGCCCCGCTCTGCAATTAGGCTTAGAACACACTGATTGGTTGGTTTAAGCCAATCAGAGTGCTCTGTGTCATTTTACACAGCGTGGGAAAATTCAAAAGAACTTTCCCACGCTGTGTAAAATGACAGATCACTGTGATTGGATGGTTTTCAAGCCATCCAATCACAGTGCTCTGTGTCATTTTACAAGCGTGGGAAAATTCCAAAGAACTTTCCCACGCTTGTAAAATGACACAGAGCACTGTGATAGGATGGATTTCAAGCCATCCAATCACAGTGCTCTGTGTCATTTTCCAAGCGTGGGAAAATGCCAAAGAACTTTCCCAAGCTTGTAAAATTACACAGAGCACTGTGATTGGATGGCTTGAAAACCATCCTATCACAGTGCTCTGTGTCATTTTACAAGCGTGGGAAAGTTCTTTGGAATTTTCCCACGCTTGTAAAATGACACAAAGCACTCTGATTGGCTTAAACCAACCAATCAGTGTGTTCTAAGCCTAATTGCAGGGCGTGGCAAGGCTATATAAGCCTTGACCCGCCCTGTGGAGCTCAGTACGCGGCGTGCCCTCCATGGGTGAACATGGATTAATTTTTTTTTTGCGCTCGTTTTTTTTTTTTTTTTTTTTTTTTTAAAGTGCGACGGGTATGATGGATTTTTATTTGGCCTTTTTGGGGGCTGAAGAAAGAAGAATTTAGAAAAAAGAAGACGTCAAATGGTAAGTTTAATTTTTGTTTTTTACAGCTTAGTTATTTTATTCCCCCCTCACTATTTTTAGGCTGAGGGGGGTAGGTAGGGGTTAGAATGTTTTGGGGTGGGGGGGGGGGGGGGACTAGGGGCTTGGGACCCCTAGTCACCTTGATGGGGGGGTCATTTAGGACAGTAGGCCCACCCCTTATTGTTTTATTAGGGCCCCCACCCACCGCGCAGGGGTGGGGGCCAGGGGGGAGGACAGTAGGTCCCCCCCCTATCTTTATTTAGTGCCCCCACCCACCGCTCAGGGGTGGGGGCCAGGGGGGAGGACAGTAGGTCCCCCCCTTATTATTTTATTAGGGCCCCCACCCACCGCGCAGGGGTGGGGGCCAGGGGGGAGGACAGTAGGTCCCCCCCCTATCTTTATTTAGGGCCCCCACCCACCGCGCAGGGGTGGGGGCCAGGGGGGAGGACAGTAGGTCCCCCCCCCATATCTTTATTTAGGGCCCCCACCCACCGCTCAGGGGTGGGGGCCAGGGGGGAGGACAGTAGGTCCCCCCCTTATTATTTTATTAGGGCCCCCACCCACCGCGCAGGGGTGGGGGCCAGGGGGGGGAGGACAGTAGGTCCCCCCCTTATTATTTTATTAGGGCCCCCACCCACCGCGCAGGGGTGGGGGCCGGGGGGAGGACAGTAGGTCCCCCCCCCTTATTATTTTATTAGGGCCCCCACCCACCGCGCAGGGGTGGGGGCCGGGGGGGAGGACAGTAGGTCCCCCCCCCTTATTGTTTTATTAGGGCCCCCACCCACCGCGCAGGGGTGGGGGCCGGGGGGGGAAGGACAGTAGGTCCCCCCCCCTTATTGTTTTATTAGGGCCCCCACCCACCACGCAGGAGTGGGGGCCGGGGGGAGGACAGTAGGTGAAAAGAATGGCGGCTTAAACACAGCGCTCTGAGCCCTACAGCCCAATCCAGCAACACTCAGCACCCCCAGAGACCCGATGGGCCGCACGAAACGTGCACAAATGACCCCGTCCACACCGAGGACACAGAAGGATGGACCATCCGCCTCCATCCGCGCCTATCTGCGCACCCCGGAGATCCTCGACCCGCAACACGAGGCGTCCAACATGGCGCCCGCCTCCCCGGGATCCACAGTGTCGGAAGACAGCCTGCACACCTCCGCCGACACTCGAGACACAGAGGGACCTTTACAAAAATGGTATGTCTTATTTGACTCCCTCCCAAAGAAAGAGGATCTGCACACCATAGTCCAGGAGGTAAAATCAACCCTCCGTACAGAGATAGCCTCACTGCGCACCTCCCTGTCAGATTTGGAGGGAAGAGTAGCCACATTAGAAACTGCATGGGAATCTGCAGGCCCAGTACCCCAACTAACACACAATAATGACAGACAGCTTATGGACCTGCGGCTCCATGTTGAAGACCTGGATAACAGAAGCTGCAGGAACAATATTAGAGTGAGAGGACTGCGTGAACCAGCAGGCCCAGAAAATCTGAGGGAGACCCTAACCCCACTCTTTAACCTAATACTGAACAGGCCCCCTGAAGCGCGCCTATACATTGACAGAGCACACCGCGCTCTTCGCCCGAAACCGCCACCTACAGCGCCGCCAAGAGACGTCATCTGCTATTTACAGGATGTCCAGCTGAAAGACGATATTATGAAGGGAGCACGCACAGAAAGAACATGGTGGTACAAAGGCCAAAACGTGGAGCTCTACAATGACCTCTCCCACCTCACCCTGCAAACGCGCAGAGCTCTCAGACCGATCACGACTCTCCTCCAGGAACACCATCTAAGATACCGATGGCACTTCCCGTTCGCACTTACAGCAAGAAAAGATAACGTAGAAGCTACAATACGACTGCCAGCGGATGTCCCCATCTTCCTAGACATGCTGGGTCTATCAGCCACCTCGGTTAGAGACTGGACAGACTGCCCCCTCAACGAAAGAAACCTTGGCAGACCGGTAACTCGCCCCATCGACGCAGACGGAATGGACGTGGGCGCTGCCCCGCCCCACCCCACCAAACAGCACAAGAAGAATAAAGCCCAGGGCCAATGGAGGCCCGACCAGCTACACCCAAGCAGACCCCAAGGTGTCCCCCTGGACAAGACGTACAAAGAGCAAGGACAGACAGACAAACAGAAACATTGTGCCACAAAGAGACCTTTTTTTTTTTTTTTTTGCACCAAACCTGCCCTCACGGACTCACCCAGAAGATCCTGCCCACGAGTACCCGGTGTCGTATATACTATAAGTCATGTAATATGCAATGCCACAGTATGTATGTATGCCACCACATGAACTAAGTGGGAGCCATAGACTCCGTGGCGCTTAACGCACAAACACGAGAGCTCAGAACACAGAGCGGGGTCTGGCGGGGGTGGGGGGGGGGATGCGGATGGGGGGGAAAGGGCCGGGGGGGAGGGGGGGAAAACCCACACACTTAGTTGACGATGGCACCCCACGGACGAGACGACCCGGCCCCCTCAGCGGAAAAGTAACCCATCCCCCGCTGACAGAACCCGCAGGCAAACCCACGCAAGACTGACAGGACTACCCAGCCCACCCACTACGGACTCAGAACCGACAAGGGAATAGACCGGACCGGAGGACAAACTATGACGAACCACACACGAAAACTATCCCCATCCCCAAAGACGAATATGACCACACGACCCCCATGGCACGACAAACCTCCCACACACACACGGACGCACCACCTGCAACCACCAAAACGCACCACACTCACACATAGACAAGACTCGACACCCAACGACCCGCACCAAGGAATGGGGAAACATTGAGAGTGTAATAGGCCGCTGGCGGCCTCCAGGACATGTCTCTAAAAGTTAGCAGTTTGAAAAACTACTCTAGTTACCTGCCATACAAATGTTTTAAACTTGTTATACAAATGCTTTTTTCTAACTCTGTTGAATATGAATGTTGCATGTTGACGCTTCTGCACAGCTGTATCACCCACGGTCTCACCACATATCATAAAAGCTCTAGTAGCAGGGCTCGGACGACCCGGCCACCTGACCAAACAAACCACCAAACGAACTTTGCTAGCAAGCAAAGGACCGCCACCCACCTCCCCACGGGCTCACTGCCAAACCACTGGCTAGGCTCACTGAACACTCGCTGTGTACGTGAGAACTTACCCCAGAGGCAGATTGCCCCTTATCCATACGGCTCACACCCTCAAATTCGAGGGATATAGCGACCTGAGAGGAACACCACACAACCGCACAAAGAACTAGACCCACAAGAGGCAAAGAGAGAAGACACACTCCCGAAACCACCACCCTACACAAACACACCGCAAAGGACCAACCACAGCATAGATAGCTCCCCCGCGTGCCCCCGGCGGTGGAAGACAAAAACGTCCCAGCGGGTGCACTAGACCCCCTAGCAGCCCTTCCCACCCCCCCTCTTTTTTTTTTCTCTCTTCTTACCTTCCCTCTCCTCCTTCCCCCTCCCCTCCCTCTCCCAGGCCCTCCCATCCCCGTGCAGCCGCCCATATCAGGATGGCGACCCCCCGGCCCCGCTCGGCCTTCAAACTCCTCACAATCAACGCTAAAGGACTCAACTCCCCACAAAAGCGTGCAAGGGCACTGAGAGAACTGAAAGCCCTAAATGTATCCATAACATTCTTCCAAGAAACCCACTTCAAAACTGACAAATGGGGGGCGGGGCCTGACCGCCGATCGGATCAGACGCACCTCGTCTGAGCTCCCGCGCCAGAACCGCAATATCGGTGCCAACAGCGATCCGAAATCAGCTACAGCCCTAATTCACGCTTTAAACCACTCACCAGCTGACGGTGAACACGGGGATACCCCTCAAGGTCCCACTCGGTACCAAAGTAACCCGATTGAGGTCTGCGGCCTGGGAAGGCTTGAGCTGGGGTGAGACGGCCGCTCCCCCAGTTCTCCGATCGACGCTCTGCTGCCCCCCTCCCCCCCTCTGGACCGGTGGGGGTGATCCCGGTCCCCAACCTGCTAACCTCCCAGATCCTTTGAAGAGCTGAGGCAGGGTCGCAAACCCCAGCGAGGACACCGGAGGTACAATTAAAATGGTGGCTGCCACGAGTACTCCAGTGCCGGAAAGAGAGGCAAGCACTATCCACCAACGCTTAGATGCTCTCTTCAATGAGTTCTGGAGAAAGCTGGAGAGCAGACGGATCATACCTGAAGCAGAGGTTGTCCCTTCCACACGGTACCCGAACCGCATCCCGGCATGTAAGGTAGTTCCCGCCAGGGGCCCAAGGTGCATAAGACGACGGAGGGTGCACTGGCGCAAAACGAGTGAGACACTTCACCAGCAGGCACTGAAGCTACCTCCCTCCATGCCCACAAGGACAGAGAAGCGGATAACAAGAGAGGAAGAAGGGAGGCAACTACAGCCACAGAACCCAGCAATTCCACCTTCAGCAGCGAGCCTGCAAAATCAAGCTATGTGGGACTGTGAAATACCTGTTAAAGGGATAGGCTGATGGCAGTGTATTTTAGGGCAGGAGGGGTATACTATCAACCCAGCTCCCCTTAGCTACCAATCTATGTTTTCTTTTGCTGAACCTGTTATGCCACCAGTGTTCCTCTCCTTAAGAATCAACTGCTTACTAGATGAAGCCTATTAATACATAATGTACCCGTGATCCTTTTATTATCTGTGTATAACTCAGTTTGGCCAAGGGCAGAATAAGCTGATACTCTCCATGTCTATAGCTTTAAAGTTGGCAGCTATAGAGCCTTGTTTCACAGATTGTATTAGTCGATTTCACTACGCAAGGGCCTTAGCTTTAATATCACTGACATCTCTAGTATGGGCCATACCGCACGAAATGCAACACAGAGCTGAGCCACTAGGGGGCTCCACTGTAATTAAACTAAACTAAACTCTGGCTCAACAGGTATCATGATTCACTTTTATTACTTTTAAGTTCTAGAGTTTTGATTCAAATTTGCTCGCTAAACTTGCTGTTCTAACCATCTTAAATAAGCCTGTGACCCTACGACCTTACAGTCACCAGCGGTAGCTCACACTTAGTTCAATGTTTAACACACCGTTTCAATTTGGGCTTCCAGCTGAGTCTCCAACTGAGATGTATTACGTGTAACATGTCTGCTTAACTTAGAATTGGGACTACTTTAAATGTTTCTGCCTAGCATCTGACACAGCATATTACCTTACTGAGTAGAAAACAAAAGCGTTGTTTATATATGTTATGTTCATTTCAAACTCTCTAAGCGATGTACATCTTTACTGTCCATGTCGTTACTTAAAAATTGTGTGCAAGATCACATGTTTACCCCTATGTTCAAACTATGCCTAACGTGCTAGAGGACTGCCTTTGGGGTACCTCATAAGCAAATGTTATAATGCACACTTCAAAAATAAAGAATTAAAAAAAAAAAAAAAAAAAACTGACAAATGGCCCAAGTTCTCGAACAAACACTACCCGCTGAGTTTCCACGCCACCAACCTGGACTCAAAATCAAAAGGAACGGCGATACTCTTTTCCGCCGAAGTACCGTTCCAAATAGAAGACAAACTATCAGACCCCAATGGAAGATACCTCTTCCTGAAGGGCGCAATTCATGCCACACGCTTTACAGTCGCCAACCTGTACCTCCCTAACAAGGGACAAACACCCTTTTTAAGAAAAACCCTGACGGCATTAGACCTCTTAAGCGATGGCATACTAATCCTTGGCGGCGACTTTAACGCACCGTTGGATCCGAGGCTGGACACATCCGCAGGCCACTCCACCCTTCCAGAGCATGTACTCAGAGGTATGCGAACTACCCTGCACGAATTCCAAATGTCAGACTGCTGGCGCACCCTACACCACACGGAGAAGGATTATACGTACTATTCCCTGCCCCACAATTCGTACTCAACGCATAGACTACTTCTTCCTTCGCCACCGCCATCTAGATGACCTTCTCTCTGCGACAATAGCCCCAATATCCTGGTCAGACCATGCCCCGGTCATCATCACGATAACCTCGCCTACACCATACCAGAAACAATGGACTTGGAGACTAAACGAGTCACTGATAGAAGATCCCATACTCCAGACGGAGATACAATCCCACATAGACCACTTCTTTTAAACAAACTGCACACCGGAATCCACACCGGAAAAGGTGTGGGAAGCACACAAATGTGTAATACGTGGCATCCTGATTCGACATGGCGCACAACGGAAAAAACAGCGCGCGCTAGAAACAGCACACCTCTCGCAGAAAGTGGCGGACCTGGAAAAACAGCATAAAACCACACTCAACGACAACACCTATGCGCAACTAGTTGCGGCGAGAGCGGCACTGAACACCCACCTCTCTCAACGGATCGCCTTCCAATACAGACAAGCCCAGAAGACCTTCTATGAATTCGGTAACAAGTGCGGCAAGATCCTGGCAAAGGCCCTAAGGAAAGCCAGACAAAAATGCTTTATCTCAGACATCAATTACAAAGGAGCCACCCGCCACACCCCAAAGGAGATAGCGGATGGCTTCCGACTGTACTATGAATCCCTGTACCACCTCCGCAGCCAGGGAGAGGAGGCGGGAGACCCTACCGCACCCAAGACCGACAGACACAACGCATATCTCGCCAAACACCTCACGTCCAAAATAGACACGGAAACAGCTCATACACTGGAAGAGCCCATAACACCCGAGGAATTAGCCCTGGCACTGAAAACAGCCAAGAATGGGAAAAGCCCGGGTCCCGACGGCTACACCGTTAAGTACTACAAAACCTACTATAAAACATTAGCCCCACATCTACTGAGCATGCTAAATGCCATCAAGGAGGGGGGGACCCTCGACCAGAACACCCTAAAGGCGCACATTGTGGTGATACCCAAAGAAGGCAAAGACCCCAGGGAATGTCCAAGCTACCGACTAATCTCCCTGTTGAATACGGACTTGAAACTTTTCGCCAAAATCCTGGCTCTTCGCATCCAACCCCTCCTGCCGGAGCTGATACACCCGGACCAGGTTGGATTTGTCAAAAATAGAGAGGCCAGAGACAACACCACCAAAGTAATCAACCTAATGTATGCTGCCAGGGTACAGAAGACGCCAGCACTTCTAATATCCACCGATGCGGAAAAAGCGTTTGATAGAGTAGACTGGACCTACCTATTCGCAACGCTAATACCCCTAGGGTTTGGCCCCAACATGAGGACGTGGAACGCGGCTCTCTACAGCAAACCGACGGCGTGTGTCTATGCCAACAGCACGCTATCAAAACCATTCCAGATACACAATGGTACCCGACAGGGATGCCCCCTCTCACCTCTGCTACTTGTTCTCAGCCTGGAACCATTCCTGAATGCAGTACGCAGCAGACCGGACATTAAGGGCATACAAGGACAGTGGGGGGAAAGTAAGATATCGGCTTACGCCGACGACCTGCTGTTTACAGTCCGAGAACAACAAACCTCACTCCCAGCCATCATGCAAGAATTCGAGGACTACAACACACTATCCAATATGAGCATCAACTATACAAAATCAGAGATATTAAACCTAGGCTGCGAACGCGCCCTAACGGCAAACCTAAAAACGCGATACCTATTCCGCTGGTGTAAAGACGCAATAAAATACTTAGGCATCTGGCTCACTGCAGACCCACACCGCATATTCAACCACAACTTCCCCCCCCTCCTTGACCGCATACTGAAAGACCTCGGAGAATGGGACATACCGCACATCACCTGGCTGGGGCGAGTAAATGTTCTCAAGATGAACGCCCTACCACGCTTCCTCTACCTGATGCAAACACTCCCAATTTTCATCCCCCAGACCTTCCTGGCCCAAATACGTACTGCCTTCACGAGATATGTCTGGAGGAACAGAAAGGCTAGGATAAAATACGACTCCCCGACCTCAACAAATATCACAGAACCATCCACCTCCAACGAATTGCCGAATGGACCTTCAGGACGGAAGACAAGCTCTGGATCGCCATAGAGGCGAGCTTCACCCAACCCTCACTCCACACACAACCGTGGACGCCCGCTCAACAGATAAGGGGACACGAAAAGAGACATCCCACAATATCAGCCACCCTAAGGGTCTGGAAGAAAATAGCAGACAACAAAGACCTCGCCCCCCCGACATCCCCCTTTTACAATATCACAGACAACCCTAGATTTCACATGATCAACAGCAACCAAACCATGACGAGCCTAGGCCTACCGACCCTATGTAGGCTACGACACCTCCTGGCAACGGGGAACATCCCACCACTAACGGAATTACCTACACCCGAACCCCCAAACCCAATGACTACACTCAGGTACCATCAACTAATAAGCGCACTAAAGACAATACCGGATCTCCAAACGGCGGCAAGACCACTCACTCCGTTCGAGAACTTATTCACCCAGCCAGCGCCCACGCCACACGCCATATCACTACTATACCAAACGCTGAAAACACCCAACCGCCATACTTTTGTAAGATACTGGGAGAGAGATCTAGGGCACCCATTAACCCAGGACCAGTGGACCACAATGTTCACAATGACGCACAAAACCTCCATAAGCACCAAATACCAGGAATCGGGATACAAGATGATATCACACTGGTATAAAACCCCCGAGAAACTCGCAACCATACACACATCGAGTGCACCGGAATGTTGGAGATGCGGTACAGAATTGGGCACTCTATACCATATCTGGACCCCCATTGAACACCGACGAGGAACGAGGGGGGTCTCCGTGGGGCCCCAGAGTGGGGGGGGGGCTGCGGGCGGGGTGGGGGGAGGGGGACCCTCAGACACTTTCCCTCCACCTTCATATGGCCTTGGCCCCAAAAATACTAGCCAAGAACGCTCACACACCCTAGCGTGACTAACCTATGCGCTTCCCCCACAGCAGGAACCCCTCGTAACAATGCACCGGCACGCACCACTCCCACGCATACCTGCAGCCAAAGCTCAGAGACTCACATGCCACGCACCTAGGGAGCAACGAGATCTGAACCCGAACAACCCTGATACCCACCATAGTGCCCCACTAACGCATCACGCACCCAAACAAGGGATGACTCTCCCTAACGCAAGGAGACATACGATAGGAACCCCCAGGGCACTTCCATGGAGCCGCACCAGACACCCTGCTAATCCATCACAAGCACACATACCCCTGACACAGGGGACACCCTTAAACAGGGACACGAAAGAATATCGAAAAGGGGGACAAAGAGACCTAAGCTAGTAGACACACGACTAGAAACGACTAATGGGAGTAAATAACGGGATAGGCAATGCAACAACCTTTGCCAGACTAAACATGAAGCCAGAAGAAATAAACGAAAAGGAAGTGTAGGACACTCGAGACACCAACACACCAGACACCAGGAGAGACAACAAGGGGGACCAATCCAGAAAACAGGACACAACCCCCAGACAACAAGAAACACGAGTGGCCCAAAAACCCCATTACTCCGTCTAGCATGTAAGGAACCGAGACACGGACGAACACCAGAGGCCCCCACACAAGCAACTGGTGCTCCCCCTACATAACCCCTGGTAACCGAGACCATAGAGAAGCTATACTTAAAATTACTGGGAATGTACAACCTTCTCCAATGCCACGCTCCTAGAAAACATAATAACACAGCAATGTTATGTTCCTCTAACCGACCACTATTGTTGGATTACTATGTTTTATAAATGTTATGAACAGTATGTAATTACTGAAGATATACTTAAACAGGCTTGTAAACTGTCCATGCACGCTTAATAAAAACCATTGGAATGAAAAAAAAAAAAAGAAAAAAAACAATAGCAGTTAGTCACTGCTAATTTCAAATCATAATCCAGAGATGTGTCAAGTGCAAAACTAACTACATGGTAATCATAAAACTGAATAAACTATCAAAATATTACTCAACGTATAAACTTAAAAAAAAAAAAATAGTAACCTTACATGATAACATCGTATGTTCAGTTTTAAAGGGTTGTACATAGTGGCATTTGCAATAGACATGTAAATGTAAGAACTTAAAGGCTTAAACTTTGTCTTAATAAACGATTGGGTAACTTTATTGATTATTGATAAGTAGACAGTACTTGGAGCATTCGGTAAGCAGTGAGTAAAAAAGTAAAAAAAAAAAAAAAGGGGGGGGGGGTCGGAAGGGCAGCTGAGATGGTCTAGTGTTAGGTAATTGTAAATATCAGCATGCTGCCCTAATGAGCTGCCTAACCGAGCTTTAAATGAATACCTGTGTTCGTAAACTCGTGGGTGTAACCCCAGGGTCGCCCCTTGTTGGCGGTGCCTGGGGGTATGAAAATGTAAGCCCATGTCTAAACGGTGAGGTCGTAAACAGCGTAGGTACCCCGTGTGTGTTGTCTGGCCATTGTTATCCGGATCGTGTGCCTGAACTATGGTCACGTATGAAGCCTTCCTGTGTGATCCTGGGGCCCACCCTGGGGGGGGATAACCAGTGGAGAAAAATTGCTACGTGGTCTGAGAGAGGTCCAGGTAAGCTTCTAGCTGTGTATGGAGGTGAAGGTATGGAATTTTGTGCCCTGTGAGTATAGGGCTGTTCAACTGTATGAGTCCCGCACCGTGAGAGGCAGTCCCCTGTAGTTTCAAGTTGTGGGTCTGGCTTTGGCGCCTTAATCGGTCTGTCTGGGTACGAAGTCCGCCGTGGTTCCTGGGTCCCATCTGTGGGCTGGTTGGGGAGCCAGAGGTGGAGTGTCCATGCTGAGAGAGTGTTGGGGTAATCCCATGCGCTGCAGAATCGTTGCGGCTTCTTGAAGGTTGCGAATGATGTAATTAGAGGTTCCATGGAGGATGGATAGGGACCTGGATGGGCGCCACCTATAGTCGATTTTGTGTTGTTGTAATAGGCTAGTGAGCGGTTTTAGCTCTCGGCGCCATGCCAATGTGCTGCCGCTGAGGTCTGCGTAGAATGACAATGACATGTTCTCGAAGTTGTATGGTGTAATGCCCCTTAGTGCAGTCAGGAGAGCAGCTTTGTCCCTTCCGTGTTGAAATTGTATGATTAGGTCCCTCGATGTTGTGGGTGGCGCTTTAGCGGGTTTAGGCACCCGAAATATGTTTTCCATCACCATCGTTTTGGAGATTTTGGGTGTCAGTAGAACTGCTAGCAATCTCCTTACTGCGTGTGGGAGCTCAGCTTCAGGCATGTGATCAGGGATTCCCCTAACTTTCAGGTTGTTTTTGCAACGGGAATCTTCCAGTGCGGCAAAGCGGCATTCATAGGAGTAATTCTGTGTTTGCAGGTCTCTGACCTCTTGTTGGAGGGTCGTGAGCTGCTGCTTACAGGAGAGGGAGGTGTTTTCCAGTGTTCCTATGCGGCCTGTCAGACCTTTCAGATCCTGGCGTATCGTAGCCATGTCTGCCTGCAGGTTTTTTTGTAATTCCCCCAGTAGCTCCTTTAGGAGTGCGGCTGTCACCGGAGCTGCGTCTGGCTTTGCAGGTGGGATCGGCGGTGGTTGAAGCACCGGTGTCAGCGCATAGCCCTCCTCCGTTCCACATGAGAAATCATCGGAGAGATTAACTATTACTATTTTAACGCTGCCACCACCAAGACAATTTATAAATGGGATGCCTTAGTCCCCAGGTAAATCAATAATAAAAACCCACCAAATATTACATAGCGCAATGTCTATGTAATTGCAAAATACTAATTAGTCTCTTCAGGTAACGTGATCCTTTACCAGACAAAGGCAGAACTTAATAATGTTTATTATAAGCAAAAAAAATAGTTACAGTGCATACAGAAATATACATAAAAACGAATGATTTATACCAACAACCGATGAAAACAAAAGGGATAAAATAACAGTCCTAATCACTTACTCAGCTCTTCAAAGTAAATACTTCTGCTAGGAAAGATGGTGACTCACTAAGTTTTGATCCGGCAAGCATCGGAGTGGTGTGTCATGGAGATCCCTCCTGTCAGGCTGCCTCATGCAGGTATGTGGCTTCTGCCTTGCATGTGTAAGGGCCTGAACCAGCGAGGGAGGAAAGATGGCTTGGTTCCCATTGCGATCCGGTGGATTTGCCTTTGCCGCCATTTTAGTGGGGCCTCGTGGTCTGGGCAGTGGGATCACTGGTGCGGTAAGGGCTACAGCGTGTGGGCCGGGATCACCCCCACCGGCCCAAGGGGGGGGGGGAACGGGGCCCTGTTTGCACATCTTTTGGAGTCCAGCACGATACCGTCGGGCGGGATAGCGGCCGTCCACCCCACTCACCACCCGAGTAGGCCTCATCCTGTAGGGACGACTGTTATCGTCTCGAGGGACTAAAACAAAGGGTTTGCAAGTCTCTCCTCTGAGCCTGTACTCCCTTGTGCCTCGGACCACAACTGCTGGTCGTTAATCAGGTATAAGATCTGCTTTTGTAGGTTTAAAGTTTGAGGGTTGCAGGAGCTGTTGTTGTGTGCGACCATTCAGGTTGGCGGTCAGGCCCCGCCCCCACGATGTCACTAATTTTGAAAAACAAATAAATGGTTTTGAAATAGAAATACGCTACTTGTACTTATTGCCCTATAACTTGCAAAAAACTACAGAAAAACATTATTTCTAAACTCAGGACAAATATTAGAATCTATTTAGCAGGATTTTCCAATAGCTTTTGTTGATGCATAAAATATTTTTCAAATAAAAGCCACAAAAAGTGTTTTGTTTTCATCATATTTTATTATTTTTCTTTAGAACACATTACATGATATGATTAATTAATGGTATGAAGAGAAAGCCTACCTTATGCCGCAGATGATGATAATTTAGAATATGTGTGGGTACAGTAAATGAGAGAAGAGAATTACAGCTAAACACCGCAGAAGTGTTAAAACAGTCTGTGTCCTGAACTGTACAACATTCCAAAAAAAGTTTCATCAAGGGGTTAATATCCGTGTGTGACACGCCTCTCATATTGCACTTGGCCATCTCTAAATTTCAATCTGTGAAGTTAATCTCGCACTCAGTCAACTGGACATGATATGGAAAGTTGACATGTGAATTGCAAAATGTAAGCAAAAATATTAGAGTTTGAGATTTTTTTCCTATTCAGCTATTTTGGCTATTATCTGAAAGATAATATGCTCTTTCAATTCTCCAATATGATCAGAGTAAAATAAAAGGTTAACTTAAATGAAGTTTATTTACTAGACAGTGAATCGTAGACTGTTGAAAACTGAATTGCAAAACTTGGGCTAGAATAGCAAAGCTGTGACTATGTTCCAAGTCCACAATTTTTTGCCTAAATTTTGTTATTTGTAATTTAATTCATTACAAGTCTCTGTATAGTAAATGAACCCAAATATCTTTAAATCGTATGTTTGCAAAGGTTACAGATCACATGCTTTAAACTTAGTGTTAAAAAAATATATCATTATAAAGAAATGACAAATCTATTCTAGATGGCTTAGGAACCATTATCACGAGACTGTGAAATCATTTATTATATCTGTAATAAATATGTATGTGGGTGATTGGAGTAAGTCTTTATGTATATATCTTGTATTCATTTTTTTTAAATATTAATACGCAAGCTTCTTTATAAAAAAAACTATACATTTATTCTACTCACAATACAAACAGCAATACATATGCAAAAACGTAACTGATGGTACAACGTAACGATGTTGCAGAGAGCCATTTTCGCCTTTGTCCAGAAAGACAGAGAAACAAGGTAATGTGGTTCTTTGTCTTTCTTTTATACACATGATGTCAGAGCTTTCAGATAAAACTCTGGCCAGATAAGGACACATATGGAGACCTCAATTCTAACCTCAATTCTCTCGTACACCCACATTCCATACTACTCATGGTACAGCATTAGGCTGGAAGAAAGGAGATTTCATCTAAGGCAAAGAAAAGTTTTTGTTTTTTTTTACAGTAAGAGCAATAAGGGTATGGAATTCTCTGCCTGAAGAGGTAGTTTTATCAGAGTCCATACAGATGTTTAAACTGAAATTGGATAAATACTTGCAAAAACATAACATACAGGGATATCATTTCTAATTAGTGGGGTAATAGCTGCTTGATCGAAGGAGACATCTGACTGCTATTTTGGGGTCAAGAATGAATTCTTTCCTAGTTTGTTGCAAAATTGGAAGTGCTGGTTTTTTTGCCTTCTTTTGGATCAACAGCAAAAACATATGTTAGGAAGGCTGAACTTGATGGATGCAAGTCTCTTTTCAGCTATGTAACTATGTAGCATAGCAAATTATCATCTGTTCTTTTTAACCGATTAGACATCCATACCCAACATAAAAAGAAAGACTGTGCAACATTCTACAATAGCTAACTAGCCTGACAGACCAATTTGCCTCTTTGGAATACAATTTTTTCACCTTAGAAAAGTCAACCCAGGCGCATTTTACTTTTTAAAGCTGCAACTCGAGATGTTTAGGACAGAATTAATTCAGGAATTAAACATAATTAGATTTCTTATCGTTGAGTTTCTAGTGTCTTCGGTTTGTAAATGGGAATATTCTCATCCAGAAGTGAAGGAATGCCTTTGATTATGTCAGAAGCTTTCTCTGCTATCATAATAGTGGGAGCATTTAAGTTTCCACTCACAATACTAGGCATGATAGAAGCATCCACAACCCGTACATTTTCTACTCCAATCACTTTTGTGTCTGGACAAACAACTGCATTGGGGTCAGTTGGTTGTCCCATTTTACAGGTACATGAAGGATGGTAAGCGGTGTCAGCTTTTTGTCTGATGAACGCATCTATTTCCTGATCCGACTGTACACTTTGTCCTGGCAGGATCTCTGGGCCTCGGAATTTATCAAAAGCTTTCTGAGCAAAAATCTCTCTGGATAACTTCACGCACTGACGGAAATCCAAAATGTCCTTTTCTGTTCAATGAAAAAAAAATTGGTGTATTGGGAATTAGTAGTTATATTTTGCAATTTTCTTGTTAGTTCTGCAAACTACACATTTTAAAGAAAAAAGTCATTTGAATTCAATCATTTAAAATTATTGAACAAAACAGAGATGAAGTGGATTTTCAAACTGGAAACTCTCTCTCCAGAAGGTTAACATTTACTTTTGTATATGTATAATTCTATCGGATAAACATATCTTTTACTGCCCATCTCGGATGCTTAGATAGGCAGTGACAAGGTAGGCTTAACAGCCGTAACATGGCTGACTTTTAACTGTTCTGGCGGAGACCGGATATGACGCGGTACACCTTTGTGTGTACCAATGTACCAATATGGCCACTCTGTCTAGAACCAGAAGTAACACCAAAGGTAACAACTGTTCCGGTGGAAATGGGATATGATGCCGGCCGGTGGAACCGGAAGTGATACCAATGACAATTGAACCACAGACTTTTAAATCACCAATTTTGGTGATTTAAAAAAGGGGATACCTGCAGTATTAAGTACCCAGCACCTGAGGAAACTGCACACTGCCTTGAAACGCATTGTGCTAAGACTGTGGATTTTATGGCACCAAGCAAATTGGAATGTAGGGTTCTTATGTTTGTTGTATAATAAAATTTCCTGCTTTATCTTACATTTGGTGCATCTCTCCAACTTTCTACTCCTAAGGGTCAAAGCTAGGGATCGACCGATATTGATTTTTTAGAGCCGATACCGATATTCTGTGAACTTTCAGGCCGATAGCCGATATAATTTGCCGATATTCTGTACATTTACCATTTTGGAAAATAAAAAACTGTTTCTAAAGGTAAATGCACAAAATATACATGCCACGTGTAGTGGATGCAGTGTGTTTAGACAGGGGAGCTGTGTATGTGTGTGTAGTGGATGCAGTGTTTGTGCAGTGTGTGTAGTGGATGCAGTGTGTGTGTAGTGGATGCAGTGTGTGTTTGTATAGTGTGTGTGTATATAATGCAGTGTGTTTGTATAGTGTGTGTATAAAATGCAGTGTGTGTGTATAAAATGCAGTGCGTGTGTTTGTATAGTGTGTGTATATAATGCAGTGTGTGTGTGTATATATAATGCAGTGTGTGTTTGTGTGTGTATATAATGCAGTGTGTGTGTGTGTATATATAATGCAGTGTGTATATATAATGAAGTGTGTGTATATAATGCAGTGTGTGTGTGTGTATATATAATGCAGTGTGTATATATAATGAAGTGTGTGTATATAATGCAGTGTGTGTGTGTGTGTATATATAATGCAGTGTGTGTATATAATACAGTGTGTTTGTGTAGTGTGCATTATATATACACACACTATACAAACACACTGCATTATATATACACACACACTATACAAACACACTGAATTATATACACAGTGTGTTTGTGTAGTGTATGTGTATAATAATAGTGTGTGTGTGTGAGGGGGCATTTTTTATTAAAAATTTTTTTTTTAATTTTTATATTAAATTATTTTTTTATATATATATTTAATTATTATCGTTTATTTTTTTGTTGTCCCCCCTCCCTGCTTGTTGCCTTGCCAGGGAGGGGGGATATGTTAATCCCTGGTGGTCCAGTGACATTGGCTTAGCTGGGGGAGGGGAGGGGAGGGAAGTGGGGTGGGCAGCAAGCGTTTACTCACCTCCCAGCAGCTCCTCCAGCTCCCCAGTGTAAATCTCGCGAGACCCGCGGCCGTCAGAGCTGGCTGCGGGTCTCGCGAGATTTACACTGGGGAGCTGGAGGAGCTGCTGGGAGGTGAGTAAACGCTTGCTGCCCGCCCCCCCAGGACCGCTGGGCTTGTAATGAGCCTGGCGGTCCTGTTCTATATTATCGGCAATATCGGTATCCCTATTGGCCGATACCGATATTGCCGAAAATACCGAATATCGGACGATTATATCGGTAAAACCGATAATCGGTCGATCCCTAGTCAAAGCTGTTATCAATAGACCTTGGTGGAACTTCCGACATATCACAATCAAGTGTATATACCTGAGCCAGTGTTACATATAGGCTCTAGAAAATATGAGTGTGATACCCACTAGTGCTTTTTTACCTATCTATTCATAATACTTGCTGTATTGCCCTATGAGATTGCGTGTTTTATATTTTTTTTGTGACCATCCAGAAATCTCTAAAGGGTATACCTACATTTGTATGTGTTATTGTATATCACCATTTGTGGCATACTGTCACAACAATTATTTTAGTGCACTGTTCACCTTTTTTTTTTTTTTTTTGTCAATCTGATTTTTATTAAGGCATATAGTATGGGGTACAAAAGAGAAGACGGAGGAAACGTTAAATCGAGTTACATTATAGGGTTGGTACAACAATACAGAAAGTTAACGTACATTTCCAGATTATCAATGCCTAATTTTTTTTTATGTAGCGTAGTTAAGCTCCAATTTGAAAATACAAGCTAAGGATCGTAGGATCCGGATTAGTATCTCGCTAGGTCATGCTAGTCAGGCGACAGGTTACACATGTATAACAAAGAAGAAAAAAAACAAAACATTAGTCACTTATGCTAATTTAGAGGATTAAATCAAGGACATATGGTCAGTGCTTAGTGTGTTAAGTCAAAGTAAAAGGAAGACAGAATGGGTCTAATATACTACCAGTAATTAATACACAGGATAAGAGCAGTATTTAAACTAAAGGCATGCTTGATAACATAGATTAGTAAACTGCAAGTTACAGTAAACAGCGTTAGGTGTAGGAGGACATAGTCCATTATAGCTGCGTTGCTGTGTGGCGTGGCAGCAGTCTAGGCCGCGGTGCGGCGGTTGTAGTTGCTGGGGGTCATCCTATGCCTTCAGTCGGCATTGGTAAGGCGTATGCTGAACAGTCCCATGCATTGGAGTGATCGGCACAGGGCGCGGGCCCCCTCCTGCCCCTGGCCCATTCGGGGGGTGACATCTTCTGACCACTGGCTCGATGACTCTGCGAGGTCGAGGCAATCCCGTTGTGGGTGCAGTTGGTGCCGGATCTCTTTCGCCGCCAGCGGCGGGCATTCCTCCTGCGGGGTGGTCGATGCTGTGGAGGTATATCCCTCCTGGCACCCGGGCTGGGTGGGCTGCGTGGTTGCGCGGTATTCTTGTGGGTAGAGGCTGTGCCCGGAGTGGGGTGCCTCTGCCTCGTGTCTCTCACCTCAAGTTTGCGGTCTGGCCTTGGTTGCGGTTTCGCCTTTGTCTGCATGCTGCTAGGTCGGTTCTGCTTGTTAGCTGTCGGCTGGGATAGCCTGCTTGCCCTCTGGGCTTGAAGTCTCTGCTCCAGCTTGTGCCAGAATCTTGCAAATGCTGCGTTTATACGTTGGTGTATATCGCAGGGCTCCCCAGTGTCAGGTATGCTGTTTGTGCTGTGGGGGTCGCTTGCCGCCGCCATTTTGGGTTCCCCATGCGTTAGGCTGGTCTGGAGTTGCAGAGTACAGGGCTGCCTGATATGTTTGTGGTGCCTGTCGTTGGGTTTGGACCGAGATGTCCCCCATCGGTCCAGAGGGGGGGGGGTAGGAGATGACTGTTGCGAGGGATTCTTGGCCGGGTCGGACAGACTGGGGAGCGGCCGCCTCCCTGCTGCCCGGTCTCCGGTAGGCCTCCGAGTGTTCTGCCCGGTTTCCAAGAGGTGACGGGTCAGAGTTTGGTACCGGACGGTACCCCCGAGTTCCCCCAGCATGTCAGGTGCCTTCCGGTCGTGGTCGTGCCGATATTTGGGGGTATCACCCCCGAAAATTGTCGAGTGGAGCGGGAGCTGAGGCACAGCACGACCGCTCCGTCCGGATGCTAGGCTCCGCCCCCCGTTCACCTTTTATGTATTGTGGGTTTACGTTTTAGTTGTGAAACTGGTGGTAACAAGCTGCACATTATTACATTGCATGAGGTTTTTACACTTTATATTTCGCACCAGTAGCTATTACACTATATTTTATACTTGTCATGGTGAGGGAAGTTGTGCCACTATTGGACACCCGTCAGCAGGAAGTTGTACGGTTGTCCAACATGCACAGAAGTGACAGTAGCCAGCCTGGAGGGCAGGTTCTGGGCTTGTTAATGATGCCCCAGGGATGGTGCCGGAGGAGTAGTTACACTTTCTGCAGCAAACAATTCTGTATGTGGAGTGTTTTATAGTAAAATGTTGCACATACAACCTCGAAGTACATACCTCCCAAATTATTCCTTTAATTTGATACAAAAGTTTATAAAATTATTGCTGTGTATAAATTATATTTTAAAAGTCCTATTCCACCTACTTTACTAATTAATTTGGAGAAAAGTAAGTGGAATGCCTTAGGGTTCTTTCCTGGGTCCACTTTTCTTTAATCTGTTTATAAATGATCTTGAAGTGGGTGTTTACAGATGACAAAAAAATAGGTAATAAATTACAGTTTGAACATGATATAACTTCACTACAGCGGGATTTGGATACATTGGAGGACTGGAGTATGACAGAGGTTAAACATTCAATCAAGGAGAATTATCTCATGGACAAGCTCACGGCAATAGTTCAAAGCTCCATGCAATCCTTTGATTTTTGTCTTGTTTTATTGTGATCAGATATGTCAGACGAGTTACTGGATTTGAACTTGGGATGTCTAGCAATTTTCCACTATTGTGCTGTTGGCTTTCGATGTCAGCTCGACAACCTTTGGAGGAAGCCACAAGGGATGCGGATTCTCATCTGACATGCGGATTCTAATCTGAACAAAGGCTGGCCACTCTGGTCTGATCACACAAGAGAGCTACTGTAGCTCAAATTGCTAAAAAAAAAAAAAAAAGGTAATGCCTGGTCTGATGAATCAGATTTTCTTTCAGAACAGGTGGATGGCCACCAGGTGCTTGTGTGTCGTTTATCTGGGAAAGAAATGGAAGCAAGATGCACTATGGGAAGAAGGCAAGCCGGCAGTGGTCTGCTCTGGTCAATGTTTGGCTGGGAAACATTGGGTCCTCGCATTCATGTGGATGTTACATGTACCACCAACTTAGAGATTGTTGCACAACACGTACACCCCTTAATGGCAATGGTATTCCATGATGGCAGTGTCCCTCTTTACTCTTGCCACAATGCATAAACTGTTTAGGGATGGTTTGAGGAACATGAGAAAGAGTTCAAGGTGTTGCATCTGTGGAATGTGCTGGAACCACAAATATGATCCAGCAACTTTCAAGAGTTAAAGGACCTGCTGCTAATTTCTTGATGCCAAGACACATTCAGAGGTCTTTTGGATGAGGAGAATGATATCAATATTGTGCTTTTAAATTAACCATTTAATCAAAAAACAATCAAACTAAAAAAAACGTCATCCTGACACTCCTAACATGTTATCTACCATGGTGGTGATTAAGATGTAACATAACTAGCTATATTCCTGCAAAATCTACTCATACCAGGGGAGGTCTCCCTACTCACCAGTTGATAGATAGTTCGGATTAATAATAGGATGGTCCATTGGGTCTGAGCTCCGTAGTTTTAGCCAGCCAACACTTGTAGCTCTCATGGTTCCAGCGTGAACCTGAAAAAAATACCAAAAGCCTGATGTTATGTGTCTTATGTACAACAACATAAATGTACATACTTGCCAACTATACCAAATTTATTGTGGCAGTCCTGATTTTGGCATTCCAAGAAACCAGGAAAATTCTTTAAAAAGCAGAGCATGTGGATTTTGTTAAACAGGCTTAAAAGGCTTTCCCAGTGCATTTTGTTCTTGTTCTTGTTTTCTCCCTTATTATCTCTTGCCTTCCACACAGTAGGCACCATCAGGAATGTATTTACCACAAGGCAAACAAGGCATTTGCCTAGGGCGACACTTTAAGGGGGAGCGCCAAAAAATGCCACCCCAAGCTCCCAGACAAATGCCTTGTTTGCCTCGTGTTCTGGGGCTGTCCACCTTATTGTGAGTGAGTGCGTGCAGCTGTCAGTGTGTGTCTGTGAGTGAGAATGGGTGTGCCTGTGAGTGTGTGTATGTCATTTTATGTGTATCTGAGAGTGTGTGCCTGTCAGTGAGTGGTTGTGTCAGTGAAAGTGTGTGATGGTTAAACAGTGTGTGCCAATGACTGTGAATCTGTCAGTAAGTGGAAATCAGTGCATGTGTCTGTCAGTCAAAAAAATGGCCTTGACACGAATTGGGTGGGGGGGCAAATTTAGATTTGGGGGCTGCCCGAATGTAGTCATGCCTAGGGCAGCACAAATCCAAAATACACCACTGGGCACCATACATTACCTACAGTGTTATTCACTACAGTTTGAATTGCATGAAATGGGAGTAATTTTCCAACGTGAAAATATTTTAAGCTCTACTGCTATATCTTAGGTTTCACTAGTAAGGTTTAAAATAAAAAAAAAAAACACTTTCCTCTCCATTTATTAGAAGCTGTTACAAATTTTCAGAGGCAGGTACTAATTACATCAAAATGTTGTTTAGTAAGGCATGTAGCTAATTGGTGTCGCTGGTGTAAATATCTCTCCGAACAAGGGCAAAGAGTCCAATAGACAAAGTTCTATCAATGGACAGACCAAGCAACTTAAGCACGGAAACGGAATGCTTTTACACCAGAAATCGTACACCTGCCCCAGGTGAATCTCCATACCAAACGTTGCTCTTTACTGATCAGCTTCTACTTGCTAAAGTACCTGTTGCTGCTTTAAAGCAGGACTGTCATGCCGAAGTTACATTTCCCCAATCGCCATCTCTTCTCTTCCTCTCTCAGGATCAGTTCTTCATTTCTTCCTAACTTCCTAACTAGCTTTTTTAAAACATAAGGCAAAGCCACTAGTGAACCCCCCCCCCCCGCCCCAATAAAATAAACCCTACTTACCCCCTCTCATTCTAAAAATAGTGAGAATAAGCTAAATACCTGTAAAAAGGGGTGTGGTCACTGCTCGTCGCTCCTCCCAGCTATCAGAGAGCCACGCGGGAGGAAGGAGGGAGTCAGAGTGGGAACTCAGACTCCCATCAGGCTGAGCCCCAACTGGACCCCAGGGAAAGTCACCCTCCTGCAAAAGGCAGGAAACAGGAAACATTTTGTATATGTGTGTATCTCTGTATGAGTGTGTGTGTGTCTGTATATGTGTGTGTCTCTGCGTGTATGTATGTGTCTGTATGTGTGTGTGTCTCTGTATGTATGTGTCTGTGTGTATGTATGTGTCTCTGTATGTCTGTGTGTTTGCCTGTCGGGGGTGTGTGTCTCTGTATGTGTGTGTGTATGTATGCGTCTGTATGTAGCTGTGTGTATGTCTGTCGGGGGTGTGTGTGTATATATATATTTATGTGTCTGTCGGGGGGGTGTATGTGTGTCTGTCTGTGTGTGTGTGTGTCTGTATGTATGTCTGTATGTATGTGTCGGGGGGGGGGGACCCCGGATCGGTGGGAGGGGAGGGAAGAGTGGTCCACGGATCAGTTTCGCAACGGGGCCTCATGGATTGTGTGTACGCCACTGGTTGGGAGCATAAAATATACCCCTGGGCTGAAACCGTTGGTGCCATAGCAACATCCCTTTTGATAGTACATGTGTAATCTCACGGTTAGTAAGGTAGCAATGCTGCATTCTCAGTTTCCCTTTGATGAATGTAGGGTTCGTCTGGATCATCTAACATCGTCACTACTTTTTTTTTTATTCTTTATTTCAAGATTTTGTAAAGAGACAAATAGAAATACATACATGTGTCATTTGTGATTAAGTAGTCACATTATTACAAGTACGAAGCTTAATTTGTTATGTTTACAGGTGTGCAAGGGATAGTAAAATTTTGTATGGTAAACCTGTATGTTGCATAAATTTTAGAAGACAATAACAACAAAACAATAAAACTTAAACAAGCATTGTGTGATGCATAACTGTATATTTTTAAGTTTCTAGACTTTGGAGGTATTGGCTGAATATAAGTAGGAGTACAAAGTTGAACATCGTTACTACTTTTAAGGCTTTATGCCAGAAAATGTATTATACTGGAGGTGTACATATACACTACTTCCCAGGTAAGATTAGTAAATCTCACTGATCTTTTAAAAGAAATACACGTGTAAATCTCTCTTGCTTACGATGATTTCACACCTTCCAACTCCGGTGTCCTGAGAATTGGGAGGAAGTTGGGAGGCCTGTGACATGACTGTCTCGGTAGCTTCGCCCCCAAAGGTGTGGACCGCTCATAAAGGGTGTGAGTCCACATAGGTAAATGGCAGGCCAGGTTGCCCGTCCACCACTCAGGCCGGCCCACTGAGGGCAGACCTTAGTGCCCTAAACATCGTGCGAGCGCGTTTTATTATGAACTTGTGCTATGAATGTTGGGAACAGCTCCCTGGTGTCCCCACAAGCGGAACTAAGGTGGAACTGGCATAAATCAGGGAACTAAGGTGGAACTGGCATAAATCAGGGAACTAAGGTGGAACTGGCATAAATCAGGATGCAAGTGGGTTTTATGTGCACTAATAAATGGAGCCATTGATGTTTTGTGAAAAACAATTTATAATGCGCTGAGGAATAAGTTGGCGCTATAAAAATGCCAATAATAATAATAATAATAATAACAACAATTTGTATTGAATCCAAAACTGAATTGCACAATTTAGGCAAAAGTACTACAACCCTGCTATAGACACAATTTTGCCAATCATCCTACATTCTGCAATTTCTTTTCAGATTTACTTCAAATCTGTGTATTGAATAAATTGTTTAATCTAAGATGGCCGCTTAGGATTTTGCTCCGGCACATGGGCTCCGCGAAATTGCGACAATAACGAGCAGAAACACCTACGAGCGACTTACCAGACATGTCACAAGCCAAAGCAAAGAAATCTGCTTCTAAGGCAGAAAAACATAACTTCTTCGGGCAGAAACCATCCGCCGCAACGGAGTATGTGCAGGCCGCGCAAGCCGCCACACAAGATGGCGCCGGCGACTCTGATACGGGCTCACCCGCCGGGCTGCTGGACGATCAACTCACTAATGAATGCCTCACAAAACACTACTTCGAAAGGGCAATAGAGGCGATGTCAGCGAAACTGGCTAAACTACAGCCGACCAAATTAAAAATTAAGTCAGAGACCTCTCACACAGGACGTTGACGGTAGAGTCACAGTGTCAAGACCTAGCTGCTACACAAACTGAGCTGTCAGACAACTTACACACTTTACAACAAAAAGTGGATGAAATGACCACCAGAATGGCAGACTACGAGGACAGGGCGAGAAGAAACAACCTGAGGCTGAAGGGGGTCCCAGAGTCTGTCCAACCCGACGACCTGCAATTATATGTAAGAGGCTTAATGCACGCCTATGTCCCTGAAATACCGGCGGACATGTTGTTGATAGACAGGGTCCATAGGATACCAAAACCGAAACACTTACCTGACTCTGTGCCCCGGGACGTCCTGCTCAGGGCACACTATTTCCACATCAAAGAACTGGTACTCCGGGCTCACCGCAACAGACAAGATCCCCATAAGGAATACCCGTCAGTGTGCATAATGGCGGATCTATCAACGGCAACGCTGAAGAGGAGAAGAGACTTCCAGCAAATCACGACGGAATTGAGGACCCAAGGAATACGATACAGATGGGGCTTCCCCACGAAACTTATCCTGACAAAAAATGGAGAAGCAAAATCCTTCTCTACACCAGAGGAAGCCATGAAAGAGTTAGCGAAATGGGGCCCACGCAACAAGCAATGCTCCTCAACGACACACTCCTCACAAGGCTGCAAAACCTCAAGATCTGACCGCATGAACTGACCGCTATATAGCAAACTGTCGCAAGTATACTTTTACAACGGTTAATTTCTATGTTTAGATTTACAAAGCCTTTTTCTTATTCTTCCCTCTATGTAAGATTTAAGTAATTGTTAAACTATAACACAGATAAACATGCTTTAAACGCAACTGCCACCAATGACCGCAGCCAGACCACAGCGCTTAGCGGCCTGTCGATAGGGAACCGGATAGGTAGCAATAGCCCGACCCAATGGTAGGGGAGCAACCCCAGACCCCAGACAAGGCCCAAGGATCCCCAACAACATACAGGGGACACACGTGTCGCCATACGCCGACCCAACTCTAGACACCTCACAGCGAGTCAAACCCTCCCCCCTTTTTTTCGCCACATGAACTATAACAGCTTAACAAATGTGTGGGGGACCTGGGCACACACCTAGACAAGAATCTCCCCCAGCTGTGGGGATGCTAGCCCGCCAGGGGCGGACGGTTAGGAGAGCGCTGCTGCATAAATCTCCAACTTAACCCTATAAAACATAACAAACTGTAAGGCAACACCAACGTTTATTCAGCTTAAAAAAAAGGGAAAAGAACAAAGGAGTAACAGGCTATATGTAACCTGAGGTTTACAGTAATGTAATGACGCTTATTGCACTAAAATGCATGACCACATGACCTGATCGCTAAATGGCAAAAATGTTGCAAGTCTACTTTTGCAATAGTTCATAGTTAACTCTCATGCTTAGCTTTACAAAGTTTTTTTTTGTTATGTATAATTTAAATATTTGTTACACTATAACACGGATAAACATGTTTGGAATACAACCGACACCAATAACCGCAGCCTGACCATAGCGCTCAGCGGCCATATAAAGCATGTTATATGTATCCTGATGTTAACAGTACTGTATTGATGTTAATTGCACTGAACTGAAGCTCAGTATAGAACAAAGACACTTATTGTACAAAAAAAAAAAATCTTCCCCCCAAGTTTGACTGTTGCTTGAGCACCACACCAGTTTCTGCTCTACCCCACATTATATATCGGAGTCCCACAAGCCACCCAATTGGAAGTTTCTCTTAACCTCCAACCCCCCACGGTACGACTAGTGTACAAGACTGAAAAGGTCAACTGTATATAACGATACCTTCCCTCCCATAACCCTTCGACTACCCCCCTGATCTCTACCTCTCCCCCCTCCGCCCTCACTTACCCCTCCCACAGGTGACGCCTAGACACACGGACGTTCACTAAGTTCCTTTAAACACCATTAGCACTACGCAAAATGAAACTTTACTCACATAATACCAAAGGACTAAACACCCCACACAAGCGGAGAATACTACTAAAAGATCTAAAAAGTCACAATGCGGATATTGTGTGCATCCAAGAAACGCACTTTGCCACTAACAGAATCCCCTCCTTCGCTCTCCAAGACTACCCCACACAATACCACACCACCCACTCCACCAAATCAATAGGGGTATCTATCCTCCTACATAAGTCCCTAACGATACAACTACTCCATATTAAAAAAGACAGCCAAGGCCGATACCTGATCCTACACTGCATACTGAACAACCTACCATTCATACTGGTGTGCCTATACAGCCCGAATGACCAACAAAGAAACTCAGACAACTGCACCCACCATAGTGTGCGGGGACTTTAATCACACCATGAACTCACAAATGGACTCCACGGCACCTGCCAACTCCGCTAGGCACACTCAGCTGACGCCTGCAACCAAAGCACTCACGAAACTGATCCATGAACATGGCCTATATGACACCTGGAGAACGCGCAACCCAACTGGAAGGGAATATACATTTTACTTGCATGTCCACAAAACTTATTCTAGGATAGACCACATTCTAGCCTCGGGTACCCTCCTCCCGAACATCACCGAATGCCTCATTGGAAACATAGTATGGTCTGACCATGCCCCACTCGTGATGTCTATGCAAGACCAATACCAACACAGAGGAAAACCACCGTGGCGCCTCAATGATACCCTGTTACTTAATACCGCCTTCACCGAGAAACTCACTGAGGAATTACAGACGTATTTTGAGCTCAATGACTCCACGGATGTCTCCACCACAACTTTGTGGCAAGCCCACAAACCTGTCATGAGAGGATCACTAATTAGCCATGCATCCTTCCTGAAAAGACAACGGGAACGGGAACACACGGATCTTCTAAGGAAACTCTGTGACACGACTGCTGAACACCTACTGAAACTAACAGCCGAACTCTCCAAGTCAATAGCTCTCATTACCAAACAAATCAACACAATGTCCCTAGCCAAGACAGCGTACATGTTAACAAAACTGAAGATAAAAACGTACACACAAGGAAATAAAGCCGGGAGGCATTTAGCAACACTCCTCCGACAGAAACAAGCAAACTCCAAGATCCCATACTTACTAGCCAAATCTGGAGGGAAAATACACAACCCACAAGATATAAATGACGAAATGGCAGATTACTACCAAACCCTTTATAACCTAAACACCGACACCACAATGCACCACCCCACTGACAGGTAAATCAACGACTTCCTCCAGCAAACAACGTTGCCCACACTATCCATATCACACAAACAAACCTTACAACGTCCTGTAACGACACAAGAACTTATAGATACAATACAGGCACTGCCCCTAGGGAAATCACCAGGCCCAGATGGACTGACTAATGCATACTATAAACAATTTGCCCATATCCTAGCCCCTTATCTCAGTAAACTAGTCAACCACACACTCCAATCTGGGAGCATACCAGCGGAGATGCTAATGGCACACGTTGCCACACTGCCAAAGCCAGGGAAAACCCCCAACAGATGCCAGAACCTAAGATCAATTTCCCTTTTAAACACTGACGTTAAACTTATCGCAAAAATCTTTGCAAACAGACTGTCACCCATCATCCCCACTTTGATAGGCGGGGACCAGGTGGGGTTTGTGAGTGGCAGGCAGGGAGCGGATGGTACAAGGAAAATACTGGACCTCTTGTATGGAATACGCGATAGAAGGACCCCATGTGTCCTCCACTGAAGGACCTCCACTGGCCTTTCTTACACGCAGTCCTGCGGAAATTTGAATTCCCGCCCCAATTCCTAGCAATCATAAGCGCACTTTACTCAACCCCAACAGCGCGAGTAACAAACGGAGGTTTCATATCTAAAACTTTCACTATATCAAATGGCTCCCGCCAAGGCTGCCCACTCTCCCCAATACTCTACATTCTGGCACTGGAACCCTTAGCCCAAATGATACGAGACAACCCAGACATACACGGGATACACATAAAGGGACATGAATACAAGATGACGTTATTTGCGGATGACATTCTGCTCTCGCTGGAACAACCACATGTATCCCTGCCACACTTTCACAAACTATTGGCCCAATACAGCAGATGCTCCTATTACAAACTAAACATAGCAAAAACACAAGCCCTAAACATTAATATCCCAACTCAAGACATGACCAATCTAAAAACCAAATTTCAATACGAATGGAGACAGGACCACATAAAATTCCTAGGGATTAACTTCACACCCACACCCAACACCTTACTCAAAGCAAACAAACTCTTGGGAGAACTTAAAACCATCATACAGGGATGGAGAGGGAAGTATGTATCATGGATAGGTCGGATAGCTTCAATAAAGATGGTAATACTACCGAAGATACAATACCTCTTCAGAACGCTGCCACTTAAGCTCCCTATGAAATACCTCCTGGACTTACAACACCAAATCAGCGCATATGTGTGGGAAAACACGAAACCTAGAGTAGCACGGACCACAATGTACCGACTGTTCACTCACGGTGGGATGGGCATGCCGGAAATAAGAGGCTACTATCGGGCAGCTCATATAGGCCCCCTGCTCTCAACGTTTCAACACAAAGAAACGGCGGCCTGGACTGAAATAGAGAAAGGCTATGCGAATGGGCTTTCTATCCCAACACTGGCCTGGCTACCGAAGCTCCAACGGCCGAACAACAAAAACCTGTTACCGACAACAGCATTGACTTTGGAAATATGGGACGACTACCGCAAAAAAACAGGCATAATGACAAAAATCTCCCCAGCCCTGCCAATAGAAGCAGTGAGCGCAGTCACATAACATATTTCAACTACAAAGTATGGAACGGACACAGAGTGATAACCCTATCCCAACTCATGACAGGAACCCGCATAAAACAATTAACCGACCTCCAACAAGAGTTCGACATACCCGCAACTGCTAACTTCTCCTACAGACAAATACAAGCCTGGTTCGCTTTGCAAACGAAACAACAACCGATAACCCCACCAACACGCCCCTCTCGGAAGAAGAAAAGATATGCCTGAAACTCAAACCGGCAAAAAAACTAATCTCTTTAATCTACGCCTCAGAACACAATACACATACGCAACAGCCTCCGTCCTTCAAGGCAGCTTGGGAAAAAGATATAAAGCCCCCACTCTCAGAAGATCAATGGAAAAACATCTATAAAGGCACACAGGCAACTAACCCTCTGCGCAACTCATGTGGAACCTTCACGCAAAATACTATACAGGTGGTACCTGGTACCCACGCGCCTTAAACACAGCTTCCCCAACTCGTCGGACGTCTGCTGGAGGTGTCAGGCAGACAAAGGCACTATGATCCACACCTGGTGGCACTGCCAAGGACTCACAACATTCTGGCAGGATGTGGCGAAACTAGCAGCCCAATGTACCAAAACACACCTACCACTCCTTCCCGAAACATTTCTCCTTCTACTACTCCCACCCAAACTACAAAAAAGCCACAGATATCTCCTATACCACATCATTGTGGCAGCACTAGCGACTATACACTGTGTGCCTAATTATTAGGCAAATGAGTATTTTGACCACATCATCCTCTTTATGCATGTTCTCTTACTCCAAGCTGTATAGGCTCGAAAGCCTACTACCAATTAAGCATATTAGGTGATGTGCATCTCTGTAATGAGAAGGGGTGTGGTCTAATGACATCAACACCCTATATCAGGTGTGCATAATTATTAGGCAACTTCCTTTCCTTTGGCAAAATGGGTCAAAAGAAGGACTTGACAGGCTCAGAAAAGTAAAAAATAGTGAGATATCTTGCAGAGGGATGCAGCACTCTTAAAATTGCAAAGCTTCTGAAGCGTGATCATCGAACAATCAAGCGTTTCATTCAAAATAGTCAACAGGGTCGCAAGAAGCGTGTGGAGAAACCAAGGCGCAAAATAACTGCCCATGAACTGAGAAAAGTCAAGCGTGCAGCTGCCAAGATGCCACTTGCCACCAGTTTGGCCATATTTCAGAGCTGCAACATCACTGGAGTGCCCGAAAGCACAAGGTGTGCAATACTCAGAGACATGGCCAAGGTAAGAAAGGCTGAAAGACGACCACCACTGAACAACACACAAGCTGAAACGTCAAGACTGGGCCAAGAAATATCTCAAGACTGATTTTTCTAAGGTTTTATGGACTGATGAAATGAGAGTGAGTCTTGATGGGCCAGATGGATGGATTGGTAAAGGGAAGACAGCTCCAGTCCGACTCAGACGCCAGCAAGGTGGAGGTGGAGTACTGGTTTGGGCTGGTATCATCAAAGATGAGCTTGTGGGGCCTTTTCGGGTTGAGGATGGAGTCAAGCTCAACTCCCAGTTTCTGGAAGACACCTTCTTCAAGCAGTGGTACAGGAAGAAGTCTGCATCCTTCAAGAAAAACATGATTTTCATGCAGGACAATGCTCCATCACACGCATCCAAGTACTCCACAGCGTGGCTGGCAAGAAAGGGTATAAAAGAAGAAAATCTAATGACATGGCCTCCTTGTTCACCTGATCTGAACCCCATTGAGAACCTGTGGTCCATCATCAAATGTGAGATTTACAAGGAGGGAAAACAGTACACCTCTCTGAACAGTGTCTGGGAGGCTGTGGTTGCTGCTGCACGCAATGTTGATGGTGAACAGATCCAAACACTGACAGAATCCATGGATGGCAGGCTTTTGAGTGTCCTTGCAAAGAAAGGTGGCTATATTGGTCACTGATTTGTTTTTGTTATGTTTTTGAATGTCAGAAATGTATATTTGTGAATGTTGAGATGTTATATTGGTTTCACTGGTAAAAATAACTAATTGAAATGGGTATATATTTGTTTTTTGTTAAGTTGCCTAATAATAATGCACAGTAATAGTCACCTGCACACACAGATATCCCCCTAAAATAGCTATAACTAAAAACAAACTAAAAACTACTTCCAAAAATATTCAGCTTTGATATTAATGAGTTTTTTGGGTTCATTGAGAACATGGTTATTGTTCAATAATAAAATTAATCCTCAAAAATACAACTTGCCTAATAATTCTGCACTCCCTGTAAGCAGAAACTGGAAACAAACAAGACCACCTACAGTCGAGCAATGTATCATAGCTATAGACGCAACTAAGCACTACGAACAGATGGCAAGGAAGGCAAGATCAAAAGCATCTTACTGGTCCACAGCCTGGGAATTGTGGGACAAACACAAATCAGAACCCACGTAAGCACTAGCAATCAATGCAACACACATAGAACTCTGACACATCTAGTGTTCTGACACGTAAACACTATAAGCTCCACGTCAGGAGCATAACATCCTCCATGACGCTACACCTTACGACAGGAACTATACCAGCATTCGTGCTTAACAGTGTCACCTACCCCACCCCCCAACCACCACTATTCCCCCCCACCCCAATGGAATACAACAGAACAGCACTAACGAAAGCGACACTAGCATTCGATATCCCTTGTATAACACCAAACAGCGTAAACTAACCTTAGCACTGGAAGTGCCCTCACAACCCTAACACAAGACTGTGCAACCCTTTCCACTACAGAAACCAAAGTGGACAACTTATCATGACAACATAGGCAGATACAAAGGGACAGCACCAAACTACTGCTACTGTGTAAATACTGTGTAAGCTTGCATGTCTGTTACAAAGCACCTTGTGCGAGAGTAAGGAATACATTAATAGGTCAATGCTGTATACAAATGTTTATCCCCCCCTCCCCTTTTCCTTTCTGTACCCCCCTTCTCTTTGCGACCCGACAAAATAAAAATTGTCAAATTCAAAAAATTGTTTTAGTTATTTTGGACAACAATTTTCAATTCAGTTATCAAACCCTTTTAGGGTTATTCACTAAACCAGTGGTACCTAACCCTGTTCTTAAGTACCCCCTACCAGTCCAGGATTTAGGGATTACCCATTTGTGTCTAAGGTGATTTTAGAAAAAAAAAAAAAAAAACACTTTAGACAAGACAGAACAATCCCTAAATCCTGGACTAGACTAAAGCCTGAATTTTAAGTACTTCAAAGTGAATTGCAAAATTTAGTCCAAACTAAGCCATCTTTGAAAAATAGGCCTACAATTTTCTTCTTTGAAATAATTTTGAATTCCTGAATATTTCACACTTTGGTGAATAATCCTGACTGTTTAGTAAAAAAAGTCAGTTTGTACTGGGCCTGACATTGGGGCGTTTTAACCACCTATTACTAAAGCAATACCACTCTTGAATTTGAATAATTGTTGAGATGAGACAGAAGCTGGGCTATTAATTTGACAGCTTTTCATTTGAATCTTATTAAACTCTGCATCATATTTTATCTTTAGAAAATAAATTATTCTCTCTGTCATCTTCACCTTTCAAGATGTCACTCTTTTAACCTTAATCTCTTTCATTAATCAATTAAGTCTCAGAATAGAGCACATATCTAAAACCAAGGAAGTAATTTGGTTTTCTGACACATCTGGGAGCAACTAAAATTCTGGATATTTAAAACATAAGACAATGTGTTTAAAAGTGTAGACTGTAAAATTGTACGTGATATTTTATTCCCATCTTGAAGAGCAATTAAAACACACCCTCTTTAACTCTGAAATGTTGTTCATTAAAGGGACAGTTTAATCATCTTAAGGCACCATAACAACTTCATCTACATTTTGCTGTGTTAAAAATACATAGGGTAAAGGGCGGTTTAAAGTTAGAGAGGAGTTAAAGTCATATTTAGATTACATAGGATGTTCAGAGTTAAGGGGCTTGTGGAGGGTCATAGTTGTGGTATAAGAGGTGTCTAGAAAAATTGGGCAAAAGGTTAGAATGGGGTTTATTTAGTATTGGAGTGTATGGTGTATTGAAAGCTAGGATTAAGGTAAAGGTTTTTGTTTCAGGTTTATGCTTTGAGTGCTTAGATTTTGGACTAAGAGCGTGTTTAGGTTTTGGGAAGGTTAACCTTATAGGGTACAACCATGTGGAGTTTTAAGGGTTATTTGTAAAGTACTTACCATCCTATGTTTGATAGTAGAGCTGCAGTGCTGTCCTGTAGTGTGTAGTTTGAATCTCTAATGCTGTCTCTGCGCCTCCTGCAATGTATTTCCTGTGTGAGGCTGTCAATGGGCAGGTGGGAAATAAACCGTTCCTCTTCCTGTCCAGCCTCACACACAGACACTGGAGGAGCTGGGACAGCACTGAGTTTTACTGCCTCTTTAACAGTTCCTGCAGCTCTGCTATTAAAGGGACACTGTAGGCATCTAGACCACTTCAGCACATTGAAGTTGTCTAAAGGGATAATTACCTGCTGGGGTTAATTCAACCTCTAGTGGCTGTCTACCAGACAGCCACTAGAGGGACTTACGGTGCTTAGACGACTTCTGGTCGCCTAAATGCCGCTGGGCATCCTCACGCTACGCATTAGGACTTCCAACGTCACCGGAATCCCTATAGGAAAGTATTGAATAATGCCTTCCTATGGAGTAATCATAATGCAAGCGCGGCAAATGCGCATTAGGTCTCCCCCGCCGGCAGACTAGGGAGGAGCATAGTGGACCCGAGCCAACACCGAGGAACATCAGCGCTGGACCCAGGTAAGTGACAGAAAGGGTTTTTACAAGGGGCCTTGACAACAGGGGAAGCTATAGTGCGAGGAAAATAAGTTTGTTTTCCTGGCACTATAGTTAACCTCTAAGCATAGGAGTCTGACTGGACACTGGCCAAGGTTTCTGGTACTTTTATCCCCACCAGTTAACTCAAACTCAAAAAGGCAAATTAAAAGTGCTGTAAATAGACACCACCTATAGGACAAGCACCCCTACGCAGACACCTCTGCCTAAGGGAAATCTGGCTCTGTGAAACACTGTTGAGAATGCATTTGGGGGTTGTTTGTGGGATTGCGTGTGCGTAGAGTGGGGCTGTTTGTATTGTATTGTAGGTTTGTAAATTTTTGGTGTGTGTGCCTAGGGAATGTTGAGAGAGTGTGTGTGTATAGGACATATAGTGCACTCGTTTGCAATACTTTAATAGGCTATCTTTGGAAATCTACTTATATTCTGATGAAACAGATACTAATCCAACAAATTCATGTATATATGGCATTAAACCAAATTAAAGGGACAATATAGTCACCAGAACAACTACAGTTTAATATTATTGTTCTGGTGACTGCAGACTGTCCCTACAGTCCTTTTAATGTAAACACTGTCTTTTCAGACAAAAATGGCAGTGTTTATATTACTCAGACGACCCTAGAAGTGCTTAATCGGCTAGTGCAGCACTGACCCTAAACGTGCCTCATGAGGAGATGCTGCTTGATGCAGTGCAGCAATTTGACCTCAAACTGGAAGACAGGAGATGGTGGAAGCATCTGAAGGTCAGAGGCATCACAGAGAGCATCACTCTAGCTGAATTGCCACATTTTCTCCGTAGGCTGTTCATGGCTCTACTGCCTCCTAGACAGACAAAGAGCTTACAGATAGACGGCTTGTTCTGCCTGCCCACAACTAAGTCCAGCAAGGTCTCGAACGCTGGCGATCTTCTTGTAAAGTTTGAGAATGAGCAGGATAAAACTACCTTCATGCAGGCAATCAGGGGAAAGACCCCATACCGTTTTGAAGAGATTGAACTCGCCTTCTTCGCTGACCTTTCACGTTCCACACAACAATGGACACTACGACCCTTGATGGCGACATTATCATCTCACGGCCTGAGATACAGATGGGGCTACCCACACTAGCTTATTGTACACCATAGCGCCAATGAACCAAGCCAAGGTCACCAACGCTTTGGAGATTGATGCAGACTTAGTCAGACATCATGGCCTACTCGCACTGTTCGGGATCTAGCCAACAAGTGTGGCAGTCACCTAAGTTTAGCTGCCCAAGATAGCAGGTCCCGCTATTCAGTGATTGCCTCTCTTATCTGTACTTAATATGTCACCTTCATTTTTTATCTTTTTATTTGTCTTTTTATATGCCATGATTTCACGACTTGTATCGGTCGAACCGGGTACAACCCGGTTAAGCTAGCTCCAAAGTTAACATCCCACCCAGCTCCGATCCCTCTATCGCACATGCAAATCTAATTTTGGTGCTGCATATACTGATATACTGTAGAATACTAATTTTCTACTTGTATTTCGTAATTTCGCAGCTTTGTCTCTGTCAGGAACCCTAGTTCATTGTTCACTATGTTTAAGGTTATAATGAAGCCAGTATCTTCTATATTAAGACATAAAAAAAAAAATAACACAGTCAGGCGACAACCCAAATGTTTATGTTATGTATTGTTTGATCGTTTTAATGCCAACGTGTGGTAATGCTGATCTACACTCTGTATCTCTGACTGTGACACAAAATAAAGAATTTAAAAAACAAAAAACTGTTTCATGGACAGGTGTGGGCTGTCCCTGCTTTATTTATTTATCAGTTAAGTAGGTAAAAGGTCTGGAGTGGATTCTAGTTGTGGCATTCACATTTGGAAGCTGTTGATGTGAACCCACAAAATGCTCTCAATGCACGTGAAACAGGTCATCCTTAGGCTGCAAAAAAAATCAGAGAGATAACAGAAACATCTGGAGTGGCCAAATCAAGAGTTTTGTGCATTCTGAGAAAACAAAAACCAAAGAACGCTGCAACACTAACAGGCCTGGACGTCCACGGATGGCGCATGATTGTAGGCTCCTTTCCATGGTAACGAAAAAACTTCTTCACAACATCCAGCCAAGTGAAGAACACTCTCCAGAAGGTAGCCATATCATTATCCAAGTCTACCATGAAGATAAGAGCAAATACAAATACCGCAAGGTGAAACCATTCATAAATCTCAAGCATCGATTAGACTTTGCCAAAAAGCATTTAAAAAAGCCAGACCCAGTTCTGGAACATTATTCTTTGGATAGAATTCAGCAATTTTATAAACGGTGGTTAAACTAGGATACTCCTCAACAATGAAGCACTTCAAAAGGCTGAGGTACTTTTGAGGTGTGGAGTGGTCCTTTAAAGCAGAAAGACCCACAAACAAACAACTGGAGACAGCAGCAGTAAAGGCAAAAGCATCACAAAAGAGGAAACTATGGATAATCCTTGCACTCACGCTGTAAATTGTTATGATGTCCATGCGCTCCAGACTTCAAGCAGTCAATGCCTGCAAAGGATTCTCAACAAAGTATTATAAATTTACATTTTATTTATGTGTTAATTTGTTCAGTTAAATGTGAGCCTCTGAAATAATGAGACTCTGTATAAAGATACCGTATATACTCGAGTATAAGCCGACCCGAATATAAGCCGAGGCCCCTAATTTTACCCCAAACAACTGGGAAAACGTATTGACTCGAGTATAAGACTAGGGTGGGAAATGCAGCAGCTACTGGTAAATTTCTAAATAAAATCCTAAAAAAATTATATTAATTAATTTTTTATTTACAGTGTGTGTATATAATGAATGCAGTGTGTGTGTATGAATGCAGTGTGTGTGTATGAGTGCAGTGTGTGTATGAGTGCAGTGTGTATGTATGAGTGCAGTGTGTGTGTATGAATGCAATGTGTGTGTATGAGTGCAGTGTGTATATGAGTGCAGTGTGTGTGTGAATGCAGTGTGTATGTGTATGAGTGCAGTGTGTGTGTGTGTGAGTGCAGTGTGTATATGAATGCAGTGTGTGTGTGTGTGTATGAGTGCAGTGTGTATATGAGTGCAGTGTTTATATGAGTGCAGTGTGTGTGTGTATGAGTGCAGTGTGTTTATATGAGTGCAGTGTGTGTGTGTGTGAATGCAGTGGGTGTGTGATGCAGAGTGTGATGCAGAGCCTTGGTGGGGGGTGAGCATTTGTATTATTATTTTTTAATTATAATAATTGTAATTTTTTTATTATTATTTTTTTATTTATTTTTTTATATTATTATTTTTAATATTATTTTTTTTCTTCCCCCCTCCCTGCTTGATACATTGCAGGGAGGGGGTCTCTCACTCCCTGGTGGTCCAGTGGCATTGACAGTTCAGTGGGGGGGGGGCTGTCAGAGAGCACTTGCAGCTCCTGTCAGCTCCCTTCTGCTCCGCGCCGGTCTGTGCAGCTCCTCTGTCAGCTCACACTGTAAGTCTCGCGAGAGCCGCACTATGACCCCGCGGCTCTCGCGAGACTTACACTGGGAGCTGACAGAGGTGCTGAACGGACCGCCGCGGAGGAGAAGGGAGCTGACAGGAGCTGCAGGAGAGGTTAGCGCTCGCTGCCAGCCCCCAGTCTGTATTATGGCAATGTAAATTGCCATAATACAGACATTGACTCGAGTATAAGCCGAGTTGGGGTTTTTCAGCACAAAAAATTTGCTGAAAAACTCGGCTTATACTCGAGTATATACGGTAGTTGTAATTTCTAAATGTTTCGTATGATATTTTTGTTTAACTCCTTGAATTAAAGCTGAAAGCCTGTACTTCAATTGAAAGTCTGTCCTTCAAACTTGTTTGTGTCAAATCCATTGTGGTGGCGTACAGAGCCAAAATATGAAAATTGTGTCAATGTCCAAATACTTCATAGATATCATTATAGTAAGGCACAAAGTGTGTGGGGTTGGGTTATGTATGATACAAAATGCTGCTGTTTAAGCCAGCAAAAAGCCTGCAACTGAAATTCTCACATACACATACAGACAGGGCCAGCTTTAGGTGTTCAGGTGCCCTGTGCCACAGGCAGACAGTCAGACACACAGTCTCACACACACACACACACACACACAGGCAGACAGTCAGAAACTGACTCTGCTGGGTTTTGAACCCTGGTTTACATGCTGCTAAACCTCTTCCTAACCAGTACACCAGCCTGCCTTTTACAATTACATGAGAGCTGATAACCTTGACTCTACAAGCAATGGTATCAGTGACAACTCTCTTCAGCTGTGTCTGGTCAGATGTCTGGTTCTTGGCCTGTAAAAGCCACTTCCTGTCTCTGTACCTTTGCCAGATTATTGTGGTTCCTGTACTCTCTAATCAAGCTTGTTCCTGTTTCTCCTACCTGTTGCTGAATTTGGACCGTTTTGACTTTGCTGCTTCTCCTTCCCACTGACCTCGGCTTGCCTCACGACGATTATCATCTCTCTGTTCCAGTCTCTGCTTAAGACCAGATGGCCACTCAAGGCTCAGGGGCTCAACCACCTGGGTAACGAGTGGCTACCTCTGCCAGAAAACATTGCTGATCTGGCTACTGGACTCCAAAACTTTGTAACATCAATATCATTACACAGACACTATTACAGTCACACACAGCGTACCATTTCACACACACACGGGCAGACAGTCACACACAGAGTACAGTCTCACACACACAGGCAGACACTTGCCCCCCTCTGCATTTTTCCACTCGTTCTGCTAATTTTTGTGTGAGATTGAAAATGCAGTGCAATACCGGCGCTGTGTATGGAGAGAGACAGGGACAGGAAGCTGCATCTTATCCCTGCTTCTCTCTGACTGAATCCGCAGGGGAGCAACACATACACCCAGAGGCAGCCTACAGATCAGGGAAGTGGGGGGTGGGGGGGGCAGAGAGAGCCTACAGATCAGGGAAGTGGTGGGGCAGAGAGAGCCTACAGATCAGGGAAGTGGTGGGGCACAGATAGCCTACAGATCAGGGAAGTGGTGGGGCACAGATAGCCTACAGATCAGGGAAGTGGTGGGGCACAGATAGCCTACAGATCAGGGAAGTGGTGGGGCACAGATAGCCTACAGATCAGGGAAGTGGTGGGGCACAGATAGCCTACAGATCAGGGAAGTGGTGGGGGAAGTGGTGGGTGGGGGAGGTAAAGTAAGAGAAGGAGAAGGAAGGAGCAGAAAGGATCTGGAAGGGACAGCAAGGAGCACAACAGGTAAAGTAGGAGAAGGAACACAAATGAGCAGGAAGGGGCAGCAAGGAGCAGGAATGGTCTGCAAGGAGCACGAAGGGTCAACAAGGAGCAGGAATGGTCTGCAAGGAGCACGAAGGGTCAACAAGGAGCAGGAAGGGTCAGCAAGGAGCTGGAAGGTAAAGCAGCACAAAGGTAAAGTAGAAGGAGCAGAAAGGGTCAGGAAGGAGCTGAAAATAGCAGCAAGGAGCAGGAAGGGACAGAAATGAGCACAAAGGTGAAGTAGGCGAAGGAACAGAAATGAGCAGGAAGGGTCTGCAAGGAGAAGGAAGGGGCAGCAAGGAGTAGGGAGGGTCTGCAAGGAGAAGGAAGGAAATACAAATACAAAAAGAGAAGTCCTGCGCTTAAGCAGCAAGGACTACAACACACATCAGCCCCAATATATAGTAAAAACCAAAGAAAAGAAGGAGAAGGAAGGGTCTGCAAAGACCAGAAAGGGACAAAATATCAGTGTTAATGTGTTCACTTTTATTTACTGAGTGTCAGGAAGCACAGAGGGCCGCTGGGGAGGGGTGTCGCTGATTGGCTAGAGTGGTCAGCTGGCACTCTAAGCCAATCAGTAGCTCCCCATTCATAAAAAAGTAAAACATTTTTATGAACCGGGAACTAGCGATTGGCTTAGAGTGTCAACTGATCACTCTAGCCAATCTGTAGCACCCATGCCTGACGTCAATCTGCAGTTCCTGACACTCCGTTTCAGAAGCCGAATACCACTGAGCGACCTGGAAATCTGGAGCTAGAGGAAGCCTTTGGGGTTAAACGATTTGAGAGCGGTTTAACCCCTTAAAGGAAAGAGAACACCCAGGGGCTTTCTGGCATCATAGCATTTTCATTTAGATGAAGTTGTTATGGTGACCAGAATGTTCTGTTAATTTGCTTAAAGGAACACTATAGTGTCAGGAATACAAACATATATTCCTGACACCATAGTTGTGAAAATGCTATTCACCCTGGCTTTATGTGATAATGACTATGCTCCTCCCCTTCATGACACTGTCAAAAAGGGACCAAGCATGAATGTCATTACAATTATGCCCCCCCCCCCCCCCCCCTGGAAAAATTCCTGCGGACACCCATGTAGTCAGACACTGTTACAGTCACACACAGTGTACCAACTCACACACACCGGCAGACAGACATATATAGAGATGAAAGTGCACTCAACCCTTCGTTGTGGAATCCAGGGTGCTCCATGGAAAGTCCCAGTACCCAAATGGCCCAAATATGAATTTAGTAAATGTAGAAAATAATCCAGGCACTCCAACAGATTCCAAAATCAAGGCAATTTATTAGAACCAGGAACTACACAGCAACGTGTAGCTACTGAAGCTACTGAAGCACATACAACATTCACAATATATAGGTGTATACAATGATTTAACATCTGGACAAACATGTGATACAATAATTAGTTACTCCCATTATCAATCAATAATTATACACATATAAGTAAAACATAATCATCTCAATTATTAGGGGTGTCAAGAAACACACAATGTATCAGCCAATAAACATGCGTCAGACAGTCACAGACAGAGTACAGTCTCACACACACACACACACAAACAGGCAGACAGTCACACAATTACCTCTTTTCATTATGGCTGGAAGGGAGGAGTGGAAGCAGCGATTCTTTTCTTTGCAGCAAGTATCTGGAGCTTCAGTGAGCTGCGAGCTTCGCCACGGCTGCCTTTTAGCTCAGCCCATCCACGCAGTAAGCTCCAACCACGCTGTTCAGTAAGCCCGCCCCCTTTCATAGTCTCCGGTGGGAAATAATGAATCCTCCACCTGGGGACTTGCTTTAGCTCCCCTGGCCATGTGTGAGCTGTTTTATATTATATATTATATATATATATATATATATATATATATATATATATATATGATAGTTAATACATTGCTAAACACTAATACACACACCAGTCAAGCCATAACACTTGCTTTTCCCACAGAAATCTCACTTTAACAGTGCTCTCACTACTGCAAGGGATTCTGGGTAGGCATATGCAAATGAGCTCAACAAGGAACCACATTTTTGCCTCATAATTCCACTTTATGCATGGATTGCTTGGAGTATGTGTCTGCTGCATACAACAGCTTTGAAACACAGCTCAGGAAGAGGAGCAAAGCCAGTGAACCACTCATGGACAGCCATTTCGTTGTTAATGTAACTCATCATCAGCATGAGGTTGGTTACTGGCTTGCTATGGAGGCTTGGTGTTACTTATATAAAAGAAAAAAATGGATAATCCTTGCACTCACGCTGTAAATTGTTATCCCGGGTGCCAAATCATTTGGGCTGACGTAAATATAATTCCACAGATAATGCTGCACTCACGGTCTTCATAAAATCCAAAATGCTTTATTAGGTATTCGTTAAAAATAGGATCAACGTTTTTATGGTATATGTATTTTTTGATCCTGAGGAAAGTCCCATGGGGGGACTGAAACATTGATCCTATTTTTAATGAATACCTAATAAAGCATTTTGGATTTTATGAAGACCGTGAGTGCAGCATTATTTGTGGAATTATATATATATTCTACTCACCACAATTCACTTAGTTTAGTAAATGAATCTCTTGCATAATAGACTCTTTACCCTCACCTGATAAGCCTCCACCTTTGGACTGACTCGCCCATGATCAATCACTTGCGAAGGCAAAAAATGGAATTGTATATCAGGGTGCTTTACTCCAGGACCACTTCGGATAAACCCACCAGATTCCAAGTGTGCAGTCGCTCCATCTCCTGTATCCAAAAGAAATACTTTGCATTATTGTACTGTTGGAGCCAGAGAAAACATGGATATAATAAAACAATATTAAAGTACAAAATCCATCTATATATTTATTGTCTTGGTCAATATCTAATCAGAGAATGGGTGCTGTCTGACTGTAAAATCCAGGTCTATCTTTTTATCTGTAAATTATGGAAGGGAGTTTATTATGTGCAAACATTAAAGACAAAACTGAGATAAAGTTTGTTTGGTTTTTGTCTGCTCTTTTTTTTTCTACTTGACTGTTTTGCAATTTTCAACTTAACACATTTCACTCCTTAGTGAATAAAGTTGAACCCTCGTGATGAGAATGATTTATATATTTAATTCTGCAAGTCATTTGTCAAACCACCACATCCTATGAATAAATTCCAAAAGTTATGGTTTAAGTGGGAGGAATACATGATGGTTATTATCCATCCGTCCGTTCGTTCATCATTCCATACAATATAAATATACCCAAACAAAGTCCTGCGCTCCAACTCCCACTACTCGTGGGCGGCAGCAATGACTATAGTATGCAGCAGTCCAAATAAATAAAATAAAAACCAAAGAAAAGCGTTACTTGAGCACTACCCCAAGTCCCTATGCATTTGGGTTAGTGCGCAATTAATTATTTTCTTTCGTTTTTATTCCATCCAATATATAAACTTTATGCAATCACAGTATCCAACAAACCTGTAAATTTCCAGAACCATTCCAAGCCTATTCTGACCATCCGTATTGGTTTCTGTGCTGCGTACAGGGTAATGGGCTGAGTGCATTGCTGTTGAACGTAGACCTCTAGATGATCCTGCAAGTTCTGTCCCACGCCTGAGAAAATTATATATATTTGACACACGTTTTTACTTAGTTGGAGATTTTTTATTTTTTAACAACTCTGCCCTTTGCCATAAACTTAGTTGTCAGATCAGGACAATTCATTGGACAGTGTGCATTGATGAATAATGTCAAAATTGTCCAACATGTTTGACAATAAGGACCATGGGCATCTGACAGAGTAAGATCAGTGTCATATCTTTCATAAAGAATTGCATAGTTTGATGTGGGAATGGCACCAGGAGACTATGGCTATGGTGCTTAGCTTATTCCTTTAAGCAAATATCAGATTAATTCTGTTTCTGGAGATGTATTCCATTTTGACACCCAATGAATAAATATGCAGACCCAACAAAACCAGAATTTGAATTGAATGTCTAAATATCTTATTCAGTGACTTACTTTTTGAAAGTCTGTTGTCAACCTACAACTTAAAGTCTAGTTTATACTTTATTAAAACACTACCGACACTTCAAAAATAAGAGCTCCTCCTTTATTTCTCCACACATTAAAGAATCACTATACATGTATTCCTGACCCTATAGTGTTAACACCACCATCTAGCCCCCCTGGGCCCCTCATGCCTCCATAAATATAGTAAAAAATATTACTGTATTCAAGCCAGAAGCTGTAAATCTGCATGCTGTCTGCTGACAGTGCTTCTCCATAGGATTGGCTGAGACTGACAAAGAGGCAGTTGAGGGGCAGAGCCAGCATGATTCAAACACTGCCCTGTCCAATCAGTATCTCCTCATAGAGATGAATTGAATCAATGAATCTCTATGAGGAAAGTTCAGTGTCTGCATGCAGAGGGAGGAGACACTGAATCACAGGATGCTGTGCACAGTGCTGCCCTGTGCTCTGCTGACAGCAGATCTAAGTGGATGGAGGCATATTATGCCTCCATCAACTCCGAAGTTCCTCTGGTTCACTCTGAGTGACTGCAACTGGAGGTGTTCCTAGCTTTCAATGTAAACACTGTATTTTCTTTGAAAATACAGTGTTTACATGAGACTGGCTGCAGGGAGCTATAGTTCTCACCTGAACAACCTCATTAAGCTGAAGTTGTTCAGGTGACTATAGTGTCCCTTTAAAACATATTCACAGGATGGATTCCAGTGTAAATTGTAATTTACTGAGCACTGAAAAAGACCACGGCATCGAAACGCGTTTGCTGCTTCTCTGACTCTCTATACAAACTTTGCAGTAACTATTCCTTTTTAGCAAGTCTTGTTAGCTTGCATAACACTGCCTATGCTTTTTCTTCTAGTTCCATTATATTTCTTATTTTCTACAGGTTTTTAAATGTTATTGAATAAAGTACACCTATTTTTTTATCTGCAGGATTTTTGTGATTCCTGACTAACTTGGATTCCTAGCTTGTATAGGCAGTTTGGAGCTTACTTCACGGGGCCTGGCATGGCTCTTTACTTGGGAGTTATATTCCCTGAGATTTACTTTTTATATGTTATATACAGAAAATTCCAAGTTCTGTTCTTTTTAATGTTCTACAGATATTTATAGAATGCTGTCCATCTGAACATGTATATAAGTATATTTTTTGTGTACTCACTGAAGGGTGTATTATTTGTTTGTTTTGGTTTTTACTTAAGTGTATATTTAAGGTGATAGGGGAAACACCTTCTATACACCCTTATTTGTGCACTTTTTCTGATTATTGCTTTAAATTATAAATTCATCAGAAATTTAGGCAGAAAAAATTACACCAACACCACCCCGAGTCAGCTCCCCCACACCTTTTGCTTTTCATAGTCACTTGGCATTGCAGTGCTTTAGTCCCCCATGTAAGTAGTCAAACCATTTGGACATTGGAGTGGGGGGAGCTGAATACTGCTGCCCGTCCTTCTCTCAGATGGACATGAGAGGAAGAAGACCTTGCTAGGAGCTTCCATTAGCCCTTCTGGGCTCAACTGCAGTACAGGACTAGCTTGATGGCTGAGAGTGTCACCTAATTGCTCTCAACCAATGGTCTAAGTCTTGCACTGAAGTGCTTCGATCAGAGCTAGGATGCTGTCCCTAGCAGACTGCAGGTAAAAAGTCAGACTGTTACCACTACAGCTAACAAGTGTTCCTTTAAATATATATTTCATTTTATATATAGTATCATTACATAAAATCTTAGTATTTATGTTCTACACATGTATAGATCTCACCTGGACGGTGAGCAACTACTGGGATTCCCAGCCTCGTCAGTTCATCTGCATTTCCAATTCCGGACAACATGAGAATTTGCGGCGAGTTTATGGCCCCTCCACTCAGAATAACTTCTTTCGTAATAAATGCCTTCAAGAGTTAGAGGTTTCAATAAAATACTTTCAGACAATGAAGTTATGTGTTCTATAAAGTTATTTGAATAAACAGGAATTCTCTTTTTTTTTATTACAGAACAATTACAAGAAACTTGAGTTGGCTAATTTACGAAAAGGGTCAAGATAGGAACTTGAGGTAACATCAGTGTAAATAGTTAAATAGGAAATGAGTGTGAATTGTTTTTGCAAAGTTTATGAAAATACCAACTTATTGTAAATGGTATACAGTGGGACCTCGGTACTCGAACGATCCCTTACTCCCCACTAGTCAAACAGAAAATTCAAGGAAAACATTTTTGGTACCCGAACAAATCTAGTTTACATTAATTCTTATGGGAAAATGTGATTTGGTTTTCAAACAAATAGGTATCAAACAGCCTTCTCGAACAGAATAAGTTCCAAGAGTTCAGAGGTTCCACTGTAATTATATGTTGCAACTAATATATGCATCTACTTTAAACACTCCGATTGAAAATGAACCAGAATAGGTGGAAAATGTTGTTTTTTTTAAACTTGCATTTCCATCCCAATGATACTTATACATATTTTACTTATAATGTTACATCTTTACCTTTTTCTTCTGTCCATTTTTTATGTATTCCACCCCTGTGGCTTTCAGCCCTTGGAAAATTATCTTGGTAACAAGTGTTTTTTCTACAACACATACATTGGGTCGAGATAATGATGGTCGAAGATAAGCACTGGCCGTGCTCCATCGGTGACCTAAAATAATTATTAGGGATTAAAATCATCATTAGTGATTATACAGAAAAGTTATTATGACTAAGGATGAAATGCCCTGCTGTGGCCACCCCTCAAACTAACCTTACAGCTGATGGCTTTGCATGCTACTTTGCTGACAAGATTGAACAGCTAAGAAAGAATTATCCCCACCTTGCCGTTCTTTTTCTTAACCCCACGTAGATCATACCTTTCCTACCCTTCAGACTTTCTCCCCGGCTATGGAACAAGCGGTGGCTGCGCTTCTTCTTTCCTCTCGCCCCACCACTTGCCCGCTTGATCCTGTCCCATCTCACCTTATCAAATTGCTCTCCTATTGTCTTGTGCCTTTCTTAACACACATCTTCAACTGCTCTCTCTCTTCTGGCGTTGTCCCTGCTGACCTTAACCCCTTAAGGACCAAACTTCTGGAATAAAAGGGAATCATGACGTGTCAGACACGTCATGTGTCCTTAAGGGGTTAAACATGCCACTATAGTACCTATTCTGAAAAAAACATCTCTCGACCCGTCCTTCCCCCTCTAACTATCGTCCCATATCCCTGCTCTCTTTTTCCTCAAAACTTCTGAATTGCTTGTCTTTCTTCTATCTCTGATTGGATGTCCTTCTGAAGCTCAATTTCTGTAAAACTGAGCTCCTTGTCTTTCCTATTCCTAATACTGATCCTCCTCTTTCGTTCTCCCTTCAAGTTAGTGGTATCCACATAAGTCCATCCTTGCAAGCGTGCTGTCTAGGCGTCAGACTTGATTCTGGCCTCACCTTTGAGCCTCACATCCAGTATGTTGCGAATCCTGTAGATTCCATCTTAAAAACATAGCCCGCATCCGCCCCTTTCTTACCCAAGTTGCTACTAAGGAGCTTGTCCATGCTCTAGTAATTTCCCCACATGGATTATTGTAACCCTCTCCTAATTGGTCTTCCGAAAAGTCATATTGCCCCGCTTCAGTCTGTAATGAATGCTGCCACCAGACTAATTTTCCTATCTAGTCGGTTCTCTCAGACCTCACCCCTCTGTCAGTCCTTACATTGGCTTCCTGTATCCTATAGGAGTCAATTCAAAGTACTAACCCATAGCTATAAAGCATTGAACAATTCCAGCCCCTCTTATATCTCATTATAGATTGCAGGACTTCTAGCGAGCGGCTTCCTTCCTATGGAATAGTCTGCCTACTGCCATCAGACTCTCCCCTAGTCTTCAATCATTTAAGAAATGCCTTAAAACCCATCTCTTTAGGAAAGCTTATGGCCTCCCAGAGTAACCTTACATACCTGTCTCTTGCTCTCTCCTAAAGGGCAGAACTTTACTCTCTCCTCCAGCTCTGCTTCACTCCCACCTTATTTGATTACTATTTCTTGTCCTAATGTGTTTTATACCATAACTCCTAAAGACTGTAAACTCGTTTTAGCAGGGTCCTCTTCAACCTTTAGTTCCTGTAAGTTTTCTTGTAATTGTCCTATTTATAGTTAAATCCCCCCTCTCATAATATTGTAAAGTGCTACAGAATCTGTTGACGCTATATAAATGGCAATAATAAATAAAATGCAGTAATATTTTGCCTACCGTTATATATGGTCATGTCCATCCATCCAACACCTTCTTGTTGGTAGCCATTCATGTCATCTGTGAACGGATAACCTGCCTCCTGAGATGCTTTAATAAATGTATTGTGGAGAATATGATTGGTTTTCCCACGTGAGACATATAGTGGTCCATGTCCACCCCTGTAGTTGTCAGTGCCAAGCTCATGTGTCTGAGCCTTTTTAAAGTAAGGTAAGCAATGACTGTAGTCCCATCCAGTAGCCCCTTCTTGACTCCATCTATTATAATCTTCTGCATGGCCACGTATATATACCATAGCATTCAAAGATGATGATCCACCCCAAACTCTCCCTCTAGGCCAATACATAACCCTATTATCCATGTGTTTCTGAGGCACTGTATGATAAGACCAATTGTATTTATCATTACAAAGATTGTATATGAGGGCCGCAGGCATGTGGATCTTCCATGACAATCTCTTGCAGTCAAAGATTAGATCTTTTGGACCTGCCTCCAAAACAAGTACAGAGTCATCAGGATTCTCAGACAGGCGGTTGGCTAAAACACATCCGGCAGATCCAGCGCCCACTATGATATAACTGTAATGATCATCTTTCTCTGAATGAACAGTGGAAAATGCACTGCAACGTGAGGCTCCTGAACCACCCAAAGATTGCAAGAAATTTGCGTTGTGCCATATTGCTTGGGGAGATTTGACCCTTCTGGCTAAATACTTAGAGTAGTGTTTAATGACCTTGAAAACCAGAGCCATCCTTTACAGTACCTATTGATTGTGAGTTGAAAATATCTAAATTACAAGACAAAAATATTAAATACATTCATGTATAAATAAAAAATAGTATTTTTGCTGAGAGCTCCAGAAAGTCAATCAATTCTCACTGGACCTCCTCAGCACCATTAGTGCTTAATAAAGTGTATTTATGTTTGTACTTTATGATATGCAACAAATGATCAGTAGCAACATTACACCAAACCAAGAACAACAAATAGTATTATTGTGACATAAATCGTCTCCACTGCTGCCTATTTCTTTAATTATTGTTTTCCATCTCTGCTATTCTGGTCTAAAATTTGTCAACGCATCACAATCAAATAAACCAGTTTATGTCACTCCATGGTAACTGTGAAAATGGGTGTTTGCAAGATTATTATTATTTTATTATTTATATAGCGCCATCAGATTCCGTAGCGCTGTACAATGGGTGGACTAACAGACATGTAATTGTAACCAGACAACTGGACGTACAGAAACATAGAGGTTTATAATTTTAAAAAGGCCAATTTTAATAAGATTATGGCAGCTTTACAACATATTGAGTGGTACAAACTAGTGGAAAAAAATCACTGCTGATAAACGGTTTATCTGCAAACAATTATTAAAAAGGTACACTTCTCAGTATGTATCATTGGGTAATAAATATGAAAGGAACAAAATGAAAGCAATGTGGCTTAGTGGAATGATAAACTAATAAATTAGAAATTAGAAAAGGGCATTTAAAACATTTAAATCAGACAAATCAGAGGTATCCTAAATATAATATAAGGAAGCCCATAATGAAAAAGGTGATTAGGTGGACTAAACTAGAAAATAAGAAAGTGACAGCCAAACAGAGAAAAAACAACCTCCCAAGAGTTTTAAGTGCATCAATTCTAAAAATAAAACAACACAAAATTAAAGTGTAGATACACTGAAAACAGAGATGGGTGTGTGCCAGGAAAAGGCAGAAATTTAAAATACAGATTTTTCCTCAGTATATATTAACCCCTTAAGGACCAAACTTCTGGAATAAAATGGAATCATGACATGTCACACATGTCATGTGTCCTTAAGGGGTTAAGGAGGAACTTGTGGCAAAAGATATGTAAATAAGTTGCTGCAAAAACTTGCAGAACAATTGTGATTGGATGACTCAAGACACACTAAAGAAAGTTGATGTAAACAAAGCTCCGGGGCCTGATGGTATGCACCCATGAGTTCTTAAGGAGCTAAGTGTGTTAATAAGTAAACCTCTATTTTTAAACTTTCAAGATTTTTTTATTTCAGGAATTGTACCAGAGGATTGAAGGAAGGTAGGTGTGGTTCCTATATTCAAAAAGGAAAAATAATATATCTGGTACAATGACTACTAAAACTTACATTTTATTTCATAGTAAATAAATATGCGGGGAATCGGAATATTGACTTTTAGTCATATTGAAGACATTGAAATCACCTGCTATACTCATGCAGAGTATGCATGCATGACTATAGCAGGCAATTTTATTTTGACTTCAATATGACTAAAAGTCAATAATATGCTTCCCCAATTATTTATTTGTATTATGTAGTATGAAATAAAAATTACGTTTTAATAGTCATTGTTCCACATATATTCATTCTCTTTCGTTTGGTAATATCTAAGGGCGGAAAACCCCGAGTTGTGTGAACAAACTGTGGATTCTTTTTTTTTTCTTTATATTCAAAAAGGGTTCAACATCTTTGCCTGGAAATTATAGACCTGTGAGCATAACATCTGTGGCTGGGAAAGTATTAAAAACGTTAATAAGGGATAATATTCAGGAATTCACTAGGAAAAATATCATTAGCAAACATCAGCATGGTTTTATGAAAAAGAGGTCATGTCAAACGAACGTAATTTAATTCTGCAAATAAGTAAGTGGAAGTATAGGTTGCTGCAGTGGATATGATCTACTTGGATTTTGCCAAGTTCCACACAATAGGTCAGTGTTCAAACTAAAAGAAATTGGTCTAGATGAGCAGTCCCCAACCTGTGGTATGTATAACCCTTGGGGTATGAACCAGTACCCCCTGGGGTGTGCGCAAAAGATTCTGCAGGGGCGGACCACAGGCTGAGGAGCCCATTGGGTGACCCATGCACTTCGGGTCATCCGATGAACATGATGGGCCATCGGGGGCCAGGTTGTGCTTAAACAGCACGACTGGGCCCCTCTATGGGTCGCAGTGCTGGGAGGAAGTGACAGCCCGTTGAAATAATAGGTGAGTCATACACTAACAATTCACCTTCCTTTATTAAGCTGAAAAACAATATCTCTAATATCTGACAAATTAAGTCATTCACAAGTTACCTTTTCTTTGTTTTTTTTTATTGTATGCATTGGGGCTGATGTGTACTGTATTGCTGCCGTCCATGAGTAGTGGGAGTCTGAGAGCAGGACTTATTTTTGTGTATTTGTATTTGCTTTTGTATCACACAGCCATGTTACAATGCTGCCACTTACCCCATGTGCTCCCTATTAAGGGTTCATAATTGTGGAGGGGATTAGAAAAATGTCCTTCTCTGCCTCATCAGTGATATTGCGAACTTGTCGGGAAAAATGACTCCAAATGTATTATCCCAAAATACAATACATTTTACTATTGAAATAATATTGCTGAAAATGAAGATAGCTGATGGATGTTAAGATATTCAAACTTTGCACAAAAGACTGGGTAACTGTAATTACAATGACATTGCAAAGTTACTTAATGAAAGGAATGAAGATGAAGGGTAAAACTTATAGTTGTGCTCAAAAGTTTGCATACCCTTGGAGAATTGGTAATATATGTAACATTTTTAAAGAAATCATGAGTGAGCAGGCAAAACGCATTTCTTTTTTCTTATGGGAATTATTTTCAACTGTAGGTCAAAAGAGAATGACACAATCATAAAACAAAACATGGCAACAAAGTAAAAAATTAAATGACCCCTGTTCAAAAGTCTGCATACCGTTAGTTCTTAATACTGTGTATTGCCCCCTTTAGCATCAATGACAGCGTGCAGTCTTTAGTAATAGTTGTGTATGAGGCCCCTAATTCTTGCAGGTGGTATAGCTGCCCACTCGCTTTGGCAAAATGCCTCCAGGTCATTCAAAGTCTAATCGTCATGCATAAACCGCACGTTTGTGATCTCCCAGAGTGGCTCAATGATATTAAGGTCAGGAGACTGTGATGGCCACTCCAGAACCTTCTCCTTTTTCTGCTGTAACCACTGAAGCAGGGGTGTATTTAACGTGAGGCTGACAAGGCATTTAACTTGGGTGGCACTTTCTGGGTCATCGCTACGCGGCGCGCGAGGGAGATGAACAGGAGGATCAGTGCTCCCTCGCCGACTGCAGTGACCAGCTGACGCCAATGGACCCCAGGGAAAGTGAGAATCCACCCCAGCACTCCCAAAGGTAGGGAGGCTGGGGGGGATTGAATAAATATATATATTTTTTTAAATGTGAGTGTGTTTGTGTGTGTGTGTGTGTCTGTTAGTGAGTGTGTGTGTCTGTTAGGGAGTGTGTTGCTATGTGTGTGTGTGTGTGTGTGTCTGTCTGTCTGTTAGTGAGTGTGCTACTATGTGTGTGTCTGTGAGTGTGTATGTGTGGGTGTCAGTGATTGTGTTAGTATGTGCGTGTCTGTTAGAGAGTGTTAGTGTGTGTGTATGTTAGAGAGTGTGTTAGTGTGTGTGTGTGTGTGTGTCTGTTAGTGAGTGTGTGTGTGTCTATTAGTGAGTGTGTGTGTGTGTGTGTTCGTGTGTGTGTCTGTTAGGGAGTGTGTTACTATGTGTGTCTGTAAGTGTGTGTGTGTCTGTTAGTGAATGTGTTAGTATGTGTGTGTCTGTTAGAGAGTATGTTAGTATGTGTGTCTGTTAGGGAGTGTGTTACTATGTGTGTGTCTGTTAGTGAGTGTGTGTGTCTGTTAGTGTGTGTGTGTCTGTTAGGGAGTGTGTTATCATCTGTGTGCCTGTTAGTGTGTATGTCTGTTAGTGAGTGTGTTACTGTGTGTGTGTGTGTGTGTGTGTGTGTGTGTCTGTTCGTGAATGTGTTAGTATGTACTCACCTTTTCTCCCTCACAGCACTCAGTAACCGCCACTAGAGGCATTGAGATCCTGCACTGTAAACATTACCATTACCGCCAAATGGCAATTCCAGGTTGATCAATTAAACCGAATAAAGCACAAAATCAGCACTACTACGACAATATGATGTACCAAAATCAACAACACAGCATAAGAGGGAAAGAGAGATAGAGAGAAAGGAAGAAAGAAAAATAAAGAAACCAATTACATATTTGAGAACAACAGGTTAATGACACACATGTCAAATTTTGCCACTGCAAATGCCACTATCAGAACTTTACAAGATGGATCTATTTTGTAAAATGTACATCTTGTGATCTCTGAGTATCCATTTCTACATTGTGTGACTAACAAGAACCACTGAAGTCAAACCCGGTATTCAGTTGATAACAATTTCTAAGTTTCGCAGCCTAATTGGGGGAAAAAAAGATGGTGACAATTTTGGATCAATTTGAAAACACACGTGCAATGCTAACAATGTATTGATGTAAGATCAAATACTGATATTGGATTGCAGCTAGTGTAATATAATGTTTACAGACTCGTCCATCTGTTATACAGCGCTGTAGAAAATGTAGGAGCTTTATAAATAAGAATAAGAATCTTTCTAAAATCAGCCTTCTGTGTCACCCCGTAACTCTGCTACAAATGTCATCTTAGAGAAACATCACAAGGAATGAAACAGCAAAGGGTTTAATGTTATATGAAGCCGTGCAAACAATGCTGTGTGCACCTCTCAGGAGGATAGTTGAAGTATATTTAACAAGCAATGTGTTCCTGAGAGTACAAACTGCCACAACAATGTTGTCAAGTTCAGTTAAGGACAAACAAAAAAAACTTCTGCTTTTTAAAGGAATTAATAGAAACATATCCGATCATACAGCCCCCTTACCTTATCACAGAACTCTGTCACTTGATATCAACATTTGTTTTGTAGACAGCTGCAGTTTTCCGTTTTCATAGCTGATTGTTGTGAAATTCAGATTCTTCCTGCACTCTCTTTGCCAAGATACTTTTCTAATACAGTATGTGCGTTAGCAGAGGGAAGGGCTAAAGTTTAAACTGGCACAGGTTCAGGATTGTGTACTGCTAAATGAAAACCATAATTTGGAAATGTTATGTTGCTTTCGAATTTGAACTCATGGTTCATTGACCAGCCAGAGCTTTTGGAATTTCTCCACCTTCTGCATAATAATTAAACTTTCAGGTAAAACTATCAATCACTAAGGAGGAGGAAGATTTTCTTTTTTTTTTTTTTAAAGATGAAAAAACATTGGTTTCCAAACAGTGTTAATTTTGTTGATTAACAATTTTAGTCAGATTTTAGTTGACTTAAACTAAAACTATTCAGATGACTAGAATACGACTAAAACTAAAATGGCATTTTAGTCAAAAGACTATGACTAAATTAACACTGCACAGAGGGGCTGTGGAAGCGGCAAAAGAGACACACCAGAGCTTGGGAGAGAGACACCTAGAGGGGCTGGGAGGACACAAAGGGGCTGAGGAAGTGGCAAAAGAGACAGAGGCTTTTACTAAAACCATTAGATTTTAGCTGTGCCAACTAACATCTACTGGAGATTTAGTTGACAAAAACGAAACCAATTCAGATGACTAAAATATGACTAAAACTAAAATGACTGTTTAATCAAAAGACTTTTACTAAAATGTAATTGAAATTTGCCATGTTTTATTCTTTTTGCCATGACGAGGAGAAGAGCAAGATTACCTTGGTGAGAGGGATCAGTGCTTTCAGCATGAGGTTTGCACGTCAGGCAGGTAGACACCTCAGTAATGGCTCCATTGTGTAACCATTGCCCACTAGTGAGTCAGAGCGCAGTGGCCAAATGTTCCCAGCTTGCACTCTGACTTGTTAAGTCACAGTGCCGAACTGTGAGTGAGCGATTACTCATATCTGCATCCAATGGTGTATTTTTGATTTGTGCTGCCCTAGGCACGACTAAATTCAGGCACCCCTAAAATCTAAATTCCCCCCCCCCCCAATTCGTGTCAAGGCCATTTTTTGGACTGACAGACACATGCCCTCATTGATACATGCACTGATATACACTCACTGACAGATACACAGTCATTGGCACACACATACAGTCATTGGCACACACTGTTTAACCAACACACACTTTCACTGACAGACACACACTGACACACCCACTCACTGACAGGCACACACTCTCAGATACACATAAAATGACATAAACTCACAGGCACACTCATTCTCACTCACAGACACACACTGACAGCTACACTCACTCAAGGTAAGGTGGACAGCCCCAGAACACAAGGCAAACAAGGCATTTGTATGGGAGCTTGGGGTGGCATTTTTTGGCGCCCCCCGCTGAAAGTGCCGCATTGTTTGCCTTGTGGTAAATACATCCATGTCTGCATCTACTAGTGGTGGAAACCTTATACTTCGCTAAACCATGAGGCAAAGTTAACCCCTGTTGGACCACTGGGCAGGGCCGGCGCGTCCATAAGGCGGCACAAGCGGCTGCCTTAGAGCGCACCGGCCTGGGGGGCGCTAGATAGGAGTGACCGGCAGGAGGTGGCTCCCTCCTGCCAGTCACTCTGTGTAGCATGGCCAAGTGGAGCAGTGCGCACCACGGTACAGGAACGTATGTTTCCTGTACCCGGCAAGACTGAAAGGAAGTGCTCACTGTGAGGACTACATGAAACTGAAGCTCATGTACTGCGGTCCGCTCCGCTCTACCACGCTACAATAAAGGTAGGAGACTTACCAGGGACCAAGGGGGAGAGAAAGGAGCACTAAGGGAAGGGGGAGGGGTGATAAGGAACACTATGGGGCAGGGGTGGGTGGAAGAACACTATGGGACAGGGGAGGGGGTGGGTGGTAAGGAACACTATGGGACAGGGGAGGGGGTGGGTGGTAAGGAACACTATGGGACAGGGGAGGGGGTGGGTGGTAAGGAACACTATGGGACAGGGGAGGGGCGTGGTAAGGAACATTATGGGACGGGGAGGGGGGTAGTGAGGAAAACTATGGGACAGGGGAAGGGGTGGTAAGGGACACTATGGGACAGGGGGTGATAAGGAACACAATGGGACAGGACAAGGGGAAAAGGACACTATGGGACAAGAGAGAGGGTGGGTGGTAAGGGACACTATGGGACAGGGGAGGGGTGTGGTAAGGAACACTATGGGACAGGGGAGGGGAGGGGAGGGGAGAAAAGAACACAATTGGACAGGAACGGGGTGGTGGTAAGGATCACTATGGGATAGGGGAGGGGGGTGGTAAGGGACACTATGGGACAAAATAGGGTGTGGAAGAACACTATGGGACAGTGGAGGGGGTGGGACAAGGGAGAGGGCTGGAAGAACAATGGACAGGAGGGGGACTAAGAGTCAGGTAAGGGAGGGCAGAGGAACATTAATGGACATGTAGGGGAGGATAAAGGAACCCATGGGGGTGCTGAGTGGTGGAGAAAGACACACAAAGGGGCTGGAGAAGAGGAAAAGGAGACACATAGGGGCTGGAGGGAGATAGATGGGCTTGGGGCGAAAGAGAAACACACAAAGGAGCTGGTAAAAGTAAAAGACACAAAGGGGCTGGGAGAGAAGGAGACACACAAAGGGGATGGAGGCACACAAAGGGGGGGTTGTAAGAGATACACAAGGGAGGTGTAAGACACTTAATGGGGAAAAATTGTGGATAAGATACACTAAAGGGGGGAAGGCATTTAAAAAATGGGATAAGAAACAAAAGGTGGGTTAAGGGGCACGCCAAAATCATCTTCACCCGTGTACCTAAAAATACTTGCCCTGGCCCTGCCACCTCATTGAACCACCATGGATTGTAGCCCCCTTCCTTAAATAAAGTCAAGCAGGAGGGGGTTACAGAGACCACACACAATACACACAGCCAGCAAACACACATCACAAGCACACACACATTGCATAGAGCTAGTTATATATAAACATTTATAAATTGGAGGTGTATACATAAAGGAACCTATGAGAGTAAGCCAATCTGCAACCATCTAGTGTAATAATGGGGCAGGTCTTGTACTGTAGTCGCTGTGATTACTCTTATATTGAGCCCGTCTTAGTCAGAACTGTCATTCTTATGCTTCTGATCTGTCAATGAAGACAGAGTATCAGTGTTATAGAGGAGGTGTCCCCAATGAGGGTGAATCATAGTTAAGGGAAGGGTTGACCATGGGGTTGGGTGTAATCCTCACAAATATTGGATGATGATGTTGGCTTTAGCATGGGGCAAGATTCAAGAAACTGCTTAGAAATATTAGAATTACCAAGCAAATAAAAATTATGAACAATGTTTTATTGCTTAATGCAACTTTACCCGTTAAAACAAACCAGGCATAAAAAGTTCACTTTAAAGAGTTCAGTGAATCGTCCCTATTTACATAACAAAAAAACAGAACCGAAAAAAGGGACAATGAGTAGAGAAGAAATGCAGGGGTTAGGGTCCCAGTTCTAAGATGAGATTTTGGAGAAATTAAAATCCAGAATTAGTATATGCAAGAAAAACAAACTTTTACAGTGCAAATGGCCTAACTAAATCTTCGAATTCAGGGAAGGAGAGATATATCTGGATGTCATCGGCATACAGATGGTGGTAGCGGAGCCAAACGGAATTAATACGTTTGTCAATAGAGGCGCTATAAAGAGAAAACAAAAGAACAGAACAAATTAAAACTTGGCTTTAGTAAATATGAGAAATGTCATTGTGGCAGAAATGTGGCCATTTTCACTGGATTTTTTCCATCTGGCCAAAATCTGGTATTTAGTGAATAACCCTGTTAGTGAATTCAACAATTAAAAGGACTTAAAAATCACTTGACATTTTTTCCAAAAGTTTTATTAATATAATATTTCTTTGCACACGAGGAGAACGAACACCACAAACACTTCCTCTGACTTCGTAGCTTGCTCACAATTCATTATTCAGCAATTAAATCAATTAAATGAAAAATAAGCAGTGGAACTAAAACATAACCTGGATAAATCAATAACATAACACATATGCATGTGCACAATATATGAAAAGTCTGTTTAAACACCTTACAGAAACACACACAAGAAATAAAAAATATATATAATATTTTCCTTGTGTATTGTGCATAATAGTTTGTTTTTGCTTTTTTCAAAGGTAATACAATTAAAGAATCCCTTTACTTTTACGCCAGAAAGCTCTCAGTCAAAAAACAAAACATGTCTAGACCAGTGATCTCGTATGCAAAATGGTTAATGGTTTATTCCTAGTCAGGCTAAATATTAACCTTTCACATTTGAAAGCACTGGATTATTATATCACAAGGTTCAGAGATTAATCCTCTGTGTACATGAAGTTACCAATTCCCACATAAACCGCCAGTGTAGGATATTATTAAAAATATTGTCCTGCATTGAACCAACACTTTATATTAAAGCAATGCTTAAAGGAGCACTATAGTGCCAGGAAAACAAACTCGTTTTCCTGGCACTATACACTGCGTGCAGAATTATTAGGCAAATGAGTATTTTGACCACATCATCCTCTTTATGCATGTTGTCTTACTCCAAGCTGTATAGGCTCGAAAGCCTACTACCAATTAAGCATATTAGGTGATGTGCATCTCTGTAATGAGAAGGGGTGTGGTCTAATGACATCAACACCCTATATCAGGTGTGCATAATTATTAGGCAACCTCCTTTCCTTTGGCAAAATGGGTCAAAAGAAGGACTTGACAGGCTCAGAAAAGTCAAAAATAGTGAGATATCTTGCAGAGGGATGCAGCACTCTTAAAATTGCAAAGCTTCTGAAGCGTGATCATCGAACAATCAAGCGTTTCATTCAAAATAGTCAACAGGGTCGCAAGAAGCGTGTGGAGAAACCAAGGCGCAAAATAACTGCCCATGAACTGAGAAAAGTCAAGCGTGCAGCTGCCAAGATGCCACTTGCCACCAGTTTGGCCATATTTTAGAGCTGCAACATCACTGGAGTGCCCAAAAGCACAAGGTGTGCAATACTCAGAGACATGGCCAAGGTAAGAAAGGCTGAAAGACGACCACCACTGAACAAGACACACAAGCTGAAACGTCAAGACTGGGCCAAGAAATATCTCAAGACTGATTTTTCTAAAGTTTTATGGACTGATGAAATGAGAGTGAGTCTTGATGGGCCAGATGGATGGATTGGTAAAGGGCAGAGAGCTCCAGTCCGACTCAGACGCCAGCAAGGTGGAGGTGGAGTACTGGTTTGGGCTGGTATCATCAAAGATGAGCTTGTGGGGCCTTTTCGGGTTGAGGATGGAGTCAAGCTCAACTCCCAGTCCTACTGCCAGTTTCTGGAAGACACCTTCTTCAAGCAGTGGTACAGGAAGAAGTCTGCATCCTTCAAGAAAAACATGATTTTCATGCAGGACAATGCTCCATCACACGCGTCCAAGTACTCCACAGCGTGGCTGGCAAGAAAGGGTATAAAAGAAGAAAATCTAATGACATGGCCTCCTTGTTCACCTGATCTGAACCCCATTGAGAACCTGTGGTCCATCATCAAATGTGAGATTTACAAGGAGGGAAAACAGTACACCTCTCTGAACAGTGTCTGGGAGGCTGTGGTTGCTGCTGCACGCAATGTTGATGGTGAACAGATCAAAACACTGACAGAATCCATGGATGGCAGGCTTTTGAGTGTCCTTGCAAAGAAAGGTGGCTATATTGGTCACTGATTTGTTTTTATTTTGTTTTTGAATGTCAGAAATGTATATTTGTGAATGTTGAGATGTTATATTGGTTTCACTGGTAAAATTAAATAATTGAAATGGGTATATATTTGTTTTTTGTTAAGTTGCCTAATAATTATGCACAGTAATAGTCACCTGCACACACAGATATCCCCCTAAAATAGCTATAACTAAAAACAAACTAAAAACTACTTCCAAAAATATTCAGCTTTGATATTAATTAGTTTTTTGGGTTCATTGAGAACATGGTTGTTGTTCAATAATAAAATTAATCCTCAAAAATACAACTTGCCTAATAATTCTGCACTCCCTGTAGGTCCATTAGGTCCACCCCACCCTCAGCCCCCCTACTGCTGGGCTGAAGGGGTTAAAACCACTTCAGTCACTTACCTTTCTCCAGGGCTGGGCTCCCTCTGTGCTGGGGAACTCCACAAGAGCCACTCGCGCATTCAAACCGCCCATAGGAAAGGATTACTCAATGCTTTCCTATGGATGTACAGCGTCTTCTCACTGTGATTTTCACAGTGAGAATCGCGGAAGCGCCTCTAGCGGCTGTCAGTAAGTTTCTCTGAAACTGCTATGTTTTTAGCTGCAGGGTTAAAACTAGAGGGACCTGGCACCCAGACCACTTCATTGAGCTGAAGTGGTCTGGGTGCCTATAGTGGTCCTTTAACTCCTTTGTGACAGCACACATTCATTATGAGTTCCCCACCAAATATATACTCCATCCCGTTAAACTCAGATTTTATTAATGTAGTGAGATGTGCTATCATGCTAAACAGGTAAGGAGTTTTACTTACCTGACACACAGCGCTGGGTAAAGCTCCCTGTGCTGTATTCTACGCCCTGTCTTGACACCATCACTGCACTTGTGTGTTCCAATCACAGGCATTGCATAGAGAAACCTGTGATTGGATCCTTTCTATGGCTCAGAGCACATATGAGCAGTCTGATCCAGAGAGGAGAGAAGGGAAAGATATTGAAAAGTAATGGAGGGAGGTAGAAGGGAGAGCACACAGGGAGGGGAAATCAATCTATCTTCCCCTGCCTGCAAGGGAGATGATGTGGCCAGCTGCTGTGCGCTGATGACAGACCTAAAATTTGCACAAAATTGACATTATGCAGCCTGGAATTCTGGGCTCTGTCACATGTGCTGAGGATGTAACTGATAACTCTGAATATGCAGTGTTTCAAGCAGACTCCTACCACCATGACTACTTCAAGTGATTGACATGTTCATGGTGGTTGGAGAAATTCTTTAAATAAGTGAAATAAGAATGGTGAGGATAAGCCTTCGCAATTCCCTTTACCTTCCAGATGGTCATGTAGGATTTGGATGCACCACTGTTCTGTGTTTTTCTTAGAAGCAGACACCAGAAGGAGAGTCCCTAAAGAACAGAAATGACAGAATCATTAAAAGCACTTGTCCATGAAGCCAGTATAGTGGACTACTGCACCCACTTGCATGGGTTGGGCTCCCATTTCACTCCTTGCCATTTGCCTATAAAAAGTGACGGAGACATATTATTCATTGTTTCAGAAGAATGAGGACAACATGGGAGGTTGTTAGGGGCAAGGCTGGGACTAATAGATGTTCTGAGAGACATGGTGTGTTGTGTGGTGATTTGCTCAAGTTGCACCAGTACTTTCATAGACAAACAAGTAGCATTGGGAATGTGCATGACAATCACTTGCAGGACTATTAGGAATTCAAAGTGAATTTTACCACATGACAGGAGGCTTCATATTTGCATATCTTTCTTTACTGAAAACTCCAGCAGCATAGAAACAGTAACAACCAATCAGAGAAAAGATATGCTGCCCATAAAAGGGCCTGTCTATGACATCATTTCCTCTTTCTTTGCTGCTCCAGCCATCAACAGGTCAGAGTATTTTGCCTTGTGCAAAGATTTTTTCCTGTGTACCTGTTTTTAATTGTGTACTGAATTCGTTTGTATACATGTGTTTATTCTTGCCCTGACTGCCTGTACCTGCTCCCCTCTCTCTACTCTGTGCTCGTTATATTTGTTTTCTCCCTTTCACCTTTTTCCGGCGATCCGCGGACGGCGCGGCTCTCAGTGCCACGCTCGCCGCGCGGACCTGCCTCTACCTCACGCAGGGTTATTGTGGGGACGGGTGGAGGGTAGCCGGGGCTCGTTGTGTTTCTGCTCCACCGCGTTTTTGCTTGTCGCTCGCGGCCGCGAGCGGGAATCTCTTCCCCACGCGGCCGGCGGCCATCTTGGATCTCGCGGTTATCGCGAGATCCGCGGCGGCCTCTCTCTGCGGTTCGGTACTCACCGACTGCCGTAACGATACCGGGGACCACCCTCAGGGTGACTCCCCGGTTCCCTTTCTCCCTCAACCCTTGCACTGCTGTGCAAGGAAAGATATATATACTTACTGTTAGGTGCATTTTTTTCTCCCTGAGGGAGAAAATACTTCAAAACATTTTTTCCTGTTTGTACATCTGCCTCACTGAGGCAAGGGAATGCATGCTCAAATTTGAAGGCTTATAATAAGTTGTTATCGTCCCCTCAGTGTGATAATTAATTAAAGGGACATACATACATATACATATATATTTTCTCACCCCTCAGGGGAATTTGCTGACACTATTACCCCCATCAGGGTATATCATTGGGTACCCCTCACAGGGTCCTATTACATTACTGCACCCAAGGGTGAAATTTATGTGGGTGTCCTCTGGGTATTTTTTGATGGCACACCACCTGGGGTGACCCCCCAGACACGCATGCAGGGCGATACAGCCCCCCTTTTTTGGTTGATGTGGGTGTCCTCTGGTTACCACGGCATGCCACCCGGGGTGAACCCCGAGAATATGCACGAGGGCTCATCCTAATATATATATATAATTTGCTGCCCTGTTCACTATATTACGTGCATCAAGCCTTCTATACACTGAAACTTGCTTCTCGCCCCACAGGTCGAGATACGCCTCAGATCATGGAGGACACACAAAATAACCCAGACTTTAAGGCCATGATCAATGCCGCCGTGGCGGCTTCTGTGGAAAAGGCCCTGTTACGAGCCCTCCCCCACAGCCAAGGCGACATCAGCCCGCCAGAACGCATGGATGCGTCGGGCTCAGAGGTGTCCAAGGCCAAAAGGCACAGAAAAGCTTCGAGCCCCCCTTCTGCCAAGACGAAGGGCAAGCTACCCGTCAAATGGGTGAAGAACGCGGATCCTCAACTCGCACTATTCGCTCCCCTATCCTCGGAGGAGGATGAGGCCTACGGCCCACGCCCCCTAGACGTGGTAGACGAGTGGCACGGAGACGGCTCACCCTCGGACGACGAGGAGTGGCAAGACCTACCACCTACCTCCTCAACTTATGTCAAGGAAAACTTCCTAGGCAAGGAAGCCGACGACGACCACCGCGCCGGTCCGTCCGGAGATGGGGTGTTTTTGGATGACCAGGGGATGCCTTTATTTGACCCACGTACCATCCGACACCCTCGCTCCTCTGAGTGGACGCTGCCAGAACATCTGGCGAAGTTCATCCACTACTGGCTGCGCAAGCCATTGGAAAAGGAGCGCCTCCGGGCCGAATGCCCCAGGCCACTGATTCCCGACAAAGTGGCACTAACGCCCGAATTCGATGACACGATGGTGGTGTTTATGTCACGCTCGGGCAGAGACCCACGCAAAGGGGTGGAAAAGGGCATGAAGGCGGCACAGGACAAAGTGCTGGATCTGCTGGGCCCCATAGCTAAGATGCTATATTTCGCTGACATGGCCCTCAGCCAAGACTCGCAACTGGACCCTCATGTCATACGCGAATGGGCCCAACGCGCAGTATGTCTAATAGGCAACGCTAACGCTGCACTTTGCGTCGAGAGACGCAGATCGGCGCTGATCAGGATCGACAACAAGCTCCTGGAACTGGGAGCCAAGGAATTTGGACCAAAGGCCCAGGGTCTACTGTTTGGCGATGCTTTCATCACAGAACCAAAACGACATGTGAACTTGTTCACGACCTTAAACAAGGCCCAGACCTCCCTCAGGCAGGTGTTCCACACTCCTCCCCCAAGAGGTGTTTTTGGAAGGGCTGGCCGACAGCGGAACCGTGCCGCCAGCCGATTTTGGTCCTCAGGTTCCAGGTCGTTTCCACAGACTTCAACCTTCTTCCCGTCCTCATCACAAAGGCCCTCTACGTTCCGAGGTGCAGGGAGGACCAGAGGCTTCAGGGGCCGCGGCCGCGACCGCTTCAATAATGGTGAGTCCTTCTGTACAAACCAATGTCCCAAAGTTTATTGCAGGCAACCTGTCTTCTTTTTTCCAGAACTGGGAACAGATTACCAAGGACGCCTGGGTTCTCCAAACGGTGCGCGGCTTCGTAATAGACTTTGCCGCGCAACCCGTACAAACCACTCCCCCCCCTGATCCACATGTCGTCGGAACAAAACCGACTGGTGGACGAAGAGATCCACACGCTCTTCGAGAAGGGCGCAATTCAATACGCGCCAGACGGGGGAGGCTTTATAAGCAATATCTTCTTGGTCAAGAAAAAGACAGGCGAGTATCGGCCGGTCATCAACCTCCGACAACTAAACACCTTCGTGGTCTACAGACACTTCAAGATGGAGGGTATCCATCTTCTACAAGACCTTCTCGTCAAGAACGACTGGTTTACACGCCTGGACCTCAAAGACGCATATCTCACGGTCCCCGTGGACAGGGATTACCGTCAATTTCTCAGTTTCAGGTGGAGAGGACGGGTATGCCAATTCACTTGTCTGCCATTCTGCCTCAGCTCGGCTCCGTGGTGCTTCACGAAGCTATTGAGACCGGTGATGGCTCGCATCCGTACGAAGGGCATACGCTGTCTCGTATACTTGGACGATTTGCTGATCTTCTGCGAATCCGCGTCCAGACTACGATCGCAGACGAGATTTGTAGTTCACTTACTGGAGTCCCTGGGATTCGTGGTGAACAGGCAAAAGTCGTCTCTCTCTCCATCCCAGTCGGTACAATTCCTGGGGTTCGACATCGATTCGAGGGAATGCGTACTACGCCTCCCCTCGAAAAAGATTACCTCAATAAGGAAAGAAATCAAGCGAGTCTTGAGGATGGACTCAATACCGCTCAGGATGCTCGCTCGGATTGTAGGACTCCTGTCCTCATCCATTCAGGCGATATTCCCGGGCCCTCTACACTACAGGGCCATGCAACGGCTGAAAGCGGGATATCTGCGCACCGGACATTCCTACGACCACTGGATCCCACTCACTCGGGAGGTGAGATCAGAACTACGATGGTGGTTGCTACACATACAAGCCTGGAATGGCAAGGCGATCTTCGGATCCTCCCCGGACTTCGTCGTGGAATCGGACGCCAGTTTGTGGGGATGGGGCGCCCACTGCTCAGAGGCCTCCACGGGGGGCCCATGGCAGGAAGAGGAGACCGACCTACACATCAACTGCCTGGAGTTGATTGCGGGTTCCTTCGCCTTACGCAGCCTGGCCAAAGACAAGTCGAATTGCTGTATCCTACTCCGCATGGACAACATCTCAGTGGTGCAATACATGAACCGCCTGGGCGGAGCGAGGTCCAAAGACCTGACCGAAGCCACAAAGGACATCTACAGCTTCTGCATACGGAGGAACATCACGTTACAGGTGGAATATCTCCCAGGGGTCTCCAACCTGATGGCGGACTGGTTCTCCCGACACTGGAGAGACACCAGCGATTGGACACTCAACAGGGAGGTGTTTCAGACACTACGACAACGGATGGGTCCGCTATCAATAGACTTGTTCGCCTCAAGGACCAACCACCAGCTACGGAGATACTACAGTTGGCTTCCGGACCCGATGGGCGAAGCAGCGGATGCATTCCTTCAAGACTGGCCCTCTCAAGGGGCCTACGCCTTCCCTCCATTTTCGATGATTCCACGGGTACTACGGTACTTACGCACCCACAGGATATCGCTCCTCCTCATAGCGCCTCTCTGGCAGAGTCAACCGTGGTTTCCGGATCTCCTGGAGATGTCTCACGACAATCCTGTCCTACTTCCTACCTTTCCACTTCTCCTGTCGGGACCGCGAGAGGAACCTCACCCCCTCGTCCTGGAAGGACGTCTGGAACTGGTGGCCTGGACGATTTCTGGGGCTCCTGGTCGGTCCACGGCCTATCGCAATCTACTAAAGATCTCCTATGGGACTCATGGGCCCCGGGCACCAGGAGATGTTACATCTCCGCCTGGTCAGCCTGGAGTGATTGGTGCATGGAAAGGGATTCCGATCCCTTTACTGCCCCTGTCCCATTAATACTCAATTACCTTGCTCATCTTTTCTCGACGGGTCGATCATATAGATCCCTTAACGTGATCAGATCGGCGATTTCAGCGGCGCACGTCCCAGTACAAGGCAGACCGGTGGGTCAGGACCCGCTGGTATGTCGTCTACTGCGGGGCGCCAGACTGACGAGACCACCAGCACCCAAATATTCCAACCTCTGGCAAGTGAATGGAGTGCTGGATTTCCTTCGGGGTTGGCCAGACAACCCTGCGCTATCGCTGAAACAACTCTCAGCCAAATTGGCCTTGTTGTTATGCCTCGTCTCTTTCCGACGGGTGTCTGACATTAGGGCTTTTGACGTGGATGGTTTCTCTCTCACTCCAGAGGGAGTCACTTTTTCCATCGCAAGACGGACTAAATCAGATTCGTCCTCTGTGTCTTACCCTTATTTCGAATCAGACTCCAAACTGTGCGTTGTCAAGACACTTAGGAGATACGTAGAAATCACAGCCGCCCTCCGGCGCTCCTTGTCGGGTCAGTTGCTGATTTCCTACGTAAAGCCTCACGGCCCAGTGTCTGCGACAACCCTGGCCAGATGGGTTTGATGGTTACTCCAGTTGGCAGGAATCGAATCTAGCTTTGGAGCACACTCGGTCAGAGGGGCGGCAGCGTCCCAAGCGTTCTTGGCAGGCGCCTCCCTAGCCGACATTATGCGGTGTGTGGACTGGTCTCGGGAAAGTACGTTTCGTACTTTTTATTTCCGCCAAATTTCACATGCTTCCTTCACACTAGTTCGGCCTAAGCTTTAAAAATGCAAATATGAAGCCTCCTGTCATGTGGTAAAATTGAAGATTATATTAGCTTTAGTGTACTAATAATCTTAATTTTAGTAATGACAGGAGGCGAATATTTCCCGCCCTAGGGTATTTTCCCCCCCAGATTACTTAGTTTTTTCAGGATTAAGTCCTAGTGCTCAGGTAAGCATGCAGGTTCTTGCTGTATATGTTAGCATATGTTTACATTGTTGTTGTTATGCATGGAGTATATAAATTATCAGTTTTCCTTTGATTTGGTTGTATTGCTTCTCACGTTCTGATTTTGATGTTCTATGCTAAAGTATAAGGCTACGCATCTTATTTTACATTACTGCTCAGTTATACATTTGGTTATGATATGCGGACACGTTGCCACGCCAGAAACCTTTCACCTTTTTCTTTTTCTTTCAGCGTGAATATCCATTTTATGGGACGAAGAATCGTCTTCCACTCCGTCACATCATGGATCTACCAAAGTTCATTATCGTTATGTTGTTGAATTGTTAATCTGTATTGATGTTTTTATGTATTGACTGTTACTTTTTTCGCCTCAAAGAAAGAGGAAATGATGTCATAGACAGGCCCTTTTATGGGCAGCATATCTTTTCTCTGATTGGTTGTTACTGTTTCTATGCTGCTGGAGTTTTCAGTAAAGAAAGATATGCAAATATTCGCCTCCTGTCATTACTAAAATTAAGATTATTAGTACACTAAAGCTAATATAATCTTCAATTTTAATTTAAAGGCCAAAGTAGCCAAACTGAAAGCATAGCTGGAATAGGAATATTTCCGTTTACCTATTTAGACCTTAATTATGAAATTCACACTGCATTTCCTGCAATTCCCTCTATAGTGAATAACCCTGTGTGTCACTACTTCATGATTTCCACCAGTTTCATCCCTCATAATACTAGTTCTATTCTCCTTGGCACTATTCTTTCCTGCAGTAGGCACTGAATTGGAGTTTTACTAGGTTCAAAGGTAAACTGTCTCTTCCCAATTTCTGACAAATGAACCTTAGAAAGCCACATTACTACACTTACTGTTGCCTCCTTCCTGACTCCCTGTCACTCACTGTTATAAACTCTGACATTTTCACCTGTCAGTCACAACATAAAGAAGGAGAGAATGTTAATAAATATTCCCTTCCCCTTCAAATACAATTCAATTACAATTGTTTATATAGAGACAACATATTCTGCAGCACAGTGGCGGATCCGAGGGGGTCCGGGGGGCAAAACAGAGCAGGTCGAGGCTCTGCCCTGCCAGCACATGTAGGATGTTGGCAGGGCCGTCTTTAATATAGATTGGACCCTGGGCAAGCATTTGCTTGGGCTCCCTAGACCCCTTTGCCCATTAATAACTATCTGTTATCTGGGTGTGAGTCTGACAGTGAGTGTCCTTGTGTTCAAATGTACGTCTCTGTGACCATGTGTATGTGACCATGTGTGTGGTAACTGTTTGCAATGTGTTGTGTGTATGGGGGGGCTGCCTGTGGTTTTTGTGCATTGTGTTTATGGCGCAGCTATGTTTCATGACTGTGCGTATGATGGCTGTCTTCAGGGGGTGACTGTGACAGGGAGAGAAAAGGGGTAACGGTGGAAAGGTGAGTGTGACAGGGCCAGAGGGTTGAGTGTGAGTGTGAAAGGGTTAGAGGGTGGTCATGACATGGTTGGAGAAAGGAGTGTGACAGGGCGAGAGGAGGTGAGCGTGATCCGATTATGGGAGCTTTATGTGACAGGGTGAGTGTGGCATGGTTGGGGGGATGAATATGACAGCATTAGAGGAGTTAATGTGATAGGGTGAGTGTGGCAGAGTGATGGAAGGTGAGTGTGGCATGTGTGAGTGTGACAGAATTGGGGGAGTTAATGTGAGTGTAGCAGATTGAAGGAGCTGACAGTGTGTGAGGGAGGGTGACCGTATGTGTTTTGAGGTGACAGTGCGTAGGGGTTGACAGTGTGTGGAGGGGGGTGACTGTGTGTGTGGGGGGGGGGATGACAGGGGTGTATTTGTGTGTAGTATTAGCATTGGAATGCAAGTGCAGTGTTGGCATTGGAATGCACGGATGTATGCACTGCCACACACACAGTTATGCACAAACACTCAGAAACATACAGGCACACAGGTACACATACGCACTAACATAAAGTACACAGACACACAGCTACACATACAGTCTGACTCTTATAAATAATTTTGTGTCTCATAACTGTATTGCACAATTCAGATACCATTATCCACTTGCTGGAATCATTCAATGCAGTGCTGTTACATTACCTCCACCTACTGGTTGTCCCATTCAATACATGTTTATAGTAAATGCTTTGGTGGAAAACTAGAGTTTAACACAGGAAGCAAAGAATAGCAGTGAATTAACAACCTAATTGCACAATTTAAGACAAAGCACTGAGTTGTAATAATCCCACAGCGCAACTCTCTTCAGATTGACCCTTTCAATCTGGCTTCCGCTCCCTTCACTCTACTGAAACTGCCCTTTCCAGAGTGACTAACTACTTAATTAGTGCTAAATCAACATTTTACAACTCTCTCCTAATTGTCCTCAACCTCTCAGCTGTCCCTCCTGAGCAGCCTCTCGTCCAGAATGCTATTACTGTTCCTGTTGCTGTCAATCACGTTGATCCTGTAGCTGAAGAAACGGTGCGGCCTGACAGTTCAGGCTTGGCTTCCCTACTGCCCACGGTTCCTGCAATCACTGGTGAGTATTCTTCCTTGTCTGGTGTAGCGGGGGTGGTGGGGCGCAAGCGTTCCTGGGTTAGCTTAGTTAGGAGTGCAAGGGGCTTCTTAGATTCATGGGAACGTAATAACGTGGTTCCTCCTTCACTGTCCAATTCAGTGGAAAGCAAACTGCGGGCTTACTTCAGGATCGGCGGGTAGTGTTCAATCCATTGACTCGGTGGTGAGGGTCGACTCTGTCCTACCTAGACGATTTCCAATGCGTTGCCCCTGCCCAGTCTCTGGTATGCTCACAGTTGCTTCAGTCGGTCGCGGATGTTACTAGTTCCTTCAGGTTTCCCCTCACATGGACAAAACAGTGGGCCCTACCACTTGCTCGGGATCGAGATTGACTCGGTCGTGGGGGAGTGCTGTTTGCCGGCTTACAAGGTTGGGGACATGTGGGCAGCAGTTAAGGCCACGAAGGGTCTCCGGAAGATCACGCTGCAGTCGCTCTTGGGCAAATTTACATTTGCCTGTCGGATCATGCCAATGGGCAGGGTTTTCAATAGGTGACGTGCGGCTACGATGTCAGGTGTGCTGAAACCATATCACTTTGTACATCTGACCAGGCCTCTCAGGGATGATTTGGCTGTGTGGAGTGCATTTCTTGAGAATTACAATGGCAGATCCTACTGGCAAGCGCCGGAGGTGCCAAATTCAGAGCTCCATCTGTTCACCGATGCTGCGGGTTCGGTGGGCTTTGGGAAAGCATTGTTGGGCAAACTCTTGGCCGGGTTCTTGGCACCTGGCTGGGCTGACAAGGAATTTGGTATTCCTGGAGCTTTCCTTAATCGTAGTAGAAGTGTATCTGTGGGGGTACTTCAGGATCGGCGGGTAGTGTTCAATTGTGACATGGGGGTGGTGTTGGCCATTAACAGCCTGTCTGCCTCATCTCCCCCTGTGGTGCGTCTTTTGAGGTGTTTAGTACTGTGCTGCTTGGCCTTGAATATCACTTGTAGGGCCGCTCACCTATCGGATGTTAAGAATGTAACAGCAGATGCCTTTTCTCGTTCACAGTGGCAGGAGTTCAGGGTGGCCGCACCTGGGGCGGACACAGAATGTTACCGTTGCCCGATGGAGCTGTGGTACTTTGAGCTGAACGAGTGAGGGCGTGGATCCGGACTTCTGTCTCAGATGCCACCTGGGCCCCCTACGGTAAGGCATGGGGGGAATGGTTGAACTTTGAACAAGCGCTCGTGGGTTTTCCCTCGGAAGACGATCAGATTCAGAGCCTCCTGCGCCTTTTATGGTTTTAGGAAGCATTGGGGTGTTCGCCATCGGTAGTCTCAGCGAAGTTGTCTGGCTTGAGCTTCTGGTCAAGTTAAACAGGGTGCCAGATGTCACGAAGGACTACATGGTCATATTGACTATGCAGGGTTGGCAAAAGGGGCCTAAGGTGGCTGATTCTCGTTGACCAGTGTGTGCTTTTCCGCATTTGAAGCGTTATTGTTTTATGTTGCATTTACCTTTGCATTTTTTGGTGCCTTGCGGGTGGGGGAATTGGTTTGTCCTAGTTAGTGGGTGCCGGGTGGTATTTGGTTTCAGGGTGTCTCCTGCGCAGAGGGGCTGGTACGCTTTTTGTAACGTCAGTCCAAGACCAATGTTTTAGGCCGGGGGACTTGGGTTTCCCTTTGTGGGATTCCCGGGTCCATAGCATGTCCCGTTTCTTGTTACCAGTGCTATTGTGCCATTCGCCTGCGGGCTCCAGGCCCATTCCTGATTCATGCAGATGGGGGTTTCTCATCCAGGTTCCAATTCACCTGCGTCTTTAATTTGGCTTTGGAGGTGTTGGGCATTCCGGGAAAGGAATTTGAAGGTCATTCCTTCCGCATTGGGGTGGCGAGGGAGTCATCTTGCTTGGGCTTCTCAGAGCAGGCTATTCAGAGGATTGGTAGGTGGTAATCTAGGCGTTTCAGGCCCTACGTGTGCCCATCCAGGCTGATTGTGTTTTCCCCTATGTTTTCTCCGCAGGGTCCATCCGGCGGGTCTGACTAATCGGACACTCTTAAATATACTGGGCCCATCATCGGGCAGGGGTTAGCACTGGCAGAAATCGTCTCTGCCTTTCTCCGGTGGGGCTTTTTACTGATGTGGGCCTTGATCTGTTCAGCCTCGCACAGCAAGATGTTCTGGAGCAGGCCATGGCACTGGTGGGGGGTCGCTCCCGCTGATCTAGGCATAAAGCAGTGTGGGTTGTGGCGGGATTAGATCAGGAGCACATGCGGAAGAAGGAAGGTCGGGGCTGATCCCTCCCCTTACCTCTGGTACATGGTTTGGATAAACCGACATGTCCACTGAGCCATAGGCTGGCTAGTGGTTGGCATTGTGGTATGGTAAGGCCAAGTTGGAGGCCAGTTGGTGGTTAGGATGAGGGGGGAGGACAGGCCCCAGAAAGATTCGGGATTATTGGTGGGACAAATTGAAAAGGACGAGTTAGGTTAAATATTTTAATATGTTAATATGTTAAGTTATGGTTAACGATATTTGTTCAAGTGTAAATAAAGCTGTGGCCTATTTTATACCACAAGTATGTCTCAGGTTTTCATTGTAAAGAGGGTGGTTGGAATGGGGGATTTTGGTGTCGAGCTACACAGTACCCTCTACCTACACATATGCACTCATCATTTCCCGACTTGACTATTGCAATTCACTACTCATCAACCTTCAAATAACTGCATTGCCCCTCTTCAGGTCACAATGAATGCTGCCGCCAGGCTCATTTTTCTGACTAAATGCTACTCACACACCTCACCCCTTTGCCAGTCATTACATAGTTACATAGTTACAGTTACATAGCTGAAAAGAGACTTGCGTCCATCAGGTTTAGCCTTCCTCGCATTTGTTTTTGCTGTTGATCCAAAGGAAGGCAAAAAAACCAGTTTATTGCAATTTTGCAACAAACTAGGAAAATAATTCCATCTTGACCCCAGAATGGCAGTCAGATTTATCCTTGGATCAAGCAGCTATTACCCTACATTGAAATATTATATCCTTGAATATTCTGTTTTTGCAAGTATGCATCTAGTTGCTGTTTGTACATCTGTTTGGACTCTGATAAAACCACTTCTTCAGGCAGAGAATTCCACATCCTTATTGTTCTTACAGTAAAAAAAACCTTTCCTTTGCTGTAGTCTAAATCTTCTTTCTTCCAGTCTAAACGCATAACCTTGTGTACTATGTAAAGTCCGGTTTGTGAATAGATTTCCACACAATGGTTTGTTCTGAATATATTTGTATAATGTTATCATATCCCCTCTCAGGCAACGTTTTTCTAAACTAAAGAGGTTTAAATTTGTTAACCTTTCTTCATAGCTGATATGTTCCATTCCTTTTATTAATTTTGTAGCTCGCCTCTGCACTTTTTCTAGTGCCATAATATCCTTCTTTAGAACAGGTGCCCAAAATTGCACAGCATATTCAATATGTGGTCTTACCCAGTGGCGTACACACAAACCATGGGGCCCCAGTGCGAAAATGATCCGTGGGCCCCCTGACAGACACACACAAACATACATAGAGACACACACGCACACATAGACACATACACACAGACACATACATACAAACAGACAGACACACATATATACATACAGACAGACACACACAGACACATACATACAGACTGACACACAGACAGGCACACAGACACATACATACAAACAGACAGACACATACATACAGACACACACACACACACACAGACAGACACAGATACATACACATGCATACAAAGACATACATACAAACAGGCAGACACACACAGACAGACACACATACATACATACACAGACAGGCACACACACACATACATACAAAGACATACATACAAACAGGCAGACACACACACATACATACATACATACACAATATTTAAGTCACCCTCCTGTTTCATATCTCTAAGGTGCAGGAGGGTGACTGGGGTCCAGTGGTGGCTCAGGTGGATGGGAGTCAGAGTTCCCACTCTGACTCCGTCTGCTTCCTCCCGCGCGGCTCTCAGTGTTAGCTGGGAGGAGTGACGTGCGGTCACTTACTCCCAGCTTATGATGTCATCACAGGGGCCCGATCGTGCTGTTAAAGCGCCCAGCGCTGACCGGGCCCCCTGAAAATCCATATCCATGGGCCACCCGATGGACCCCTTGGAGGGCGGCCCCGGCAGTTTGCCGCGTGGGCCGGGATCACAGAAGATGATGGCGGCGGATACCCGGTCACAGGGGTCCGCAGGGCGGCCGGGCCCCCTGGAGTGGCGGGCCAGGTCGCAGCTGCGACCCCTGCGACCACGTTATGTACGCCGCTGGTCTTACCAGTGATTTGTAAAGAGGAAAATGATATTCTCATCCCAAGAATGAATGCCCTTTTTCATGCATGACAATACCTTACTGGCCTTAGCCACTGCTGATTGACATTGCACATTGTTGCATAGTTTGTTGTCTATAACATTTCCTAAGTCCTTTTCATGTGTTGTTATCCCTAATTCACTTCTATTAAGGGTATACGTTGCTTGTGCATTCTTTACGCCGAAGTGCATAATTTTGCATTTTTCAACATTACATTTCATCTGCCATTTTAGTGCCCAGTCCCCCGGGCTATCTAAATCCCTCTGCAGCAAAGTAGTATCTTGCTCACATTGCATCACTTTACATAGTTTTGTGTCATCTGCAAACACTGAAACATGACTTGCAATGCTTTTATCAAGATCATTTATAAACATGTTAAATAAAAGGGGTCCCAGAACAGAACCCTGAGGGACACCACTTACCACCTCTGTCCAGCTTGAAAATGTACCATTAATGACAACTCTTTGTACTCTATTTTTAAGCCAATGTTCTACCCAAGAAAAAGCATTTTCATCTAGACTGATTTCCTTGAGTTTGAACACTAATCTATTGTGTGGAACTGTATCAAATGCCTTGGCAAAATCCAAATAGATCACATCCACTGCAACACCCTGATCTATACTTCTACTTACTTCTTCGTAGAATGCAATCAAGTTCATTTGATATGACCTGTGCTTCATAAAACCATGCTGATTTTTGCTGATAACCATGTTCTTCTCAAGGAATTCTTGAATATTATCCCTTAACAACCTTTCAAATATTTTCCCAGCCACAGAAGTTAAGCTCACAGATCTATAATTTCCAGGGAAGGATTTTAACCATTTTTTAATATAAGAACCACATCTACCTTCCTCCAGTCCTCCGGAACACTTCCTGAAAGAAAAGAATCTTGAAAGATTAAAAGCAGAGGTTCACTTATTTCTACACTTAGTTCCTTAAGTACTCGTGGAGGAATACCGTCAGGCCCTTGAGCATTGTTTATATTAACTTTCTTTAGTTGCTTCAGCACCTTGTCTTGAGTTAACCAATTACAATTATTCTGCAAGTTTTTAGCAGCAATCATTTGCACATCTATTGCCATGGGTTCTTCCTTAGTATATACAGAGGATAAATAGTTATTTAAAATTTCTGCCTTTTACTGGTCTTCATTAACTAACACCCCCATTTCAGTTTTTAGTGTACCTACACTTTCATTTTTTTTTAAATATTTTTTTGAATTTATGTACTTAAATAATGCTTTGGTTTTGCTCTCTTTTTTCATTTTGAAGTTTAGCGAATCTAATTGCCTTTTTGCACGCATTATTGGCTTCCTTATATCGTTTATAGGATGCATCTGGTTTGTCTGATTTAAATGCTTTAAATGCCCTTTTCTTATTTTTAATCTCTTATTTTACTTCTCTGCTAAGCCACATTGGTTTCAATTTGTTTGTTTTTTATATTTATTTCCCAATGGTACATACTGAGAAATGTACCTTTCTAATATTTGTTGGAAGATGTTCCATTTATCCTCAGTGTTCTTTTCACTAAAGAGTTTATGCCAGTCAATATATTGTAAAGCTGCCCTTAACTTATAGAAATTTGCCTTTTTAAAATTATATGTTTTAGTATACCCCAAGTGCTTTTGTTTTTTTGAGTTTATTTCAAAGGACACTATATTGTGATCAGTATTTCCCAAGTGCTCACCTACTTGAATGTTGGTCAAAAGATCAACGTTGTTTGTTAAAACCAGGTCCAGACAAGCGTCCTTTCTAGTTGGTGCTTGTACTAGTTGTGACATGAAGTTGTCATTTAACAAGTTCAAAAACCTAATTCCCTTTGCTGAGCTACTAGTCCCTCTAGTCCAATTTATGTCCGGGTAATTAAAATCTCCAATAATTAAAGTGTTACCAAGATTTGCAGCTTTCTCAATTTGCTCAAACAGCTGTTGTTCCTCGTCAATATTAACATTAGGTGGTTTATAACATATCCCAACCAATAGTTGATTTCCCTTCTTTTCCCCCAAGCAGATATCTACCCTTAAAGCTTCCACATTTTCCTCATCACATTCCACTTGCTTAAGATTTGACTTTAACTCATGGTTGACATACAAACATACCCCACCACCCTTCCTGTTTTTCCTATCCTTTCTAAATACCCATTTTTACCCATTTAAGTTAACTGCCCAGTCATGTGTCTCATCCCACCATGTTTCAGTCCTATAATGTCATATTGTTTAGTGCCTATAATGTCACATTAGCTCCCTGTGCCCTTCAGGATCCAATTCAAACTGCTAACTCAAACCTACAAAGTCTTCACCAACTCCACTCATCACTACAATTCCTTTCTACTCAATGAATATACCTCTTGTCATTCCCTTCGCTCTGCCAACTCTCATCTGCAAACATTTTCAAGGGCTGCCACGTTCTCTCTTGGCACTGTTCGGTCCTTCCACACACCACTTTTACCAGCTTATTTCAAACAGGTATCGTATCCATCAACACCTCCTCCCTTCCGACATGCTGTAATTTCTCTTGTGTGTCTTTACCCCTTCCTCATAGATTGTAAGCTGTTTGAGCAGGCCCTTCTTCACCTCTTGTCTCTGTTAAATTCCAAATGTAAATTACTTATTGTGAAATATTTCCATTTTATAATTGTAACGCACTGCAAAATATGTTGGCGCTATATAAATGACAGTAATAATAACAACTCAGCTTGTCTATTTAGCAATTTGTTTTTTGAGCAACATAGACATATTTTTGAAGCACTTGCACGTACTGCCAGGCATCTTCACTGAAGTGACTATAGCTAGGAATTTAAAGTGAATTAAAAATTTAAAGTCAAAACAGCCAAGTTGAAAACATTTTGGTTAAAATTTTGAAATTCGGGGGGCGGGGCCTGACCGCTGAGCGGACTGGTCGCACTGAACAGGAGCTCCGGGAGAAAACCCAGCTAACAAGCGACTTTGAATCTCTAACTCACACCGAGCCCTCTAACCAGGCACGGCAGAGCAGCGGAGTCACCCGGGGACTTACCTGGCCAGACCTCCGGACTTAGGGAGGCACTCTGATGCAGACGCTGATTTGCGGCCTACATATGCGCACTGGCGTGGGAGAGGCGGCCGACCTCCCCGCCGACGGACCAGCGGGAATTGACTGCAAAGCTTGAGACCCTGATCACCCCCCCCCCTTGCCGGTGAGGGATATCCCGGCACAAGCGACCGACCAAGCGACAAGCACACTAGCAGACCCCACATGGGGATGAATAAGCTGTCAACCACACGAGAAGTACAGGTCCCAGCCAAAATGGCGGCAGGGACGGCGACAGGACCCTCAACCAGGCGAGACCTACAGGGCCCAGCCAAGATGGCGGCTCAGAAACAGCTTAGGGACAAACAAACACTCACTGTACCACCAAAGCACGCACTGGAGTACATTGACCGGCTGCGCACCTACCTATGGGCAAAGCTCCAGGCCCAGAGACAGCTTTACAGGCTGAAGATGAGAGAGGTGGCAGCCTGGATCCGCCCAGCTATCCGGCGCAACCTGCAGCTGAATCCACCTCGCAAATCCAGAGTAGCATCCAGTCTGGAACGCAGTCGACATACAAAAAGGTGGGAAACGGTACCGGGCCCCTCCAACGACGAAACACAAGACCTCCAGCCACAGTACAGGACCCGACCTCCCTATCACTCTGCGGTCCTAACATCCAACGACCGGCACCCAGCGGCAGATCAGCCTTGCACTCCCACACGCGGTAGATCACGGCTAGAAGCCTGTTGGCCCCCACAGGACCAACGACCGCCCCAGAGACAGGGCATCGGCTGAGGAAAAGAGTCGACCCGATCTGCCGGATGGCACCCTCACGGGTCCTCGCCGATCTCATCTCAACCTGATATTCAAGGTCGGGACTGCACTGCACTTCATTTTTATTTTCAGCTATCAGCACTGGCACACGGGACTCACAAGCGTCAGGTATAGGCTGAACCACCAGCCACATCGCTTCACAAGGCTATTTTCAGCCTGGACTGTCCTGAACTCTCACACCTCCTAGACGCCCAGATACAGGGATCTAATCCATAACCCACAGTTTAGGCTCCCATGCCAGCACCTGTTATTGTTATTATATTATGTTTTGTTTTTATTTTTGATGTATTAGACTGCCCCTACCACATAATATGGTACTGCAAGCGATAGACTGCAGTTTAAAGGGCTCTAGGGCCCGTCCTAAACAGTTTAAAACGAGAGCGCAATGTTTTTTAGCTCCAACGTGAGCAATTTTATCCTCTGCAACCTAGACTGTATTGTTGAGAAATATGTCACACAGAATGACCCTAACTGTTTGTACACTACAGTGCTAGACAGATCATTAGCAGCTGAATGTTGTTGACCTTCTGAACCTCAGTTATATTGTTCAATCAGATTGTTCCTAGGAAAGTTTTGAAATATATTTGTTCGAAATATTTTTAGCCTAGGTTCCCAAGCATGTTATTATTTTCACGGCAAAGAATATAAGCTATATTTTAATCACTCTTTACTAAAATTGCCGATGTAACTATTCTACTCGCAACGCCCACTGGTATGTATACCAACTAATTCATAACAAAAAATGTGCAACTGTATACCGTCATGACTTTGTATGCATTATTCCACCTGTACCTGCTGTCGTGGCACCACAGGAATGTTTGTTAATTCTATTTGCACCAAAAATAAAGAATTAAAAAAAAAAAAAAAAAATTTTGAAATTCACTTTGAAATTAGAGATTTATCAAGGTGCTATTCTGGAGCAAAGTGATAAACAAAGGGTAATCGCCATAGAAACCAATGGAATGCCACTTAGCATTTTGCATCCAAAATAGCACTTGATTGACTTGATAAGTCTCCCCTAAATTTTTTAATGAAATAAGGGGGGCATCTTTACCTACAATTTCATTTCCTCATATTAATCTGTAAGTAAAGCACAGGCTAGTTTGTCGTAAAAATCTCTCAAGCTTAACGTTCAATTCCCATCAACTTTAACCATACATCAGAGGTTTACACCCAAGACATTTATTTTGCAATTAAACTAATGTATTAATTTATTAATATGCTGGAAATACAAGCTCTGATGAGTTACCAGAAGCGTCACTTTCTATTTTACATTCTGTTGATTAAATAATAAATGTTAATGATATCCACAATTCCACATGAGGGAAATATTTAAATGCAGAGCAGGATTCTATAGTGTAAGGAATACAGTTTTCTATGAGGTTTTAGCAGACGCTCATAATGAAGAGCGTGAGGATGTCCAGTGTCATCCCATTAGTGCCTCTAGTGGCTGTCTGATTGACAGCCACTCTAGAACTGCAATTTACAATGCAGGACTAAGGGGGACAGGGACATTGCACTCAGACCACTTCAATAAGCTGCAGTGGTCTGGGTGCCTATAGTGTCCCTTTAATGCGACCCTTGGCAGCCGCCTGGGGTACAGGGCTTAAACAGGGGTATTGGAACCATTAATTTGCTTGGCCCCAAGATCCATCCCTGTGTAAAGAATGAAGGTAACCTGTAATAGTGGAGGAACTATAACCACTTCATCTCATTTTTGAGGTGTCCGAAGCCGCCTGGCAACATACCTCTGCTCAGACGTGAGACACCTCTCTGCTGTTCTGGCTAATGCATCAGTAGTTTGAGCAACAATGGGAGACAGTGAATGGCTGAGCGCCATTCACGAGAGAGAGAGAGGCCAGGCATTATAACCACTTCAATGAGATGATGTAGAGAGGAACAAATTACTCCAGAACCCACTAGTCACTGATATAATACTTGCAAACTTGCTGAAAGCTTACATCATTTTTAGTTTGACATTTGTTTGCAAAGCAATATATACACAAAATTGCTGTGCTATGATGTTTGCTAGCTAAACATTCTGTCAGGATCCTATCCTGACAAACAAGACTTATTGTTCTGTTTATTCCGTTAGTTTAAAACATGCAAGTTCATGCACTGATTATATTTCACCACTAGTGGCCTCCCTTGCCTCCAGTTCTGGAAACTCACCTGCCTAGGTTTGATTATTTCAGCTACAAAACACTACACACAACTCACCCCATGGCCTTTACATTGAAGTTGCTGATTTCAGATCCTAGCTCCTGTAAACTAAGCTATGGACTTACCTTCTTGGCTTAAAACCTGCTCCATACCAACCTGCTCCAGGCTTGCCTGAACAACTCTGCATTCCTGCTTTACTTACTAACCTGCTCGATACTGGCCTTAACAACTCTGCATTCCTGCTTTACTTACTAACCTGCTCCATACCGGTATGAACAACTCTGCATTCCTGCTTTACTTACTAACCTGCTCCATACCAGCCTGAACAACTCTGCATTCCTGCTTTACTTACTAACCTGCTCCATACCAGCATGAAAAACTCTGCATTCCTGCTTTACTTACTAACCTGCTCCATACCGGCATGAACAACTCTGCATTCCTGCTTTACTTACTAACCTGCTCCATACCGGCCTGAACAACTCTGCATTCCTGCTTTACTTACTAACCTGCTCCATACCGCCTGAACAACTCTGCATTCCTGCTTTACTTACTAACCTGCTCCATACCGCCTGAACAACTCTGCATTCCTGCTTTACTTACTAACCTGCTCCATACCGGCATGAACAACTCTGCATTCCTGCTTGACTTCCAATCTGCACAATAGCAACCTGAACTCCACAACCATCCAGCTTTATCCTGCCATCCTGATTAATACCTGCTTAATCCATACAATCTCTCTGCCCTATACCAGCCTGAATAGTACCACTCTGGACTTTGCCTCAAAGTAATATTACATGGTGTTAATTTCCTGCTTGAGCAATGTTCCTTCCAATATGGAGCGTACTAACTAAAGTTCTAATTATCCTGCAACCTATTTGTTATGTTCTGTTTTATTTGTCCTTCTATTTTAAGCTATACTTTTATCTATAGGTTTTCTTATTATTTACTTACATTCCTGTTTATATTCTATTCAGGGCATATTGCCTAAATCCCTTTTTTCTGTTTTCTCTCTCTCTTTTCTATAATTTCAGTTATAGGATATCCTGTTTTATTCTTTTATGTCCAAATCCAGCAATAAAGATCCTGGTGTTGCCCTGGCAATCGTCCCTTACCTTACCTGACCTGCTCAAGCTCATAAAACAATTCCTTCAAATACATGTATTGCTAATAAGTATATTTAACATTTCTAAAAACCAAAAATACATACGTGAAAAATAATGAGTAATGCTTATGGGTAAAGGCTTGTTTTCTACTTATTCCCACCTCTTTTTTTTATTTCTTTATTTTTCACTTGACAGAGCTTAGGTGAACACAGTTGCATTACGGCTTTCACCGATATGAATAAAACACAGTTGCATCATGGCTTTCGCCAACATGAATAAACACAGTTGCATCATGGCTTACGCAGAAGCCCAAGTAATCACGGTTCTGACCAACATGTACTTTTCCAGAATATAAACATTAAGCTGTGTAGCTGTAGGTCCTCTTGTCTCTGTGTCAAGGGTTTTTTTTTTTTAAATAAACAATAACTGAATAATATCATACATAGCTTGTAAGTGCTTTACCATTAATATGTATAATAAACAATGAAAAATCAATAAATGTGTCACATTTGTCGACCTCGAACGTGGGCTTTATATAGTGTGCAGTGTCTAGGTAGGTTTATATCCTACTTTTGCTTAGCATATTATAATTTATGTTATCACCAAGAGTATATAGAGATAGAATTAAGAAGAGTAGGAAGTAAAGTATATGAGTAAAGGGCAGAAGAGAAAGTTGAGTAGAGGAAGAGTGCAGGGAAGTGGGGGGGGGGGGGTAGGGGGATGGAGTCCTGCAGCGGTGCAACGTATCCAGATACGTTATCTGGGTCCGCGGTGGCATGTCCAGACCCTATCAGGGGTGCTGCTTGTGTTCTGTCTTGGGTCGTTCCCCCCCTTTATGCTATTGGGTCAGGGTGGGTGGGTTTTTCATACCACGTTACTATTGTGCCATGGGTCCCATAATTTGTCGAAACTAGGTAATGTTCCTTTCATTCGGGCGGTTAAGTTGTCCATGAGGTGTATTTCTTTTAGGTTGGATATAACCCTTTGTATGGGTGGTAGTGTCGTTTGTAGCCAAACCTGTGCCATTGCCTTCTTTGCTGCTAGAGTGATCTTATGGATCAGTTTTTGTTCCCGCCGTGTCCACCCATCTAAAGGTCTGTTCAGTAAGTACGTCCACGGGTTCAGGAACGGCACTCTGTGGAATATCCTTTCTATCAGGTGGCGTATTTTTAACCAGTAGGAGTGTGCTAGGGGGCATTCCCACCACATGTGGATATAAGTACCCTTTATTCCACAACCCCTGCAACCCTCGCAAGTGTCAGTGGGTGTTTGTTGCATAGAGTGCAATTTAGCAGGTGTGGTATACCACCGAAACATAGTTTTATATGCCTGTTCCTGGTGGGTTACACACATGGATACTGAGGTTTTGGCCTCCCATATTTCCCTCCATTCCACTCCTTCTAGCACTTCCCCTAAATCTCGTTCCAATGCATCTGTGTATGTTTAGGTTCCCCATTCTTGTGTTTCTGAGCAAAGGTGTGCATATATAATAGTGATGAGTCCTCGTTGTGAATTTTTCTTTAAGACACATCTTCTCAAAGAAAGTTGGGGTACCTCGGGCTGCCTGTTGTATTTTTGGTTGTGGTACGTAATCCCTAATTTGCATGTACCTAAAGAAGTCTGTGGGGGTGAGTTGTGCTAGTTGTTGTAATTGTGCAAAGGATACCAATTGGTCCCCTCCGTACATATGACAAATTCTTTGTATGCCCACCCTCTCCATGTTCTTATAATCCCTTGCCGACATTCCTAGCGGAAAACCCCTGTTCCTCAGGAGGGGAGTGAGTGGTGAAGGGGACGATGCCAAAATTCTCAGGGAGTTTAAAATTGCTGGGCACGTGGCTCTTAGGATAGGCCTGTCCTGCTTTGGGAGCCCCATGTGGTATTGTGGGGGATCTAGGCCAGTCATCAGGGACTCTAGGTCCACCCACCGTCTCTCCTCTAGAGGCGCGTGCCACATGGCCACCTGTGCCAGTTGGGCTGCTAGGTAGTAATAGTATAAGTGTGGCAGGCCCATCCCACCTCTCTGTTTATGTCTGTATAGGATATTCCTGGATATCCTATGGCGACGATTTTGCCAAATTAAGTTCCCTATAGCCCTTTGTAGGTGGGCAAGATCTGATTTTAGGATCTTTACCGGTAGTGCCTGAAAAAGGAATAATATGCGGGGGAGGACATTCATCTTAATGGTATGCAGGCGGCCTATCCAGGATAAGGGTTTATCCTGCCACTTATCTATATCTCAAATCAGGGTTTGTATAAGTGGGGCGTAGTTGAGGTCATAAAGCTTATCCGGGTCACTCGGTAGTAGCACCCCCAGATATTTGAGATGATCCTTAACTATGGGTATATGGTAGGTGTCCCCCAATGCCACCACGTCCCCCGCCGGGATTTCCACCTCTTTTTGTATGTTCAGATGACTGTATTCAGTAAACATCATTCTGAATTTTTATTGCAAACAAGACAATACATAGGGAGTGCAGAACACTGTAGCAGAATGTGCCCAAATGCTGCAAAACACAAGCAGAAGCCAGCAAAAACGCACATGGCCATATAACCAAGTTTATCAAGAAAGCAGCAAAGGATACTTAAAATTAAATTATACCATTCCCTTAATTTATTCTTAAACTGGTAAGAGGGATACAAGCAATCTATTCTGCGCCATTGTACCACAGGGCACACATGCACACTCCTTCCCTAAAACTTTATCCCCCCCACATACCCCTCAACTAAACATCCCATCACCTACCACTTCCATAATTCTCTTATCAACCCCAGCCCCAGCGTTTTCACAACTATGGTGTCAGGAATACATGTTTGTATTCCTGACACAATAGTGTTCCTTTAAGCAAATTAAAGGAACATTCTGGTCACCCTAACAACTTCATCTAAATGAAAATGCTATAATGCCAGGAAGCCCCTGGGTGCTCTCTTTCCTTTAAGGGGTTAAACCGCTCTCAAATGGGTTCCTCCAGCTCCAGATCTGCAGGTCTCTCAGTGGTATTTGGCTTCTGAAACGGAGTGTCAGGAAGTGCAGATTGACGTCAGGCATGGGTGCTACAGATTGGCTAGTCAGCTGATGCTCTAAGCCAATCACTAGTTCCCAGTTCATAAAAATTTTTACTTTTTTTATGAATGGGGAGCTACTGATTGGCTTAGAGTGTCAGCTGACCGCTATAGCCAATCAGCGACACCCCTACCCAGGCACTCTGTGCTATCTGACAATCAGTAAATAAAAGTGAACACATTAACACTGATTTTTTTTTTACCTGAAGATGAGAAGGTCCAAAGTTTCCCTGCCAGGCCCAGGTACCAAAACCTTATGATGTGATGTCCAGAATAAAGTGGAGGGTTTACTTCACTTGTTCTTCATTTGACACAGTCTTCATTTTCTTCTGACACTGTGTCTTCTCTCCTCCTTGGCTCCTTTTCCTTTCTGCTACTTTCTAATTATTTTGCTCCCCCCTTCTACTCATTTCTCTTTCTGATCCCATTCTGCTCCTTCTCCTACATTACCTTTGTGCTCCTTCTGATTCTTTCTGCTCTTTGCAGACCCTCCCTGCTCCTTGCAGACCCTTGCTGACCCTTCCTGCTAATTTCTGCTCCTTCTCCTACTTTACGTTTCTGCTCCTTCTGCCCCTTCCAGCTCATTGCTGACCCTTTCTGCTCCTTGATGTCCCTTCCTGCTCATTTATTTTCCTTCTCCTTTCTGCTCTTTCTCTTACTTTACCTTCCTGCTCCTTGCTGAAGCTTCCTGTAGGCTATCTCCCCACATCACCCATCCCTTACTTACCTGATCTATAGGCTGTCTCATCCCCCCATTTCTAACTTACCTGATCTGTAGATGGATCCTCCCATCTCTCACTTCTCTGATCTATAGGTTGCCCCCCACCCCTCACTTACCTGCCCATTCCCCTCACTACCCCACCCATTCCTCACTTACCTGATCTGTAGGTGGATCCACCCATTTCCCTGATCTATAGGCTGCCCCTCCATCCCTCACTTCCCTGATCTATAGGCTGCCCCCATCCCTTACTTCCCTGATCTATAGGCTTCCCCCATGCCTCACTTCTCTGATCTATAGGCTGCCCCCCATGCCTCACTTCCCTGATCTATAGGCTGCCCCCCATGCCTCACTATCATGATCTATAGGCTGCCTCCCTATGCCTCACTTCCCTGATCTATAGGGTGCCCCCCGATGCCTCACTCCCCTGATCTATAGGCTGACCCCTATGCCTCACTTGCCTGATCTATAGGCTGCCCCCTATGCCTCACTTGCCTGATCTATAGGCTGCGCCCCTATGCCTCACTTCCCTGATCTATAGACCTTCCCCCATGCCTCACTTCCCTCATCTATAGGCTGGCCCCCCATGCCTCACTTCCCTGATCTATAGGCTGCCCCCCTATGCCTCACTTCCCTGATCTATAGGCTGCTCACCTTCCCTGATCTATAGGCTGCCCCCCATGCCTCACTTCCCTGATCTATAGGCTGCCCCCATATGCCGCACTTCCCTGATCTATAGGCTGTCCCCCTATACCTCACTTCCCTGATCTATAGGCTGCCCCTCCATGCCTCACGTCCCTGATCTATAGGCTGCCCTCATATGCTTCACTTCCCTGATCTATAGGCTGCCCCCCTATACCTCACTTCCCTGATCTATAGGCTGCCCCCCATATACTTAATTTCCCTGCTCTATAGGCTAGGCTGCCCCCCCCCCATATGCCTCACTTCCCTGATCTATAGGCTGCCCCCTATGCCTCACTTCCCTGATCTATAGGCTGCCCCCATATGCTTCACTTCCCTGCTCTATAGGCTGTCCCCACTTTCCTGATCTATAGGCTGCCCCCTCATGCTTCACTTCCCTAAATCTATAGGCTTTCCCCATTTGCCTCACTCCCCTGATCTATAGGCTGCCCCCCATTTCTCACTTCCCTGATCTATAGGCTTCCCCCCATGCCTCAATTCCCTGATTTATAGACTCCCCCCATGCCTCACTCTTCCCTGATTTATAGGCTGCCCACCCATACCTCACTTCCCTGATCTAAAGGCTGCCCCCCATATGCCTCACTTCCCTGATCTTTAGAATGCCCCCCATGCCTCACTTCTCTGATCTATAGGCTCTCTCCCCCCATGCCTCACTTACCTGATCTGTAGGCTCTCTCTCCCCCCAAGCCTCACTTACTTGATCTCTATGCTGCCCCCCATGCCTCACCTGACCTGTAGGCTGCCCCCCCATGCCTCACTTACCTGATCTGTAGGCTGACCCCCCATCCCTCACTTAAATGATCTGTAGGCAACTCTGGAAGTTGATGGCTGCACTCTGTGCTGCTCCCCTGCGGATTCAGTCAGGAGAGAGAAGCTGGGATAAGATGTAGCTTCCCATGCCTGTCTCTCTCCATACACTGGCCGGCACCAGTATTGCAGTGTATTTTCAATCTTACACAAAAAATAGCAGCACAAGCTGAAAAATCCTCCTTGTCAGTCTCAGCCAATCCTATGGGGAAGCACTGTGATTGGATCAGGCTATCACGTGTCAGCAGACTGATTGTTTTTCCTGAGTCTAACAGCATGCAGATTTACAGCTTCTGGCTTGAATACAGTAAGATTTTTACTATATTTATGGAGGCATGAGGGGTCCAGGGGGGGCTAGATGGTCGTGATAACACTATAGGGTCAGGAATACATGTAGTTGCACTGGTGACTATAGAGTCCCTTTAACGTACCCACTGCTGCTTCTCCTTTCTTACTTCAATGCCTCTCCTATATATGTGAAGGAGATATAGGACAAACTCCCACCTCACAGTGTTTATGATGCTTTAGATCTTGTCCCAGGAGCTATGCCTCTAAGAGGTAGGGTGTACTTTATATCACTTCAAGTAACTTCAAGTAAACCTCCTTATGGAGGAATACATAAAGGAATTCCTTAAAAAAGGTTTCATTAGGAGACCGTCATCCCCTTCTGGGGCAGGTTTCTTTTTTGTATCCAAAAGAAAGGGGGCTTGAGATCATGTAATGATTATAGGGGTTTAACCCTTTAAGACCGGAGACCGGAGGGCGTACTATTACGCCCTATTTTAAGCGGCTCTAAACGCCACCGGGCGTAATAGTACGCCCTACGTTTTTTTCTTACTTACCCGGTCGCCAGCGATCCCACACCGGCGATCGCGGTTGGGGGGACTCCCAGGGCGCCCCCCCCCCTGGCAGATCCTCACTCCTGTGGGCCACCCGGCCATGTGAGAGTGAAGTCCTTGCGAGGACCTCACAATCACATGACCGGGTTAGCTGACTCAGGCATTGCCAGCAGGGGGACTGCCTGTAATGTCAGTTAGTCCCCCTGCTGGCTGAATTCAAATAAAATTTAATTAAAATAAGTGTAAAAAAAAAGTAATATACTTAGATCATATATATATTAAATATATATGATCTAAGTATATATATATATACACATATACACACACACACATACACTGTCTAGGTGTATTTTACTATTAATATATATAATTATATATTTATATATATTAATATCAAATTACACGTAGACTGATACTGATTATATATATATATATATATATATATATATATATAATTATTGTTATATATATATATTTATATAAAATATAAAAAATATGTAAATACGTAAAAAAAATAAATTAAAAAAATAATTAAAAATAAATAATTAAAAAATATATAGAAGTGTGTTATTTCGTTCTAACTGTATTTTGATATTAATATATATATATATATATTGATATAAAAATACACGTAGAACGAAATAATATATATATCTACATACATAAATATATACGTATATAGCACTATATATACCTATATATATATATATATAAATAAAAATATTTAAAAATAAATGATATATATATTTCCTGGCCATATCCATGGCAGCACAACAATGGGTAGCTCCTCCCCTATCCCTAATTTAGACAGGAACTAATTAAAATTAATGGTATAAATATCCCCTCCTACCTCCTCCTCCCTCAGTCTTTTTGTTCCTGTCCTATCCCTATAGGACCAACCTAGTCTATTCAGGACTATAATCAGTTTTTCTTTTTGGCTTACCTGAGGGTCTTTACCTTCTATCCCCAAGGGAGTTCAGCCTCTCTTCCTTGGGAAGCTTCAGTATCCGGCCCTGTGCAAAGGTGTCCCCCTGAAGACACCCCCTTAGTGACCGGGGGTAGACTTTCTGTGACCCTAGGGGTAGCAAGAGAAAATTATGCCAATTAATCTTATTCCCTGCAGTGACCAAGAGGTAGCAGGAAGTGGCAAGAAGACTTCATCCTGAAGGATCCTTATCTTTCTCCATATTGACAGCCCACATGTATGTATACAGACAAATACTTTTTATTTCAATGTATTTTGTATACTTGTATATGTGGGTTTCCCCTCCTGCCTTGGAATGATTGTTACTTACTTTTTGGGGATTTCGTCCGTTTTGCGGCGTCCTGTAGTTTCTTTTGCGCATGTGCGTTCGGCTCGCGCGTGTCCGCTGACCTAGTTACGTGCACGCCGAATTCGCGCATGCGCCCGGTATTGCCATCCATTACAGTGAGCCCGGCTTCCGGGTTGTTGCCGCGCATGCGCACATGTTACTTTACGGGTCTCCCCGTTCGGAGCATGCGCGAATAGGTAGTGACGTCACGAGTGATGTCATAGGCCTATTTAAGCACCAAATTCGATTGCGGTCTTTGCCTGATTGATTTTTTGGGTCTAATAAGGTTTCTTCTGTGCGGTATTGCAAGTTTGATTAGTTCTAACGAATTCCGGTTTCTCTTAAGGTAGGCTTTACATCTTAAAGGTGTATACTCATTTTTTTTTTTTTTATATTCCTTTTCCGCATTAATGATCAATCCTTTTGCCAGATAATTTCAATGGAGAAAGAGAAAAGAAAATCAATATCTTCGGATTCTGACTCTTCTGGATATAAAAATAGGTCACACTCTAAGAGTTTTAGGTAAGCCATGTCTATTTCATTCCTATGTTGTAAGTGTAACAACTAAAACTAAAAGAGAGCTAATATATGGTATTTTCCCTGTCATGATAGTTCTACGGGAAAGAAATTGATGAGACCATTCAAGGGAAAGTCTCCAAAAAGGAATCAATGCGAAGCCTGTAATAACAAGCCGTTGGAAGGCAAACGATTATGCGGAGAATGTTTATCGGAAGCAGCCGGAACATCTAATCCTTCATCTGAAATTAAGCAATTCATTAAACAAGCAGTGGCTCAGGGCATTAAAGAAGCGGGTACGAGAACCAAGAGACCCCGGTTACATGACCCTTCTGACTACCAACAAAACCTCTCATCAGACGAATCCATAGATATGGAGTCATATCAGGGTAGTTTCTTATCTTCAGAGGAAGAAGAAACTCAAGCTCCCACTGATTTTCTTGAGCCAGCACAAGTAGATCATCTCATCTACAGAGTCCGCAAATCCCTGAGTTTGAAAGTGACAACCTCGGAGCAGTCGACTTCCAATCGTTATTTCTCAGACTTGAGAAAAAAGAGAGCAACCTTTCCTGTGCATGACACCATTAAAGAATTGATTAAAGACGAATGGTCCAATACTGATAAAAAGCTTTCAGCACAAGGCAGAATCTCTCGTCTCTACCCTTTCGACAAGTCTGACTCATGCAATTGGGATAACGCCCCTAAAGTGGATGCTGCGGTGGTTAGGCTGGCAAAACATACCACATTACCAGTCGATGATGCGGGCTCATTTAGGCACCCTATGGATAAAAAGATGGACTTGCACCTGTCAAAAGCGTATGTAGCAGCGGGTACTGGCTTTCATCCTGCCGTAGCCCTTACGTCAGTATCCAGGGCTTTGAAAATATGGATTGAACATTTAGAAGAAGATATCAGAGATGGGAGAAGCAGATCTTCTCTGTTGGAAAAGCTGAATGATATTAAACTGGCTGTCGACTTTACCTCGGAATCCTCGGTTGATATGGTGAAGGCATTAGCAAGAAACATGGCTCTCTCAGTCTCAGCCAGAAGAGCTTTGTGGCTTAGATCTTGGTCCGCAGACTCATCATCGAAGTCTAGCCTATGTGCCCTTCCCTTTTTTGGAGAAATGCTGTTTGGTAAAAATCTAGACGATTGTATCAAAAGAGCTGCAGAAGGGAAACGTGCTTTTCTCCCACAAGACCGGAAGACCCGTGGATCCTTTCGAGCCAGAAGGTACTCAGAATACCCCTCCTTTCGAGATACCAGATCATATAAACCTGGTAGGGAATATGGTAGATCTATTCCTTGGAGAGGAGGTCATTCTTCCAGCAGAGGAGGTAGATCCAGGGGTTCTTCTTTCCACAAGAAGCCTTTATGACAAAGACATGGGCCAATCTGGGGGAGTAGGTGCCCGTCTACTACTATTCCAAGAGAGATGGATACATTCAGTTCAAGACAGATGGGTATTGGATATAATACAAAGAGGCTATCTTCTGGAGTTTGCCAGATTACCACCACCTCACTCTTTCCAAAGGACAAATTGGCCAGGAAATATAGAAAAAAGAACCACTCTACAGAAATTTATATCGTCCCTTCAGGAGGATGGAATTATTGTTCGAGTCCCACGGGATCAGCAGACGCAGGGGTTTTACTCCCATATCTTTCTCACCAAAAAATCCACAGGAGGTTGGAGGCCAATTCTCGACTTAAGCAGGTTAAACAAGTTCTTGGACATAAGGAGGTTCAAAATGGAATCCCTTCAATCCATTGTGAAAGCTGTTTTCCCAGGTCAGTGGCTCATGTCGATAGACCTGGCAGATGCGTACTTCCATATTCCCATCGCACTCCAGCATCAAAAATTCCTCAGGTTCGCAGTGGAAGGAGGTCACTTTCAATTCCGTGCTCTCCCTTTCGGGCTAAGCACGGCTCCACGTACTTTCACAAAGGTTCTGGTGGTTCTAATCGCAGAACTCAGAAAAAGGGGAATAGCAATATATCATTACCTGGACGATATATTGATTCTTGCAGAAAACAGAGATATTCTAAACGAACACGGCCTTTTTTGTTTACAGTTTCTTCAGCAGCACGGTTGGAAGATCAACATCTCCAAAAGCAATCTGACCCCATCTCAGAGTATGATATACCTAGGAGCTTCATTCAACACGGCAATAGGTTTGATTCAACTGTCCCCAGAAAGAGGTATGAAAATTATGAGAAAAAGCAAAGACATGTCGGCATACAGTGTTTCCTCAGCAGAGAAAGCTATGAGTCTCCTGGGATCAATGTCTTCCACCATAGGTCTAACGAGATGGGCCCAATGGAGGATGAGGCCTTTTCAAAGGAATTTCCTTTATCAATTCAAAGGGGGGAATCTGTCTCAGCCTATAAGCATCCCTCCTCACGTGCAGAGGTCCTTGAAATGGTGGACACAGAAGAAATCTATCTTCAAAGGTTTTCCTCTAGGAAACATCCCATGGACCATCATAACCACAGACGCCAGCCAATGGGGTTGGGGAGCCCATCTTCAGGACAATTATGTCCAAGGAAGATGGTCCTTTTTGACTGTCAACACTCCTGCGAATGTCCTAGAGCTTCTGGCAGTTTTCAAGGCTCTGAAACAATTCCAACATCTGCTGCTTCACCGTTGGGTCAAAATCAGAACAGACAATGCCACGGTAGTGGCATATATAAACCATCAAGGAGGAACAAGGAGTTGCAGAATGATGAGGATTATGAAACCGCTAATGTCCTGGGCACAAGTGAATTTGGAGGGCATCTCTGCAGTACATCTCCCGGGCATTCAGAATTCGGTGGCAGATTTCCTCAGCAGGGTGAGACTAGACCCAGGGGAGTGGAGCCTATCTACCGAAGTATTCCATCAGATTGTGCGGAAATGGGGCCTTCCACAGATAGATCTGATGGCTACAAGCCGCAACAGAAAGGTCAAGAACTTCTTCTCGAGAGTTCCAGATCCTCAAGCAATCGGAAGAGATGCACTAACATGCAGTTGGGAATTCGACCTAGCCTACGCCTTTCCCCCGAAACCTCTAATTTTTCCGCTACTGAGGAGATTACGTCAAGAGAAAGGATCATTGATTCTAATAGCACCTTTTTGGCCACGCAGACCTTGGTTTCCTCTGCTTCTAAGTCTGTGCACAAAAGTCCCATGGAGCCTTCCAGCTGTTCCGTTTCTGCTACAACAGGGCCCAATTCTTCATCCAAACCCAGCATCCCTTCTTCTGATGGCTTGGTACTTGAAAGGGAAGGGTTGAAGAATAAAGGGTTTTCAAGAGCAGTAATCGAGACCCTTTTGCAAGCGAGGAAGAAATCCACTTCATCAACTTATTACAGGATCTGGGATGTATTCTCTTCATGGGCCAGTTCAAGGTCTTTGGATATTCTAAATCCTTCGACCAATGATATATTAGAATTCCTACAATCTGGTTTAGAAAAGGGATTGAGTTATAATACCTTAAAGGTCCATGTTTCAGCCCTCTCGGCTTTGACTAATCACAGATGGGCATTGGATTCTGACATAGCGAGATTTATAACTGCAGTCATGAAGATTAAGCCTCCCATTAAGTCTATTACTCCCCCATGGGATTTACCTCTGGTCCTTAAGGCTCTTAAATCTGTTCCTTTTGAACCCTTGGAGTCTATTACCGGTCATCTTCTCACTATCAAAACAGTTCTCTTGGTGGCTCTAGCCTCTGGTAGAAGAGTGTCGGATCTTCAGGCTCTTTCGGCGGAAGAACCTTTTATAATTTTTCATAAAGACAGAGTCGTCCTAAGAACTGTCCCTGAATTCCGTCCCAAGGTTACTTCGGAGTTCCATATGAATGAAGAGATAGTACTTCCAGCCTTGTGCTCTAATGAGACGAATGACGGAGAAGACACCGATTTGTTGAATATCGACTTAGTGAGGTGTCTCAGGATTTATGTTCAGAGGTCCTCAGAATGGCGTATTTCCAAAAATCTTTTTGTGGTCCCCAACGGCTCTAGGAAGGGTTTGCAAGCTTCAAAAGACTCTATCAGTAGATGGATCGTTTCTGCCATAATCCAGTCATATAACGCGTCTAATACAGAAATTCCTATAGGTTTGAAAGCGCACTCTACGCGTTCTCTCTCCTCTTCCTGGGCAGCTGCTGCTAAAGTGTCTACTGAACTGATTTGTAAGGCTGCCACTTGGTCGTCTTCTAACACTTTTATCAGACATTATTGTTTAGACGTCAGGGCTGGTAAATATGATGCATTTGGCAGATCTGTTCTCTCTGCAACAAATAATTGATTGACCTCTTATATTGTTCATCACGTGTGAATTTTGGTGATAATACACTTGCATTATATAATATTTTGTCTGAGTTTTTATTTCCCTCCCTTGGTTTTATGCTTGGGTATTACCCATTGTTGTGCTGCCATGGATATGGCCAGGAAAGAGTAAAATTTACTCATACTTACCGTAATTTTCTTTTCCTGGTCATAGGCCATGGCAGCACATAGATCCCGCCCGGGAATATTGCTGTTAACAAGACTGAGGGAGGAGGAGGTAGGAGGGGATATTTATACCATTAATTGTAATTAGTTCCTGTCTAAATTAGGGATAGGGGAGGAGCTACCCATTGTTGTGCTGCCATGGCCTATGACCAGGAAAAGAAAATTACGGTAAGTATGAGTAAATTTTACTCTATATATTTATATATATATACATATATATTATTATTATTATTATTTTATTATTTATATAGCGCCAACAAATTCCGTAGCGCTGTACAATGGGTGGACTAACAGACACATAATTGAGATCAGACCACTGGACGTACAGGAACAGAGGGGGTTGAGGGCCCTGCTCAATGAGCTTACAGGCTAGAGGGAGTGGGGTATAGTGACACAAAGGGTTAAAGTAGGGGGATTAAATAGTTTGTTAGAGAAGGGTTTATTGAGTGCTTGGTAGGTCATTTTTGACAGTTGCAGGAAAGGAGTCATGGGGTGGGGGATGAGAAGCCTGCTGATAGTGTAATTGATACGCTTTAATGAAGAAGTGAGTTTTCAAAGATTTTTTGAAGGAATGGAGGCTGGGTGAAAGTCTGATTGAGGAGGGAAGGGAGTTCCACAGAATAGGTGCAGCCCTAGAGAAGTCTTGAAGGCGAGCGTCAGAGGTGGGGATCCGGGCAGAGGATAGGCGTAGGTCTTGGGATGAGCGCAGGGGTCTCGACGGGACATACTTGTGTATGAGGGTGGATAGGTATGTTGGAGCAGCATTATGTAGGGATTTGTAAGCAAGCGCCAGAATTTTGAATTGGGCCCTGTATCTAACTGAAAGCCAATGCAGGGACTGACAGAGCGTGGAGGCGTGGGAGGTGCGACTGGACAGGAAAATAAGCCTCGCAGCTGCATTCATTATAGATTGCAGCGGTGCAAGCTGGGAACATGTAAGACCGGTGAGAAGGGGATTGCAGTAGTCAAGGCAAGAGAGAACAACAGCATGAACCAGTATCTTAGCCGCGTCTGGCGTTAGATATGTGCGGATGCGCGCTATGTTCTTGAGTTGGAAGCGACAGGATTTGACTATCGATTGGACATGGGGAGTAAAAGAGAGGTCAGAATCGAAAAGAACCCCTAGGCAGTGAGCCTGCGAGGTAGAGGTGATAGTAGCGCCGTTGACTTGGATGGAGACAACAGGAGTAGCAGCACTTGAGGGAGGAAGAACTAGAAGTTCTGTTTTGGACAGGTTGAGTTTAAGGAAGTGAGCAGCCATCCAGTTGGAAATAACAGAGAGGCAGTCAGAAACACGAGTCAAGGTGGGTGGAGAGAGATCAGGGGAGGACAGGTAGATTTGCGTGTCATCTGCATATAAATGATATTGGAAACCAAAGGAGCTGATGAGTTTACCAAGGGAGGCAGTATAGATAGAGAACAATAGGGGGCCGAGGACAGAACCTTGGGGGACGCTGACAGAGAGGGGTTGGGGAGAAGAGGCAGAACCAGAGAAAGAAACACTGAAAGAGCGCTGGGAGAGGTAGGAGGAGCACCAGGAGAGAGCAGTATCCCGTAGACCAAAGTTATGAAGAATGTGAAGAAGCTGTTGATGATCAACAGTGTCAAGTGCGGCAGAAAGATCAAGGAGGATTAGGATAGAGTATTGGCCGTGAGATTTAGCTGCAAGTAAATCGTTGGATACTTTGGTCACAGCAGTTTTGACAGAGTGACCAGCGCGGAATCCAGACTGAAGGGGGTCATGCAGAGAGTTGGATTCGAGAAAGTCTGTCAATCTGGCGTACACAACTCTCTCTCGAGGATCTTGGAGGCAAATGGCAGTAGCGATATAGGGCGGTAGTTGGATGGGGAGTTGGGATCAAGGTTGGGCTTTTTCAGAATTGGGGTTCGGTTGCATGTTTGAAAGGTGAGGAAAATGTGCCAGAGGAAAGGGAGAGATTGAAAATGCTAGCGAGAGGAAGAGCAAGAGAGGGAGACAAAGTGCGTATGAGATGCGAGGGAATAGGATCGAGGGAGCAGGTGGTGGGGCGGGAGAGCATATATACACATACGTATATATATATATATATATATATATTAATTATACACATATATTTATGTAATATTTTTACATAATTAGGTATTTTAATGAATTACAATTAGCGGGACCTGCCTGACAACCCATGCCGAAAGTATAGGGAATTTAATTTGCTAGCACTATCTTTAACCCTATAACTTTCCAAGACACCATAAAACCTGTACATGGGGGGTACTGTTTTACTCGGGAGACTTCGCTGAACACAAATATTAGTGTTTCAAAACAGTAAAATGTATTACAACGATGATATCACCAGTAAAAGTTAAGTTTTTTGCATTTTTTCACGCACAAACTGCACTTACACGGACGATATTATTGCTGTGATACTTTTTACTGTTTTGTAATATTTGTGTTATTATTATTATTATTATTATTGCCATTTATATAGCGCCAACAGATTCCGTAGCGCTTTACAATATTTTGAGAGGGGGGGGATGTAACAATAAATAAGACAATTACAAGAAAACTTACAGGAATAATAGGTTGAAGAGGACCCTGCTCAAATGAGCTTACAGTCTATAGGAGGTGGGGTATTAGAAACATTAGGATAGGAAATATCAAGTAGGAGTGAAGCAGAGCTGGAGGAGAGAGCAAAGCACTATCCCATAGGGACAGGTATGTAAGGGAGAGATTACTCTGGGAGGCCATACGCTTTCCTGAAGAGATGGGATTTAAGGCCCTTCTTAAATGATTGAAGACTAGGGGAGAGTCTGATGGCAGTAGGCAAGTTATTCCATAGGAGAGGAGCCGCCCGTGAGAAGTCCTGCAAGCGTGAGTTGGCCGTACGGGTGCGAGCAGCGGTCAGGAGGTGGTCGCGGGCAGAGCGGAGGGTACGAGGAGGGGCATACCTCTGGATCAGTGAAGAGATATAAGAGGGGCTGGAATTGTTCAGTGCTTTAAATGTATGGGTTAGCACTTTGAATTGACTCCTATAGGATACAGGGAGCCAATGTAAGGACTGGCAGAGGGGCGAGGTGTGAGAGGACCGACTGGATAGGAAAATCAGTCTAGCTGCAGCATTCATTACAGACTGTAGCGGGGCAGTACGGCTTTTGGGGAGACCAATCAGGAGAGGGTTACAGTAATCCATGCGGGAAATTACTAGAGCATGGACAAGCTCCTTGGTAGCATCTTGCGTAAGAAAGGGGCGGATGCGGGCTATGTTTTTGAGTTGGAACCTACAGGACTTGGCAACAAACTGGATGTGAGACTCAAAGGTGAGACCAGAGTCAAGTATGACGCCAAGACAGCGCGCTTGTAGGGATGGACTTATGTGGATATCACTGACTTGAAGGGAGAGTGAGAGAGGAGGATCAGTATTAGGAGGAGGAAAGACAAGGAGTTCAGTTTTAGAGAGGTTAAGTTTGAGAAAGCGTGACGACATCCAGCGAAGTGTTCAGCGAAGTCTCCCGAGTACAACAGTACCCCTCATGTACAGGTTTTATGGTGTTTTCAAAAGTTACAGCGTCAAATATAAGGCTTGTGTTTCATTTTTTTCACATTAAAATTCACCAGATTGCTTACGTTGCCTTTGTGACCCTATGGTAGCCCAAGAATGAAAATTACCCCTATGATGGCATACCATTTTCAATAGTAGACAACCCAAGGTATTGCAAATGGGGTATGTCAAGTCTTTTTTAGTAGCCACTTAGTCACAAACACTGTCCAAAATTGGCGTTTTTTGCATTTTTCACACACAAACAAATACTAACGCTAACTTTCGCCAGTGTTTGTGACCAAATGGCTACTAGAAACGACTGGACATTTGCAATACCTTGAGTTGTCTACTATTGCAAATGGTATGCCATTATGGGTGTAAATTTAATTCCTGGGCTACTATACAGTCTCAAAGGCAACGTAACCAATCTGGCGAATTTCAATGTCAACTGTAACGTGCTATATTTGAACCTGTAACTTCCCAAAACACCATAAAACCTGTACATAGGGGGTACTGTTTTACACGTGAGACTTTGCTGAATACAAATATGTGTATTTTATTGCAATAAAAGCAAACAGTATTATGACATTGACAGTTAAAATGTCATGTAGAACTAAAAAAATAACAAAATGTCTTATTTTCTCCCATTTTTTTCATATTATATTATGTTTCATAACTAAATATTTGATATTAAATGAAAGCCCTGTTTCCCCTGAATAAAATGATATATAATAAGGGGGGGTGCATTTAATATGAAAGAGGTGAATTACGGTTGGACAGACATATAGCGCAAATGCCAGGTTTTGTTTACGTTTTGTTCTTTTCACAACGTGTACATTTGGCTCAGTCCTTAAGGGGTTAAACAAGATCACCAAACATAACATGTTTCCTATCTCCTTAATAACAGAACTCGTTGATAAACTAAAAGGTGCTTTTGTATTCACCTAGCTAGACCTCAGTGAAGCATATATACTTTTGTTTCTATTAAAGAAAGTCATGAATGGAAAACAGCTTTTAATACAAGGAGCAGGCATTATGATTATACCCTAATGCCCTTTGGACTATGTAATGCCCTGACTGTCTTTCAAGATTTCATCAATGACAGCAATTTCTAAAGAAGGAATTATGGCACTAGAAAAAGTGCAGAGGCAGGCTACAAAATTATTAAATGTAAAAGAACATTTTAGTTATGAAGAAAGGTTTACATTTTAAAAGGAAACTTATTCTGTTTAGTGTAGAAAAAAAGGTGTCTCAGAGGGAATATGATAACATTATACAAATATATTAGGGGCTAATACAAACCATTGTCTGGATATCTATTTATAATCAGAACTATACATAGAGGTTATGCTTTTAGACTGGAAGAAAGGAGATTTAGTCTAAAGAGAAGGAAAGGTTTTTTTTTTACAGTAAGAACAATAAAAATGTGGAATTCACTGCCTGAAGAGGTGATTTTATCAGAGGCTTTACATATGTTTAAACAACAACTGAATGAATACTTGTAAAACAAAATATTCAGGGATATCATTTTTAATATGTGGGGCAAGGGCTTCATGATCCAAAAGAGATATGACTGCCATTCTGGGGTCAAGAATGATTATTTTCCTAGTTTGTTGCAAAATTGGAAGCACTTTAACCCTTTAAGGACACATGACATGTGTGACATGTCATGATTCCCTTTTATTCCAGAAGTTTGGTCCTTAAGGGGTTAAACTGTTGTTTATTTTACTTCCTTTTGGATCAACAGCAAAAAAAAAAAGATGTGAGAAAGTCTGAAATTGATGGACACGTCTCTTTGCAGGGGTGGGGTTAGGTTACGGTTAGGGGTAGAGTTAGGGTTGGGGGTGTTATAGGGTTAGGGGTAGGGTTGGGGTTAGGGGTAGGGTTAGGGGTAGCGGTACAGCTAGGGGTAGTGCCCAGCATCCCTGTAGGGCCGGTGGAGAGACCTTGGTCCCATCTCTACCTGCCAACTGGGGGTCTTCCCAGGACCAGTCCATAAGATCTCTTATCTCTGTGGTTGGTTGGGAAGAAGGTGGTACAGTACCCGGGTCACTTGATGACTTAGCTGCTGGGAAGGAGGGACGAAACTCAACGCTCCTGGTGGTATACAGTCCATAAGCCCCATCATGTCGGAGACATGGCTTACACTTTGGAGCAAACGAGTATAGTCCTGTTCAAGCTCGCACTCCAGGTTAACTAGGTAGGACAGATCCGGTTGTAATTCTGCCACCAATGTAAGCCCCAAGATGGCTTTCCACTTGTTGCGGATGCACCCGTAGCAGGTACTGTCCAGGTTTTAAAACCCCACGGGATCCTCAAAAGCCTCCCACAACAGCCCAAGCCCAATGCAGTCCTTTCCCTCGGGGAGCTGGTAGGAGAGTAACCCTGGGTAGAGGTGGCATGCATACCACCGCAAGGCTCAGTAGGATTCATGCAACCATAACTCAATTCCAACCAACTGCTCCAGTTCTCTTACCCACTCCTCTAGGGGCTGCTCTCCCAGAAACGGCACCCAAATTGGTCCCATAGGCGTTGGTTGGAATCTAGGGAAATTTCTCCTAGGACCCCCACCCAAAGTTTGGTTCGGAGCATCACCCTCCATTCTGTCTCTTTTTCAGCTGAGATAGGGTAATCCAAACTGCGCCGAACTTCCTGTAACTGCTGCTGAAGCTGGGTGTCAATGCTGCATACTGCCCGACGGTACTTGCCTCCCATCTCTGAAGTAATGCTGGTTTCCAATGGAACAGGGGCCAAACTGCAGCACTTCTGCCCACAGTCGCCGTGGCTTGACTGGGGTTCTGGAACCGCTCTCTCCTGGAGCCGAATGGGGAATTTGCTCCACTCAGTCCTAGGAGCTCTAGTCTTTACAAGGACTTTCCCTGTTGAATCCTCCACACTGGAACAGTGATTAAAATGTAGCCCTTCCCTCTCCCAATAACCAGACGACACATAGTTTTGGAAGTACAAACTGGAATACGTTTATTTGCAGTCACAACTGGCCTTATATGCAGGTTGTAGAATATTGCATATTCTATATGTTCCTATTCAAATACATATTAAAGTGTTGCTGTCTAATGGGTTAAAAAGAACAGATGGTGTTTGCTATTCTGTACCATGAGGACTCTGGAATGTGCTGTATAGGGAGATTGTAGGTAGGATCCTTATATGGGGAGTTTCCTTATGTGGCCAGAGTCTAAACTAAAAGTTATGACGTAATTTTGCCTATAAAGGACTGATGACGATGGACCACGTTCTCTTGCTCCTATGATCTGATCTCCTCTCCTGATGTGTTCCTGACTTGTTGATATTAAGAGGACTAATTAAGATCTTTTACTCTCTGTAACATGGAAATACCATCTGTTAAGTATATTATTGTTTACTTTTGAAGTAGAATAAATACATATTTTTTATAAAGAACGTCAGATTGCGTATTAGTACTTTTCATTAATATAGATGCATATTAATGTTGCAAGCTTTTGACCCAAGAAGAATATCTATATATAAAATACTTATTCAACTAAATAAACACAGACCAGTTATTACACTAGGTATAATGTATTATCATATACGGTACTGTAACTAAATCCCTTCATTTTTTTAAAATCCAAAACAGTATGCAAGCAGTATAACATGCCTCCCAACTCCGGCGTTCTAAGAATCGGCCCGCCAGCGGGAGGGAGGTAAAGAGGGCGGACTGCTCACTAACTATATTATCATACAGCATAAACACACACAACATTTTTTAAAGTTTTAAATCTTAAAAGGTTACTTAAATTATGGGGATTTAGTTACACCATATGTGGAAATCTATTCACAAACCGGACTTTATATAGGACACGAGGTCATGCGTTTAGACTGGAAGAAAGAAGATTTAGCCTAAGGCAAAGGAAAGGTTTTTTTACTGTAAGAATAAATAGGGATGTGGAATTCTCTGCCTGAAGAAGGGGTTTTATCAGAGTCCATACATATGTTCAAACAGCAACTAGATGCATACTTGCAAAAACAGAATATTAAAGGATATAATCTTTCAATGTAGGGTAATAACTGCTTGATCCAAGGATAAATCTTACTGCCATTCTGGGGTCAAGTAGGATTTTTTTCCTAGTTTGTTGCAAAATTGGAAGTGCATTAAATTGTTTTTTTTTTTGCCTTCTTTTGGATCGACGGCAAAATACAAATGTGAGGAAGGCTGAACTTGATGGGCGCAAGCCTCTTTTCAGCTATGTAACTATGTAATATGGTAATATTGTGTTAATGCCATGACTACATCTATTTAAGAAAAGTAGAGCGAACATGTAGAGTACACAGATCAGTGTAGGCAAAAGAGACAAGAAGTCAAGACCAAGAACAATTGAGCAAACTAGAATGGACTCTCGGGCACAGTAACTATAACAGGGCACAGCAGAAATGGTGACAGGTGTTTAAATTGGTAGCCAGGCACTCCCTGTTGGCTGGCATTACTGTACAGTGTCAGAATCTGTATGAATGTGATGCGACACAGGCTTTGTTAAAAGTTTCCTTGACATAGCGTTTAGTGTCAAAATTGATGCCGGGTTTCAATTATATGCAGGGTTTCAATTATAATTATATAATTATTGGAGTTGAATCCCATGTCACTCATAAAATGTTATTAATCATGTTAGTATTAATATGCTATTGTACAATATAAAACCAAGATATGTGTTCTATTTATAAATGAGAAAACATAATTTTGAGTAACTGCAAATAACTTTGTATCCTGCAGCTGGCAGCAGAGTCTAACCAAACGCAACACAGATCATAAACATTTCTCAACACATTGACATAGTTATTGGTTATTAAAGGGACACTCCACTGCCCAAATAGAAAGCAAATAAAAATCACTGTTTAGTAAATATAACCCTAATTTAAAAAAATACATGTATTTAACCACTTAAGGACGGAGGCAATTGTACAAGTTCTAATCAAAACAAAATTAAAAAAAACAAAACCTGGAATTTGACTACTTCTGTTCAATCATAATTTACCTCTTTCACAATTACCACACTTATTATACATAATTTTGTTCAGGAGACATATGGCTTTCATTTCACATCGAGTATTTAGAAATGAAACATAATTTTGCATGAATAAAATGTAAAAAAGTGTGAGAAATTAAGACATTTTATTTTCTTAGTTCTGCATGGCATTTTAACTGTGAATGTCATAATACTGTGATATATCATGAGTACAATGGTATCCCCCCCATGTACAGGGTCAAATATAAGACTTTACCTTTTTCTGTTTTTACACATTAAATTTTGCCAGATTGGTTATGTTGCATTTGAGACCTTATGGCAGCCCAGGAATAAAAACTAGCCCCATCGTGGCATACCATTTGCAAAAGTAGACAACCCAGGATATTCAAAATGGGGTATGTCCAGTCTTTTCTAGTAGCCACTTAATATAAGGCTTGCCCATTTCTGTTTTTACACATTAGAATTTGCAAGATTGATTATGTTGCCTTTGGTACCCTATGACAGCCCAGGAATAAGAATTACACCCACCATGGCAAACCATTTGCAAAATCAGACAACCTAAGGTATTCAAAATGGGGCATGTTTAGTCTTTTTCAGTAGTCACTTAGTAACAAACATTGGCCAAAGTTAGCGTTCATATTTGTTTTTTGCATTTTTTAACACAAAAACTGCAATTTCACTGATAATATCATCATCATGATAAATTTTATTGTTTTAAAACACTCATAGTTTTGTTCAGTGAAGTCTCCCGAGTACAACCTGTCACGGAGTATAACCCTAACCCTAAGGATAGCAAGGAACAGACAAAGGAAATACAAAATGTCTTGCCGGGCCTTAGAGTGGCTAGACTAAACATTAGATAGAGTAAAGAGTAGTCGAAATACAAGGTCTGGGTAACGGAAACACAGCTAAAACGAGAACTACCCAGTAGTCAGGTACACAAACAAAACAGGCAAGGATTTAAGAGAAACTCAGAGTCAGGAAACAAATCCAAGATCAATACCAGAATACAATACTATAACTCAAGGAATGCACTAAAAGGTACTGGGAACAGAAACCACAATAGGGCACAGAATCTAGGGCCAGGTAAGTGTAAATAAGCCTTTGTTTAATTTGATTGGTTCACGTCATGCCCGTGCCACAAAACATGCGTGAATGAGGGCGTCGGAATGACGTGGGCCAATGGGAGCTGACCACAAGGTTAGGCTCCCATTTCCCCTTTAAGAACGTGCTCTCGGGGGGCGGAGCCAGCAGCCAACCTGAGCAGACGTGTTTCAGCAGAGCTCCGCCGAAACGAGCCTAAAATCAGCATTATATTAACTTACAATACGCTGAGTTCAGCCTACACCAGGTCAAAACGAGATGGGGAAGAGATCCAAGCACCAGGGAACCCCAAGACCGACAGGGGCCCGCGACATCGGAGACCTTCTCCTCCGGCCCACACAGGCCTCAAACTACACCGCGCCAAAAAAAAAACATGGCGACGCGGCCTCTGTTTCCTCCGAGGAACAAGTAATGGATGAACTGGACGAGTTCCCGAGCGCAGGGGGACTACACCTTCCTTCCTCCGACGAGGACAGCGAGCTGCCCTCCACAAAAGGCGATATCAAAGCCCTGCTCCGCAACCTCCGCATGCTGTTTGCCGCAGATGTAGCTACACTGCGTGAAGAGATACAGGCAGTGGAAGGGCGTGTCAAGACCGTTGAAGGGGACGCAAAGGGCCTGGCGGCCCGTTGTGTACAACTGGAGGCCCAAAACACGGAGCTCCGGCGCGGCCAGTCACAGGTCACCGCTCGCCTAGACGCACTTGAAGACCGTCACAGGAGCAGGAACGTGAAAATCCGGGGGATCCCGGAGACTGTGGTCTCGAGCGACCTAATTCACTACATCGGGAGACTACTTACCTCCCTGCTCACACCACAACAAGCACATCAGGCAGAAATAGATGGAGCGTACCGCATCCCAAGAGCCGCCACAGCTCCAGCCGATACCCCACGAGATGTAATACTACAGCTGAGAACTCGAACAGCACAACAGACCCTCATGACAGCAGTAAGAAGCAAAGCCAGCCACCCATTTGACAATGCCACCTTGTCCTTCTATCAGGACCTGTCTAAGCCCACAATGCTATGGAGAAACCGGCTCAAGCCACTCACAGCCACGCTCCGCCAACACTCCATCCCTTATCGCTGGGCATTCCCCAGGAGCCTGATCATAACCCATGGGGGGGCAACAACCCGTCTGACAGACGCAGCGGAAATGGACTCGGTGCTGGCCGCGCTGGGACTACCGACAAACCCGGTGAATACCACCCAAGCCCCGAAACAGCGGCCCCCACACACTTGGGACATGGCCAAAGTGCAATCATTCACGCCATCCAGGGCCCCCACTTCGTCCCTCACTGCATTCAGAGCGCAGAGGGCTGGCCGTCCCACAACGGACACCTGAGACCATGGAGAGACAGGGAAGAATATGCCAAAAAGACTGCCCGATCATACTACCGCTAAGTTCCTAGTTTTCACCTGTGATTTTTACTGTATTATCCCATTTTAGTCCTCATTACTGTCGATATTATTTACATGATTATACATATTAAGTTCAGCTAGCAACGCACGGTGGGAAGCCATAAGCTCTGACAGAGGGGCAGACACCATAAGGCACCATACACAGCTACACATGCTTCACTAGCCCTAACACACACACCGACTTTTTATTGCAATGAGGAGTTCATTTTTTGAGGTATAGAAATGCCTTGTATGGTGACATTAATAGTTTAACTGTAACACAAAGCTATGTCCCACAGTCGGACTCTGTAATGTTATTTGTAGACGTTAGAAACTGTGGAGGTTATGTGTGAAGACACACTCTGGGAGCTGGTCCTAAAACTGGAGAAGGCGCCAAAGCAACCAAATGTGCATCACTTACAAGAATTTTCGCCCAGAATTGCACTTTACATATTTTTCGAACAAGTGAATTTCCCTTTACTAAGCAGATTTTCAATATCGCACTATAACACTGTTGTTAGCATATTAAGGCGCCTTTTTGTCTGTGATTTTTCTTTTTTTTTTTTTTTTTTTTTTTTTCTCTTTATTACTTTCGTGTTTAGCAACCGCATTAATAGCGATACGTCACAAGACATTAGACATCGTAAGATTTGACATGTTTGATTGCCGTTTATGTAACGTCATATGCCAAAGTTCCGTAGGCAGACAGATGCATATTTTCATATTATCATACTTTAACCAATATGTTGTGTAATTAGTAGAATATGTATATATTTTAGTTGCAGACAGTGGAGACAGCCTCGAAAATGCTCAACGTATACAATGAAGCAGCCTCCTTACTCGGTTGATAGCACTTATTCCAACTATTCCAATAGCTCTCCCATTGGCTGCACAATGCCCTGACAGATTAAACGACAACAAGGACAGGAATGTGAAGTGCATCACCTACACAAGACCTAAGCCCAACCACATTAACGCGGGTATACACCTGCCTCCTTACGACAATAGCGACCCTCTCAAGAGCATGCACCACTGACATACATACTATAGACAGTCGGAAGAGCCCACACCTCACACAACGCTGTGCCTCTCCACTGTCAAAACTTTATCACTTAGTTACTCATACTTTATTACATTATAAAACTAAAAATGTGCCGCCTCCTCACACGCCATGCCTACCTCGACCTACCTACCTTGTCCATAATAATTACGCTACTTGCAACCCCTAATGTGACTGGACAGGTTAAAGGTTACCCACACTGTCAACTCATCCTTTTACTGCAAACTTGCAATTGTTCCGCCTACTGATATGTGGTGCCGGACTGATAAGATATGTGACAGATACTCAGCTGGCACAGCTATTAGGGCTGAACAGGCGTACAGTTACCCGGCGCACAATAAAAAGTAATAACCCCAGGCAGGAACAAACCCCACTGCAGAGCACACTCACACCTGCTGCTAGGGGACGAGTAAACAAATTTTAATGGCCCACCCATCACTCTCACCCGGTTTGCCACCTGATAGAGGAGTTACCCCAGGGTCCTGGTGCCCGCCTTGCGAATCTTTTTGCTCAGCCCTCAGCCCATTGCGGCCACACAAGGAACACAGACAAAACTGGACCACACTTACACTTAATCTCAATCTTAGTGGACATTACGCTTTAATTCTTACATTAATTTTACATTCGATGTAATATACGAAAAGACCGGTCGCACTACTCTAACATGTTACCCACAGCACAAGACCGACTAAGACCATACCACACCCTGTTTCTAGATGAAAAGTAACTTCCTATAGGGCAATACAAGACGTACCTAGTAGACCCCCCACACACAAGATAAGCGCGATTTAGCAACTTATAAAACTATTTTACATGATAAAGTTGAAACACTTCCAATAATCTATGCAATGCATTCTACTATGCTTAATCTGTTTAATATGTTATACCACATAAGGCAATGTTTCTTAACCTGTTAGTGCATAACTATCTAAAAATGTGCCGATTACAATGCCACAATCTTGAAATGTTTTGTAAACACGAGCAGAAGCTGTTGTGGCTCTGCACGCCTGTGATTATCATATGCACAAGAAAAATAAAGAATTTTAAAAAAAAAAGAACGTGCTCTCAACACTAGCAGCGTTCTTAATGCTGTTTGAGCCTCGTGCCCGATCAGACTGTCCGGCACACGCGGCCCGCAAGGAGCCACGAGTGTTAGAGCCACATGTGGTTCACCTGGAGGCAGTAGTGCTCAAGCCGCACGCGGCTCGATTGGAGGACCCCTACAGGCACAAGGACTGGATAAGTAGCATTACACAACCGCACAGGTTTTATAATGTTTTGGAAAGTTACAGGGTCAATATAGGGCTTACCCAATTTAGTTTTTCAAGATTGGTTTGTGGGACCTATGTTGTCTTTGAGACCATATGGCAGCTCAGGAATAAGAATTACCCCCATCATTTGAAAAGTAGACAACCCATGGCATTCCAAATGGGATATGTCTAGTCTTTTTTTAGTAGCCACTTAGTCACAAACACTGCCCAAAGTTAGCATTCATATTTGTGTTTTTGCATTTTTCACACACAAATGACACTTTCACTAATGATATCATCATTGTGATACATTTTACTATTTTAAAACACTTATATTTGTGTTCAGCAAAGTCTCCCACAGTACCCCCCATGTACAATAGTACAATAGTACCCCCTTGTACAGGTATGTAGGGCCGGTGCTAAGATTTTTGGCTACACAGGTGAAGATGCATTTTTACCCCACCCCCCAAAAAGATGCATCTTCACTGGTGTCTCGTAATCACCTTTTGAATTTCTTATTCCTTTTAGTGTATTGTATGCCCCCTTTTAGTGTGTCTTACACTTCCTTGTATGTAAAGAGTGTGGAGGAAATCACAATAAACGTAAAAAAAAGAAATATAACAACCTGGAGAAGTATCTCAAGTGATGAATTTGATTACCTTTTTGAATCTCATTACAGGTGTCCAGTACTATACATGCTACTCACGGTACACATGGACCCGATTCACTCTCCAGGTCATCCAATAGTGTCAGCTATTGGGGGTCTACTTGAATTGATCAGTACTTGGTTGGATATACTTTTTAAAACGCCTGCGATGTCAATACTGACTTGTGTGAAAGACAATCCCACAGTAATCAATGAACTTAAACAGATTACTATAATGGAACAGGAAATCTTGTTGGCTGCGACTGATGTGAGCAGCCTTTATACAATCATTTGCCTGTATACAGGCTATGAAGAGTGTTCTGCAAGAATACACAGAATGGGTACGTCCTCCTACAGACATTGTATTGGAACTGATGAAATTGTACCTTACCTTGAATTATTTCAGATTTAAAGAAATGACATCTTCCTATTATGGACAGAGGGAGAAAATGAATTAACTTGTATAATGCAATATCTTAATGACTTACCTTCCCCAGTGAGACTTATCTATCAGTACAGCATTTCTCAAATAACATTTCTCAATCTTTAGATTTGTGTTGAAGGCAACAAGATAAGGTATATATTGTACACCAAACCACTGACAGAAGCACAATCCTGCATGCCTTGAGTTTTCAAAAAAATTGCCTGTGTCCCAATCCTTCTTGGTATTGCGGAATATCTCATAACCTACATGTTCCAGTGAACAAATTCAGAATATGTATGACTTTTTTTTTTTTTTACAGAGGGGGTATTATTGAACAAAGATTCTAATTTACCAGTACATTTCATAACCCCCAATGATCAGCTAGAGGAAGGCAGCCAACATGTGGGACAAACGAATATGCTTTGATACAAGAACAATCTGAATCGGTTAATGTTGGATGCTACCAATGTCTTAGTTGCACAGCTGGAAATTCCATGACACCTGGTAAATCCTTCTTCCATCCAAGATTGGGCAAAGAATACAAGGTTAGACATTGGATTACTTGCACAACGACACATGTGGTGTTTAACATTGTGTGTCCTTGTGGGACAGACATCAAATGATTTAATAGAAGAGATGAGGGGCCATAGATTGGCAATTTATTCAGCCTTGGCAAGTGGTACAACTAACATACCTGTAGCACGTAATTTTGTAGAGAAGGGACACACACTACCGTCCTTGAGTATCACGGGCATAGATCACTTCCCAGTGCTGCCAAGCACAGCTACTTGGATGAGAAGCCTTTTGGATTCACACTCTCTCAGAACTTTGTCCCTGCATGGGCTAAATAAAAATAACTCTTTGTATTGCTTCTTACCACCTTGATGTGAGGTCATACATGTTGCTGAGCAGGTTACAGGGGCGTTACCAACAATGTACCATATCCCTAACATGCAGTGCAGTAGATTGATATATATAAATGGATTGTTTTAGCTCTTTAGTAGTATGACTATGCCTACTGATTTGTGTGATGTCAGATATGTTTATGTTTGCCTTCCAGTGATGTGATTGTGGAATTGGTATAGGGGTAATGTTTATCTTAATATTTCTCCTTATTAATTCACCCTGGTTAGCTCCAACCTATTTGGCTGAAGACTAGAGACCTCTTGGGTGGGAGGGGGACTAGGAGCTTCTGCTTTATTTTTGTGTTGTGACCAAGGACTTCCTAAGCATACGGTAAAGGATGATAGGAATAACCACAGGTGCCTTATTCCTGTCTTGTACTGCAGAGAACTCGAGAGGATTTTCCCAAGTTTGTAGTTCATTTAGCAGACATTAGGCAGTTAGAGTAGGACCTGCCGAATACGGGTTACTTTGACGTTGTGGCAGGCTTATGCAATGTATGATCATATAATGTAACTAAAGTCCCATTGTTTTTTGCCTAGATTAGGTGTTTTTAACAAAACTTACAAAATCCGTCAGCACCAATGTAGCTGTTTAGTAGATAGGGAGTGCGCTGGTTTCTCATTTTTTATTGTATGTATTTGGCCCCCCCAGCAGCACCCCATTTAGGCATGTTAGGTTGAGTGCAATGAACCCCTTGTTTTTTCATATATAACCACAGAAGAGGTCACTCAGTGTACCGTCCGTGTTATGTTATTTGTACACTTCTGCTTTCTATCCTGTTATTTTGACTCATAGAGTATATGATATTGCATGTGTAGAGTAAGGACTGTAACCAGAGTCTGGTGAATGATATTTGCAAATTTGTAACATGACATGTGCACGGTCGCCTTATCGGCATATGCATAAACCCCCACCAATACCCATTTCCAATAAAACACTGACACCATGGTTTTTGGCAAAATATATATCACAGCTTTATTGATTCTTAACATAAAATATAAAGGTCAATGTTAACAACGTTGGCCTGCACAATTACCCTCCTGCAATTTACAATTTAAACCTCTTGACAATGACCCACCCCCACATAACATAAAACCCCAACATTGTAACATTTAACTTAACATTGAAACATGACCATTGCCACCAAAAGGGCTCCATCCATTGCCACCAAAGGGCACCACAAGTGTAGGGGCATACTGAGACCCCCCACACACCCCAGTTCGGAGCTACCTACGAGCTCGAACCTACCAAACCAGTCCAAAGGCCTACCTATTAGCCCTGAACTCCAAACTTTTACCCCATCTCACTCTTTTCTCCCCCCAACTTTACTCTCCATCCCCAGCCGCCGTGACCAAATGGGAAACACCTGAAAGCAAAGGGAGGGTGGGTGGGACAACAACAGGTAAGTGCAACTTAAATTAAAGTGATCACTAGATCTAAAATGGCCACTACTTATACTTCCCTTATAACTCCACCCCACTCCATATCCTTAGACCAATCCCTAACCACTGACCCTTAGATGCCTGTCTCCTGGCAATGTCAAGGCCCACTCCCCTTAGCTACGCTGCTCCATGGACTACATGACATGTGCACGGTCACCTTATCGGCATATGCATAAACCACCACCAATACCCATTTCCAATAAAACACTGACACCATGGTTTTTGGCAAAATATATATCACAGCTTTATTGATTCTTAACATAAAATATAAAGGTCATTGTCAACAGCAGGCCAACGTTGGCCTGCACAATTACCATCCTACAATTTACAATTTAAACCCCTTGACAATGACCCACCCCCACATAACATAATACCCCAACATTGTAACATTTAACTTAACATTGAAACATGACCATTGCCACCAAAAGGGCACCATCCATTGCCACCAAAGGGCACCACAAGTGTAGGGGCATACCGAGACACCCCTACACACCCCGGTTCGGAGCTACCTACGAGCTCGAACCTACCAAACCAGTCCAAAGACCTACCTATTAGCCCTGAACTCCAAACTTTTACCCCATCTCACTCTTTTCTCCCCCCAACTTTACTCTAGATCCCCCGCCACAGCTCAGAGCTCGACTCCTCGAGCTCCTGAGCAACACCTCCCCCCCGGGAAAAAAATGACCTCTGGAGGCCCTCCTGGAAACCCAACAGTAGAACGTCCAAGCCCACTTCGGAGAGATGGACCCCATCGTGCCTATACTAACCAGGAAGCATGTCTTCAAACTCCCTGTGCCGAATTACAACCCCCCCAACCGCTTCACATACGCTGCCATCACCTTATTGACCTTTCCCTTAATTTTCGCCACTGCGGAGGGATTCCGCGCGTGCCGCCAGTGAAACCTCTGAACCATTTCCGACCATACCACCATAACCCCCGGCACTAACTCTCTCAATTTGTCCACATCCCTCTTCATATACTCAATCAATACCTTTTGAGGTAGCAACCCCACATCATTGCCTCCTGCCTGAAGCACCACTATGTCTGGAACCTGACCCAAAAGAATTCTTTGAAACATTTCAACACAAATAGCATTCCAATCCCGGTAACCAAACCACCGAAGCTGAACCACGGAACTTGGAAAGCCCAGCTGTAGACCACGTAGTCGAACTGCAGCTCTCCGTTGTGCCCAGTATGTGTATGAGTGGCCGACCACCCATGCCATCCGACCTGTAAGACATAAAGCAAACATAGACAACCACAAAACAAACAGCAAAACCAAAATTCCCCATCAACCTCCCTTAGGCTTCATACCAACTTATCTGGCCTGATGTAAGACCTGAACCTCAGCGACTCCCACCTGCCAATCCTCTTCACCCGATCATCTCCCAAGCCAGTCTTGCCGCGCCAATCCTAAAGGAATGAGTCCCGAATTGGCCCGGGTCCACTCCCAACCTTGCCAACGCCTTCCGAAAAACCCTGAGGAACTGGAACTTCGATAGCGAAGAGCCATCCTCGTGCTTAAAATAGGAACCCCCGGCTGTCGCCCGCAACTCCTGGAAGGCCGCTGCGCACCTAACCGGGCACGTTTTACCACCCGGGAGCTCCCACAACGTAACCAACGTCCTTTTCCCCATTACATCCGTTTTGGACCGCCTCAGGTTGATCACTACCTTGTTACTCCACACTTCCACATCCACTGCCTGAAGCCCCCCGGCCCCTTGGCGATTGCTGCTGACCAGCTCGCTGACACGAAATGCCCCGAAGAAGGCGAAACTAAAAACCACGGAGAACAGTGTAACTTCGTATCCCGAAAAACACACCCCGGGCAGCACAAGGACCACCCGCTACAGCAACTCGAACGACACTGGCCTCCTGGAATCCACTGACACCTTACCCCGCCTGAAACCTTTCAGTGCCTGCCTAACAAGAAAATGTTTAGTGACATCCTCCAACCCGTTAAACTTGATCGTGCCTATAATAACCAGGAAGCTGACCCCCTGAAAGCTGACCCCCTGTACGTTGCACCAGCTCGTCCCATTCCCCCACACCTTACTGTATGCCGTCCAGGTAGCGGGTGCCAGGAAGTCCCTGATCAGTCCGCCAAGCATAATGTCCCGAGCCGCCACATCTCGTCCAGGCTAGACATCCCTTCCACCCGCGTGCCAGGTGCCACCTGCCGGAACCTCTCCCACTGCGAACGAGATAACGCATGGGCAATAACATTTAACAGTCCAGGCACGTGTCGTGCCCGAAAAACAATATTAAAACGCATACAGAACAAGACAAAACGGCGAAAAAGCCACACCACCGGGATAGAGGACGCTGATAACCCGTTCACTGCATCTACCACTGCCATATTGTCTGAAAGAATACAATTTTCTTATCCCTCAACTGTGGACCCCATAGCGACAGCGCCACGACTAACGGGAACAACTCCAGGAATGCCAAGTTGCATATCAGCGGGCTGGCCTTCCATGCCGCTGGCCAAGTTCCCGCGCACCATTGACCCGAGAAGTAATCCCCGAAACCGACACTCCCCGACACATCCGAGAACAGCCCCAGCTCCTGGGAAGACACCGCCGGCTCCCGAAAGAACACCTTCCCATTAAAATCCAGTAAGAATTCCCCCCCAGACGTCCAAGAAACTCAAAACTCGGAAATCGTAGGCCCCACCGTTTTGTCACTCGCCAGGGGGACTCCAATAATGTGCGCCACCCATTCCAATGTCCTCAGTCCCATGCGGCATTCCTCCGATCCGGGCCCGACACATAGGAAATCATCCAAGTAATGAACTACCATCCTAGTGCCCGCTTCCAGTTTTACCACCCATTCCAGAACCGTGCTAAATTTTTCGAAGTACGCCCATGGGCAAACATAGATCCACGTAATACTCCCCGTCGAAGTGACAACCCAGCAAGTGATGGCACTTCGGGTGAATTGGCAAAAGGCGAAAAGCCGCATCCACGTCCGCCTTTGCCAACAATGCCCCACGGCCCGCTCATTGCACCAGATTCACCACCTGGTCGAACGAAGCGCACGACACTGAACAAAGAGCCTTGTCAATGTCGTCGTTAACCGATGACCCCCTTGGGGTAGGACAGGTGATGTATCAGGCGGTACTGGCCCGGCTCCTTCTTGGGTACCACCCCCAGCGGTGATACTCTCAAGTTCGGTAGAGGGGGCTCCCTGAACGGTCCCACCACCCTGCCCAACTGGACCTCCTTAAGCAACTTCTCCCTAACCACCTTTGGAAATTCCCCTGCCGATTTCAGGTTGCGAAGACGATGAGCCACCACCCGTTCCCGAAACGGGATCACAAACCCTTTAGTAAACCCCTCCTCGAGCAACCCCGCATCTTCCCGGTTAGCGTAGTGGCTTAACCACAGCATCATCGTGCCAACCCTCACTGGTGTTGCCTCCAGTGGCAGGGGACGCGGCCGAACCTCTGGGCACCCCCGCCGCGGTGGCTGACTTACCTTTTTTAAAGCACCTGTGGAGTCCGTGGGTACCTCCACACCCAGAGCACTCGTGGTTGAAGCAACAAGTGGCCCCCCACTTGCACTGTCCCTCATTATATAGCCAACAATAGCCCCTTCTGCGCCATCATAAGTTATATCCAGAGTGGTAGGTCCATCTGGTCCCACCGCATCCCCGGATTAGCAGCCAGGCGCTGACGAAACTGCTCGTCATACCGCCACCAAGCCAGACCCCCGTACGTGCGATACGCTTCCCAAATCCCATCCAGGTAACAGAAGAGCTGTGAACAGCGCTCCGCCTCCTTTTCGCCCATCACGCTGGCCAAGATGCAGAACGCCCTCAACCAATTCCCAAACGTCTTAGGGATCTTCCTATACCGCCGTTTCTTTTCCTCCTCCTCCTTTTTTGCATCCTTTTTATCCTCCTCCTTGAGGTCAATGTAGTCATCAAGGGGGAGAAGCGAAAAGAGCTCCACGAACTCCCCTTTCCAGATCCTCTCTTTCACCTCAATCTTGAGATGATAGCCCAACGGGCCCGCGAAAGAAACATGTACGTTCTGCCGCGCGGCCTCCGGGACACCCCCAAGTAAATTCTCTCTCTCGCTCGCCAATCCAGGTGCCTCCACCACGCGGGGTCATACCCCTGTCCCCAACCGTGCTGCCCCCTGCCCTTAAAACCACCACTGGACTAGACCCCGTGACCTCCCCTAGCTGAGCCCAAACCTGACTGCAATCACCGTCCCTCCTTTTCCCTACACCCCAAGAATCAATTAGCAGCTTGATGCCATCTAAAAGCTCCCCCGACTGTTGCAACGACAATGTCTCACCTTCCGCACCCCTTGCCACCGAAGGCCGTGGGGTTGCCGACCGACTGTGGATGTCCTGCCCCAAGCGTATTCCCGTAGCACTGGGTCTCACCCGATCCGCAGGCGACCTGGAAGACGCCTGTCCTACAACCGGGTACACCTTGCCTGCCGGTGACCGTCCAGATGTCCTCAACACGTGGGATCTCTCCCTCACAGAGGGTGACCGTCTTCAAGACCTGCAAGGAGAAGAAATCCTGAGTAAGCTGGCCGTAGAAACCCTGCCCCGTCCCCTCTCGTCCCCGCCCCCGAGGGCCATGAGCCTGCGCAGCAGCTCGCATTCTCTCCGGGGAACTCCCGCTCATGGAACTGTCGTACCGCTGCCTCCATCCCCTCGTCCTGACAGGGGGCACCTTATGCCGCCCCTGGGTGTGGACAACCCTCCTATGGCTGCTTCGTGACCGGTGTCTCCTAGCACCCCGTGTGCCCTTTGCTAGAGCCTTGCGCGCTATCCTCTTGGAGGGTGCCGACCTTCTGCGCTGTCCCTCGCCGGCACTCCCTTCCGATCCTTCCCTGACTACCTGACCCGCCTGTCGTCGTCCCCGGACCGGTCATATGGGAGACCCTGGGGAAGCGCTGCGCTCCGGCACGCTGACCGGGTACACTCTGTGTCCGCTCCGTGCCCTAGCAGTCCCCTGCCTGCCTCCTGCCACCCTGCCGTCACTAACCATGCCAACACCGGGACCCACCCCCGGGGTAACCCATGGCCCAGCAACTGGAGGGGCAATGGCATCAGAGGTCGACTCACCCGGGCGATGTGCAGCAGCTGTCCCCGCTCCACCAACAGCACTTCCAGCGTTCCCAGGACCTTCAACTCTGACCAGTTTCCCAGTCCCGACTGCTGTAAAACATCCCCACAGCATGATGCTGCCACCACCATGTTTCACTGTGGGGATGGTGTTCTTTGGGTGATGTGATGTGTTGGGTTTGTGCCAGACATAGCGTTTTCTTTGATGGCCGAAAAAGTTCAATTTTAGTCTCATCAGACCAGAGTACCTTCCTCCATACATTATGGGAGTCTCCCACATGCCTTTTTGCAAACTCAAAATGTGCCATTTTGTTTTTTGCTGAAAGCCACTATGCCATAAAGCCCAACTCTATGGAGCATATACCTTATTGTCGTCCTATGTACAGAAACTCCAGTCTCTGCTGTGGAACTCTGCAGCTCCTCAATGGTTACCTTAGGTCTCTGTGCTGCCTCTCTGATTAATGCCCTCCTTGCCCAGTCTGTGAGTTTTGGTGGGCGGCCGTCTCTTGGCAGGTGTCAGGATCGGGACAGGGATCCAACACGCAAAGTACAAACAGGAGGTAGGTACGTATACCGGACCTTAGAATGGCCGGACTAACGTAAGGAGTAAGCAAAGAATGGTCTAGAGACAAGCCGAGGTCGAGGGAACGAGAGAGCAGATAAGCGAGAGACAAGCCGAGTCAAAGGGTAATAGAAGTAAGCAGGGTAGAACAAACAAGCCGGGTCAAAACCAAAGAGACAAATAGATAACAAGAGCACTGAGTAACTAGACAAGCTAGAACCACGACAGGGCAATGAACAAATGCATAAAGCCCTACTTTATACCCTGGTTCTAGATAGGTAATCACGCCCCCGACGAGTCCTGATTCGTGGTCGGGACTTGATTGACAGGTCGGAACGGATTGTCGTCATGACGTCGGCTACTGAGCGCCGCGTCATAAATGGAAGCTGGTCCCTCGCGGCCGGCGTGTAAACGGCCGAGAGAACTGCGAGGAACGAGTGAGTCAACCCCTCTGAGAGGATGAACGTCTAAGTGTCTCACCTCCTCTGAGGTTGAGACAACAGGTACCCTGACAGTACCCCCCCTCTCAGAAACGCCCACCGGGCGGAAGGAACCGGGGCGAGATGGAAAACGAGAGTGAAAAGCCCTGCGGAGGCGAGGAGCATGCACATCCTCCTGAGGTACCCAAGTCCTCTCCTCAGGACCATATCCCTTCCAGTCAACAAGATATTGTAACTTCCCCCGAGAGATTCGAGAATCGAGGATGGAGTTGATCTCATACTCCTCCTGACCCTCAACCTGAACAGCGCGAGGAGAGGATACAGTGGAGGAAAACTTGTTACATACCAGAGGCTTCAACAAGGAAACATGAAAGGAGTTAGGAATGCGTAAGGCAGATGGAAGGGCCAGACGATTCGCAACTGGGTTAATTCGAGTCAGAACCCTGTAAGGACCAATGTAACGAGGAGCGAATTTCATAGAAGGAACCTTCAAGCGAATGTTTCTGGTACTCAGCCATACCCTATCACCTGGAACAAAAACCGGAGCCGCCCTTCTGCGCTTATCAGCGTGTTTCTTGACCAACGCGGAATTATGCAGGAGAATTTGTCGAGTTTGATCCCACAACTTCCTCAAATTGGCAACATGAACATCAACCGACGGTACCCCTTGGGAAGGAGAAACTTAGGGAAGAATGGAAGGATGAAAGCCATAATTCATGAAAAAGGGGCTAGAACGAGTAGAATCACAAACGAGATTGTTGTGTGCAAACTCCGCCCAAGGAATCAGACCGACCCAATCGTCCTGGTGTTCGGAAACAAAACAACGCAAATATTGTTCAATCTTTTGGTTGGTGCGTTCAGCAGCTCCGTTAGACTGGGGATGATAGGCAGAAGAGAAATTCAATTTGATGCCCAGTTGAGAACAGAAGGATTTCCAAAAACGGGAAACAAATTGGGAACCTCTATCAGAAACAATTTCGAAGGGTATCCCATGTAAACGAAAAATCTCTCTCGCGAATATCTCAGCCAATTCGGGAAAAGATGGAAGTTTAGGTAAGGGCACGAAATGAGCCATCTTAGTAAACCTGTCAACCACCGTGAGAATAACAGTCTGTTTTTTAGAAACAGGCAAATCGACAATGAAGTCCATAGCCAGACAGGACCACGGTCTCTCTGGAATTTCCAAGGGATGCAAAAACCCACATGGAAGCGTATGAGGTTGTTTAGTCTTCATACAGACCTCACATGCTCCAACGAAATCCCTAATATCCTTACGTAGTGAAGGCCACCAGAAATCTTTAGAAATCAAGGCACACGTCTTGCGAATACCAGGATGCCCAGCCACCTTACTGTTGTGAAAGCACTGTAACAGTTCCAGTTGGAGTTCAGGAGGAACGAAATACCGTGCCCCAGGACCCTGTCTAGGAGCCAGATGCTGTAATTTCATGATCTCTGCAAGCAACGGAGAATGAATCCTGAGACTCGTGTTGGCGATAATATTGCACTTGGGAACTATAGAAGACAAAACCGCCTCAGATATAGTAGAAGGTTCATGTTGGCGAGACAAAGCATCGGCTTTAGAGTTCTTAGAACCAGGTCTATAAGTGAGCACATAATTGAAATGAGTGAGGAACAAGGACCAATGAGCTTGCCTGGCGGACAAGCGCTTGGCCTCCCCAATATAGGACAAGTTCTTGTGATCCGTCAAAATAGTAACAGGATGCAAGGTCCCTTCCAATAAATGTCTCCACTCCTTTAAAGCCATGATGACCGCTAGTAGTTCCCTGTCACCAATGTCATATCTGCTTTCAGGCCCAGATAATTTCTTGGAAAAAAAACCACATGGATGTAACGGTTTATCCACACCTAACCTTTGAGACAAGATAGCGCCTAAACCTGTCTCTGAGGCGTCTACCTCGAGTAGAAAAGGCAAAGTCGTATCAGGGTGAACTAAAATTGGTGCAGAAGCAAAAAGTTCCTTGAGTGTCTTGAAAGCAACGAGAGCTTCAGCAGACCAAGTCTTAGTGTCAGCCCCCTGTCTGGTCATATTGGTAATAGGAGCAATAATAGAAGAGTATCCTTTAATGAAACGCCTATAATAATTGGAGAATCCAATAAACCTCTGAATGGCCTTGAGACCCCTGGGTAATGGCCAATCTAAAATAGACTGGAGTTTATCCGGATCCATTTTAAACCCGTCCCCAGAAATCACGTAACCAAGAAAGTTTATCTGAGATTGGTCAAAACTACATTTCTCCAATTTGCAGTACAACCCATGTTGTAGAAGTTTGCGCAATACCCTTCTGACTTGTCTGTGGTGGGTCTCAATTTCTCTAGAGTGTATTAGTATATCATCCAAATATACAATAACGCAATCCTGTTGAAATTCCCTAAGAACTTCATTGATCAGGTCCTGAAATACTGCCGGTGCATTACAGAGCCCAAAAGGCATTACCGTGTACTCATAATGCCCATAACGGGTATTTGTCCTCCGGGAGGCATAACCACCTAGCAAAGCTAGTGGGTATGCGGCAGTCTCCCGGAGTCAAATGCCAGAGCTGAAAAGGCTCGCGCTGTGCATCTGCACAGCAACAGCCTTTCAGCCAATCAGGTAATCAGGAGAGCCGTGCTGAGCGCGGGATTCCTGATTACCTCAGATTTTTAAAATGGCATCATTGATGGAGGACTCTATTTCTGTGTCTGCCACAGATTTAGTGGATGCCTCTCTTAAAGGCAGCCCCATCAATGTTAGAAAGCTCCATAAAAGAGCTTTCCTTGCCAGGGAACTTTCCTCTTCATCATCTGAGGAGGATTTGGTCCCAGTTTTAAATAAAAAACATAAAGGAAGACAGCTGGTCTCTTCCGACAGTTCCTCGTCTGAGGAAAACTTCTCCGCTTCTCCTTCCCCTCATACTCGTTTGAGTAAAAGAAAATTTAAAGGGACAGGACCCCAAAAAAGGAATAGTGTGTTTCCCTCGTTTGAGCACCAGAAACACCTTCCAGAGGAAAAGGGCAAATCTCGTTGGAGGTTAGATAGTCCCTCTCCTTCCTCTTCTAGAGCGTTCGCTCACTCTTCCTCCCAAAGCCGTCCCAGTTCCAGATACGGCTCTCCAGAAATAGACTGGGAATCCGAGGAAGTGGTTCGTTCAGCGGCTTCCACTGAGAGAGGGAAGCTAAGCAACGTTCAGATGGCCAGAGTAAGTCTCCTAGGAAAGACTCTCCCATCAAAATTATTTCACTCCAGATGGGCTATGGAGCACGACTCTGAGGTTAGAGATTTTGCTAAACTAGCCTTCAGATCTCCCTTGGTTAAGGAAGATGATCTTCTCCTCAGGAACCACATCGGTATCCCGGACATTCAGGCTTTAATGGCCCCAGAGGTAGACCCTGCGCTGTTATCCATCACAGGGAGCAGCGTATCCTCTGATCCCACAGACCAGACTTTTCGCAATATACAGTTTAAAATTGCTGATGCTGTGGGCCCGCTATTACTGATGCTGGATAAGGCAGAAAAGGAAGGCAATGTCCAGAAACCTTCCACTTCATCTCTGTTAGCATCTAAGATGGCCCTTTTAAAAGCGTCTGGCAGGGCAGTGCTAATTATCGGCCAAGCCTTTAATTATATATTGAACATCCGCAGATCACGCTGGCTCCATGCAGCTGGTCTGTCCGACCTAGCCCCCAAATCGCATGAGTTCCCAAATTTGGAGGATTCTCACCTATTCGGTCCCTCGTTCATTCAGGAGGTTAAAGGCCGTTACAAGGCAAGGAGATCCTTTTCAGAGCTCAAGAAGACTGTCCCTGGCTACAAAAAGCCCTTTCGGACAGAGGGTCGCCCCTATAGGGCTGCAGGAGCGTCCCGAGAAGCCTCTCACCAGGCCCAGTACCGCCACTACAGTGGAAGACATAAGCTCCCAGGCGGTGGCAGAGGAGCGCATTCCAGAGGCGGTTCAGCCTCCAAAAGAAAACCCATGCATTCAAGTAAGTGTGCCTCCTCATATGCCACTAAATTGGAAGGATATTTCCTCAGACAAATGGGTCCTAAAGATTTTTCAAAGGGGTTTACAACTCCCCCTTTTAAGGTTCCCAGTCCAGAAGTTTGCACCCCTCAGAGAGGTGAACCCAGTGCTAGATGCCTCCCTTTCCTTAGCTTTAAGTCAAGGGAAAATAGAGTTGGCAGACACGTCTATTACAGGATGGGTCAGCCCATTGTTCCCAATACCAAAGTCAGACGGTTCCTGGAGACCGGTCCTAAACGTGAGGCCTCTGAACGCTTTCATCAAAAGGAAAAGGTTCAGGATGGAGGGTTTATCAGATCTTCCAGGCTTAGTACAGAAAGCCTTTTTCTGCATAAAGTTAGACCTAAAAGATGCCTTCCATTCAGTCCCCATAGCCAAGAAACACAGGCGTTTTCTCAGGTTTCAGTGGAAAGGGAAAGTGTGGCAGTGGACCGTTTTGGTGTTTGGCCTATCCAACGCACCATACACATTCTCCAGAATTATGAAATCAGTGATAGCTCATGTCAGACTAAAAGGTTTCATGTGTCTATACTATCTAGACGACATCCTGCTCATGCATCCAGATGGGGAAGCCCTTGCTTCTCAAAGGGATTACCTTGCTTCCCTTTTACAAGACCTAGGATTTGTAGTAAACCTACAGAAATCAGTCCTAATTCCCACTCAAAGCATCCTCTTTCTGGGTTTCATACTGAACACCAGGACTATGTCTCTTGGAATCCCTCGAGACAAATGGGACAAACTACTGGTACATCTCAACTCATCTCTCAGGCACCAGAGTTGGTCCTTGAGAGACCTAGCAAAGATTATCGGGAAATTAATAGCTTTAACACCAGCATACAACAATTCCCCCTTACTTTGCAGAAGAAGTCAGCTGTTTTTAGGGAACCGACTAAGACAGGGTGGCCATTGGGAATCAAAATTTGTTCTCCCCAAGAAGGTCAGAGAAGAACTGAAGTCCATTTTGGAGTTAGAAATTCCACTTCCTCGTCCACTGTTAGAGCAGCCTGCGACAGTCACTCTGACGTCAGACGCCTCAAGTCACGGTTGGGGTGCGTTTACATCCCAGAACGCCATAAGGGGAATCTGGTCAGACCAAGAGAGTCACCTCCATATAAACATTTTGGAGTTACGAGCTATAAAATTAGCTCTCAAGGGCCTAGTTCCTCTAAACCAGTCACCGATGTTGGTAAAAGTCCATTCGGACAACAGGACAGCGGTGGCTTATATAAACCACAGAGGGGGTACAAGATCAAGGGGTCTTTGCTTAGAGGCTCTAGATCTTTGGTCCTGGGCCTTAGCAAACAACGTTCAGGTCTTCGCAGAATATGTTCCGGGAGAGGCGAACGAGCTTGCAGACTCTCTCTCTCGCCAAAGTCTGTCCCTGGCAACGATTCAATTAAAGATTGCTCTTTTCCAACGGATAGAAAGCAATTTTGGCCAGAGACAGGTAGATCTGTTTGCATCCCAAACATCTGCTCAAACCCCCAGGTTCGTCTCCCGAACCTGGACAAAGGGAGCTTGGAAAATGGACGCAATGTCTTTCCAATGGACGGATGTTCCAGCCCCTTATGCTTTCCCCCCTCCATCTTTACTGATGAAAGTGCTGGAGAAGATCCGCAGGGACAGGGTGCAGAGCTTAGTTCTCGTTTATCCAGTATGGACCTCCAGACCCTGGTATCCCTTGATCCACCAGTTAGTCAAGGGAACCAAGATCCCATTAGGCATGACAGTGGACTGCTTTCAGGGAACCAGCGATCTTCTGCTCAAGCTCCCGCAGCTAATGTGGATCGCAGCCCTGGTAGGCTGTTAACACATCCCCTTTTATCGGATCAGGTCTTGGATATTATTAACTCATCTTTAAGACGTAGAACTAGGGTAAGATATAGAAAGATGATCGAGGAATTCAAAGAATGGGAGGTTTCTTTTCTGTCTAACACACAAGGATCTGATACCATTCCTTTGGCGTTAGAATTTCTTACCCTTAAGTTCCATTCTGGTTTATCTGTCAGTTCAATCAAGACCTACGGATCTGCCTTAAACTTCCTGATCCCCAACCTTACTCAGGATGCCCTGTATTTGAGATTACTAAAAGGGTTAGCCGTCTGCCGCCCATATACCCCACGCTACACATCTACTTGGGATGTAGATGTCTTATTAAATTTCCTTAAGTCTTTGGATAATGCTAAAATTGATTTAAGATGGACTGCTATTAAGTTGGCTTCTCTGCTGTCCTTGGCCCTGGCAGCTAGAGGAGCAGAGTTAACTCAAATCCATATTTCAGAACCTTGGTTGTCCAGGACCCCGGGAGGTTTCCATATTATACTAAAAGGCAGACAAAAAACATCCCATTTTTCTCCTGGTCCGGTAGAACTGGACTTGGTCCAAGATTCTTCCGATCCAGGCTTATGTTTAGTCAGTTTGTTACAATCGTACCTTCAACTTTCTGCTGGATTTAGAAATGATATCAGTCAATTATTCATTACATCAAGGAATCCCTTTCGTCCAGCCAAGGTTAATACAATTAGAGGCTGGATACTTTCCGCCATGTCTACGGCTGGAATTGACGTTTCAGTGTTCAAAAGCCATTCAATTAGGGGAGCCTCGGCTACTAAAGCAGCAGGAAAGGGCCTTCCTCTCCCTACTATCTTAAAAGCTGCAAGATGGTTGTCCAGTAAAACCTTTGTTAGATTTTACTGGAGGCCATCAGAAGTTGAACGCCTTCAGTTTCTTTTTTTTTTTTTTTTTTTTTTTTTTTTTTTTTTTTAAAGAGCCAAAGGTTTTTATTGGTGTCGGCAGTGTGGAGCCTATAAAAATACGAAAAGCACAGAAAGGCATGTTAAAGAATTTACACATCCAGTAGACACAAATAAAACATTTACTATCAAAGAAACCATTACGTGCCACACAAAACATGTGAGCTATATGATCTCATGTACATGCAAACTATCATATGTGGGACGCACTACTAGACCGCTAAAGGTTCGAATTCAAGAGCATGTCCGTAATATTAAAAATGGTTTCACCAAACATAGCCTGTCCCTACATTTTAAATTGAAACACAACTGTGATCCTAACTTCATGCAATTTTTAGGTATTCAAAAAGTTAATTTTAATTGGAGAGGTGACGACATTATTAAGAAAATGGGCCAGTCCGAAATTATATGGATTTTTTTTTTTTTTTTTTTAAATTCTTTATTTTTGTTGTGCGTTGCGGAATTCACATAGTAATAAAGACATTGCATAGTAAAACTTAAGTGAATGTTAACAAGAGTACATTATGCCTGTCTGAGATCCTGCACAATTTTTTAAGATTATAATGGGAGATAGCGTGGTAACCAATAAGGGTGGCTCATAGACAAGATAATTATTCCACTGTGCATGGGATTGATACCTACTAAAAAATATAATGATTAATGATATAAAGCTTTTCCCATGCACTGGTGGGGGTTACAGCAATGGTAAAACTCAGAAGCGTATAGAGCAAGAGAGAATTATCAGGTTATTAGTGCCACTGGAGGTAATTGATTAGGATACTGCAAACACTGTATGAGATTCGGTTTGTAGGGTAAGACAAAAGGAATAGTTACGCTATTGTCGCGGTAGAGATTGTCTTTAGCTCACTCAGCTGATGCCCTTTGAGGGTGAGGCGCGGCCACTGGGCCACCAGAGTCCAGCACACTTGAGCAGGTCGCTCCAATGATCCACAGCCGCTGCCTGCTCTGATAGGGTGTTTTTCAAAGGCCAGTCCTGCCCGGTCGCTGGTGCTGTAGCGTTCGGCCTTTCAGGTTCAGGCATCCGGCACCGCTTATCCGGATTCCTCCTTCTGTGGGATAATTGCCAACAGGGCGGTTTGCGATCCAGGTAAGAGGCAGCTGGCTTGGGGGTTGTGCCGTCAAGATTAGTGCGCAGTTTGCGCCGTCCATCTGCATCTACACCTCCACGACACCACGTGGGGGACATACAGTAGAGGTCGCTCCACGAAGCCTCCTTCAGCAGTTTGATAGGCATGAGGTTGTCTGCTTAATTGTAGCTTCGCCCAAAGTTGTGAGCACAAGTTTTCACAAGGGGAGTAGGCTGTGAGGTAACTTGCCGGGAAGCAGGCCCATGTATGGCAGCCATCTTGATTTGGGCCTATGTAGTGGCATGGTGTTGCGTCCGAGTGTGGCCTTGGGGTGAGGACCGGGATCACCCCCCCGGTCCAGAGGGGGGGGAAATCAGGACCGGGTCCGCAGAGGTTCAGCGTGTCCGTCGGGCACCGATAGGCAGGATAGTGGAGCAGCGGCCGTCCACTCCACTCACCGCCGGGCAAGGTCTCGTCTGAGGCGGCAGAGACCTCTCCTCCGAGGGACTAGAACTCAGGGAGCAAGCCTCTCCTCGGTACCGGTGGCCCTTTCACACCAAGGGTTGCAGTTGGTGGTCATTTAAGTTATTGAAAGTCACGATTTCCAGGCTTAATAGATCGTGGTTTGCAGGAGCTGATCTGTCCTGCGACCGTTCAGCTCGGCGGCCCGGCCCCGCCCCGCCTTCAGTTTCTTAGGACCACCACCAGGTGTGTGCTATTCTACCCACTAGCTTTGCTAGGTGGTTATGCCTCCCGGAGGACAAATCAGAGTTTGCAGGAATCTATGATCTGCAAACTTTCTTTGTCTTAGGGATGAGCATAACCACCTAGCAATAGCGCCCGTCCCACCCTCCTCCAAGTTAAGAGTTTTGCCTGCTGGTGGTAGTTTGCTTTCTAAAACATAAGGTTATCTGGTGCTTATTCAACATTTGATAACCGTTCTCTGTTTTGTTTTTTACAGACTATAGCCGTACTCCAAGACCGGACCAACAAACCAAAGATCCACCTAAATAGGAGAAGTGGATGCAAGTAGTCTCGTCGGTTCAATATTCGCATGGACTCCCTGCATAAAGAATATGTTTGCTGAGACTTGTTTCAACATTTCTCTTCTCCTTTATTGAACTTATTTCGTTGCAATTTGTTGAATGTTTCCACTATTCATTTGTTACTCTCCTTTGGCATACATTGTTGCCTTGTTTTTCAGTTCAGCTGTTTTATACAAAGTTTCAAGTCTATCTTGTATGTCTTCATGATTTATTAAATATTTTCTTGTTCCCCTGTACTATTGGCATCTTGAACTGTTTTATTTGCATTTAGACGTTTAAATATATTCCCGTACACTGTCGGAAATATTTATCCTTAGTACTTCGTGGGATGTGCTAACCATCCGCAGTTTCCCAATTTTAAAAATCTGAGGTAATCAGGAATCCCGCGCTCAGCACGGCTCTCCTGATTACCTGATTGGCTGAAAGGCTGTTGCTGTGCAGATGCACAGCGCGAGCCTTTTCAGCTCTGGCATTTGACTCCGGGAGACTGCCGCATACCCACTAGCTTTGCTAGGTGGTTATGCTCATCCCTAAGACAAAGAAAGTTTGCAGATCATAGATTCCTGCAAACTCTGATTGAACGCTGTTTTCCACTCGTCCCCCTGCTGAATTCTCACCAAGTTATACGCCCCTCTGAGATCTAACTTGGTGAAAATCTTGGAGCCTTTTAGACGATCAAAGAGCTCAGTAATCAAAGGAATCGGGTAGGCATTTCTAATAGTTATTTTATTCAAGCCTCGATAATCAATGCAAGGCCTTAACGTACCATCCTTCTTATTCACAAAAAAAAAAAACGGCCCCGGCAGGAGAGGAGGATCTCCTAATGAATCCTTTGTCTAGGTTCTCACGAATATACTCCTCTAAGACTAAGTTCTCCTTAGTGGATAAAGGGTATACCGTACCCCTCGGAGGCATGGTCCCAGGCAGGAGTCTGATCTTGCAGTCAAAGGGCCTGTGTGGAGGTAAAGTGTCAGCATTCTTTTTGTCAAAGACTGCCTTTAAATCCAGGTACAGAGGCGGTATTTGTACGTCTGTAGACTGGGTAGAATTAGCCAGTGCGTTAACTACGCAAACCGGTGAGACTTTCTGTAAGCACCTGCTCTGGCAACCCTGGCCCCATGAGACTATCTCCCCTAGTTCCCAATCAATAATAGGGTTATGTTTCTTTAACCACGGATACCCCAGGACTATAGGAACAGAAGGAGACGAAATAAGCATAAGAGATATACCTTCCTCGTGTAGGATACCAACAGTTAAGTTAACAGGTATGGTCTCACGAAAAATAACAGGTTCAGATAATGGTCTACCATCTATGGCCTCAACGGCCAAGGGTGTATCCCTTAGCTGGGATGGAATAGAGTGTTTAGTAACAAAAACTTGGTCAATAAAGCTCTCAGCAGCTCCGGAATCTACCAACGCCATAGTTTTTAGTACTCCCTTCTCCCAAGCTAAAGAAACAGGTAGCAGAAGCCTGTGATCTCTATAATCATGTATAGAGGACAAAATAGAAACACCCAAGGCCTGTCCTCTAGAGAAACTTAGGTGCGAGCGCTTCCCGGGCGATTAGTACAATTTAGGCGTAGGTGCCCTCTTACTCCACAATACATACACAACCCCTCCCTTCTCCTGTACTGTCTCTCTTCTTCTGAGAGGCGAGTATTGCCTATCTGCATAGGTTCTGGAAAAGCTGAGGTTGTGGATTCAGGACTTTGAAATGAGGGAGCTAGTTTAATGGAAGGTCTACGGGTTCTATCTCGAGTGTTCTGCCTCTCTCTTAAACGTTCATCAATACGAGAAATAAAAGAAATTAAATCCTCCAAATTTTCAGGAAGCTCTCTTGTAGCAACCTCGTCTAGAATTTCATCTGATAATCCGTTTAAAAATACGTCTATATAAGCCTGTTCATTCCACTTAACTTCTGCCGCCAAGGACCTGAACTCTAGTGCATAATCCACAAGGGTTCGGTTATCTTGTCTAAGACGCAACAAAAATCTAGCTGCATTGACCTTTCTACCTGGAGGGTCAAAAGTTCTTCTAAAAGCAGCGACAAAGGCATTATAATTATAGACTAAAGGGTTATCATTCTCCCACAATGGATTGGCCCATCTCAGAGCCTTATCAATGAGTAGTGTGATAATGAATCCAACCTTCGCCCTATCTGTAGGGTAGGAGCGGGGTTGTAATTCGAAATGAATACCTATCTGGTTTAAAAAACCACGACACTTATCCGGCACTTAACCACGACACTTATCTAACTCACTGGGCTATAAGTAGGATCTTGCTGTTACAGTGGTTCTGTAAGCAAAGTCCTTAAAAAATTAGACCCCTTCTTAGATTATCCTAGAATAGCCCCATTTCCCAAAGGAACTATAAAAGGTATATCCTCATAATAACAAACGTGCTAAACAAAAATGTGCGGTGATTAAAATAAAAAGTGAAGAGACATATAGCCTAACGCGTTTCGGCGCTACTAAAGCGCCTTTCTCAAAGGCCACAACCAGGTTCAGTCACCCGTGCGGCTATTTGTATATAGAGATATGCTCACATAAGCAAATCAGAGCCGGTGGCCGTGTAAAACTAATCGCTCCAAAAATGAACAATCTAAACGCCTGTGTACTAGGGAGTTTTGCTTCCATGTATGGTCAAGCCCCTTTAGGCGTATCCCAGTCTCCGATTTGTTAGTGATCCTTACCCTAGCTCGTACTTGTTACCTATGTGACTTTGTATAGCTGTCTTATTTGAAACCGGCTCCCAAACTGAGCAAGTAAATCCTAGATTCCCACCAACAATAACCTTATCATAGGTTTTCAGATTGCGTCCAGACTAGACCACAGTCAGTAATCAGGATTGTTGACTGTTTTCAATGTACCACATTGACTTAGCTGTATAGGGAAAAAACTCTATATACAGTGGAACCTCGGTTAACGAACGCCTCGGTTAACGGAAAATTCGGTTTACGAATGAAAATTCGTAAAAAAAATTGCCTCGGTTTACGAATTTTTTTCGCAATACGAAACAAGTGTCCCGGTTTATAGCTCCGCCCCCTGCATACTGAAGTGTGGGTAGCACGTGAGTGTGTAGTGTGGAGGTGTTGGAGAGGTTTTGGAGCCATTTGCAGCAAGTTGTTGAGCCTTTTGGAGCCATTTGCAGCAAGTTGTTGAGCCTTTTGGAGCCATTTGCAGCAAGTTGTTGAGCCTTTTGGAGCCATTTGCAGCAAGTTGTGGAGCCTTTTGGAGCCATTTGCAGCAGGGTTTGGAGCCTTTTTGGTGCATCAAAAGAAGTGGAAAGGTAGGGAGCTGAGCTTGGTTGTTTGCATGCCTGTTACTGTGTGTTTTGCATTGTGGGGTTGATTTCCATGCCAGCTCATGTGCTGTGCATGCCTGTTACAACTGTACTGTGTGTTTTGCAATGTGGGGTTGTTTTCCATGCCATCTCATGTGCTGTGCATGCCTGTTACAACTGTACTGTGTGTTTTGCAATGTGGGGTTGTTTTCCATGCCATCTCATGTGCTGTGCATGCCTGTTACAGCTCATGTGCTGTGCATGGCTTTTACTGTGGTTTCCATGCCAGCTCATGTGCTGTGCATGCCTGTTACAGCTCGTGCTGTGCATGCCTGTTACAGCTCATGTGCTGTGCATGCCTGTTACAGCTCATGTGCTGTGCATGCCTGTTACAGCTCATGTGCTGTGCATGCCTGTTACAGCTCATGTGCTGTGCATGCCTTTTACTGTGGTTTCCATGCCAGCTCATGTGCTGTGCATGCCTTTTACTGTGTGTTTTGCATTGTGGGGTTGTTTTCCATGCCAGCTCATATGGGTGTAAAGCATCTTTCATTTTTTTTTTTTGCATACATAGGGACGGTGGTGTCATGGCACCCAAGAAAGCAGTGGAAGCTGGGAAGAGGAAGAAGGTGATGATTCTGCTTGAGGACAAGAAGGAAATCATCAGGAAGCATGAAGGAGGAATGCGATTGACCGACCTTGCCAAAGAGTATGGAAGGAGTGCATCCACAATCGGTACAATCCTAAAAATGAAAGAGAAGATTACTGGGAGAGATGCAGCCAAGGGAGTCACCAGGGTCTCCAAGCAACGCCCACCTGTTCTGGACGAGGTCGAGAAGTTGCTCCTGCTCTGGATTGAACAGAAGCAGCGTGCAGGGGACTCAGTGACCAAGGCGATCATCTGCGAAAAAGCCAAGGCCTTGCACGCTGACCTCCTCAAACAACAGCCAGGAACGTCAGCAGATGCAGAAGGCTTCAAGGCCAGCAGGGGGTGGTTCGAAAGGTTCAAGAACAGATCTGGCATCCACAGTGTGGTCAGGCATGGAGAGGCTGCAAGTTCTGATGTTGCTGCAGCTGAAGAATTTGCTACGGAGTTCCTGGAGGTCATAGTTTCAGAGGGCTACCTTCCTCAGCAGGTCTTCAACTGCGACGAGACTGGACTCTTCTGGAAGAGGATGCCAAAGCGTACCTTCATCACAGAAGAGGAGACCTCATTGCCTGGCCACAAGCCGATGAAGGACCGTCTTACCCTCCTGTTCTGCGCCAACGCCAGTGGGGACCTTAAGATCAAGCCTCTGCTTGTCTACCATTCAGAGAACCCACGGGCCTTCAAGAAACACAAGGTGAACAAGGAGCAGTTGAGCGTTTTGTGGCAGTCTAACGCAAAGGCTTGGGTCACACGCCTCTTGTTTGTGAAGTGGGTCAATGCGGTTTTTGGTCCTGCTGTGAAGAAGTACCTTCTGGACAATAACCTGCCACTCAAGGCCATGCTGCTCATGGACAATGCTCCTGCCCATCCTCCAGGCCTCGAGGAAGACTTGCTGGAGGACTTTAATTTCATCAAGGTCATGTTCCTTCCGCCTAACACCACCCCACTACTCCAGCCAATGGACCAGCAGGTCATCTCCAATTTTAAAAAACTCTACACAAGGGAGCTTTTCCGGCGATGCTTTGAGATGACAGATCGCTCAAGCCTCACCCTCCATGAATTTTGGAGAGAGCATTTTGACATTGTGAGCTGTCTGCAGATTATCACCATTGCCTGGGCCGGGGTCAGCCAGACAAACCTAAATTCTGCTTGGCGCAACCTTTGGCCAGACTGTGTTGTAAAACCTGCCTCCAGTGCTTCTGCACCTGCACCAGAGTCAACAGTCTTGGAGGAAATTGTTTCCTTGGGGAGGACCATGGGCCTGGAGGTGACTGAGGAGGATGTCTACGAGCTGGTGGAGGAACACAACCGTGACCTAACCACCGAGGAGCTGGTGGAATTGCAGAAGGAGTCGATGGAGGAGCAGATCGCATTTGAGGAGGAGGAGGAAATGAGTGAGGAACAGCTCTCTTCCACGGAACTCAAGGAGGCATGCCAAATGTGGGTAAACCTACAGACTTTTGTACAGCAGCACCACCCAGATAAGGCTCTAGCCCACAGACTTGTGAGCAGTTTTGACACAGACATCATGTCCCCTTTCCGAGGGATGCTTAAAAGGCGCCAGAGGCAGCAGACAATGGAAAGGTTCCTACAAAAACAGCCTAGACATGAAGAAGAACCGGCTTGTGTTAGTGCTGCCCAATTGCCCTCGTCCTCCTCATCTTCCAAACAGTGTTGAAATTGTTTTGCTATTTTCCATGTTTTCCCTGTTGACGTGTGATTTATGTACAGTTAAAGTGTACTGTACCATGTTATCAAAACTTTGCCATGTTTTAAAAGTTGATGTGTGATGTTTTAAAACATAAAGTTGGATGTTTGAAATGTTATTTCTTGATTAACCATGTCCCTGTACAGTATTTATGCCTTTAAAGTGCACTTTATAAAGAGTTTTGAACAGATAAAATACTTTATTTGACTTTTTTTCTCACCTCCGGAACGCATTAATTGGTTTTCAATGCATTCCTATGGGAAACCGTGTTTCGGTTTACGAATTTTTCGCAATACGAAACGTCCCGGAGAACGAATTAAATTCGTAAACCGAGGTCCCACTGTATGGGACATGGACTACATGGGTCCCTAATGTTGGAACCCATATTTCTTCACATGTCTCATAAAAACCATAAATGATGGTGTTATCAATTCTACAGTCTCACTTAGAACATAGGGAAGATTAGATCTAGTGTCCAAAGTTAAAGGTTCAGGCAGGATATCACATGTAGTTTATGTATAGAGTAACATATAGTTATAGGCCTATAAATACAAGTAGGAAATTGCAGTTTCAATATATATATATTTTAAATGTATCAATAGTGACATTGTAACACCGTTATCTGTCATAAATGCCCGAAACACACCTAACATGTACATATTTTTTTAAAGTAGACAACCCAGGGTATTCAAAATGGGGTATGTCCAGTCTTTTTTAGTAGCCACCTAGTCACAAACACTGGCCAAAGTTAGCATTTATATTTGTTTGTGTGTTAAAAATGCAAAAAACGCTAACTTTGGCCAGTGTTTGTGACTAGGTGGCTACTAAAAAAGGCTGAACATATCCCATTTGCAATACCTTGGGTTGTCTTCTTTTGCAAATGGTATGCCATCATGGGGCTAATTCTCATTCCTTGGCTACCATACGCTCTCAAAGGGAACCTAACCAATCTGACAAATTTCAATAAAAAAAAAAAAGTAAAATCAAGCCTTATATTTGACCCTGTAACTTTCACAAACACTATAAAACATCTACATGTGGGGTACTGGTATACTCAGGAGACTTCGCTGAACACAAATATGAGTGTATCAGAACAGTAAAATATATCACAGCAATAATATCCTCAGTGAAAGAGCTGTTTGTGTGTGAAAAATGCAAAAAACTTCACTTTCACTGACAATATCATCGCTGTGATATGTTTTACTGTTTTGAAACACTAATATTTGTGTTCAGCGAAGTCTCCCGAGTAAAACAGTACCCCCATGTACAGGATTTAGGGTGTCATAGAAAGTTACAGGGTTAAACACAGTGCTAGCAAATTAAATTATCTGGACTTTCGGCCTGGGTTGGCAGGCAGGTCCCTCAAATTGCAATCATTAAAATTACTTAATTAGGTAAAAATATTACATAAATATGCTCATATAATTTTAATATATATACATATTTATATATTTGACGTCTACGTGTGTATTTATGAAATTATTTATGTAATTATGTATGTGGACATATGTATATTTCGTATTATTTTTATTTATTTATTTATACATAGATATATATATCATTACATTCTAAGTGTATTTTGATATAAATATATATATATATCAATATCAAAATACTGTTAGAATAAAATTGCATATATATATATAATTTTTTTAATTATTAAAAATTATTTGTATTTTTTGTTATTTCTTTTTATTAACATATTATTTGTATTTTATAATAATATATATATACCATATATATAGTTATTATATATATTGTATATATCCGTGTGTAATTTAAATATAAGTGTATTTTTATATTAATATACGTATATATAAATATAAAAATACACTTAGTATGACATTATATATATATATTATATATATACATATATTATATATAGGTGTATATATAGATATAATACATGTATATATATCATATATATATATATACATATTATTATTTTTTTACACTGATTGTTGTTTTTTTTTAACTTTATTTTATGATTTTACACTTGCAGGGAGACTGCCTGTCAGCACAGACAGTCCCCCTGCAGGCAGATGCACAGACACCTATTGCGGTCATGTGATCGAGTGATCACATGGCCGTGGGGTCCTGATCTGCCGAGGGGGGACTGCCCGGGCAGACAGGCAGTCCCCCTGGACCGGGAGGAGAGCTGATCGCCGCCGTGGGACCGACGGCGATCAGGTAAGTTGCCCAAAACCGTTATGACGGTTCAGGACCGTCAGCGGTCCAAACGCACGTTTTACCGCTGACGGTCCTGAACCGTCAGCGGTCCTTAAGGGGTTAATAATGTACTCATGTATCCATAAATTACTGGGTAACAATGTGTAAATTTAAAGAAATGAAAATAAATATTAAACTAATATATATTGGTTCATGAATTTATAAATGGGGTAAATGTGAAACCCTCATTAAGTCCCTTGGGTGACAGGGTACGTATGGATCCAGAAACATTCCCTCCTTTTGAGGGTTTGGTCCAGATCTCCTCCCCTTTTACCCATTTGGATTCTCTCTATGCCCGCAAATTTGATGCATCTGGGTGAATCCTTATGATGAATGCTGACATGTCTCGCAACCGAAGTGTCTTTATTTGATGTCACTGAATGGATAAGTTCCATTACATGTCTTTTTAAAGGACGTATGGTCTTACCCACATATTTAATGCTGCATTTGCATGCCAAAAGATAAACTACACCTGAGGTGTTGCAGTTAAAAAACTGCTTTATTGGAATGTTAACGGTGCCTGTGGAATCAGTCAGTGTCTTGGACCCTTTCGCCATATAGCAACACGCCACACATCGTCCACATTAATATGTGCAATGTACTGTAATCCAACTGTTTTTAATCGTGTTGGATATGGAAAAATGGCTAGGTACCAGAATCTCTTTAAAATTTCTGCCCCTTCTAGCTGTAACTAAAACTAAACTCAATCCCAGCTAAAGGATTCTAACCAATGGTTCACAGATGTAGAAGCAGTGTTCTCTGACAAAGATACCGTTTATCTGCCTGAACAGGATAACATTAACTATAAATTTAGAACCCTGTCAAACCTATGCAAACAACAGATTAGATTGAGATGAGAGGTAACTTTGTTACAAAACTACTTAAGTAAATCAATGATCCCCAGAGGTCTCAGAATTCAGACTACTCCCAATATATAAATGTGTGACCCCTCCTTACTACAAGAGAGGGAAGAGTCATCCAACGTCTGCTCTAGGACATTTATGGATATTTTATGTAGATTCAAATCCAATAGATGAAAAATAGTGAATGAAAAAGTAAAGGTGGCAGTTGAGGATATTCAAAATGATAAAGAAACCCCTGAAAACTCAATAAATATTGATTGACACAAAATGATAAAGAAGACCCCCTCCTTCCAGACACAAGAGCATACTGCTCACACTGGGACCACATATTAAGAGAACTTCTCTGCCTGACATATCAGATATGATTTTGTGGACTTCCGCTCCTGAAGAAGCTTTCCAACATTTCAAGACAGCCCTGCAAAGTTCCTGCCTTTTCATCTCTACTGTACAGAGAGTGGCTGCTGCTGGTGTCTTGGCACAGGCTCATGGTACAGAATACCGTCCAGTAACTTTGTATTCTAAAGTCCTGCCCACGATAGTACAGGGAATGCCTGTGCCTGCATGCCTAAGAGCTGTCACTGATGGTTGAGGCTGCGCATACAATTGTCTTATCTCATGACCTTGTCTTGCACACCTCTCATCAGGTCATACATAGTTACATAGTTACATAGCTGAAAAGAGACTTGCGTCCATCAAGTTCAGCCTTCCTCACATATGTTTTTGCTGTTGATCCAAAAGAAGGCAAAAAACCTAGTCTGTAGCGCTTCCAATTTTGCAACAAACTAGGAAAAAATTCCTTCTTGACCCCAAAATAGCAGTCAAATGTCTCCTTAGATCAAGCAGCTATTACCCCACTAATTAGAAATGATATCCCTGTATGTTATGTTTTTGCAAGTATTTATCCAATTTCAGTTTAAACATCTGTATGGACTCTGATAAAACCACCTCTTCAGGCAGAGAATTCCATATCCTTAATACTCTTAAAAAAACTTTTATTTGCCTTAAATTAAATCTCCTTTCTTCCAGCCTAAATGTGTGACCTTGTGTCCTATGTATAGCCCTGTTTATGAATAGATTTCCAGACAATGGTTTGTACTGGCCCCGAATATATTTGTATAATGTTATCATATCCCCTCCGAGGTGCTGTTTTTCCAAACTAAAGAGATTTAAATGTTTTAACCTTTCTTCGTAACTAAAATGCTCCATTCCTTTTATCAATTTTGTAGCTCGTCTCTGCACTTTTTCTAGTGCCATGATATCTTTCTTTAGAACAGGTGCCCAAAATTGCACAGCATATTCAAGGTGTGGTCTTGCTGGCGATTTATAAAGAGGCAAAATTAAATTTTCACCCCGAGAATGTATGCCCCTATTTATACATGACAAAACCTTACTGGCCTTAGAAACTGCAGATTGACATTGCATATTGCTGCCTAATTTGTTGTCTATAACAGTTCCAAAATCCTTCTTGTGTGTGGTTATCCCTAATTCACTTCCATTTAGGGTGTAAGTTGCTTGTGCATTCTTGACCCCGGAGTGCATAACTTTGCATTTCTCTACGTTGTAGATACTCAACATCACCACACAGCACATGACATAACAACGAAGGTCAGGGTATGAAGCTATTCACACCTCCACCTTGAATCTTGACATTAAGTATGCACCCTCTGCAACAGGCCCTGCTTTCCCGGATTCTCACAGATAATCCACCACAGTTAGATGAGGACTATGACTGTCTAGCCACTATTGCTACTGACTGCAGACACCATCCTGACTTACTCACTACATCACTGGGACACGGGGTGTAGTGTTTATGGATGCATCTTGCCTTAGATTTTCAGATAATGTGTTTCTAATGCTCCTATGCTGTTGTACAACTACTTGACATAATTCTTAAGGCTCATACACTGCCCTTCCCATCTGCCCAGGTTGCTGAGTTGGTGTCCCTCACTGAAGCATTCAGGTTGTTTGCAGGTCATCCTGTCACAATTTATTTACACAGATTCTTGGTATGCTTTCAGTGTGTCCCATGACTTTGGGTGGATTTGGCAGCAAGGTTTTGTTATCGCTAGTGGTAAGGGTATGTCTTATTCTACATTAGTGACTGACCTTCTGGAAGCCCTGATGCTACCATCTGAGATTGCCATTTTCAAAAGCCAGGCACATACTAACAACACCAATGAAATTTCTATGGGAAATGCATTAGCAGACAATATTGCTAAACTTGTGGCTCAGGAAAGGAACAGAATACTGTGACCCCAACTTCCCGCAAGATCTGCAGGCCTCGTGTCTCTCCATGGTCATGGCACCTGTATTTTTGGGTAATCGACCTTCAGGTATGAGCCCAAAACGGTCTATCTTGCTTTCTTGACATCTCATGGACTGACCCATGACCAATATGGTCTCTGGTCAGACAAAGAGTAGGTATACCTAAAGCCGCAACACTCTTGTTTGTTCTACATTTCCATGGTTTTGGTCATATAGACTGGAATATCACATTGAATAAGCTTCAAGCCAGGTATGTAATGTAATACATGTGTCATGAACAACCCTGGTGGCACTATGTATGTCAAATCTGACACCCACCAGATGGGCTCATGCAGCAACTACAGACTGATTTTATACATATACTGAAAGTAAAATGCTGAGATTAGAAGTAATGCCTTCACATTACCTGCATATAAATATATATGTAGGTTAGCGTACCCACTTACATGTTGTATCCTCAAATGTTCTCTAACAGCAGTCTAGCTAGTCACTCTCATGTAAAAGTGTATGACATTGCTTGTCTAGACCAGAACATATAGTTCAGTATTTCCTTTTATTATAACAAAAATGTGCCTTGTATCTGAAACCACATTTGTGTACTCCTCTGTCTAATGCTCCGTTTGCATCAGCCGTTGTGGCAGTGCAAACTTGATTGTTAATCCATGCACAACCTAAATAAAGAATAAAATAAAACAAAGGTGGATCCCAGTACTTACTGGTCATTTTGGACCAGTTTAGTAAATGGCCCAAAGTGTTCCCTTCTAAGAAAGAGGACACTCGGCAAGTCACGCAAGTAAAATGCAAGGAGAGAACCCCTAGGTTTGGATGCCACCTGCAGATTAAAAACGACAAAGAAATCCCATTTACGTCAAAAGTAACTCAGCACATAAGCAAATTGCTTTGTATTGATGGGAAGTTTCATGTTGCATACTACCCTCAGGCATCAGGTCAGGTAGAAAGAACAGAACGCCAGATATGCTGAGAAAAGGTACTAATGGCACATTTCATAATTGGCCACATTAGTTGCCTGCTGTGTTAGCAGAGATATGAATGACACATAATAAAACCACTAGATTGTCACCATTTGAGATATTAATGGATAGACCATTTCCCACCCCATGGGCAGCTACAGGTCCCCAAAGCAGGATAGGAGAAGTGAAAGTGGGGAGACTCGAATAGGTTGCTAATTTGGTTAATAAATTAAACATCTATGATGATGTAGCTCAGTCTCTTCCTCTCCCAGATTACTCTCCTACGCACCCATTAACCCCTTAAGGACCAAACTTCTAGAATAAAAGGGAATCATGACATGTCACACATGTCATGTGTCCTTAAGGGGTTAAAGCCAGGAGACCAAATTCTGATCAAGAAGCTAAAAAGGTTAATATCTACTGAGTCCCCCTTTGAACCTCCATCCACTGCATTGCGGTGCTAACAGATCAAAGCCCAACATGGATGCATGCAAGCAAGATCAAGAAAGCACCAAACCCACGATAAATTCAGGAAAAAGAAGCAGACGAGGGAGTACCCTCTCCCTCATTGATGGCCCAAAATTTTCTTGGTTCATCGGAGCACTAACCATCATGATTATTGTGGTGGAATCTCAGTAAAAATAAATTTACTAGGACAAGATTGCCACATGGTATGTGCATTTGCATATGTTGATGTACCAGTTAAGTCAGTTACACGTAGCTAAGATACAATCAGTAGTGTAAGGAGCATAAGTAGGAATACAGGATATACAAGCATTTCCCCTCCTCCATTGTGCTGGGCAAGCCATGTGGTCAAACAGGATTTTAGTCTCTATTCGGTTGATTAGATAAGAGTATGTGTAGGTTGAACTGATTATGGGAGGAGCTACATGCCTATATAAGGGACCTACACTGTATGATCAGGACTCAGACTTTGCTGTTTTTTGGTGACATTAGTCCCTCTGAGTCCCGGTCGGTGAATCGAATAAAGAATCTCTTCCTTCCTGAAGAAACCTGTGTCCATCTCTCTGTGCTTGGCTTCCGTCAGTTTCTCCGGTATCATTATTACTATTGTGATGTTATACTATGAGACCAAAATCCTACTAATACTAACACTTTTTTTCTTCTCCAAAGACGTGCTGTAAGGCAACCTACTAATATCTGGTCCGAACCTTTAATATTTCCTCTTTTTACCAGTGATATTGTTTCATCGTGCCTGATAGCCGTCCCAAAACCTGTCGGTGTACTATCATCTATTTTTAGCATTCTTGAAAATGATAGTGTTATTATTATTATTATTGCAATTTATATAGCGCCAACAGATTCCGCAGCGCTTTACAATATTATGAAAGGGGATTTAACTATAAATAGGACAATTACAAATAAACTTACAGGAACAATAGGTTGAAGAGGACCCTGCTCGATCGAGCTTACATAGTGTTGTGATACTACTGCTTATGCTATACCTCTTCATTACTGTAGTGAAAAGCATTTTATCAGCCATCATGGCAAAAGTTAAAACCAATATCCTAGACACTGAGGGTGAATATTTGACTCTACAAGTTACATTTTTAGGGCTGCTCTGCAGTCACACGGTTGCGGCTCTTGCCAGGTTTCCAAACAATTTTTTTTTCTTCCTGACCCCAGATCACCTGGTAATTTTGGAAGTGCAGCAATGTACTCAGAAATTTTACCCATCACGGGTGTTCACATTTGTTAACAAAGAGCGCATTGATGAAATAGATTTTTTAAATGTTTGATATATCCATGTTTAGGCGATAATCCCTTCATTTGTTTTATATTAACTGGCTGCTATCATTCAAGGATTTTTTGTACTTTCTCTGTTTTCCAGCAAACTAACTTTTGGCTACGCAGCAAATTACTGAGAAATCACGAGCTTCTAATAGAGATATAATAATGACAGTTAGGGAATGATGGGCTGGATTTATGGCCCGCAAGACGTAGTGCGTTGAAAATGTGTTAACTCTTGATTGATAAAAAGTGACATCATGTCCCTAGACATGAATACACTTTATTATGTTATTCATTGGGGCTCCCCAGCGCTGCAGAAGGGTTCAGGTTAAAGCAGAGATCTCTAAACTGAAGTCCATGGCATTCTAGTCTATTGTATACAAGGGTCTCCACCACTGAAAATCATTTTCTTACACTGACATACCTCTCTACCTGACCTGCATTGCAGTCAATCAGGAAACATCAAATTATATCTTCTAGAGCCAAGTTATTAGCCTCGAGGGAACTGGAAGACTATGCACTGCTCATTTGCACGCGTGATCTGTGCCTTTATTTTATTTTCCCTCTGCGTTTAGTAATGCAGTAATGGGAGAGCATTGTTAAAGGACCACTATAGTGCCAGGAAAACATACTCGTTTTCCTGGCACTATAGTGCCCTGAGGGTGCCCCCACCCTCAGGGACCCCCTCCCACCGGGCTCTGGAGAGAGGAAGGGGTTAAACACTTACCTTTCTCCAGCGCCAGGCGGGGAGCTTTCCTCCTCCTCTCCTCCTTCCTCGCGACGTCATCGGCTGAATGCGCATGCGCGGCAGGAGCCGCGCTCGCATTCAGCCGGTCACATAGGAAAGCATTTACAATGCTTTCCTATGGACGCTGGCGTCTTCTCACTGTGATTTTCACAGTGAGAAGCACGCAAGCGCCTCTAGCGGCTGTCAATGAGACAGCCGCTAGAGGCTCTGGAGGCTGGATTAACCCTCAGTATAAACATAGCAATTTATCTGAAACTGCTATGTTTATAAAAAAAGGGTTAATCCTAGAGGGACCAGGCACCCAGACCACTAAATTAAGCTGAAGTGGTCGGGGTGCCTAGAGTGGTCCTTTAAAGAATGTGTTTATCACAAACTTGGGTTGTTTCTTGGGTGATACGGCTCTAACACACATTCCAAGTAGTAACATCAATTAAGGGTTACTCCAAAACAAATACAAAGAATGCACGTATTTAGATCCCTCTCTTAGGCCAAGTTCTCCTTCAATGATGCCACTCCTTCTAACGGTATATCCCGGAGGACAGCCTGAGGGGAGCACTTGGACAGCATAGAGGGGGAGCCATGCCACCACTGGCCGTCTTTTGTCAGAATGCTGACTACAGATACCCATGATTTAACATTAGCCTGGGCTGGCTATGGATACTGCCAGAGATGGCACCTGCAGTAGAAGCTGCTATATCTCTTTATGTAAATACTGACTACAAGCACCATGAACACTTCAAACCACGTTAGTGGTGATGGTGCTTAAAGTAACCCTTTAAATGGTTTAACCACTTGGCACTCCTGAGGGACATAAACACAATAGTGGTTGCAATGGTTATGGTACTTGGAGTATTCCTATTAGTAAACTATATGTTGTGGGTAGTTAATTGTCCAGTGTTATATTTTATGATTCTAGTAGTCTGAAACAATTGCACAGTATTTAGGCTGCTTATAACATTTAATTCATACTTTCCCCTCACAATGGCTCCCAGGAGCCCCTGGCCCTGTAATGCAGATTGTAAGCAGGCCCAGGGCTTCCTGTGGGCGGAGCACAGACTGTGTGACACACAACACGTGAAGATACAGCAGGTTCTATCTATATCCTCCCATGCTGGGAGCTGAGGTGAGCAGACTCACAGGGCAGTAAGTAACACCATTCAATTTGTAGCTATTTTGTAGCTTGTGCGGTGGGACCCTTTGTGACAGACGGATTGGTTGTGCTTTAATTTCTCAAGTGCCTGTGAGTCCCTCATAGTTTTGTCGACATTGATATTTGCAGGTGTAAATAGATTGTAGTTGTCTGCTTAGAATTTCCAATCATAGTTTCAATATTTTTTTAATTTCCTATATTTGCACTCTGCTTCTCTAAGTGGTCTCTTTTCTCATCTAGGTTGTATGCTATTTGGTACCTGTTCTATTCAGGGTGTATGTATTTTATACTAGTCTAGAGTGGGTTTTTGCTTAAAAAGCTTGCTGCGTTAATTGTGTATTTATAAATGTAGGGGCATTGCTTACACACCTGTTTTGCAAATTGGATGTGTAAACTAGAATGTGTTGGGCAAAAATATGTTGTTTTTTTTCTAATACTATTTGAAGTTTTAACCACCTTTTTTTTATTTTTCTTCTAACTCTGGGCACTCCTGGCACCATAAGCAAAACTGTGGTTTACAGTGGTTATGGTACTCGGAGTATTCCTAATATTAAAGTTTGTGCTGTGTAGTTAACGGTCTAGTGTTTATTATCATTCTTGTGTTCTGAAACATCTATACTTCTATTATTCACTGTGCACCATTATTTTGTAGGGTTTTTCTTCTGTGAAGATAAGTATGAACTACTAGACAGTGCTATGTTTGTTTTTATGAATTCGAAAATCACAAAGCTCCACAGCTAAAGAACTCATGAGCTGTACTGCAATACAATTCAGTGTAATGTGAAGCATAATGTAGGAATGCTCATATAGAACTCATGGCTACACTTCTTCTTTCCCCTTTCTTTGCAGAATAATATTAATATATTTAAAAAAAAAAAAAAAAAAGTGGTCTATTCGGTAAACTGGTAATTGTGGAGAATTGAAAAGTTATCACTTATTTACTAAACTGTGAATGGTGATCGAAGGGGAATTGAGCTACAAAATCCAGGCATCAATAGACAAGCTGTAACAAAAAAATTGGCGATTTTTTAGACCAAATCCATCATGGCCTGGCCTGGTTTTTAGTTAACTACAATTTACAGTTTAGTGAATAAACCCCACAGTAATCTGAACTAAAGGGCTAGATTGAAATCTAAATTTTCACATGTGAATAATTAACCTATTTACTGAAAGCATGTTCCATATCCACCATTCACAAAGGCTAGGATGTTTTTATATATATATATATATATATATATATATATTTACAAACTCTGCACAAGGCAGCAGTATTTTTTGTGTGGAAATAGACAATAGGCAAGGTTTTCAGACTGGTTCCTGACATCTAGATCTCATACCTGGAGAAAAGTTTTATTTTGTTTTGTTTTTCTTCAAAATCACCTGTGCATTGATTGTATTTATTTTTTAATTCATATTAATTTTCAGTTCAGTGAGAGCAAGACTTACAGGAGTCATTCACTAACATCAGTACTGAAAACCAGTTAAAAAAACCAAAACGAAGTTGGATATTTTTTCCAACATTACTATGTTAGCCTAGATATTAAAATAAAATTTTCAATGCATAGTAAATGCCTGGTTTGGAAAATGTGTAGTTTGGTTTGTTTTTTATTTATTGATTTATTTTTGTTGTGCATGACATAACTAATAACAGATACTCTTACTGTGCCACAACAGCATAAGCAAGCATGGGGAAGACAGTAAGTATCATGGCAGCAGAGAAAAAAAACAGCACCTTTCTTTTATATGCAGATTCAGGCTAGGCATGCATGAGGTAAACTATGAGGGAGTGTTAAGCTAATCAACATGAAGAAAACACTAAGCTGGTACACAACCCAGGGAGATCCAGGTATATAACATTTAGGCTATTTTAGCTTAGCAAGAGGGATTCAGACTTAGGAGCACTAAAGAAATAGATATAAAATAAAGATGGGATGGCTTCTAGAGAGATATCTATGCTGTCTATAAACATGCTAGAGTCTCAGCCATGCGACCAGCCAACTCCCGTCATGGGTACGTTATGGTGCAAGTCTCTACTATTCCCTGGGTCCTCCCCACTCGACACAGGTATGTGTAGGCCTGGAGCATTTGCGGTCCTGCCCATCCGGCAGTACACGAGAGAGGACTCAGGATCAGGCTGGTAGTGCTGAGGTTGAGGGGGCCAGGTACTCTGCATTCGGGGCCAACTGGTGCTCCTGCGCGGGTGTATTAGATGGAGTGCAGCTAACCTCCGCTTCGGCTTCTTGCGCCTTTTCCCTCCAACCGCCATTCTGGGCTTCTTGGTGCGTGGAGCCTGCTGCTTGGTTAAGTGGTTACTTGATTGCTGAAGGACTGGACTTTGTTAGTATGGCAATTGGGCTCCCAGTGAGTCACGAACCTCGGCAACATGTCTAGTAGACAGCCACTGGGGGAGGACTTAACCTTGCAAGGTGATTTATTGCAGTTTATGAAAACTGCAATAATTACAGTTGCAGGGTTAAGGGTAGTGGGAGTTGTCACCCAGACCACTCCAATGGGCAGAAGTGGTCTGGGTGCCTGGAGTGTCCCTTTAACCCCTTAAGGACCAAACTTCTGGAATAAAAGGAAGGGAATCATGACATGTCACACATGTCATGTGTCCTTAAGGGGTTAAGGTGAATTTCAAATTTAAGGGCAGGGTAGCTGAAAGGAAAGCATAGTTGATTCAGAGTATTCTTCCAGTTTGGCTATTTGCTAAATTCACTTTGACTTCTCACTTTAGTGGAAAAACCCTGCATGTATAAAAACTAAAATATAAGTTTAATATGCAAAAATGGTGTATATCGTTTTTGTGAATACACAAATCTATAATATATCAGCTGCTTCCAGCACTCTCTGTGTATCCTTCCTCCACCAGTTCACAAGCAAAATAAATTTAAATGAGCTCTTTAAAGCAACACTATTAAAGGACACTACAAAGCGGTTTTCCTGACATTATATAATCCTTGGGGGACCCTCTACCTCAGGGTCGCCCTCCCGTGGTGCTGAATGGGTTAAAACCCCTACAGTTACTTACTTTAATCTAGCGCTGGTGACCTCTCCTCCCCCGCTGACGACAGCTCCTGAGTGGAGCGGAACGCGCATGCGCGGCAAGTGCCGCACGCGTATTCAAACAGTCCATAGGAAAGCACTTCTCAATGCTTTCCTATGGACGCTCTGCGCGATGCAGGGCCGTCTTTAATATGGATTGGACCCTGGGCAAACATTTGCTTGAGCCCCCTGAACCCTGTCGTCCCCTCCCTGGCATGCAATCATGCCCCCCACCCCAACGCAGAGACGGTCGTAAAGTAGAGAGGGCTCTGGTGCATGAATTATTTTGGGCAAGAGGGGGCAAAAGGTAGATCCCCATCTGTCATGCAACTCCAACAATGCTTTGACAGCTGGGGCGCTACCATTTTCCCACGCATGCAGGGTTGTATTTAGCACTGAGCAGTATTTGTGTGTTTGTGAGTGTAAGCATGTTTTTGTATGGAGTATGTTTGTGTGAATGTAGGAGTGTGTTAGTATGTGGAGATGACATTTAAATGCAAGTATGCATTTATGTGTAGTGTTGGTTTATGAATACACTGGTGTGTTTATATATAATTTTGTTGTTTAAAAAAAGAGGTGTGTTTATATGTAGTGTTGAAGTTTGAATGGAGGTGTGTATTTGCGTGTAGTGTTGAATGCTGAGATGTATGCACAAATACACATGCACTGTCACAAACACACACACACACACTGATACACATACACACACAGAAACACTTGCAGATACACAGATATACACAATCATACAGATGCAGCTATACAGACACATTTACACACACTGATACACACACATGCAGACACACCACCTGGCACACATGCGCGCACACACACGCAGATACACTGACAACATACAGATACACAGACACACACAATGACAACATACAGACACACAGATACGTAACCTGACAAATGCAGATACAAACACTGACACACATGCAGATACACACATTGGCTACATACAGATACATGCACAGGTATACACACTGGCACACACACAGATACATACATACTGACAACATACAGATACTGACACTGTGACAGACATACATACTGACACTGTGACAGACATACATACTGACACTGTGACAGACATACATACTGACACTGTGACAGACATACATACTGACACTGTGACAGACATACATACTGACACTGTGACAGACATACATACTGACACTCTTCAGTTTCCTACCTTTGAAAGAGGCTTCCTTCCCTGGGGTCCAGTGTGCTGGCTGGGTAGATGAGAGTTGGGGGTCTGGCTCTCCTTGCTCGCCCTCCTCACTGGATGCTGGATCAGCAGCCTCCCGCGCTGCCCGATGTCTTTGAGGTGGGAGGAAATGATTCGCGGACGTCACTTCCTCCCATGCAGCCGTTAAGCAAGGCCCCGGTCGCGCTGTTAAAGGGCCAAAGCGCCGACCGGACCCCTGCTGGAACATGCTCACTGGGTGGCCCTAAGGGTATGGGCCACCCGGTGGGCCCCCTTAGTGTGCGGGCCCCGGTGCAGCCGCAATACTAGCACCGCGTGCCCATTAGGTAGGGAAATACTAAAAAAAATGTATTGCAGGCGGCGGGGCCCACGGGGCAGCTGCTTTGGGCCCCCCATGAGTAACTGGGCCCAGGGCAGCTGCCCCGTTTGCCCCTCCTTAAAGACGGCCCTGGCGTGATGGATGCAAGTTTTGCATCCAGCGTCGCAGATGCGCCTCTAGTGGCTGTCAGGAAGATCGCCACTAGAGGTTGGCTTAACCCCTAATGTAAACATAGCATTTTCTATGAAACTGCTATGTTTGCAGTTTCATAGAAAAAAAAACCTGAGGGACATGGCACCCAGACCACTTCATTGAGCAGTGTATTTGTAAACAGTGTTTACATATAGTGTGTTCATTTTAGTGCAACACCAATGTCACTTTTTTATATGTAGTGTTAATTTTTAAATGCTCCATTCGTTTAAGTGGATTAAAAAGGTTGCATTCACTGTTTTTGGCTGATTTCCTAGAGCTGCTCCTATGTATTCTGTTATTGTGCCAAAATATTCCTCATTGCTTCTCTGGTTCACAAATGTGCCGCTCCCAATGAATAAAAGAGGTGCAAAATTGCATCTTTTTTATTTTGAGGAATAAAAACATCTTTCAAATGGATATGGAACAAAAAGATCTGATATATTGCAAAAAAAACACTATCTATCTGTGTATATGTGTGTGTGTGTGTGTGTGTGTGTGTGTGTGTGTTTTTTTTTGCATATATTATTATTATTATTATTTTTTTTTTTAATGGCAGACTGATTATATTTAACATTACAGAAAATGCGGCAAAAAGTCCCAAATGTGGAATACCTGTTTTGCATACAAAAGTGGTGACATTTTGTATACATTCACAATTCCTCTTCAGCTTGCTGAAGTGCTTTAGGGGTTAACTGTATGCCCCCTTGTCTCAATTTACAAAAAGTGCTGATTGTAAGAGACATTGGCACTTTAATGAATTTGGGAGCCCCCTGTAGCCTGGAGAGGTTCCTGTTTCACTACACTCAAACTATCATTGCGCAACGGCTAATTTTCTCTTGACAGTAAGGGGAGACTGCTGTCACTGACAGTCTCCCAAGTACAGAACAACAGCGAGAGAGGACTTGCTGCTGGTTAAAGAGGTAACTAGTGTTTTATGCATTTATTTATTTTCCCTTGCTGCTGAAGAGCTTTGTGTCTGGAGTCTAATATTTGTGACAATTTATAAAAAATGTAGCAGGAACACATCCCCATCGCTCAGATAGCCAGGAAAGTTTACTTCAGCATTTGTTAGCTGCTCAGAGCTAAAGGATGTGGCAGGCTCAATGGGCTAGAGCAGGCATAGGCAACCTTTGTTACTCCAGATGTTTGGACTACACCTCCCATGATGCTTTGCCAGCATTTTGGGTGTAAGAGTGCCAAAGGTTGCCTGTCCCTGGGCTAGAGCGTGCCTGCATTGCATTCCCTCCTTCTCAGAGAGCTATACTACATCTATTTAAGAAGCATAGGAAATACCAAGCTCCTGCACAGAACCTTCTCATTGAGAAGCCATTGATTGGGGTATTTCCTGGCACAGAAAAAGTCTTTACCTGGGAGAGAGATGAGGGCTTACAAAAGCAGCAGGTGTGCAGATTTCTGCAAGCTGTTTTCTTCACTCCAGTTTTTTTATGGCGTTTTTCCTTTAAAACAAATATCCGTTTTAAAGGACCACTGAAGTCACCCAATAAAGTCAATGAAGTGGTCCTGCTCTTTTAAACCCTGCAATGTTTATAACGTGCCACGGAAGCCCCCGTAGTAAAGTATAGAGAGGTAAGCTGCGCCAAGGGAGCCTCAAATGGAAAAAGGTAAGTCAAAAAAACGAAAACTTAAATTTTATGGGACACACTGGGGGACCTATATAAACAGGGACACTAAAGCGTTAGGTAAAAATTAATTTATTTTCCATTTGCAGCATTTGTTCTGTACAAAATTCAAGAAAACACTTTTTATCTACAACCCATCAATAAGTCATGCGCCAAGGACAGTATTTGCTAACTCTATTGATCCTTTGAGGTGTCAGAGGATTTAACAGCAAATTTTGGTTTTCCTCCTGTACGCAGTGGTTTAAAGAAACACTAAAAATGGTGTCACTAATACAAGTTTGTATTTCTAAAGCTTTAGTTTCCCTTTTCCAATAAGTTCAGGTCAAGGCTCCCTCAGCACTGCCTACTTGTACCCCTGCAACATCCTGGAGCAGTCATAACCACTTTTACAATGTTCCAATCCAATACTGCTTGTAGAGGAGCATTGGGGGCCCGATGCGCATGTGTGGCGAGCATCGTGTGGGCATCCAGTCATCCCAATAAGAAAGTACTGAATTAATGCTTTCCTATCGAGGGCCTACGTATCACCTGACTGAGTTTTACTCTGTCACTGCCACAGAAGCATATCTAGTGGCTGTCAGTATGACAATTATCTCAATGGTCACTTCATTGAGATAATTGAATGGTCTCATGTGTATCTTTGCACAACATTTTGCTTTATATTCCTAATTTTACAAAAAGTTCATCTTGGGAACATTCATACTCGATATATTGTGATTACAGGGTTAAAGCATTGTGATTAAATCCCTGTTATCTGGATATAATGGCTGGCTGGCTGGCTTTTGAGTGTGATCTGTATATTTGCACTTGGGAAAACCAGTCCATTTTAATATAGAATGGCCTGACCGAACTGTATATTGGAGGATTTTACAGCAATCAACACCGTAAATGAGGAGACTATATATTTAAAAGAAGAAAAATTACAAACAAGATGACATAGTCTTAAATTAGAGGGGCAATGGTTTAAACATATCAGGAAGTATTACTTTACTGAGAGGGTAGTGGACGAGAGGGTAGTGGACGCATGGAATAGCTTTCCAGCTGAAGTGGTAGAGGTTAACACAGTGAAGGAGTTTAAACATGCATGGGATAGGCATAAGGTTATCCTAGATATAAGATAAGGCCAGGGACTAATGAAAGTAATTTAAAAAATTGGGCAGACTACATGGGCTGAAAGGTTCTTATCTGCCGTCACATTCTATGTTTCTAGATTAAAATATAATTTTCACATTTAGTTGGTATCTTGTTTTCTAATCCAAAGCCATTGCTTTGTCCCTGAACTCATTCAGTAAATTATGCTAAAATGTGAAATTAACCTTAACATGACTTTATATTTGAAGTGTAATCTTACTTGGCAGGAGGTTCTGCAGCAGCATTGTCTAATCTGTCTCATATGTACAATGATAATATAGAACACTGAACCGAGATGCTCATGGATGTAGTATTATCATTTAAAGATAATCCCATCGGCCCCTAAGGGTGGCAGTCCTGGCCAAGAGCCTATATAATAAAGAAGATGATTTGGGAGGGGCTAGCTCACACAATCCTCTCTTTTTGGTCTAGGGATGCATTATTCCCTCCCCTTCTCCTCCTCTCTTCCCTGTATTGGCTATTCAGGCATCCCCCAGCCCAGGAACCGGTGTACTCAATGGGTAGCACATCACAGAGAGATCCCCTCACAATATAGAGCTGAGAGTGAGGGGGACTGAGGAAGAAGGCAGGGAGGGACCCTGACTCATTGTGTAACCTGCAGGGAGGGGGGGGCTAGGTTGCAGGTGCCTATTTACAGGCAGTGCAGGGTATGGTGGGTGGGGTCTGCACTAGCCCAAGCTGGAGAGAGGGTGGTCAGCACTAGCCCTGCTTGAGAGAGGGGGCTCTCTATAAAGAGGACAAGTTATTTTTTTTCCCTTTGCTGAAGTCCTGTTGAATAAATGTGAGTATTAACCGCTTCCTATAGCCCTCTACATGCATGTCACTTACAGCTGTCGAGGGATTAACCCCATCCCTCTGGATGCATGCCAATCAGTAGCCCAGTGGTCATCCCCTGTCCCCTAAAGCCATGTGACCCAAATCCAACAGCCCAAGGGTTAACCACATCCATCTGCATTGCATGCATGTCATATAGTATCCTCGACCCCAACCCTCTGTATGCATGTTTTTCATATGCTGCAAACAAGGAGTTAATCTAAGCTCTGTGAACACATGTCACTCCCAGCCAGCAGCCTAGGGGTTAACTGCTAGCCATGTTACAGCAGGGCCACATGGGACCCCTGGCTGCACGTTGTCGCATTCTGAATATCATTAATGTTTAAATGCATTTGCTGCTGAACTCACCCACTCACTACTGCAGATGTACTGCTCCTAGCATAGAATGCCAGGCCTGATACCCATTCGTACCCCTCAACTATAGGGAATTCCAGGCCCTAATATCCACGCACATCCCTAAATGGATCACTGCAGAGATGCCAGTATTGGTTCTCCCTCACACACCTAAACTGCAGGGAACGCAAAGCTCTGGTACCCAATCACATCCATAAAACTGCAGGGAATGCCAGGCTCTGCTAACTTAGATCTCTAAACTGCTCTATACAAAGATGCCAGGCCCTCAAACCACTTTAACTGATTAACGCAGTAAATAGGAAGCCTTTGTGCCTATTTATACACATTTCTCTGATACATGTGAAATGCTAGGCCCTAATTCTTTGCACAACCTTTTAGCCGATCGATACAGGGGTGCCAACCATTTGCACCCACTCACACCCCCACTTTGTGATTTATGCATGTATGGCAGAACCTCGCCCCTTTTCAGTGCTGACAATACCAGCTATATCAGACCATGATGACAAAACTGAACTATGCATTTAATGCTAATACCCCATAATTGATAAAATGCAAAGCTATGGTGCTTCCTTATTTAATCTATGTATGATTGCTAGCTCTTTGTAGGCACTCACACCCCCTTTTCTAAACTATGCAGTAGATTCTTGGCCCTCCAACCCACTGAAGGTCTCACACCCCCCTTGCCTGGGCCATTGAAGTCAAGGCTTGGCACCCACTCGTACCTATACCACCTACTCTGATCTGTACCTAGATTGGTAGGGCCTGGTACCCAGCTCTTCATATCTAAGAAAAAAAAAAAAAGGCATGACTGTTAGGAGAAGTGCGAGGTGGGGAGGGGATTTGATGTTGGATTGAAAGCTTATGTATATAATGATGTTTCCATCACACAGGTCTGGAATCATGTGGTGATATTTCCTGCAGCACTAACACGAGGAGAATCTGCAGAGATCAGCAAAGGGGGAGAGCTGGTGGATCACCTCTGGATGGAAGTCTTGCTAGCTGCTGGAGCATCTGCCTGCGTCATCGGCTTCTGCAGGGGAATCTGTAAGTTTTCGTACTTGCTGGGATGATTACACCACAATGAGCTCACCAGGGACCTAATGGATGGCAGATGAGATCAGAATCTGAGAGTCCAATGTGAAGCAGAATCCGAGGAGAGTGCCAAAGGATCTATTAATATTCATGGGCTGAAGACCATGGACCCTGCAATGTTAAACTCGGTAAGAGATGTCCAGCGTGGCCCTACTGTGAAGCAGAGGTTCTTGCGAAGAACTGTTGTGGACTCTGATCAGGAGGAACCTCCAGTTTTAGATTTGACTGATTCAGACTGTCCAAACAAAGTAATTCCCATCTCCAGAGCGAGACGGGCAATTGCCAAGCGGACACAAGTAATCAGCGATGAAAAACATGGCACTGCGCCCCTCGAATCCAACTCTAAAATTGCAGAGGAGCCTCCAGAGCAAGCTGGAGACTCCATCAAAAAGCAGGAACCTGGCATTTCCAAAGATGTATCAAAATCCCAAAAGGAGGAGGAGGAGGACAGCGAGGAAGCAGATATAAAGGCTGTTTCCACATCACCTGATGGCAGGTTTTTAAAGTTTGACATTGAGATAGGAAGAGGATCCTTTAAAACTGTGTACAAGGGACTAGACACTGAGACATGGGTGGAGGTTGCCTGGTGCGAGCTTCAAGTAAGTATTTTACATATTCTAAATTTTTTTGTCAGAGAAATTACTATTTTGCTCACCTTGATACTCAAATTACTTAAGTATGTGTCTTATTATTACAAACATAAAGAGGTTTATTAACTACAAGTTATAAGCTAAGTTTTTGAGATGAGCTCAGTTGGTTTTTAGAATCATGGTTTAGTGCATAAACCCCTTTATGTGCACTTTGTTACTTACTGCATTGCAGGATGTGTTAGAACTTTTACCAATGATATTATGGTTGCTCTTGACGCTGCAGCTACTGTTCTGTTGGGCTGTGGCATCTGTAGGAGTTTAACCTTTCAGTCAATGGTCTCCTTCAGTGACACATTGCAGATAAACTAAAAGCCTAAAACATACATGGTAAATGCTGTATTACATCCGAGTGATAGAATCCAGATAGCTGATGCAACGTTTTTGCACCAATATTTCCCTTGGGAAGCTAAAATAATGATTGGAAGCTTACCGGTTCTGCTTACTTGGATTTTTGGCCTACTTTACATTTCTTCTTAAGCACCAAATGTAAAAATATGAAGGATATATAGTTTTTTGTTGTTTAACCGTGGCCCTTAAAGGGTTAAACCTATAAAACCATCCACTCCTCTGCTTTTAACACACTGAATTCCAGGTGGATATGTAGAGAGCAAATCAATAAAGCCTGCTTTGTAGTATAACTGTAATGGTTTGAAACACAGAATGACAAATGTGATTGATTTTTGTTAATTAAACTCTTCTTCAGGGAGGCCCTTATACACTGCGTCACACGCACGCAGCTTAGTTTCAGCATGGACCCTTTGCATATATAATCACCTGCCCTAAAACTCCGACATGAATCGGATTGGCTGAGTCTGCTGACAGACGTAACAGCTCTGTATCAGTTTGGTTGAAACTGGCTGACCACTGGCAGATAATAACCAGTGCTTACAATGGTACTTCCTCTCATATCATCTACCCTTTGAGCCCCCAACTGTATCACTGTTATTTTAATGACACTTCTCTTTCAGGATTGCATTACTTTTGTGATCGTCTGTTTAACCAGCAATAGATTATGTATTGTAACTTAACGTGCTTACAAATTGAATTCTAAAAGCTGTTTGGATAAAGGCATCTTAAGTGGCATGGTTAAAGAAACAAACAAACAAACAAAAAAAAACTATTGTAATCTTACCACTTTTATCATGCATGGTGCAATTTTGTTTAGGGTTACTTGGATGGAGATTAAATTGATGCTGCAGGCTCTAAACATTGTTATACTTAAAGGGTTACTATAACCCTATTCAGAAGGGTGACCTTTTCCGCGTAAAATGCCCTACTTGCCCCTCTCTCAGTTCTTAGTAAAACCCGTAAAAAAGGGTTATACTTTCCTTCTCCTGGCGCTGCATTTCTGCCCCCCCTCCGCTGTCTGTGCATAAATGTGTTAGCTCTTTATGTGTTATAAATTGTCATTGCTGCTCTTGCTGTAAGCAAGTGCTGTGAGATTCTATGGGGGCTTAGTGTAGGTTGGGATGACTGCCACACATGAGTGAGTGTTCTGTCACTTGTTTACTTTAATTTGTTAACCTGTATTTCAGCTGCACTGTATATAGATTAATTGCATATGCTGGTGAAGATGACTTTAGTATCCACAAGCTTTCTGAATAACAGGTATTCTTTGTAGTGCCTGTGTCACAACGGGTACATCATCCTCACCCAGTCTCCACTTCTTCATAAAAGCGTATCAATTAAACTGTTAATAGCTCCTAACTGATTCCTCTTCTGCAACTGTCGCTTGTCTAATACTATCCTTACCTTTTTGTGTCATTTTACCCCACTCCCTCTAGCATGTAAGCTCATGGGGGTTGAGCAGGGCCCTCAACCCCTCTGTTCCTGTGTGTCAAACTCGTCTGGTTACTACATATCTGTTCGTATCTGTTCGTGCGGAATTTGATGGCACTATGTAAATATCATAATAATAATAATAATCATCATCATTGGATCACAGAAAAAAATATTTTATGGACGTTATCAGCAGATTGTTTATTAAAGGCACACTATAGTCACCAAAACAACTTTATCTTAATAAAGCCGCTTTGGTGTGTAGATCATCCCTCACAGTCTCACTGCTTGAATCTCTGCCATTTAGGAGTTAATCACTTTGTTTATGCAGCTCTAGTCACACCTCCCTGCATGTGACTTACACAGCCTTCCAAACACTTCCTGTAAAGTCATCTAATGTTTACAATTCCTGTATTGCAAATACTGTTTAATTTAGAAATTATTTTCTCCTGCTCGGTTAATAGCTTGCTACACCCTGTAGTAGTCTCCTCTATGTAATTCAAGTTCAAATTACAGAGCAGGAGAACTTTTAAAGTAAGTTACTTCTGATTTGAAAGTGAAACCATTTATTTTCATGTGGGCTGTGTGAGTCACAGCCAGGGGATGTGTGGCTAGGGCTGCATAAACAGAAACAAAAGTGATTTAAAAGTGATATGCCAAAACTGCTTCATTAGGCTAGAGTTGTTTAGGCGTTTATAGTGTCCCTTAAATGGAAAAAAAAATATATATAGACAATCTTTGAAAAAGGCTCTAAAATATATATGATTATTTTTATTTTTTTTCAATGCTGATGCGCAACTAAAAGTAGTAACAAAACTTGACCTGACAGCTGGTGTGAGCTGTATGCTCCCATTGTACATCTCCACAAATGAATGTGAGCCTCTAGTGCAGGCTTCCCCAAACTCCGGCCCTCCAGATGTTGCTGAACTACAACTCCCATAATTCTATGAATAAAATAGACCTGAAATTATCATGGGAGTTCTAGTTCAGCAACATCTAGAGGGGAAGCCTGCTCTAGTGTATGCGTTGTGTAAATGTAATCATGTATATTAATGCTTCCCCCTCTATTGCACATGCTTCAGCTCCTCTCCTTAATTTCTAGACGGGCAGCAATGGTGACATTTCCATTCATTGTTCAAATATAGATTTAACCGTAAGTAAAATGTGCAGTGTAGGTAAGGGCTAACCTGGTAGTGGGACTTAACATGTTTAAGGTTGTGCAGCCATGCTTTCACATAAACTTAGCCATTGACCTAAAATGATAACATAGCATTTCTTCCCCTTGTAGTGACTTGCAAATTCCATCTAAGGAATTCACTACCATAGTGGATTTTACAAATGTTTTGTAGTTCGCTATGTGGAGTGTGCTATACGGATGGCTTGTTCCCAGAGACCACGAAATGCAAATCCATCTCCTCTCCTATGCTCAGCTTCAGCACTGTGCATGCATACCTTTAACTAAACTGATTCATTGTAGGGTTTTCTGGGGTATTTTCCGTCGTTGGTACTTACATAGTTACATAGCTGAAAAGAGACTTGCGTCCATCAAGTTCAGCCTTCCTCACATATGTTGTTGCTGTTGATCCAGAAGAAGGCAAAAAACCCAGTCTGAAGCGCTTCCAATTGTGCCACAAACTAGGAAGAAATTCCTTCTTGACCCCAAAATAGCAGTCAGATGTCTCCTTGGATCAAGCAGCTGTTACCCCACTAATTAGAAATTATATCCCTGTATGTTATGTTTTTGCAAGTATTTATCCAATTGCAGTTTAAACATCTGTAGTGACTCTGATAAAACCACCTCTTCAGGCAGAGAATTCCATATCCTTATTGCTCTTACTGTATAAAAAACTTTTCTTTGCCTTAGATGAAATCTCCTTTCTTCCTGCCTAAATGTGTGACCTCGTGTCCTATGTATAGCCCTGTTTATGAATAGATTTCCAAATAAAGGTTTGCACTGGCCCCGAATATATTTGTATAAAGTTATCATATCCCCTCTGAGGCGCCGTTTTTACAAATTAAACAGATTACACTTTTTTTAACCTTTCTTCATAACTAAAATGCTCCATTCCTTTTATCAATTTTGTAGCTCATCTCTGCACTTTAAAAGACCGCTCCAAGCATTCTATTCATTTTATTCCACTGTAGTGGTTATGATGCCAGGATTGTCCTTCCATCCCTAATGTAAGTTAGTTAACTTGCCTAGGGTCTGACTAAATCCTCTTGCCTTTTCTGGTGCTTGAAGCTCCTGCAAAGTGCCTCCCTTAGCTTCACTGGGCTAAGCCCTGCATTGGAAAAGTGTGCATGTGCTCACTCTGGGCTAGTGAGGAACAAAACCTATAAATGGTGGAAACTGAAAGGATACGGAAGCTTGCCCTTGCTGGTGCGCTGCTTGCAAGTGAGACGCTCATTACACCTGATTTAATTTTCCAAATAGAATTGATATTTGGCTCCCTAAGTCACATATGCCAGGGGTGTAACTAGTCCTCCCCACAGTCCTCCCCTCTGTATGTGCAGTGTTTCAAGCTAACCAGCTCCACAAAAAGATTCCTACTAACATGACCACTTCTAAAAGCAGAGCTATAGTCCTTAATACAGTTTCCTTCAGATCAAAGTTGGTGTTGAGAGCTAACTGGCATATTTCAATGCAGTTTGTTGAATGTTGGACCATGGGCAGTGGCACCTGAAACCTGAGTGTATTTGTAGTCTGTACTAGACGTCAGAATAGAAAAAAGGGCCAGAAAGTGAAAACATTTTAAAACACTCAATGTTTCAAAACACAGATGACAATGACACCGTAAGCATGAATATGTCTAGAGCCGTAACAGGCTCTGTATAAACCGCTTCAGGGTGCCAATACTGGCTTTGATTATTCATCCACAGACAAGCTTGAAATAGATCTTTAAAATGCTTTATTTGATCAAAATTCCTTATTGTATTCCATATTAAAGTATGGCCAGGACTTATATAAGCAGTGTGTAAAAACAACATGTAAGAACATATACACTACTGCAAAACATATTTCACAAGATGTGCATATGCGTTTTGACCTAAAAAGTCTTCAGTGCAGAAATAGAACCTCCTGTAAGTTCCTTCACCTCTTGCCACACCGTTCTTCTTCCAGGTCGCGTTTGCTTCTATACAAAAAGGAATACATGGTCAGGAATACATGTTTGTGTTCCTGACCCTATAGTGCTCCTTTAAATTCTCATGTTGGTGAATGACTCTGATACATTTTCCTCCCCCATTTATGTGGTTTATTCATTGTACAGCGAATTGAAAACCAGATTGCAAACACTTCAGGCCGAAATAGCAGAGTTTGGAAAATTTAGCAGTTTGGCTTTCAATTTCCCACATTTCACTTTTTTTAATTAATAAACCATTAGATTCCCTCTGCTTGTGCATAACACCACAGAGTGTTTTCTTTTGCTTGACATATTTTTAAATTGCTCGACCAAGAATGTTTTAGAGGCTAAATATTTATTAGAAGAATTCTAACAAACGAGGCTTCATGCTATAGCTGACATGCCATTACCTGCCACGCAGTTAAAGGAGAGCATGTTTAGATTGATGATTCTGTGGTAATTAACAGCACTTAGCCTGCAATATGGTTCTAATAGGACCGCTCCCTCTGTTTTGAACATTTGTGTTGATTCAGCATATTCTTATGGGGTTTCTGCAAACCTGTATGTATCTAAATAGATGCAGAAGGCCCATAAAAATGGTATCCGTATGAAATAATTGTTTCTATCCATGGAGCTCTTACTCCAAGTAATGGAGGTGAGGAGTGAATATTTGAATAAATAAAGTAGGCCAAAATACCTGCATTGGATTAAAACATTTTTTTAATTTTTTTTTCTTTAATAATAATAAAAAATAATACAAATAAAAAATAATTTGTGCTGTGTAGTATATATAATATTTGATGCATCATAGCAGTATTATAGGAACATGTATTCCTAACGTTAGAATGTATTTATTACTTTTTACATGCAGTGCCCCCTGAGAAATAGAAAAATAAACATATTTATTTACCTTATATTCCCTGGCGTAACAGCCACTAGAGGTGGTCAAAGGAGGCAACGTAAACACTGAGTTTGCATTGTTTAGACTCCAGGAACAATCTTCTTTATTTAAATCTTTTTTTTTTTTTTACTTTTTAATGCATTATTAGCATGTAAACCTCCTCTTTATGCTAAGCAGGGCCGTCTTTAAGGAGGGGCAAAAGGGGCAGCTGTCCCGGGCCCAGTTACTCCTGAGGGCCCTAAGGCAGCTGCCCCATGGGCCCCCTGCAGCACCTGAGGTAATCAGGGGCCACAGCCCTTTAATACTGCTCTGGCCCTGGCCCCTGTAATATGGGGGTGGCTGAATACATACTCACAGCTAGCCCCCTCACACACTGCCCTGTGATTCATTTTCTTCTCCGTGGCATGCTGGGAGGAAGTAAGGTCAGAATTTCCCAGTAAGAACAGATCACTTCCTCCTCAGTGCCGCTGGGGAGGGGGCACACACCACATGGAGGACGCAAGCATTGTGGGGGAGAGGGACTGAGAAAGCTGATGGCAGACTCCCATCAGCCTGGGCCAGCAAGCTCCCACTGGACCCCAGGGAAGCCACCTTTCTGTACCCAAAAGGTAAGGAGACAGGAGGGTGGCTAAATATTTTTTGTTTTTTTTGTTATGCTAATTTATGATATCACTTTTATTCAAGTGTTGGTGTTTGTAATGTAACACACAGGGAATAAGTACGTTAAAAATCCTAGAAGAACCTGGCAGTTCCCTATTAAATATAAATGTAAAAAGTATTTATGTTAACATATTATTGCATCAAGTGTTATCAAAGGCTGTACACCATTTCCAAATGTCACTTTTGCCAAATTCTGGACCAGGGTATGTAAGAACAGAGTTGAGACATTATATTGGCCAAGGTTGCTGGGAGTTGCTGTCTAAGAGCTGCTAGAAGGCCGAGATTAAAATATGTAAATGTACACACACGTGTGTGTGTGTGTGTGTGTGTGTGTGTGTATCTGGCTGTGTTTATGTCCTTGTGTGTATCTGGCTGTGTTTATGTCCTTGTGTGTATCTGGCTGTGTTTGTGTCAGTGTGTGTATCTGGCTGTGTTTGTCTGTGTGTCAGTGTTTCTGTGTGTATGTATACCTGTGTATGTGTACGTGTGTGTGTGTGTGTGTGTGTGTGTGTGTGTGTGTATGTATGTATGTGCCAGTGTGTGTGTGTAAGTGTGCATCTGAGTGTGTGGTAATGCATACATCCCAGCATTTTAATGCCAACACAAATACACTCCTATATTCCATCTCTAGCACTGTACACATATACACCCCTGCATTTATACCTTTATGTATGTGTGTATCTGAGTGTGTGTGTGTACATACGTGTGTGTGTGTGTGTGTGTACATACCTGTGTGCATCTCTGTGTGTGGATGTGTCAGTGTGTGTGTGTGTGTGTGTGTGTGTATCTCTACATACCTGTGTGTGTATCTATGTGTGTGGATGTGTCAGTGTGTGTGTGTGTGTGTGTGTGTATCTGAGTGCTTGTATCTGTTTGTCAAAGGGTGTGTATCTGAGTGTGTGTGTGTATGTGCCAGTATGTGTCAAGGTGTGAGCATGTGTCAGTGTGCTTATGTGTGTATCTGCGTGTTAATGTGTATATGTAAATGTGTTATAGAAATCACACCACATGCAAACAGACCCCTGCAAACACAAACATTACATACAAGCACACCAGTTTGCTGAAACACCAATACTACACACAAATGTACATATGCATTTAAAACACAACACTACATCAAAACACCCCCCTGCATTCAAACGCAAACACTACACACAAGTACACCACTGCATTCCAATGGTAACAGTACATACAAATACCCCCTACGTGCACACATACACTCTATACAATAACATGCTGACATTCAATTGCACAAACACTGCTAAAAAATACAACCCTGCAAGGATGGTAGATCCCCAGCTGGCATAGCATCGCAGGAGTTGTATGACAGATGGGGATCTATCTTTTCTTTACTCTTGTGCTACAGGGCAGGCCTGAATATTGTATTTGCACCAAGGCACTCTCTACATTAGTTTTGCCTCTAGGTTGGGGTGGAGGGAGTGATTGCATGCCCAGGGGGCCCAAGCAGATGCTTGCCCAGGGTCCAATCAATATTAAAGACGGCCCTGATGCTAAGAAAAAGAAAACAAGAATAAACTTATACTGTTAATGCTGGGAGAGAGCACACCGAGGGAGGCGGGGCTGTGGGGGAGATCTAGGCTTCCACTGGTGTTTAGTGTCCCTTTTAAATTAGGGTATGTGTGTGTGTGTGTGTATATGTATGTGTATGTGTGTGTGTGTATATATATATATATATATATATATATATATATATATATATATATATATATATATGTATATGTGTGTGTTACGACACTCACCGCCAGGGGAATGAAGCCGCCGTTTAGTCGATAATCCCCTTTCTCCAGAAATGCAATATTAGTCCAACCGATTGTAAAACTCCCGAACGGAGCATACGAATACGGCAACTCCCGATCAGCAATTCATCCGAAATCCTTCGACAGCTAGAAATAAACGAAAACGCTGTCCCAATAGTAAATCCCTCCACAAACGAGACAAAGCTCCGTCTTGAAGGTCAAACAGGAATGTGTTTAATGGGGGCTACCTGCCCGGTATTTATGCAGGTCTCCACAAGATGGACACTCCCCTAGGGGACCTTGTGGAAGACTGTAAAATATATTATACAGTAGCCAATCGCAATGGCTTCAATACAAGCCCTTCCCATTTTACCCATAAGTCATTCTTTCCTATCCCGGAGATAATTAGGGAGAAACCTAATTATCTCCGAGGATAGAGACCATCGCCATTTTGAAACATAATAAGAAAAATACAATAAAATACATAAAATCAGAAATACCGATTGTATAGTGTTCGTGCAACGTATCCCCAGATAGCCTGGATCTGAGGGCATATTCCTACCGAATAGCGCTCAGGTCCGATGTACATAGTCCAATCGCCATGGAGTCAAAGTCTCTCATAAGTCATTCGGTATACGAATGACTCCATGGGACGGCTACCTGGGTAAGTCCATACGAATTAGAGAAACTCCCGAACTGACCGGTGTTCGTATGCCTCAAGGAAATAGAAGGGGGGGCGGCCGTCTCCTGCGGTGTTCGGTAGATAAAGAGTCCGTTTTTAGATCCATAGGTTTTGCACCGAACACCGCTGATTCGCCTCATGTCCAAAATGGCCGCCGCCTCGTGTTCGGCATACGAACGACGACCACCCGTACGAATGGAATGGAGAGGTGTTTGCGGTTAACCACAACGTTCTAATTGTGGTCAAGGTGTTAACAAGCCGCACACTCCTCTCCTGGGTGGCCGTTGGTTCGGTAGTTTCAATCGGTACTAGGGAAAACATACAAACAAGGGCATACGGACAGGAAATCCACGAACTCCAGGCAAACAGAAGAACCAGCAATGCAAGTCTATACAGAAGGGTTCGTCACTATCTATATATATATATATATATATATATATATATATATATATATATATATATATATATATATATATATAAAACAATACAGAAGATCCAGCACACTCTCCTATCTACTAAACAGCAACTTCAATGTTGACAGATTGTATTCGTTTTTAAAAGTTTTTTTTAAAAACATCTAATCTAGGCAAAACAAAATAATGGGGATTTAGTTACATTATATGATCATACATTGCATAAGCCTGCCACAACGTCAATCTACCCCATCTTTGGCAGGTCCTACTCTCACAGTCTAATGTCTGCTCTTATGGGATTAACCCACTTACTTGGGAAAAAATTATATATATATATATATATATATATATATATATATATATATATATATAAAAATTGACTCCATGCTGAAGATGTGCATTTGTGATCTGGACCTAATGGCCCAGCTTAGTTCTGTGGAGCTAATATGATGTTCTTAAAGGAGATCAGAAAAAGCAGGGACTCTTGCCATTGTTGCCTGGTGGGACCCAGGTAAGTTATCAAAACCTGTCTAATACGAATTTACTAACTACGAGTCCTTTGACCACTAGGGCCCTTTTGGCACCATAACCATTACAGCAATTTGTAGTGGTTGGGGTGTTCCTTTAATGCTGACGAGCAATTCTACTGCTGAATAACCGTGGGATCAGTGCCATGTAGTGATGAGTTTAAACTGCTACAAATGTCCCAAGTCGTCCGTGGAAGCTTTTTTTGATATCTTGATCTATTTTTCAGGGAGACACTTGGTGGCCTCATTATCCCAATCTCTATGTGCTATTCTTAATGTCCCTGTCAGATGGGAAGAGGGGATTATTGTTTTCAATCTGTGCAGCCTAGAAATGTTCTCATGACCACCGTCTTGTTTCAATTTTCTGCTAAAATGTGAACATGATGATATCCGTAGAGATGGGCAACTCTTAAAGTAAGCATCATGTTCTCTCAAGCATCTCTCATTAAGAACACAAATTGCTTTGCAGAACCTGAGTTCCTTTAATATCCTGTTTGAGTTGTGATGAAGACTTAAACACAAATCCGGTCTAATGATTTTCAAGTCAATTTCCAGTAGTTGCTGGGGTTATATTTGTTTAAGCAGTGAACATTGCATGATTTGCTGTGATGTACATTTCTGTATATAGTGTATATCCTCATGATAAGGATATGGTATGTTAAAGGAGCACTTTATTTTTAAATAAATTATATAGTTAAAGCTATAAAATGTTCTCAACTTTGCATTTACAGCAAATCCTTGGAGTTTGGATATTTCTGCAATGTCATCTGCCCAGACTAGTAAGTGTCTGACAATGATTGCCCTTCATTTGTCTTCAGGTGGAGTGCTGAGAGCATACCATGGTTTTATGGTAGGGCATTATAAATCCATGGCCTCGGGTCATGATGCAGCACAGAAATAGGACCTGGCACCAAGTATTTGTTTCCCTACAGGTAAAAAGGAATTAAAGGGTCCCCTAGAAACATCTCTCCTATTGTATATTCCCAGCACAGGGATGATACTTTTAGGCCTGCTGTGGGCAAGCCAGGCAGGGGTGCATCTCCGGCAGGTGTACCGGGACACCGCAACTGGGATTGGCTGCAGCTTATAGGGAGGTGTGAGGAGCAGCAGCCAAGACAAGCTGTTGCTGGTTATCTGTGTGTGGCAGTGTGCGTTGTTTGTGTATGGGTGAGTGTGTCAGTGTGCAGCGATAAAACATGACACGTAGTAATCACACACCATGAAAAAGAGGGAGACTTTGGGAGGGCATAGGAAAAACACTTAGGGTAATTCACAAGACTGGATTTATTTTGAAAAATCTCAAATGGCAAAACTGAAGCAAATATAGCCATTTTATGATTATAGCAGACTTAGAGATTTTTTCCACATTAGCTATTTTTGCCTCCATTTCTTCTTAATTAATTTTGTTCAGCAAATGGCATCTGTCAATGTCCAGGTATTTTGGCAGGGACCACAATATTTTTTTTAAATTTATTTATTTATTTTTTAAATCCCTTGTTTTAAAAAAATAATAATAATTAAAAAAAAAAATGTCCACACACCTACGAGCACCAGAAGCCAGCATATTGTGTGCACAATTTATCATTGGAGCTGTCTCTACCTCCAGAGCAAGCAGAGATAGCATAGTCACTGCTCAACCACTGCCAACCGACTTGAGCAGCAGAAGTAGATGAGGGGGGCTATTTTTATTACTAAGTGTTTGTGTGTGTGTGTGTGTGTGTGTGTGTGTGAGAGAGAGATCTGGCTAATTATGTTTCATAATGTTTTGTGTGTGGAAGTTTGTATTTCCATTTTAAAGTGACTAATTAGGAATGCAATAGAGCTGCTAATAAAGTGTATTTATAAATATAATTACATCTGTTCATGGTTATTAAAGGGATACTTTAGGCACCAGAACCGCTTTATCGCTTGAAAGTGGCAATAGTGGCGACAGTCTCCTGGCACACTGGACCTGTTCTGTGTTCCCTCCTGTGCCGAGCAGCAGCGGGTGGTGCTGATTGAAAGAGTATGCTGACCAATTTCCGCATATCACAATTGCTGGTATGAATAATGTAACTCTTTGCAGTGCTAAGACGGCCACTAGAGGCACATCCTGGATTCTAATGGAGTTTAACTCTGTTAAACGAAACTGGACGTCGTCCTGCTCCGCAATAGGACAACGAGCGCCCGTGACAACTCTATTGGAAAGCATCAATTCAGTTCATTCCTATTAGGAAGGCCTAGTGTCTCCCTCTCCCTCTCCCTCTCCCTCTCCCTCTCCCCCCGCACTGGGTCCTCCCTTTCAGAGAAAGCGGAGTACGACAAATCGCTCAGGGACCTTATTTCTTGAATTGGGTAGGTGACTAAAGGGTTTTTAACCCTTTATGTGGTGGTGGTGGGGGGGGGGGGGGGTTGAGGATGTGAGTGAGGAGGAGGAAAAGAGGGCACCATAGTGTTAGGAATACAATTTTGATTAAAGAATGGAGACATCAAGGGTGGGCTGTGGGTGGGCTTGGACCCATAATTCATTGTTACATTTTGATAAACTCTGCAAATAGCACAGCGGATGCATGGAGACCAGGGCTGGTCCCCCCCCCTCCCTTCTAACCTTTACCTGGGAGGGAGCCGTGCTGCCATCCCTGGTGGTCTTAGTGGTGAGTGCGGGCTTGAGTTCACTCTTGCGAGATCTGAGCATTGCTGTGGTAACTGCGGCAACGCTCCGATCTCACGCGAGAAACCCGGCAGAGCTGCTGGCTAGAGCTCCCCGTGTCCTCGTCTGCCTCCCTCCCCAGCCGGCGGCCGCATATCAGTGCCTGTGGGCCGGTGAGGGAGATTTTTGATCTCCCCACCGGCCCATGAAGGCATACAGCAGGGCCAGCGTTCGGATAGTGCCGACACTGCATGGGCCGACAGAGGAGATCCTGTGATCTCCCCTGCCGGCCTCTGCCCATGGCCATCGCGGCCCACTGGGGATTTGCCCAGTATGCCCGATGGCCACTCCGGGTCTGATGGAGACAGTCGTGGTGAGGCCTAACAGTTATGGAAATCTTTTTATTTTATTTTTTTGTGTGTTATTGTACACGGGGAGGTGGGGCACCTAAATAGTTAGCAGGACAAAAATGTATCTAGAATTTCTTTTAGCCTTTATTAAACATTCTAGACCAGCAGCTCTCCATATCTTTTGTTCAAACGAACTTTGCTTTTATTACAGAGATTTGCAGAATGCTGAACAGGAAATCTATAGCCCAAGTTTAATTTTTATATGTTGGTGATTTGTCATTTTACTGTTGCCATTGATAGCAGGTTAACCTTTCAAAGTCACATTGTTTTGAAGTAAAAGAGAGATTTGCATGCTTACAAAATAGAATTTTTATGATGAATAGACGAGAGTTTTTAATATCCCCGATAAGGTACTTTTGATAAAGAGCTTACGGAAAATAATAGAGGCAAAATTACTTCCTATTTATCTATCACTTTTGTAATGCAACAATATAAAAAACTTAATATTTCCTGCATATGCAAGGTTTACTTAGAACTAATTGAAGTGGTCTGGGTGCTGTGACCTTTTTGCGTTTAGTGCTGTTTACATTGCAGCTCTAAGTCTGCCCTCTGTGGCTGTCTAATAGACATCCACTAGATGGCTTCTGGAATCCAAATGGATCTTTGGTCTGTTATCTGACGCTGGACGTCCTCACGGACCTCCAGCATCAGATTTTCCCCATAGGAAAGCATTGAATAATGCTTTCCTATTGAGAGGTCTATTGCACATTAGCGTGGGCGGAGCCTGACCTAGCGCCGAGGAACATTGGCGCTGGATTCAGGTAAGAGGCTGAATGAGTTTTAACCTTCAGCACTGCGGCAGGGGTTTGTTTTCCTGGCACTATAGGATCCTTTTAAGAGAGGCCTGCCTGCAGCTACAGTCAGTCTCATCCCTAAGCAGTAGGAGGCCTCCCACCAGGAATCTTTCCTTCTGGTCTATGGGATCTAATTTAAAGTCATAAACAACTGTTTATTTGTGCAAAATGCAGTTTATCCTTCGCAAGCAGCTCTACTTTTTCAACCTTAATAGATTACTCCAACTTCCATTACTGCTTCTGCTTTTTGAAGCGGGCATTTTGGTAAGAGTCTGGATGTGCAGTGTTTCGGGGCTGCCTAATATAAATTCTGTGCATATTTTACATCTATGAAAAAGGAGGAGGTATTTTCTCCTTAGTCTAAAGATTCACACAAGGTCAAATCTCCGACTAGGAGAAAATTTGGTCAGGGTGGGTGATACCAGCTACACCCAAATGGGCATGAACCCTTTAGTTATATCAATGAACAGACACAAAAAAATGCTCGGATGTTCTCCCATAAAAGAAAGGGAAGAACTACCAAGCCGGCTGGTACAGATATGTGTGCACATAGATGTTATGCCAAAAGAATCTTAGAGTCTGGAGTCCAGTGGATAGGTAGAAAAAATGGGGATGGGTAGCAGAGAGATGCTAAATATGATAAATACAGTGCGTAAAAAGTATCTCTAAATCCACAAAAAATATGTACACAGACTTTAATAATCTATTAAAGAGAAAGAGATACTATAGCAACTGTGTATCAATGAAAAGCTCTCAGATTCCTCTTATTGCCTATAAGGTTTACCCTTGGTACGAAAAGCAAATCCATTTATCGGAGTGCTATTACACAGGGGGTTATAGGCAATAGGCCCCTAGACAGCGTAATACCTTCAAAAAAATCTTTAGTGTATTAAACAAATGCGAGATAAATAGCTCGATATATACACGGTATAGAGTTATGAAGGGTGTTAGACCAAGGTTTAAATATAGCAGAGGGATAGACAGAGGTAGCAAGTGTCTAGGTAGACAGAGGGAGATAACAGAGTCAAAAGTAGAAAAACTGACATAAGGTCAGTATATCACAGAGATGACACTAGCAGGTCTCCTATGCTATTTCTATTTCCCTTGCTTCTGCTAATAAACACCTTCGTGGGTGTTCTAAACTAGGTCGTTATACTGAATGCTGTTGAACCTATCTTACGAAATTAGACTCCAGAGAGAGTAATAATGAGAAGACGAAAATTTAGAAAAAATATTAAATCATAAGCAAAGGTGAACAGAAGAGGGGAGGATTCCCTCAGTGCGTGGTGAGTGGTGCATAGTGCAGTGACCGAGTGCTGTGACTCGAGAATCCCCCCAAATAAGATCCCTATCCCTATCCCTATCCTAATATTTGGTTGTCTGTTTGGTCCATTTGCTTGTCTTGTACACATTCTCATAATGGGGAACTGATATGTAAGTTATTAAATTTCTTTTTTACTTCACTCTGGAATTGCACTTTATTCTCCATATATTTTCTCTTTTGAGCATATATTCCTAATTACTGATGGGAGTGTGAAGATGAACATAGAAAATATTGAAGAAAAGGATTACACTCAAGGCTTTTTTACATCTTATAATTTGTGAGTGGCCAATTGTTAATTATACATCTTCATTTACTCTCACACAGTTAAACGCTATGTTTTTCCATTTGATCTGTATTTAACAGATGATCCCCTACTCTATTTTGTATATAGCCGCATTATCCTATCACAAAGCAGAAGTATTTGCACAAAAGCCAAATGGCTTCTTATTTCTGGACTATTATATGAGATTGTAGAACAAATTATTGGGCCCAATTACGCACAAGATGGCTGCTGGCCCATATTATTGTTGATCCTCCACTTGTTTAAACTGGCAAAAGGGGTCTATATTTTGTGTCCCTTACGCCATGTTTGTTTTCTTTGTAAAGTGAGCTTAGATGTCATTTGTTTCTATATGACTGCCAGTACAGAATCCTTTCTATGTGTTTAGTATAGCATCCTCAGTACTGGACACTCAAGCTTCTTGTCTTTTATACTTTGATAAGGTCAATCACCCACTAGAGCAGAAATAAGAAATGTAAAGTGCCTCTTAAACAGCTGATGTCCTAACACAGGGCTGTCCAACCTTGGGTATTTCCGAGGGCTGCATTAAAAAACAAGATTTATCCGAGCGACGCATGCAAAGTTATACATTCTTTAAAAACTCTCTAAGAATGAGTGATAGAAGAAAGGAAATATGGAAGACCATATGGGAAGTGTTATTTATATTGGTGAAGTAACCATACAAGATAAAACCTATTTAGTAAAGAGGAATTGTCACTTTCTGGCATCCCATGTGAAAATAGGGATATAGTTACTTAGGCTGAAAAGAGACATGTTTATCAAGTCCAGCTTTCACATCTGTTTTTTGCTGATCCAAAAGAAGGCAAACAAGTACTGCCAGTGTTACCACAAAGTGGGGGAAAAAATCCTTCTTGACCCCAAAATGACAGTCAGATTTAACCTCGGATCAAGAAGTATTACCCTACAATAAAAAAAATTATATATAAATATATATCTCTCCTATCCTTGAATATTATGTTTTTGCAAGTATGCATCTAGTTTCTGTTTACATATCTGTGCAGACTCTTCTTCCATCATGTCTTCAGGCAGATAATTCCACATCCTTATTGTTCTTACGGTAAAAAAAACCCACTTTCCTTTGCCTTAGACTAAATCTTCTTTCTTCCAGTCTAAACACATAACTGTTGCAGTTGCCGGCTCGCCGCGTGGCAAATCTGTGCCCGACCGGCACAGTCTAGCCGACGGCACGAGCTTACCTGCGAGCCGACAGCTGCTTCTCCGCATCCTCCGACCGTCACGCCCAGAGCAAAGTTTAGGCGCGCGGTCGTGCCTAAACTTAGCTCCGCCCCCGAAGGTTATACTGCCGTGCGCGTAACGTCACAACGTCAACGCGCATGCACGTTTTGTGGTCAGAGGACGCCTTTTGACCAATCAGACCTTTGAGAGGGATATTTAAATCCCTAGCTCACTCCAGTACCTTGCCCTGTCGTCGTTTGCTGTTCCTGGTTTTCTGAGAGTGCTTTATCATTGTGAATCTGATTTCCTGGTATCCTGATCTTGGCTTTTCCCTGGTTATTCTGAATTCTGGTTTCCCTGACTTGGCTTGTGTAAACGGTATTGTGTATTTTCTGGATTCCTTGACCTCAGCTTTCCCTTTGACCATTCTCTGTCTCTAGCGTATTAGTCCGGCCATTCTAAGGTCCGGTTTACGCTCTGTCCTTTTATTTTCCTTTTCTTGTCTATGTATATGTTTACATAGTTTCTGCGTGCTGGACCACACTAGTAGTCGTGACATTACGACAGGGCCATGGATCTTGCAGAACTATGCAAACATACGATTGCTTGTGAGAATAGGGTGGAGGATATGTACCACAGGTTAGACCAATTTGCTCAGGCATTTCAGACCTTGCTCCAGAGAACTCCTGTACCACCTGTGGCTCCCGTGCAACATAAACCACCGTCCATAACCTTTTCACCTCCCCCTCGTTATGGAGGTGATTCCAAAGAATTTGATTAACCAATTAACAGGACAGGCCTTAACCTGGGCTAACCCCTTATGGGAGAGTGGAAACGCAGAAACCCGTGATTAGTGTCTTCCTCACAGCATTTAAAGCTACTTTTGAACCTAAAGGCAGAGAAAAGAACGCTGCCAAAGCCCTTATGAGGATAAAACAAGGCAGTCGCTCTGTAGCCGATTACGCCATAGAGTTCAGAACACTGGCGTCCGAGGTTGACTGGACCAATAGTGGTTTGGTGGCTGCCTTCTCTGAAGGCCTAGCTGAGAGTATACAGGACGAGACTGCAGCTAGAGACCTTCCGGTTAATCTCAATGAGTTTATTGCGTACATGATAGATATCGATAACAGGCTCAGAGAAAGAGAAAAACAAACAATGTAATAGACGTCCTAACTTGTCCATAGCCCCTTGTTTCTCTAACCCAGGGGTGATTAGCCAAGCTCCACCTCCAGAACCTGAACCCATGCAATTGGGTATTGCTAAACTCACTGAGGCAGAGAGACAACACAGACGTAATGAAGGGTTATGTATGTATTGCGGCAAGAAGGGACATCAAAGGTTTTCATGTCCGGTTTGGCCGGAAAACTTGCACACCTAAGGCACGTACGGGGACCGACCTTAGGTGTGATGTATATGTCCCCTAAATTGACTAAGAACCGTTTCCTTGTCAGAGTTACCTTGTCTTTTAAGAAAACCACTGTTGAGTGTGAGGCTATGATTGACTCTGGGGCAGCGGAGAATTTCCTAGACAAAGAATTATCTGCAAAATATCTCCTGCCCTTAAGACAGAAAGAGAGACCTATAGCAGTCGAGGCTATTGATGGAAGGCCTCTTACCCAGCCTTTCATCACACATGAAACTCTGCCAATCACTGTCTCAGTGGGTATCCTTCACTCTGAAGAGATGGTTTTTCAAATCATATCTTCACCTACATGTCCGATAATACTCGGTTTCCCTTGGCTCCTGAAACACAATCCACGTTTAGATTGGGTTGAAGGAGAGATTGTGAGTTGGGGTGAGAGATGCAGAGGTGTTTGCTTAAAGCAGATACCACAACCAATTGGTACCATCAATGCTCCCATTGCACCTCCCCTGACCACACGGATACCGCTGCAGTATTTGGACTTAAAGGAGGTGTTCAACAAGGCCCAGTCGGAGGGGTTGCCACCACATAGACCCTATGACTGTGCCATACAATTATTACCAGGTACTATGCCTCCAAAGGGAGGAGTATATGCTCTATCCCCCCAAGAAAATCTTTGTTTAGAGGAGTATATAAAGGATGCTCTCAGAAAGGGTCATATCCGTAGGTCCTCCTCACCCGCCGGGGCTGGGTTCTTCTTTGTCTCTAAAAAAAAAAAAAGGAGACCTACGCCCCTGTATAGACTATAGGGGTTTGAATAGGATTACGATAAAAAACGCCTACCCTATTGTTATCAGATCCCATCTGAGGTGCCATTTTTCTAAATTAAAGCGGTTTAAATTTGTTAGATGTAGTGTCTAAAGGGGATGCAGTGCGTGTGTGTGAAGGGGTGAGGTCCCATGTGCATGTGCTGTACTGAATGCACTATCTATAATGTAAGTGCAAAACTAGCTTTACTTACCTTCCATGAGTTCCAAGTCCAGCTGATGTCTCATCATCAGGAAACTTGTGCATGCTCCCAGACGATTTCCATACCCCTCAGTAGTGTTGGCACCGGATGTCACGTGGGGTATGGATATTCCATAGGTATGTGATTTTGACTGGCCCGTGAGGGCAAACAGGTTCTGCATATGCTGGCAGAGGAGTTCAAAGGCCCACCTTTGGGATTTTATGCAGCCCGCCTGTGGGTTGTGTCCCTATCTCTGCGAATTATTCAACTCTATACAATTAGAAGCCCTGCCTCCAGACATACTCCAGGCGAATATCTGCCTTCTCCCCAAGCCTAACAAATCACACACAGACCCGGCCCATTTTAGGCCATTATCATTGCTAAACGTTAATGTCAAACTATTCACAAAACTATTTACAGAAAGACTCCACCCCCCACCTCCCCAAGCTGATCCACCCCGACCAAGTAGACTTCATCCCATCCAGACAGACATACAGCAAAACACAACAAACATTCAATCTCATATGGTTCGCCAACCATAGAGGGATACCCACCCTACTCCTTTCGCTCGACGCCGAAAAGGCATTTGACTGTCTGCTGTGGCCTTTTCTATTCATAACTTTACAAAAATTCGGCTTCCCATGGCCTTTTATCAACGCCCTGTATTCCGCACCAACGGCCAACCTACTAATCCTAAACACCCACCCTCGTTTCGCTTCTTCAACGGCACAAGACAGGGGTGTCCCCTATCCCCAATCCTCTTTGCACTGTCGCTAGAACCAATCCATCAGACTCAAACCGAACATCCGGGGACTAAGAATACAAAATCGCGGCATACGCAGACGACCTACTCCTAACATTCACCCGACCCAATCGCTACCCCCACTACTCACCTCACTGCAAGAATACTCCGCAATCTCAGGCTATTGCCTGAACATAGAGAAAACTGAGGCTCTCCCAATCCACATAACACCTGAGGAACTGCCGTCTCTTCAGGCAACCTACCTGTTCCAATCATGGGCGTCCGCAGGAATTTTTCCGGGGGGGGGGGGGGGGGGGGGGCATAATTGTAATGACATCTATGCTTGGCCCCTTTTTGACAGTGTCATGAAGGGGAGGAGCATAGTGATTATCACTTAAAGGAACACTATAGTCACCTAAATTACTTTAGCTAAATAAAGCAGTTTTAGTGTATAGATCATTCCCCTGCAATTTCACTGCTCAATTCACTGTCATTTAGGAGTTAAATCACTTTGTTTCTGTTTATGCAGCCCTAGCCACACCTCCCCTGGCTATGATTGACAGCCTGCATGAAAAAAAACTGGTTTCACTTTCAATCAGATGTGATTTACCTTAAATAATTGTATCTCAATCTCTAACTTGAACTTTAATCACATACAGGAGGCTCTTGCAGGGTTTAGCAAGCAATTAACATAGCAGGGTATAAGAAAATCTTAATTAAACAGAACGTGCAATAAAGAAAGCCTAAATAGGGCTCTCTTTACAGGAAGTGTTTATGGAAGGCTGTGCAAGTCACATGCAGGGAGGTTTGACTAGGGTTCATAAACAAAGGGATTTAACCCCTTCCCGCCGTTACGACGTTCTATGCCGTCACGCATTTAGTGGGCTTTAAAGCCGTTGCAACGGCATAGAACGCCGTAACGGCTTTAAGCCCTGGAGCGCCCGGGATACTTACCTTCCCGCTTCGGGAGGACTGCCTCACAGCCCAGGCAGCCCTCCCACGGCAAATCAGGCCCCCGGGGGCCATGTGATCGCTCTCAAAGAGCGATCACATGGCCCCCTATAGCTGGCTGTGGATCTGCCAGCAGGGGGACTGTCTAAAATATTAGACAGTCCCCCTGCTGGTAGGTAGTGTAAAAAAAAAAAAAATTAAACATGTTATAAAATAAAATATTTGGCCAGTGTTTATGACTAAGTGGCTACTAAAAAAGACTGGACATACCCCACTTGCAATACCTTTGGTTGTCTACTTTTTCAAATGGTATGCCATTATGGGGGTAATTCTCAATCCTGGGCTACCACACCGTCTCAAAGGTAACATTACCAATCTGGCAAATTTCTATTTGAAAATGGAACGTTCTATATTTGACCCTGTAACTTTCCAAAACACCATAAAACCTGTTAATGGGGGATACTGTTGTACTCGTGAGACATCGCTGATTACAAATATGTGCATTTTTGTGCAGTAAAACCTAACAGTATGACACTCACAGCTAAAATGTCAGACGGAAATACAAATAAAAAAAAAAATCTTATTTTCTCACATTTTTATTTTATTTTATTCATAATGAATTATGTTCCATATATGAATAGTTAATGATAAATTAAAGCCCTGTTTCTCCTGAACAAAATTATATATAAAAAGTGTGGGTGCATATAATATGAAAGAGGGGAACTACGGGTGAACAGACATATAGCGCAAATTCCAGTTTTTGTTTACGTTTTGTTTTGATCAGAACGCGCACTATTGACTCCGTCCTGAAGGGGTTAACTCCTAAATGGCAGAGGATTGAGCAGTGAGGCTGCAGGGGCATGTTCTATACACCAAAACTGCTTCATTAAGCTAAAGTTGTTCAGGTGACTAGTGTCCCTTTAACCCCTTAAGGACACATGACATGTGTGACATGTCATGATTCCCTTTTATTCCAGAAGTTTGGTCCTTAAGGGGTTAAAGCCAGGGTGAATAGCGTTTTCACAACTATGGTGTCAGGAATACATGTTTGTATTCCTGACACTATAGTGTTCCTTTAAGCAAATTAAAGGAACATTCTGGTCACCATAACAACTTCATCTAAATGAAAATGCTATGATGCCAGGAAGCCCCTGGGTGCTCTTTCCTTTAAGGGGTTAAACCGCTCTCAAATGGTTTAACCCCAAAGGCTTCCTCCAGCTCCAGGTCCCTCTGTGGTATTCACCATCTGAAACGGAGTGTCAGGAAGAGCAGATTGACGTTAGGCATGGGTGCCGCTGATTGGTTAGAATGGTCAGCTGACGCTCTAAGCCAATCGCTAGTTCACGGTTCATAATTTTTTAAAACTTTTTTATGAATGGGGAGCCATATGATTGGCTTAGAGTGCCAGCTGACCGCTCTAGCCAATCAGCAACACCCCTACCCAGCGGCACTCTGTGCTTCCTGACACTCAGTAAATAAAAGTGAACACATTAACACTGATATTTTTTTTTTTTTTACCTGGGGAGATGAGAAGGTCCAGAGTTTCCCTGCCAGGCACAGGTACCAAAGCCTTATGATGTGGTGTCCAGAATAAAGTGGAGGGTTCACTTCATTTGTCCTTCCTGCTCCAATCTCCTTTACTTCTCTTTCATTTAACAGTCTTCTTTTTCTTCTGACACTGTCTTCTATATTTGGCTCCTTCTGCTCTTTTACCTTTCTGCTTATTTTGCGCCCTTCTGCTCCTTTCTCATTCTGATTCCTTTCTGCTCCTTCTTCTACTTTAGCTTTGTGCTCCTTGCTGTCCCTTTCTACTCCTTCTTCAACTTTGCCTTTGTGCTCCTTGCAGACCCTTCCTGCCACTTGCTTCCCCTGCTCCTTGCAGACCCTTCCTGCTCCTTGCTGACTCTTCATTTAGCCCCCCCCACCCCATGCCTCACTTGCCTAATCTATAGGCTGCCCCCCATGCCTCACTTGCCTAATCTATAGGCTGCCCCCCCATGCCTCACTTGCCTAATCTATAGGCTGCCCCCCATGCCTCACTTGCCTAATCTATAGGCTGCCCCCCCATGCCTCACTTGCCTAATCTATAGGCTGCCCCCCCATGCCTCACTTGCCAAATCTATAGGCTGCCCCCCAGGCCACACTTGCCTAATATATAGGCTGCCCCCCCATGCCTTACTCCCCTAATATATAGGCTGCCCCCCATGCCTTACTCCGCTAATATATAGGCTGCCCCCCCATGCCTTACTCCCCTAATATATAGGCTGCCCCCATGCCTTACTCCCCTGATATATAGGCTGCCCCATGCCTTACTCCCCTAATATATAGGCTGCCCCCATGCCTTACTCCCCTAATATATAGGCTGCCCCCCCATGCCTTACTCCCCTAATATATAGGCTGCCCCCCCATGCCTTACTCCCCTAATATATAGGCTGCCCCCCCATGCCTTACTCCCCTAATATGTAGGCTGCCCCCCATGCCTTACTCCCCTAATATATAGGCTGCCCCCTATGCCTTACTCCTCTAATATATAGGCCCCCCCCCCATGCCTCACTCCCCTAATATATAGGCTGCCCCCCCATGCCTTACTCCCCTAATATATAGGCTGCCCCCCATGCCTTACTCCCCTAATATAGAGGCTGCCCCCCATGCCTTACTCCCCTAATATATAGGCTGCCCCCCCATGCCTCACTCCCCTAATATATAGGCTGCCCCAATGCCTTACTCCCCTAATATATAGGCTGCCCCCATGCCTTACCCCCCTAATATATAGGATGTCCCCCATGCCTCACTCCCCTAATATATAGGCTGCCCCCCCATGCCTTACTCCCCTAATCTATAGGCTGCCCCCCATGCCTTACTCCCCTAATATATAGGCTGCCCCCCCCATGCCTCACTCCTCTAATATATAGGCTGCCCCCATGCCTCACTCCCCTAATATATAGGCTGCCCCCCCATGCCTCACTCCCCTAATATATAGGCTGCCCCCATGCCTCACTTCCCTAATATATAGGCTGCCCCCCATGCCTTACTCCCCTAATATATATAGGCTGCCCCCCCATGCCTTACTCCCCTAATCTATAGGCTGCCCCCCCATGCCTTACTCCCCTAATCTATAGGCTGCCCCCCCATGCCTTACTCCCCTAATCTATAGGCTGCCCCCCCATGCCTTACTCCCCTAATCTATAGGCTGCCCCCCCATGCCTTACTCCCCTAATCTATAGGCTGCCCCCCCATGCCTTACTCCACTAATATATAGGCTGCCCCCCCATGCCTTACTCCACTAATATATAGGCTGCCCCCCCATGCCTCACTCCTCTAATATATAGGCTGCCCCCCATGCCTCACTCCCCTAATATATAGGCTGCCCCCCATGCCTCACTTCCCTAATATATAGGCTGCCCCCCATGCCTCACTTCCCTAATATATAGGCTGCCTCCCATGCCTTACTCCCCTAATATATATAGGCTGCCCCCCCATGCCTTACTCCCCTAATCTATAGGCTGCCCCCCCATGCCTTACTCCCCTAATCTATAGGCTGCCCCCTCATGCCTTACTCCCCTAATCTATAGGCTGCCCCCCCATGCCTTACTCCCCTAATCTATAGGCTGCCCCCCCATGCCTTACTCCCCTAATATATAGGCTGCCCCCCCATGCCTTACTCCCCTAATATATAGGCTGCCCCCCATGCCTTACTCCCCTAATATATAGGCTGCCCCCCCATGCCTTACTCCACTAATATATAGGCTGCCCCCCCATGCCTTACTCCACTAATATATAGGCTGCCCCCCATGCCTTACTCCCCTAATATATAGGCTGCCCCCCCATCCCTCACTCCCCTAATATATAGGCTGCCCCCCCCCCCATTCCTTACACCCCTAATCTATCTATAGGCTGCCCCCCCCCCCCTTCCTTACTCCCCTAATCTATAGGCCGCCCTTCCCCCCCATGCCTTACTCCCCTAATATATAGGCTATTTTAACCCCACCCCCACCCCATCCCTCACTTACCTGATCTGTAGGCTGTCTCTGCCTGCATGTGTTGCTCCCCTGCGGTTTCAATCAGCAGAAAGAAGCAGAGATAGATGCAGCTTCCTATCCCTGTCTCTCTCCACCTACTGGCCGGCGCCGGTATTGCAGTTCATTTTAAATCTCACACGAAAAATAGCAGAACAACCTGAAAAATCCGGGGGGGGGGGGGGGGGGCGGCAAGTGCGGACGCCCATGGTTCCAATACAACAAAACCTATATTCAATACCTGGGCACGCACCTGCCAACAGATGCATTACAAACATACCAACTAAATTATGCACCCCTACTACAGAAAGCAAAACAAGATATTAACTCTTGGGAAGGGCTCTCCATATCCTGGCTGAGCAGATTGGCATCAGTAAAAATGACTCTTCTTCCCAGATTCCTGTATCTGTTTCAGACACTCTCAATGCTTGTCTCTATGAAGGACTTCTAAACATTCCAAACCCAAATTGACAAGTACATCTGGAAAAACAAACAAGCTAGGATAAAAAGAGCCACACTGGGGGCGGAGCCTAGCAGCCAGCCGAAACGGTCGCATGAAAGCAGAGCTCCTCACTCACGGCTCATAAAAACGGCTTTTTGGTCTGAACGACGACCCACAAACCGTGCCCACAGATCCGCAACTGTCATGGGACGGAAGACGAAGAAACCGAAACCGGACAGGCCCAGATCAGGGCCCTATATCGGGGATCTATTCGGCCTGGCGCAAGGCGTACATGGGGCCAAAATGGCCGCCACAATGGAGGGATTTTCAGACTCCGACGAGCTGAGCCTAGATGAATGCACAGGCGGAATGTTCAGCCCGCTGGCACCTCCACCTAAACCTCAAAAACCGCCTGAGCCGGTCACCACAGACACGCTGAGGAACATGCTGGGGGAGTTGCAGCGGGTGCTCCAAGCCGATGTGGCCCAGCTCCGCGGAGAATTGACGGGCTTGGTCACTCGAATAGGGGCGGTTGAGGCCTCCACGGCAGGACAGGCCCAGGAGATAACCGACCTACGCTCTGAAATACAGGCACTCAAGAAGCACCAAGAGGCTACTGACCAGCGATTTGCTGCTATCGAGGACCATAGACGTCGCAACAACCTCAAGATTAGAGGCGTCCCGGAGGACATACCGACGGAAGAGCTCCCACACCTAATAAGGAGGCTCACTGGTGCGCTACTGAAACCACAGCAGGCCAAATCCATAAGCTTTGAGGCGATCTTCCGGATTCCCAAGCCAAGGAGGGCCCCAGAAAATGCCTCTAGGGACCTAGTGGTGAGGTTCCGCTCGGGGGCAGATAAAGCTGCGATCCTCACTGCTCTTAAGGGAAAGACTCCCTTCACCTTTGAAAACGCCAATCTTACCTTTTATGCAGACCTATCCGGGGACACCCTGCAATGGCGCAGGTCCCTCCAAGCGATCACGACGCTCCTCAGGCAACACGATATTGCCTACCGATGGCGCTCACCAAGGGCCCTACAGGTCCAAACAAACAGCCAAACCCACACGGTTAAAGACCTGCAAGAGGCGGTGAGGCTACTACCAACGCTCGGCCTCCCGGAAAATTCCCTCATACCTGCAAGCAGGACAGACGCGACCAACGTACAGCACCGTTGGGACCCAGCGAGGACCGCGCCATTCGTGCCAAGACAGCTGCACAACGCAGGGGCAACCCCAACTTGAAGTGAGAGACCCAGCGATCTCAGCAGTAACCTGCCTCCCCAGGACGTACCAAAACAGAGACTTGTAATTAAGGCTATTTAAGTCAGAACACAGGTCTAACATATACCGGACTCCTCTCTCCCGTTTTTTATTTTTTATCTTTACTTCTATACTTTTATTTGTTATCATGAGCAGGGCATGCCGGGGGCTTCATATAGGCTCTCCGTACCCCCCTAGGGACCCTATTATACCCGCTGTACCACGGCACTTAACACCCTGGGTTGCGTGACTCTTGATATCACTACGCAGGCCCCCCCAGGGAGCCACCCCTTAGTGTGGATTGAGATTCACAATGTTTTATTCAATATTAAGGAACATGCAAAGTGTTATTTTTATGTATATAGTTTGATTTCAACGTTAGGTATTTAGCGTCAGCAGACGGATACTTTCCCTCTATCTAGGTTTAAGGTCTGACCACACAGTTTTTATTGCTCCCCTTGTCTCTCATCCTCCTGGCATCTCACGAAAGCACTAGAGTGGGCTTGTGGACTATCTCTTGCGGGGGTTAGCTGACCGGGACTTTCGCTAATACAGATGAGTCAATTGCTCCATGCCTCGTATAACCTCTATATGCAAATATTGAAGTCTTTGTCGTTTCTCCATTGCCTTGGTGTATATCTTATAAGCTGATGTCATGCCTTACGAGTACCCGTTTAGGCCACCTCTATTTTATCTCATTTTATTCTATTCTCTGGCACTACTATAAGTATACTGTCAAGATGTTATATATAACCTGTAGGAGTGTGCAACCTGCTTCATCCCATGCTTCCTACAGTTAACCGCAGACTTACACTCCCACACTCGTTCAACCAAATGTATTAATCTTGCATAACAACTACACCTCGCACGCACCCTACTACCGGGCTACCGCCATGAGAGTCACACTCAGCATTGAGTCTTACTTAAAGTACCCAAAACACATAGCGCAACCGAATCACTAACGTATTGCACCACTAATGGCATTGTACTGATATCATTACTATGACTTAAAAAATTAAAAAATGTGCTGTAATTTTCATGTCACTATTGTAAAACTACTGTGTTTATATGGTTAACCCCTGCTGTTGTGGCATGGGCAAACGTTCTGTCATTCTTTGCACAAAGAAAAATAAAGAATTAAAAAAAAAAAAAAAAAAAGAGCCACACTATACCTCGCCACTAGAGCAGGTGGATTGCACCCCCCTGCTCCCCCCCCCCCATTTCTTAAACAATTTTTGCGAAGTTGGCACAAATTCAGACCCTGCGCGCCCCAGTGGGACTCAAAAAGTGGGTCAACTTGCCTTTATACCTGTATTCATTACCGGCTATGTACAAGTCGATACTTTGAATCTTTTAATGTGTATTGATGAAATCTATTTACCACCTCCTCCCCTTGTCTTCCCTCTTCCTTTCTGTACACCCTGACATGTTCAAAACAATAAAAATTGTGAAATTAGAAAAAAAAAAAGAAAGGTGGGTCAACTTGGAGCACGATAACTATGGAAGGGACTTCCCTTCTCTATATCTCTGGCTTCCTCGACAAGCACGGCCCCAGCTGCCACCGCCGGCACTCACCACATCCATCACAATCTGGAACAAACTAACGACCAAACACTCACTAATCTCCAGCCCATTCCCTCTCACCCCAATTTTAATAAATGAGCACTTTGCGCCCAGCATGAACGCGCAGTATTTTACTCATTTCGAGGACGACGACCTCCTGAGGATATACCAACTTGTACCGGGTCAACACCTAATCCCCTTCGCAGACCTACCACAATCTTTCAATTTTTTTCAGATACATACAATTAAGGAGTTTCCTAGATGCTCCCTCTCTACTCCCCCCCACTATAAAGCAGCCAGTACCACCGCAATGACCATATTTGAGAAGACATGCATACAATGTCCAGTACAAAGGGGCTACATTTCCTCCATTTATACCCTCCTGACTCCTAACCCAACAAACTCCACTGACCTACGTCTTGGCTTGGGAGAGGAACATCTGCCCCCCCAGACAACCCCTCTGATTGGGGGGGTCATCTGGGAAGCCACAGCCACGGTTACAATCTGCGTTAACCATAAGGAGCAGGCAGATAAAAAATTAATGCGTTGGAAGGGCTGTGGACACAAGCCGCCATATCAAACCCTTGTGGACAGAAGTATTGCAACGAACATCTAAAATCTTACATACAAATATCCCAAAGGACCCTTGGACCTGGCTGCTATCCAAATCAGTTTGGAACATCCCCAGAGCTCAAAATAAATTAATAGCCAAAATAGCGCCAGCTACCCTGGGGAAAACAATTGCCCTGCAACACAGCAACAAACATGAACACCCTTACATAGAACCACTCTCCTCTGCCCCGACCATCAGCACACAAAGGTAGACCCCAGCACCTGGAGCATAAACCGGAGGCTAACTCCAGAGAACTCCGCCCCTACTACTAAGTCTTGACACTCCTGTAACCCCACTCATACCAAGACTACCTTCCCTAGTTCAGTTACTCGTGTTAATAAAGGTTCGAGTTATCCAGTTTCACAGACAAGAAAACACCATTTTGTTTCACCCAATGTCGAGACACTGATTTTTATTTATTTATTTATTTTTTTACATACCAGTTATCAAATCAGTTAAATGCAGCTGTAATATCAAATATGACTCTAAGCCTCAAAGTATGTTATTTCATATGTCTCTGTGAACTTCAAGCATGACATGTCTCGGTATGTTCCCACCAAATAATTTTTACAAATTCAAGGTTTCTCTTTTCTATATTGGTCTTTAAATAAAGGGGGTAAAAACACACACAACATTGACAGACTGCGGACAAGCCAACTCACAGGCGCAAACCGCCCTGCACACTTACATAAGACACGTTTTTTTTTTCTCCATAATACACTAACAATAATGTATAAACTGTGAAAGGGCTTTTGCACCGTTTAAACAAAAGATGTACCGCACTTTGCGTCAATGTGAAAAATCAAGACTTAAGAAGGAAAAAAGTGGCAGAGAGGTCAAGGAGAATTAGAAGAGTGTAATGACAACTGAATTTTATAGCAATTGAAGGGACACCATAGGCACCAAATTAACATTACTATTTTATGTATTAATAAAATATTTTACCAGGAAAGATACATTGAGATTTCTCTTGTTTTCAAGTATGTCCTGAGTCCACAAATCATTGCATTGTTACAGTTCGGGTACAATAAAATAGAAAAACAATAATAATATACAATAAATACAAATTTAACATAGAACAGGTAGGAAATATATAATCAACCATGACAGGTGCATTCTGTTTTGAGGTATGTAGAGAGGGATCTCTTAAAGGACTTTAGGCTTAGGGAAGATTTTAAATTGTGCGGGAGGTTGTTCCACAATTGCGATGCTCTGTAGGAGAAGGAGGATCGGGCTGCTTTCTTTTTGTATTGAGGTAGACTAAGTAAAGTTTTGGTACTGGATCGGAGGTTATAGGAAGTGGGAACAGCCGGGGAAAGCATTGTGTTCAGGTAGGGTGGGAGTTTCCCAGAAAAGCTCCTAAACACAAGGCTGGAAAGATGAAGGGTGCGTCTGGATTCCAGCGACAGCCAGTTTAGTTCTTTTAGCATGTCACAATGGTGGGTCCTGTAATTACATTGTAGCACAAATCGGCACAACGAGTTATACAATGTGTTGAGTTTATTAATGTGGGATTGCGATGCAGATGCATATACTACATCCCCATAATCAATGATTGGCATCAGCATTTGCTGTACAATCTTTTCCTTTTCTGTAGGGCTTAGGCAGGATTTGTTTCTGTACAGGGCACCTAGTTTGGGATAAAGTTTAGATGCAAGCTTTTCTATGTGCAGGCCAAAAGATAGATGGGGTTCTAACATCATACCCAAGTATTTGAAAGATTGGACTGCGGTCAGTGTGCCATTTGAATTTGTTTTGATGGACAGGTGGGATTTGTGTAATTTAGGTACTGTTCCAAAGATCATTGTGACAGTTTTGTCAGTGTTCAGGAAGAGTTTGTTTTTTGCTATCCACTTTTCGACCTCTGTAAGCTGGTCTTTGAGCACAGCCTCAAGCTGCGGTAGATCGGAATTGGAATACTGGGAGCAATGATATAGGGCGATAGTTAGAAACCAAAGTAGTGTCACCACTTTTATGGATAGGCACTACTCTCGCAGTCTTCCAAAGTTTGGGTATGTATCCAGACACCAAGGATTCGTTAATTAGAGTTGCGACGGGTTTAGCAATTGCCGGCGCACTGAGCTTCAACAGCATTGTTGGGATTTGATCAGGTCCGGACTGGTTTTTCATTTTTAGATTATTAAGATGTTTTTCAATGACACTAACTGGTACAGGTCTAAAAATGAACTTGTCTATATTGGCAAATTTAGTGGGACCTGATCCACATTTGTAGTTTCAGGATGCGTGCCATTTATTAGCTTGGCAATCAGGGCAGTAGAGCATCCGACAAAATAATTGTTAAAGGCATTTGCTACATCTAACGGAAGTTGCAGGGTTTGGTTATCCACTTTGACAGTGGAAGGTTGGGAGTGGATTGGGGGACTTTGTAGTTTATTTATGACTTTCCAAAAGTTTCTAGGGTTTGAGATGTTATTATTCAGATTTTCATAGAAATATTGGGCCTTGGCCAATGTGGTCTGTTTTGTGCATATATTTCGCCATTGTCTATATACACAGTGATCATTCATAGAGCCATAAACTTTGACCACAAAGAATCCCGAAACTGGTACATTTGGATGAGGTCAGCTGTGATCCAGTTCATATGTGCTCCTTTTACCCTCACCTTACACAGCGGGGAATGCAAATTCCAGATTTGTTGGAGTTCAGACTGAAAGAATTCAACAGCATAGTCTAGATCTGGGATAATGTTTAATCTGTGCCATGGGAGGTTCTTGATGTCCTTTAGAAAGGATTCAATATTACATTTTTTGAATGACCTAGTTATTTTAACCTTGGGAGAGGATTTAATAGCATTTATTTTGCGCACACAGTACACTAAACAGTGATCACTGAAAGTGTTTGGGAGAACACCGGCCTCCTGGATTCTATCAGGAGAAGTGGAGAGAATCCAATCTAGCAGAATATGGTTAAGGCTTTTAATGTTTTATGTGAGTTGGGGAGGAGACTAATTGTGTTAGCTGCAAAGTCTTAAATAGCGTGCAAGAACTATTATTTTTAGGATTAAGCCAATCAATATTAAAATTTCCAAAGACCAACAGTTCACTTTTAGGGTTTTGAGCTATGGTTCCACTAAGGAGATGGGCTATGTCAGAAAGGGAATGCACAGGGGAGCTAGGTGGGCGGTAGATTCCTGCAGCAATGATTGATTTACTGCACGGGATCTCAATTGTGCCAGAAATGAAATCAAAGGTGGCAGGAGGACTAAGGTTTTGTAAAGGGGTAAACTTTATGGAATTGTCAACATAAATAACAATGCCTCCTCCTCTGTTTGCTCTGTCATTTCTAAAACATGAACAAACACTGTATTGCAATGGCGGTGTCTGGTATTTTAGTCGTTAACCAAGATTCTGAGAGCACAATGATTTTTGGTTTCTAATGGGAACACCAGGTTTGCAGTGCATCCAGTTTAGGCAGTAAACTACAGATGTTGCAGTGCACAAAAGAGAGGCCTTTTTTTAGTGGGGAGATTAGGACTAGAATTAGCTGGGGGACCAGGGTTAGACTCCACATCATTTGCAAGGGCAAGTAACATAAGGAATAGGAATTTGGACATCATTTTTGTTTGGCCATTTAGCAAATGGGATACTTTATAATTTTGTGAGGTGTGGGTAGGAGGGCTATTTTTTAGAACTCTCCACCAGCACTCAGCAGATACGTTAAAGGAACAGAGCATGCCATGATGTATGATAATTTGTGTTCCAGTTTGAGGTGTGTGCTTATGCTGGTAGTGGTGTGAACAAAATTGGATTGAAAAAAGGGTTATTAACCCCTTAAGGACGGAGGACGGTTCAGGACCGTCATCGGCATTTTTGCGTTGCCGACCGGTGACGGTCCTGAACCGTCCTAACCGTCCAATGTACTTACCCGATCGCCGTTGTTCCCCCGGCGGCGATCGGCGGTGCTCCCGGTGTGGGGAGACTGCCTGCAGCCCAGACAGTCTCCCCATGGCGGTTTAGGACCCCTGTGGCCATGTGATCGCCCAACAGGGCGACCACATGGTCACAATAGGTGTCCAAGTATCTGCCTGCAGGGGGACTGTCTGTGCTGACAGGCAGTCTCCCTGCATGTGTAAAATCTGAAAAAAAATTAAAGTGAAAGTTAATAATAAAAAAAAATATTATTATATATGTGTATATATAGACATATATTATACCTATATAATATGTCTATATATCATATATATAATGTCATGCTAAGTGTATTTTTATATTAATATGTACATATATTAATATAAAAATACACTTCTAATTAAATTACACACGTGTGTGTGTGTGTGTGTATATATATATATATATATATATATAATATATATTGTATACATATATTATAAAATATGAATAATAAGTACCGTAATTTAAATTAAATAAAAAATAATAAAAATGTAAAAAAAATTATATATCTATACGAAATTTTATTCTAACTGTATTTTGATATTAATATATATATATTTATATCAAAATACACTTAGAATGAAATTGTATATATATCTATGTATATATAAATAAATAAAAAGAATGCGAACTATTCATATGTCCATATACAAAATTACATAAATAATTATATAAATATACACGTAGACTTCAAATATATAAATATGCATATATATTTAAATTCTACGTGCGTATTTATGTAATATTTTTACATAATTAAGTTATTTTATTGATTGCAATTTAAGGGACCTGCCTGTCAACCCAGGTCGAAAGTCCAGAGAATTTAATTTGCTATCACTGTATTTTACCCTGTAACGTTCTACGACACCCTAAAACCTGTACATGGGGGGTACTGTTTTACTCGGGAGACTTTGCTGAACACAAATATTAGTGATTCAAAGCAGTAAAACATATCACAGCGATGATATTGTCAGTGAAAGTGACTTTTTTTGCATTTTTCACACACAAACAGCACTTTTACTGATGATATAATTGTTGTGATACATTTTCCAGTTTTGAAACACTAATATTTGTGTTCAGCAAAGTCTCCTGAGTAGAACAGGACCCCCCATGTACAGGTTTTATAGCGTTTTTGAAAGTTACAGGGTCAAATATATGGGTCAAATATTTTTACATTGAAAATGGCCAGGTTGGGTACGTTGCCTTTGAGAGCGTATGGAAGCCCAGGAATGAGAATTACCCCCATGATGGCATACCATTTGCAAAAGAAGACAACCCAAGGTATTGCAAATGGGGTATGTCCAGTCTTTTTTAGTAACCACTTAGTCACAAACACTGGCCAAAATTAGCGTTCAATTTAGTTTTTTACTTTTTTCACACACAAACAAATATGAACGCTAACTTTGGCCAGTGTTTGCGACTAAGTGGCTACTAAAAAAGTCTGGACATACCCCATATTGAATACACTGGGTTGTCTACTTTTAAAAAAATATGTACATGTGGGGTGTTATTTAGCGATTTATGACAGATAATAGTGTTACAATGTCACTATTGATACATTTTAAAAATGTATGTTTTGAAACCGCAATATCCTACTTGTACTTATAGCCCTATAACATGCAAAAAAAATAGCAAAAAGCTTGTAAACACTGGGTATTTTTGAACTCAGGACAACATTTTGAATCTATTTAGCAGTTTTTTTCATTCGCTTTTGTAGATGAGTAAAAGATTTTTCACAAAGTCAAAAAACGTGTATTTTTTCAATTTTTCATATTTTTTCATTTAAAAAAAATTAAATTACATGAGATTATATAAATAATGGTATGTAAAGAAAGCCCCTTTTGTCCTGAAAATAACAATATATAATTTGTATGGGAACAGTAAATGAGAGAGCGGAAAATTACAGCTAAACACAAACACCACAAAAGTGTAAAAAGATGCCTGGTCGCAAATGTACAACATCGCAAAAACAGTCCGGTCCTTAAGGGGTTAAGAATATCATTCTGGTTATATTTAGATTCATGTTAGGTGTGTAGTTGAAAATTAAACAAAATTGCGAAAAACAAAAATTAAATAAAAGTATATAGTAATCGTGTGTGATATATCTATTTGTAGGGAGAGAGGGTATGTGTTCTATAGGGTTAAGAGATTGGATTGAAAAAAAAAAGGGTTATGTTTACATTAGTTTAATAAAGCACTTTGAGTGTAAACATGATGGCCCTGCAGTTTCAGTGCTCCATTTGGGAGTTAAATAATTTTGTTTATGCAGCTCTATCCACACCTGCATGTAAGTTACACTTCCTGTAAAGTGTCATCTAATGTTTAAACTTCCTTTTATTGCAAATTCTGTTTAATTTAAAATGTCCTATTTCGTCCTTGAAAAGCCTTTGTGCTGGATCCATAATTATGAGCAGAGCTTTGCTATGTTTCCATTTGAGTTTTGTTTTGTTTTTTTAATTCTTTATTTTTCGTGTGCTTAACCCCTTAAGGACACATGACATGGTATTCCAGAAGTTTGGTCCTTAAGGGGTTAAAGTAACAAACAGGCATGTAATGCCACAACAGCAGTTGCAAGCGGTAACAAAACAGTACATAGCGTGGCATGTAAAACAGCACATTTTTATATTATAGTGTGAAAACTTGCTTTAAATCAATAGTATTTAGTTAGAGGGTAACTATGCTAAGAGTAAGGTAAGAATGCTAGCAATCTTAATCACATTATTAGTAAATTTCTATGAAACACAGGTTATGAACCTTTTGGCATGAAAATATCAGTAGTGCTAGCAGGTTTGCTGATCTGGCAGTTGGCGATTTGGCATGAGTAGAAATAGTATGCTACAGCGCTGTAGGGGAAGACCTAAGGTGGAATGAGAGTTGCTATGTTCTCAGGTGCCAGCGCAGCTCTTGGGTTGCCACAGCTAGGCTTGTTACAGCAGGCAGTTGGTGGGCATAGCTAAGGGGTAAGGAATTTACCGCTAAGAGGGAGGGCCCCCATCTTGGAGTCTTCAGGAAGGTGTACCCTTATCATTAGCTAGGAGAGGTGGTCAAAACAGATTAAAGTTAAGCATAACTCAGGAGCATAGGGGTATAAAAGCATCACTAGATGTCATTAGAAACATTAAATTTGCCATAACTACAGTCAGTCTTTATGAGGCAAGGGGTGGGTGACTCTTCTATGGCTTCCAGGGTCCCAGTCAGCCCACGCCTGCGGGAGGTATACCACAGTCCCGTTCCGGTGCCTTTGTGGCGGCGGGATTCCCCTGCGTCATCTGGTAAGTTTGCAGCAGGTTCTGGGCTTCGAGCCGGTGAGGATATTCCGCTTGCGGTGTCCCAGTTCTGGGTTGTCGTAGATTTCCGTTGCTGACTAGGAGCAATGTGGGTGGCTGTATACCTCGTCTCCTCTTGGTTGTCAGGCTGGTGGTGGTGCTGGGATCCGAGGCTTTCGGTAGGTTCCTGGTTTGTTGTCGGTGCCTCACCCCCTGTGTGTGCTTGCGGCTCTTACTCGTTGATGGGGGTTTAAGTGGGGCTGTAGTGTTGTTGCTTGGGCTCCACAAGTCAGAGTTGGGTGTTTGATGCCCCTTTGTCTGTTCTGTTTAGCCGGCGCTGCTTCCCGCTTGTACTTGTGCAGGTGAGTGTGTGGCTTGGTTCCAAGCTCAGCCTCTGGGTCTGTCGGGAACAGAAGGGCCTCTAGCTTCTCCCAGAAAATCTGGAAGGTCCTGTTCAGCCGATGCTCGACCTCTGGAAGCTCGCTTTGAGAGCTAGGGAAGCACACCGCCTCCGCCATTTTGAGTGCCTTGTCATCGCTTGTGGCAGTCCCCTGTGTCACCGCGACATTCTTGCCGGGCTGTCTCAGGATCTCCCGAGGGTGGACCGGGATAACCCCCACCGGTCCATGGGGGGGGGAACGATGGTCTGGTCTCCGCCTGTTGGCCACCAGTGCCAGCGGGGGAGCGGCCGTCTCCCTCACGCCGGCCACATGTGTAGGCCTCACTGGAAGGGCCGGAGTTTAAGTGCCATCGAATTGTGCCCCTGGGCTTCACCTGTCTTCTGGGGTCCTTTCTAAACCGATCGGATCCCGTCTTGGCTTTCTAAATCGGTTTATTTAGTGCCGCAGAGCAGGAACCGTACGAGTTTGCATCATCTGCTCTGTGGTCAGGCCCTGCCCCCTCCATTTGAGTTCTTGTTCAGCTCATTGAGAAAAGGGGGAAGGCAGGAGCAAGCTAGTACAGCTCTGTGGAACTAAATGATGTGAAAGAAAATCTTCCTAGTTGTGTGACAGACAAGGAGGTGTTTTTGCACCAATTATAAAAGATCTGATTTCTTTTGAAAAAAGCACTTTTGCAAACTGTCAAGAAAATTACAAACGCCAGACATATAAAGCACTTCAGCAAGCTGCAATACACACACACACAAACACACACAAACACACACAAACACACACACACACACACCCCACCCCCCAACCGTCGAATACATACATACACCAACATATACAAACTGCCTAGTACTCACACACTCTTCCTAATACATACGCTCTCACACTGGCGAATACATACATACACTGCCCCACTCACGCACACAAGCTGCTTTAAAGATACATACAGGGGTATACTTGTACAAGGGACTAAAGTGGACCCATACACAAACACACTGACACTTCCACACCACACAGATTACCATCAGCAGCCTGTCCCATGCTCATTTTGCCCTTTACAGAGTGTTGACCGCTTTTGTATGATGTCACACTAAATAAATACCGGTGGCCATGAGTCCTGAGCATTGTGAGGAGCGGTTGGATGCTGTCGCTCCTCATACCTCCCAGTGAACTGCAGCCAGGTACAAGAACAGCATCCCGGTATACCTGCAGGAGATACTGCATATCCAGGCAGGGAGTGTAACTCCCCCCTCTCCACCCTCCCCCCCCCCCCATACCAACAGACAAACACACACACACACACACACACACACTGCCTAATACATGCACACAATGTGTAACAGATGTATATCCACACACACACCACACTGCCTAATACACGGACGCACACAATGTCTAACAGAAACACACACACTGCCTAACAGATACACACACACACACACACACAGCTGCCCTCCTCCATCCCTCACATACTTGGTTGGTGCTGGGGGCACTGGAATCAGCCCAGTCACTCAGTGTAGTACCTCCTGTGCCGCCATGCTTCTAATCTGTGTGTGCTTCCTCCCACAGGATGTGCAGGATCAGGACAGGGGAAGCAGCATGGGAAAGCTCTGCCCTTCTCTTCAAAGGACATAGTAGGGTAGGGTCTTGGGAGGAGGGGGCAGAGGCAGGCTGGGAGTGGAGTTAAAATATTTTGGGTGAGGTTAGATACGGTAGGGGCGTGGTTCAAGCTTTCTGGGAGAGATGTGTTCAAAGCATGTTACAGACCAGAGCTGGCAAGAGCAGCGATGGGTGGGTGCTGCTGGCAGCTCTGTCTCAGGGGGAGGCGGCACTCGCTCTGCATATTTTAATGGAAGATTCAGATTAGTATTACAGCCACTGCGGGCGCCCTCCCTTGGTGAGCGCCCTTGGCCACTGCCTAATTGGCCTTATGGAAGCGCCTGCCCTGACCAGGGACGAAGCAAGCATTTTTGCCACCCTAGGCAAAAACACATTTGCTGCCCCATTTACTCCACCCAATCATGCAGACTCACACTCTGACTCAAGTAGACACACACTGATCCATGCAGAGACGCAGACACACACACTGACCCATGTAGACTGACGCACACAGACCCATATGCATACACTGATCCATGCAGACACAAACACACACACGCTGACCCATACAGACACACAATAACTAGGGAAATGATCCGAAATTTCGGCTGCCAGAATTTTCAGTTGTAAAGGGACCTATCCCATTTCGGCCGAAAAATCGGAAGGGGGCCCGGCGGCTTGCCCGTCTGCCCGGGGAGAGCCAGCACAGTCTGCAGTTCCGCCAGCTGTGAGCTACAGACTGTGCTGTATCTCACGATCTCTGGCCAATCAGAGCGTTGCTACAGGTTACCACGGCAACGCTCTAACTTCTGGAAATCGCGACAGCAATATTTAATATTGTTATGTATTGAGGTTTATGCAGTCCACCTTCCAGTAGATGGCAGCATAGTGAAGTTATGCACTTGTTCTGTTGTGTTTAGTCTCGTTTGTGTTATGTCATTATGTGTGTGTACTGAAGTAAAGAGAAGTTCTATTTTACTGCAATGTCTGAGAGCCATTTGTGAATATATAACATGCTAATACACTAAACTGGCGACGAGGATGGGATTTCAATAAATGGACACTGCAGTATATATTTAGAGGAAATTAAAGCGGCACTGTCATGCCGAATTCCGTTTTTTTTTTAACCCCCCTCCCGCCTCAACTACATCCAATCGACCCCCTAGTCATCCCCAAATGCCCCTATGCCCCCCACATTACCTATTTTTTATTCTTTATTTTCTGCCCGATCTTTATTCAGGGCGCCGCCATCTTTGTGTGGGTAGGTGAAGTCCCTGTGGGAAACGTCATCTACCCACACTAGATAGCCCTGAGATTCCCGCACATGCCCAGTGAAACACCTGGACATGCGAACGGGAATTTCACCTATTCATTCATTCATCAGACAGATGAATGAATGAATAGAAAAAATCAGACGAACAAACTAACACTGTGTATCAGTGTTAGTTTGTTCGTTCAGTTTATTACAAGGAGGGAGCTACCGGCGTGCAGCTCCCTCCTTGTAATATGTAACTATAGAAGCGGCAGGGAGCAGAGCTCCCCACCACTTCATAAGCCCCCCAGGTCCCCCCCTCACTCTATGGGGGTCAATATGACCCCCATAATAGCACAAGGGAGATTAAAATCTCCCCAATGCCCCTACTCGCTATATCGCGAGTAGGGGCATGTCCACTAAACAGTGAGCAGCCTGTGGCTGCTCACTGTAAAAAAAAAAAAAAAAAAAAGGGTAATAAGGGGGGGACGGGGGGCCTACTGTCCTCCCCCGCCGGCCCCCACCCCTGGACGGCGGGTGGGGGCCATAATGGGAATGAGGGGGGACCTACTGTCCTCCCCTCAGGCCCCCACCCCTGGGCGGCGGGTGGGGGCCATAATAGTAATAAGGGGGGGGGGACCTACTGTCCTCCACCCCCCCGGCCCCCACCCCTGGGCGGCGGGTGGGGGCCATAATAGTAATAGGGGGGGGGGCCTACTGTCCTCCACCCCCCGGCCCCCACCCCTGGGCGGCGGGTGGGGGCCATAATAGTAATAAGGGGGGGGGCCTACTGTCCTCCAGCCCCCGGCCCCCACCCCTGGGCGGCGGGTGGGGGCCCTAATGGAAAAAGGGGGGGGGGGACCTACTGTCCTCCCCCCCGGCCCCCACCCCTGGGCGGCGGGTGGGGGCCATAATAGTAATAAGGGGGGGGACCTACTGTCCTCCAGCCCCCGGCCCCCACCCCTGGGCGGCGGGTGGGGGCCCTAATGGAAAAAAAGGGGGGGGGACCTACTGTCCTCCCCCCGGCCCCCACCCCTGGGCGGCGGGTGGGGGCCATAATAGTAATAAGGGGGGGGGGGGATCTACTGTCCTTCCCCCCCCCCCGGCCCCCACCCCTGGGCGGCGGGTGGGGGCCATAATAGTAATAAGGGGGGGGGACCTACTGTCCTCCAGCCCCCGGCCCCCACCCCTGGGCGGCGGGTGGGGGCCCTAATGGAAAAAAGGGGGGGGGACCTACTGTCCTCCCCCCGGCCCCCACCCCTGGGCGGCGGGTGGGGGCCATAATAGTAATAAGGGGGGGGGGTCTACTGTCCTTCCCCCCCCCCGGCCCCCACCCCTGGGCGGCGGGTGGGGGCCATAACGATAATGGGGGGGGACCTACTGTCCTCCCCCCGCCCCCACCCCTGGGCGGCGGGTGGGGGCACTAAGTAAATTCCCCCCCCCCCCATCAAGGTGACTAGGGGTGCCCAAGCCCCTAGTCACCCACCCCCCACCCAAATAAAAAATGCCCCTACCTACCCCCCTCACCCTAAAAAATAGTGAGGGGGGAATAAAATTGCTAACCTGTAAAGTAAAATTAAACTTACCATTCGACGTCTTCTTTTTTCTAAAATCTTCATTTTTCAGCCCCAAAAAAGGCCAAATAAAAAAACCATCATAGCCGTCGAACTAAAAATAAAATAAAAAACCCGAGCGCAAAAAAAAAAACCCGACGAAAAAGAAAAAACCCGAGCGCACAAAAAAATAATCCATCTTCACCCATGGAGGGCTCCGCGCAGACTGAGCTCCGCAGGGCGGGGCAAGGCTTATAAAGCCTTGCCCCGCCCTGCAATTAGCCTAAGAACACTCTGATTGGTGGGTTTAAGCCAATCAGAGTGCTCTTTGTCATTTTACAAGCGTGGGAAAGTTCTTTGGAATTTTCCCACGCTTGTAAAATGTCACAGAGCACTGTGATTGGATGGCTTGAAATCCATCCAATCACAGTGCTCTGTGTCATTTTACAAGCGTGGGAAAGTTCTTTGGAATTTTCCCACGCTTGTAAAATGACACAGAGCACTGTGATTGGATGGATTTCAAGCCATCCAATCACAGTGCTCTGTGTCATTTTACAAGCGTGGGAAAGTTCTTTGGAATTTTCCCACGCTTGTAAAATGACACAGAGCACTGTGATTGGATGGCTTTAAATCCATCCAATCACAGTGCTCTGTGTCATTTTACAAGCGTGGGAAAGTTCTTTGGAATTTTCCCACGCTTGTAAAATGACACAGAGCACTGTGATTGGATGGATTTCAAGCCATCCAATCACAGTGCTCTGTGTCATTTTACAAGCGTGGGAAAGTTCCAAAGAACTTTCCCACGCTTGTAAAATGACACAGAGCACTGTGATTGGATGGCTTTCAAGCCATCCAATCACAGTGCTCTGTGTCATTTTACAAGCGTGGGAAAATTCCAAAGAACTTTCCCACGCTTGTAAAATGACAAAGAGCACTCTGATTGGCTTAAACCCACCAATCAGAGTGTTCTTAGGCTAATTGCAGGGCGGGGCAAGGCTTTATAAGCCTTGCCCCGCCCTGCGGAGCTCAGTCTGCGCGGAGCCCTCCATGGGTGAAGATGGATTATTTTTTTGTGCGCTCGGGTTTTTTCTTTTTCGTCGGGTTTTTTTTTTGGCGCTCGGGTTTTTTATTTTATGTTTAGTTCGACGGCTATGATGGTTTTTTATTTGGCCTTTTTTGGGGCTGAAAAATGAAGATTTTAGAAAAAAGAAGACGTCGAATGGTAAGTTTAATTTTACTTTACAGGTTAGCAATTTTATTCCCCCCTCACTATTTTTTAGGGTGAGGGGGGTAGGTAGGGGCATTTTTTATTTGGGTGGGGGGTGGGTGACTAGGGGCTTGGGCACCCCTAGTCACCTTGATGGGGGGGGGGGGGGGGGGGGGGAATTTACTTAGTGCCCCCACCCGCCGCCCAGGGGTGGGGGCGGGGGGAGGACAGTAGGTCCCCCCCCCATTATCGTTATGGCCCCCACCCGCCGCCCAGGGGTGGGGGCCGGGGGGGAGGACAGTAGGTCCCCCCCCTTTTTTCCATTAGGGCCCCCACCCGCCGCCCAGGGGTGGGGGCCGGGGGCTGGAGGACAGTAGGTTCCCCCCCCCTTATTACTATTATGGCCCCCACCCGCCGCCCAGGGGTGGGGGCCGGGGGGGGAGGACAGTAGGTCCCCCCCCCCCTATTACTATTATGGCCCCCACCCGCCGCCCAGGGGTGGGGGCCGGGGGGGAGGACAGTAGGCCCCCCCCCCTTTATTACTATTATGGCCCCCACCCGCCGCCCAGGGGTGGGGGCCGGGGGGGAGGACAGTAGGTCCCCCCCCCCCCTTTATTACTATTATGGCCCCCACCCGCCGGCCAGGGGTGGGGGCCGGGGGGGGGGACAGTAGGTCCCCCCCCCTCATTATCTTTATGGCCCCCACCCACCGCTCAGGGGTGGGGGCCGGGGGGGGGGGGACAATAGGTCTCCCTCCCTTATTTTACTTTACGGCCCCCACCCGTCATTTAGGGGTGGGGGGCAATATTTTTTTTATTTTTTTTCTACAGTGAGCAGCCTGCTTACTAGACATGCCCCTACTCGCGGTATAGCGAGTAGGGGCATATTATTTACTAATACCAAGTCATTTTTACTTGGTGTTAGTAAATTTGGCTGAAAGACCAATTTAGGTCTTTCAGCCTTTTAGTAGATAGCTCCCTGATACCGTGGGAATTAGGGAGTTATCTACTAAGCGGCTGCAAGATGCAGCCACAGCAATGAATAGGATCGGAGTTTCATTCATTTGAATGAAATTCCGATCCGAACAAAGTACCGAATTGCATCCTAACACCAATGGAGAAACGGTACTCATTCTGTTAGGATGCAATTCGGCAGTTTTGCCGGCGTTCTGTCTAAGTGACAGGACTTTTGGCAATACTGACAGGAAGTATTGTGGGAACTGGGAGGAAAGCTAGGGATCATGGGAAAATTGCTCTGACCAGCGGAAATGAAGCACACTTTGCTCCTCCGCTGGTCAGAGCTGGTCAAGCGGAGGAATCCCATAAGACAAAGAGTCCCTACTTTGTCTTATGGTTTTAAAGAAAACTAAAGAAGACAGGAAGAAAAGAATAACAGATCCTGAGAGAGGGGGAGAAGAGGAAGAGATTGAGGAAAGGTAAGTTCGGCATGACAGTGCCGCTTTAAATCAGCCTGAGTGAGGAAGTAAAACTTTTTTTTTTGGAATTATTTTATCTACAAATATTTCCAGCATGGCTTCTCTGGGACACATGGAGGAATTTGATCTGGCTAATCCAGCCTCATGGGACTCATATGCTGACAGGTTAGTGTTTTTCCTGGAAGCTAATAAGGTGGTGGATGCTATTCAGAAGAGAGCTGTGTTACTGAGTGTTATTGGATCCAAGACTTTTGATACTGTCCGCTCACTGATATCTCCTGCTAAACCACAAGACTACTCATTTGAAGAAATACTGGCACTGTTAAAACATCATTTAGCACCCACCCCATCTGAAACAGCGAGGCGTTTCCATTTCAATAGAAGAAATCAGAAACCAGGTGAAAGCATTGCAGCATACATTGCAGGACTGCGCAGGCTGTCTGAAAATTGCAATTTTGGTACCAGCTTAGAATCCTTGTTAAGGGACAGGCTTGTGTGTGGGGTGCAAGATGAAGAACTGCAGAGGATAATGCTTGCAAGACAGAATCTAACTTTTATTATTGCACAAGAGGAAGCGCTCGCAAATGAGGCTGCATATGTCCATTCAAAAGAGATACAATCCTCCTCCAGCAAAGATAACTCACCTGAAATAAATCTAGTGAAGAAGACTGATGTTAAATCAAAACACTGTTCACCACACACTGATGTCACAGCTCCATTTAAAGGAACTTGTTATAGTTGCGGTGGAAAAGACAGGCGAATACATGTCGTTTTCGAAATGTCGTTTGCCACACATGTAAACGTACAGGTCACATACAGACAGCTTGCCAAAGTCAAGCCAGTGGAATTCAGACCAAATATAAGAATGTGAATAAAATACAAAACACAGCGCACTCTTTTAATACTCCACAAACCGTTTCAGATAGTGAAATGACTGCAGGTGTTTACTCAAATGACTATGTGAATAAAGTGGAAAATTCGCCATCAGGACTGAAGATTTACACTGAAATTGTGCTTCAAGATGTTACGTGCAAAATGGAAGTAGATTCTGGGTGCGCATATTCTTTGATTTCAGAAGAGACATTTACATTGTTATGGCCTTATAATTCTCCTTCAATAGTACCTTGTGATGTTAAAGGGGCTTGTTTTATACCAGTAAAATATGGTAAATTCAGAGGACATTTACGTTTAATAATTACTAAGGGACAAAGAGCAAGTTTGCTAGGTAGAGAGTGGTTTGAACCCTTAGGAATTTCATTAACTGGAGTTAATAATATATCCACAGATATTCTACAGAATGTGATTGATAAATTTAGTGCAGTTTTTGAAGAAGGTCTTGGCATGTTTAAAGGCCCTCCTGTTTATTTTGTATTAGATTCAAAAGTACCCCCAATTCGTATGAAGCCTCGCGAAATTGCATTAGCTCGCAGACCAAAAATAGATGCTGAGATTACACGTCTTGTGGAACAAGGCATACTTGAACCTGTAACACACCCAAATTGGTGTACACCCATAGTTCCGGTCATGAAACCAAATGGTGATGTCAGAATCTGTGCTGACTACAAATGTACAATAAATAAAGCGTTGCAAGAGCATCCCTATAAAATTCCAGATGTTAATCAAATTTTTACTACTTTGGCAAAAGGAAAAGTATTTGCCAAGTTGGATATGGCTCAAGCCTACCAGCAGTTACCTGTGGATGATGAGGCTGCTGATGCACAAACGATAATAACACACAAAGGAGCTTTCCGAGCAAGACGTTTGCAGTTTGGAGTTTCCATTGCTCCTGGCATATTCCAGAATTTAATGGAGGACCTCTTATCTGGACTTCCAGGTGTAGTGCCTTATTTTGATGACGTTCTTATTGGAGCAGATTCTATACAGTCATTGGCTGCACGTTTTACAACGTTTTCTTGATGCTGGTCTAAAACTTAAAAATGAAAAGTGTGTTTTTGGTGTAAGCAGCGTGGATTTCCTTGGTTACCGAGTTGACGCACAGGGCATTCATCCAACTGATTCCAAGGTTGAAGCTATCCATAGAGCTCCGGTTCCAACAAACAAGAACTGCAAGCTTTCCTAGGGTTGCTTAATTTTTACCATTCTTTTCTGCCTGATAAAGCCACTGTTGCTGAACCTCTGCGTCGTCTACTAGATAAAGATGCTCCATTGAAGTGGACTGACGTTCATACTACCGCTTTCAGCGCTGCTGAAAAACTGTTGTCTTCTGACAGTTTGCTTGTACACTATGATTTGGAGAAACCGCTCAACTTCACCTGCGATGCTTCTCCGTATGGCATAGGGGCTGTATTGAGCCACACTTTGAGAAATGGGGTTGAGGCTCCTATTGCGTTTTATTCACGGACTTTATCTACTACAGAGAGGAATCACGCCCAAATTGACAAGGAGGCTTTAGCTATTGTGTCCGGTGTTAAACAGTTTCATGACTATTTGTATGGGCGGAGGTTTACTATTATAACAGATCATAAACCTTTACTGGGTCTGTTCTCCAGCAATACTCCCACTCCTCAAATAATTTCACCACGCATGCTCAGGTGGTCCCTTCTGCTGAATGCCTATGATTGTGAGTTCAAGTATCGTCCTGGCAAGGATATCACACATGCTGATGGGTTAAGCCGATTACCTTTGCCTTCTCCTGACTTCCTTGTTCCTCCTCTGTCTGAGGTACTCATGTTGGAATCCATTCCAAACCCTCCGTTGCATGCAAGTGACATTGCTTGTATGTCTGCCAAGGATCCTTTGCTGTCCCGTGTGCTCAACTGGGTTTGGAGGGGGTGGCCAAAATCAAAAGTGGAAGACAAGTTCAAACCATTTGTAGTGCGCCAACATGAACTATCTGCCTATAAAGGGTGCCTATTATGGGGAAAAAAAGTGGTAATTCCAAATGCAGGACAAGCTCGAGTATTGCATGCTCTTCATGAAGGACATCCTGGAATAGTTTGCATGAAAGCTTTAGCCAGAAGTTATGTTTGGTGGCCTAAAATGGATGAAGTTATTGAAAAGTGGGTGAAGAACTGTGTACCATGCCAATCTACTCGTCATGCTCCACCTAAAGCCTCAGTACATCCTTGGGAAGTGACTAGGTCACCTTGGTCCCGTTCACATATAGATTTTGCTGGCCCTTTTCACGGACAGATGTTTTTTTTTAGTTGTTGACTCCTTTTCAAAATGGTTAGAAGTTGTTCCAGTTACATCTGCTACCTCAGTCACAGTCATAAAGATTCTAAGGAGGCTGTTTGCTACACAGGGGTTGCCAGATACAATTGTGTCTGATAATGGAACACAATTTACCTCATCAGAATTCAAAATGTCCATGGCAAGTAATCTTATTCGACATGTTACTATTGCACCATTTCACCCATCATCAAATGGTCAAGCTGAGCGTATGGTTCAGACTACCAAAGACTCATTAAAGAGAATTATTGAAGGAGATTGGAATCGTAGAATTGCAAATTTCCTTCTGCAACAACATGTGACACCTTGCTCAAGCACCGGTAGTAGTCCAGCAGAGCTCCTTATGAACCGGCATCTTAAAACTTGTTTGGATCGTTTACATCCTGATTTGACTACTGAGTTACAAGAGAAGGAAGAATTGCAATTCAATAAGAACTATAATGCTTCTACTGTCAGAGTATTTTCACCTGACAGTGATGTCTATGTCAGTAACTATGTTTCTGGGCCTAAATGGATACCTGCAAAAGTACTTATGGCCACAGGACCTTTGTCATACAAAGTACAAATTCCTGATGGTAGAATATTACGAAGGCATGTCGATCAGATTCGGGAACGGAGTGATGAGATTGTGCCTGCTGCCGGTCCCAGTCATACTGGGTTTTCTGTGATACCAGATGATGTGGAACCACTGGATGATACAGGTCTCAGTTCTCTAGGAGTTGTTATTGAAGAACCAGTTCTGTGTGGTCCATCTGACAGAGCACAGGAAGAAGGGATGGGCACAACTGAAGGTCCAGGTAAAGCAGTTCCAAACATGGTTTTGGGGCGCCCAAGACGAAATATTAAACCTCCCAGTTATCTCAAAGACTTTGAGGTCTAGGGGGGAGGAGTGTTATGTATTGAGGTTTATGCAGTCCACCTTCCAGTAGATGGCAGCATAGTGAAGTTATGCACTTGTTCTGTTGTGTTTAGTCTCTTTTGTGTTATGTCATTATGTGTGTGTACTGAAGTAAAAAGTTCTATTTTACTACAATGTCTGAGAGCCATTTGTGAATATGTAACATGCTAATACACTAAAAATATATAACCGCTTATGTTATTAAAGTTTCATTCATGCGTGGTTATGATACTATAATGATGTAATGATGGCTAATTTGTGTGGTTATGATGCTCTTTAACCCCTTAAGGACCAAACTTCTGGAATAAAAGGGAATCATGACATGTCACACATGTCATGTGTCCTTAAGGGGTTAATTTAGTTTTTCTATCAAACTGTTTTGCAGTGTTTTTAACAAAAATCTCATCCCAGCACCAATTGCCTAAAATTACAATTCAGTATGATCGAGTGCTATTTTGTCCAGTTCGAATGCCGTGATAATAAGCGGAGTATGGTGGTAACAGGTTTGCAATAAAAGTATAAACATTTATAAGGACACTATACCGATAGGAATACAAAACTGTATTTCCAGTGCTATAGTCTTTATGTTCTTAGTTACTTCTAGTCCTCCTGCCTAGTGTGTATTTTTAAAAATAAAAAAACAGTTGCCTTAACTTTCTCAAGTTCTGAGTCTACTTTAGAATTACTGCCTGCTCCTCCGCATTTGACATGATCCTGCAGACATGCCTTCAGGATAACAATCCAACGCTTCTCCTACAAAAGCATTGGAGGCTCTAGGCACATGCATGATCTGAGGTTGATTCTTTTGTCTTAGAGAATCCATAAATGCAATGAATCTCTGACTAGCTGTGAAAGCACTGCTCACGCGCGTGTGACATCGCGGTATGCCTGGGTATGAGAACCAGGAAGTGACAACAATTGGTTTCCTATCCAGGGGGCTTGGATGCGTGACTTGAAGCCTTCTTAATATCTTGAAATTTAGAGCCTAGGACATGAGTGGAACTGTTGTATGCACAATATCAGTTAGAGGAAGCTGTTATAGTGAGTGCATGTTTCCTTTTAATAACTGTATTATTAAAGTGTTACTCTAGCCACCATGACTACTCCTGCTTCTAGAAATGCTCATGGTGGTAGAAGTCTGTATGCGCAGCGTTTGTTTGAAACACTACACATTCAGGGATATTTGCATTTTGTGCTTGGGGCTTGTTGCACCACCATGAACACGTGATTTAGGCAGTCTGTTCTGAACTAAGTAATACCAATTCAGTGCACAAATTACATGTGGTGACAGACTTGAATATCTTCCATTCTTGCAGACTTAACCATCTTTTACCATAATTACTAATACTCAACAGAACGTTATAAATAAACATAACTGGTTAAAAAAGGGTTGGAGTAACCCTTGGATGATCTTGTTGCTTATAGTAATAGTGTAAAATGAAGCATGTGGCTAGTAGATCTAGCCAAATAGGTTATCGTTATAACAGTTTACGGTCTTGTAAATCATATAGACAAATGAAGAAAAGTCAGTCCTCCTCACTTCTGCTTTTGTGTGGAGCAGGTCACCATCAATATCTGTCATGGAAGTAATGTTCAGATCATGTTTTAGAATCCTACTACAGGGACAGTGATCATATTTAATGAGCTGGGAACAATGGCTGCATCATCTCTGTGCAGTTCAGGCCCTTTGCTTTCTGGAAGCACTGTGACAAACGTTTCCAGGTATTCCCAGAATTACACTCGCAAGCAACGTTTGCAGCCCGTGACTTTAGGTCCTACTAATCCCAGTGCTCCTATTGCAGCACAATCACAACCCAAACCCCTCACTAAACACTAAATATTATTCCCTGCATCCAAGTGTTAAAGGAACACTATATGCACCGTAACCACTACAGAACTTGGTATACGTTCTGGTGTCAGAGGTACCCTTTTGCTTCTCCATATAAGTGGCCACACTTCTTTCTGGGCAGTATGGTGGTAACAGGTTTGCAATAAAAGTATAAACATTTATAAGGACACTATACCGATAGGAATACAAAACTGTATTGCCAATGCTATAGTCTTTATGTTCTTAGTTACGTTTATTAATGAGAGCTGGAAGCTCCAGCTAGAGGCTTCTGTTTTGAGCAGGGCTTGCTTGTTGTTGGAGAGTCAGCTGATGAGACTCTGCAGTTAGTTATGCCCTGCACTGCATAGCCTGCTTAGGAACTTTCAGTTCTCTGGTGTTGGTAGTAGAGTCGGGGAGTGGCACTTGGCACACCTTGGTTAGAAGTCTAACCGTTAAATAACAGCTTGATTCCTTACAATGGGGGTGTTGGGGCACACCTGGCACCATAATCACTTTGGTGAGCTGTAGTGGTTATGGTGCATGGAATATTCCTTTAAATAAAATTCATATCTTCATTATGAGTGGTTAGGGAAGGACTTGTTTGGCGATTTAAAAAAATAAAATAAAAAATAAAGTACTGTGCAATTTAAACAGCATCTTCCCCTTTTTTCTTTACCTGTGCTTTGAATATCCTGTTTTACGCCTTCCTCTGCATATTGTAAACAGTTGCACTATAGTTCTCATACCTAAACAAAACGACTTTTCCTTTGGTGATTAATATATTCCTCCCTGCAGGCTGATGCATACATAAGAAGTTGCCCTCCCCCCCCTCGTGGAATGACTTGTAAAGTCTATAAATAAAAGTGGGCCTGACTGTCAAGAAATGTTGCTGACATAGATGTAAACATTAGAATGCAGCAAACAATGTGATCAGCTTTTAGATTTTATCTGTATTATCCTCCCTGGTTTCTTAGAAAGACTGCACAGACTTGGCTCTTAGCAGTGCTGTGGATGTATTCATGCTATAGCTTGGCTAAATAACTTGATATTTTCAATTTGAGGTTGGTATTAGGGGACATTCTATGAACCTGGAGTGACTAGTCAAGGGCAAAAAAAAAAAAAAAAACGGTGCAAGAGGATACAGATAACTGACAACAGCTCAGATCTCAAACTGGTTTTAGCTCATCTGGTCCTTTACAAAAAGAACCAGGTCATTTGCATATCAGACTGATCCCACCCAAAAGGGCGGAACAAAATTGCATCACAATTTGTCATTTTGGAAGATAGAAAGCAATCTTGGATCGTTGGAGATTTCTACATTTGATTCTGAGTACACTTCTTTTTAACATTGTTTTATTAATGGCTTTGAAGTGGCAACTAAAAATAATGTACAGGTTTGTAGCTGACTCATACTAAAGTGGCTGTGTCAGATCTACATTCCTCTGCACCTCATGGGCACCACAATGCCAGTGGAGCAGTCGCCACGTTGGATCTTTCCAAAATATGCAAAGATTACAGAAAGTTACACAACCACTTTAATATATATTCAATTCTGCAATATGACCATTTTTTTTAAAGGGACACTGTAGTCACCAAAACAGATTTAGCTTAATGAAGCACTCTCATTGCTCAATGTTCTGCTATTTAGGAGTTAAACCAATTTGTTTATTCAACCTAGTTACACATCCTTTGGCATCTGATTTGCACAGCCTTCCTAAACACTCCCTGTACAGTGAGATCTAATGTTTACACTTCCTTTATTGCAAATAGTTTAATTTAGAATTTCTTATCTTCTGCTCTAATAGCTTGCTAGACCTTGCAGGACCACCCTGCATGTAATTAAAGCTCAATATACAGAGGATGAGATAAACTTCTGCATTAAGTTACAATTTTAATTTTCATGCAGGCTGTGTCAGTCACAGCCAGGAAGATGTGGCTAGGGCTGCTTAGTCAGAAACAAGTGATTTAACTCCTAAATGGCAGTGAACTGAGCAGTAAATCCTGAGCGGCATGAGCAATACACCAAAACGGCTTAATTAAGCTTAAGTTGTTTTGGTGCTTATAGTGTCCCTTTAATAACTTAATTTATAGTGCAGATAACCCCTTATCTTTATTCATCCTATTAGTTTGTAGCTGCACAGATTTTCAAAGATTGATATTATATACCCAGCAATATTCTGATGTCATGGACCTCTCAAATATATTTTATGTCTTGCTTTTACCGTAAAACGTATTGACTTAGTCTTGCATGGCTTTCAGTAAGATCCATATTGCAGCTTTGAACATATGTGTCTTGTAGTAGCTTTGTATTTTATGAGTGAAGTGTGACATCTGACCTATTAGTCTCCGGAATATGTGATGTGCACAATTATGTAGTTACAAGCAGTGGGAGGATACTTTCTGGTCTACTGACCCTGGTGATTTTGTAACAACATTTGAGATTTTCTTCATTTTATTAGTAGTACAGGTGTTCCTCACTTTATGACCTTCCTGTTTTGCGACAACTCGCACTTACGAGCAGCTCTCTAGCATGGGAATTTGAGGGATTCCCCAAGTTAAAGAACTGGTCTATGTTCGGGGAAGTTTCCTCGAACATAGACTTGCGGGATTCCCTTCGCTAGTGAACTGGTCTATGTAATGTATGCACTCAGCGGTTTAAAATAAAAAACCAGAGCGCAAAAAAATAATCCATCTTCACCCATGGAGGGCTCCGCGCAGACTGAGCTACGCAGGGTGGGGGAAGGCTTATAAAGCCATGCCCCGCCCTGCAATTAGGCTAAGAACACTCTGATTGGTGGGTTTAAGCCAATCAGAGTGCTCTTTGTCATTTTACACAGCGTGGGAAAGTTCTTTGGAATTTTCCCACGCTGTGTAAAATGACATAGAGCACTGTGATTGGATGGATTTCAAGCCATCCAATCACAGTGCTCTGTGTCATTTTACACAGCGTGGGAAAATTCCAAAGAACTTTCCCACGCTGTGTAAAATGACAAAGAGCACTCAATCAGAGTGTTCTTGGCCTAATTGCAGGGCGGGGCATGGCTTTATAAGCCTTCCCCCGCCCTGCGTAGCTCAGTCTGCGCGGAGCCCTCCATGGGTGAAGATGGATTATTTTTTTGCGCTCTGGTTTTTTATTTTATTTTAAGTTTGGGTATGATGGCTTTTTATTTGGCATTTTTGGGGGCTGAAAAATGAAGATTTTAGAAAAAAGAAGACGTCAAATGGTAAGTTTAATTTTTTTTATTTTTTACAGGTTAGTTATTTTATTCCCCCCTCACTATTTTTAGGGTGAGGGAGGTAGTTAGGGGATAGTTTGATTTGGGTGGGGGGTGACTAGGGGCTTGGGACGGGGGGGGGGATTTTAATTTAGGGCCCCCACCCGCCACTCAGGGGTGGGGGTCGGGGGGGCACAGTAGGTCCCCCCCTCTTTATTTAGGGCCCCCACCCACCGCTCAGGGGGGGGAGGACAGTAGGTCCCCCCCTTATTGTTTTTTTGGGGGCTGGGGGGGAGGATGGTAGCCCCCCCCCTTTTTTTTTTTAGGGCCCCCACCCACCACTCAGGGGTGGGGGCCAGGGGGAGGACGGTAGGTCCCCCCCCACCATTCTTATCTAGGGCCCCCACCCGCGCTCATGGGGGGAGGACAATAGGTCCCCCCCCCCCCTTATTGGGTTTTTTAGGGCCCCCACCCGCATTTAGGGGTGGGGGCCAGGGGGGACAGTAGGTCCCCCCCTTATTGTTTTTTTAGGGCCCCCACCCACCGCTCAGGGTGGGGGGGGGAGGACAATAGGTCCGCCCCCCTTATCGTAATTTATGTAATTTTTTTTCTACAGTGTGCAGCCACAGGCTGCTCATTGTTTAGTAGACATGCCCCCTACTCGCGGTATAGCAAGTAGGGGCATTCAGGAGATTTTAATCTCCCTTGTGCGATTATGGGGGTCATATTGACCCCCATAGAGTGAGAGGGGGACCTGGGGGGCTTATGAAGTGGCGGGGAGCACTGCTCCCTGCCGCTTCTATTTTTACATATTACAAGGAGGGAGCTGCGAGCCGGTAGCTCCCTCCTTGTAACAAACTGAATGAACAAACGAACACTGATATTCAGTGTTAGTTTGTTCGTCTGATTTTTCTATTCATTCATTCATTCGTCTTTCTGATGAATGAATAGATGAAATTCCCGTTCGCATGTCCAGGTGTTTCACTGGGCATGTGCGGGAATCTCAGCGCTATCTAGTGTGGGCAGATGACGTGTCCCACAGGGACTTCACCTACCCACACAAAGATGGCGGCACCTGAATAAAGATCTGGGCAGAAAATAAAGAATAAAAAAGAGGTAATATGGGGGCATAGGGGCATTTGGGGGTGACTAGGGGGTCAATTGGATGTAGTGGAGGCGGGAGGGGGGGTTTAAAAAACAAAAGAGAGATTCGGCATGACAGTGCCGCTTTAAGCAATGAATATATAATATTCGTTAAAATCAATGATCGATTTCGTTGCAGTAGAAGATGGTAATGCATTGCATACCATGACCTGGGATTGCGATTCGTTTAACTAATGTGGCTCTCACCCCTGGTTCCTTGTACTTACTAATCTGGCTCCACAAGCAAGGATCACTTCCAGCACAATTCTATGTCATCAGCATAATCCTCCATGCTAAAAATTGATTGACAGGTGAAACGAAGACTCCTATCTTTATATAGAGTAATTGGAAGAGCTATTCATTTGCAAGCATGACACACTGATGGAATTACTCCTCTGTAATTTTAAGTAATGTTGTGGGTTTATCGTGACCGCTACTTTTTAATCTTCAGATTGCACAGGTCTTGTATATGTGCGTGGAGTGTTGTTAATGTTTTATGTGTTTTATGGGAATTTTAGGTAATCAGCTATGCGTGTTTGCAACTAAACTTTCATTTAAGGCTTGTCTCCCAAAAGTGATAAGTGGGCTTTCTGCATGATGATCATGGAAACTTTTCATTTTAATTAATAAATAATGAAAAGCACTAGGATTGCTGTAACTCTTTACTCTGAACCAGCCGTGTCCATTTCACTGTGACTTTTGCACACAAAAGGGAAAAACAAAATCTTGTTCTAGCAACGGTTTCCTTCAATGCATTTTTAATTTGCCTAGCAGTGGTATCATTCTTCACTTGCTGTTCATTGGAAATCTCTGGCAATTCAGTGGTTTCCAAACCGTTTGAGTTCCGGCGATTTATTGTGCCAAGAAGGTTCCAGGGAGCTGTATACCATCTGTCTTCTGTTCTAAAACAATATTCTGTGGGCCCTGTACTCACTCATGCAGTATACATTTGCGACTATAAATATATATCAGGTAGGGTCCCTTGATAATTTGTAGTGTCCATATTGTATGTCCCATTGTTACATTTAATGTGTAGGTTATAAAACATATACAGACAGGAATATATATTGTGTTCCCATGTCTGTTTTTTGCGTTTAGAATTAGTTTTTATTGGTCAAGTAAAAAAGAAAAATGTTTGTATTAATCAGTTTAACATAAGAAATCCTCATGTTTTGGCATCATGTGGATGATAATACGAAGTTATTTGCCTGCTTGCAGGCAGAAGTGAAAAACCTTCCACCTTAAAGGGACACTCCAGGCACCCAGACCACTTCTGCTCATTTGAGTGGTCTGGGTGCCAACTCCCACTACCCTTAACCCTGCAAGTGTAATTATTGCAGTTTTTCATAAACTGCAATATTTACATTGCAGGGTTAACTCCACCTCTAGTGGCTGTCTATTAGACAGCCACTAGAGGTCACTTCCTGGGTTCTAGCACAGGTGTCCTGTGCTAGAGCGTCGCTGGACGTCCTCACGCTGTGTGAGGACCTCCAGCGTCCCTCAAAACCCCATAGGAAAGCATTGAAATGATTTTTCAATGCTTTCCTATGGGGAGACGTAATGCGCATGCGCGGCATTTCCGCGCATGCGCATTAGGTCTCCTCGGCCGGTGAGCGAGATTAGTCTCGCCCACCGGCCGACGTAATCATTAGGAGGAGCGTCGCGGAGACAGCGGCGAGGGACATCGCCGCTGTCCCAGGTAAGTCACTGAAGGGGTTTTCACCCCTTCGGTAACCGGGGATTGGGGGGTGGGAGGGAGAGGGACCCTCCAGTGCCAGAAAAACGGATCGTTTTTCTGGCACTGGAGTTTCCCTTTAAGGGTTTGGGGTGCGCTAGTGTTAAGGACCCTTGCCTGGATAATTCCATCATTATTATTACCATTTATATAGCGCCAACAGATTCTGTAGCGCTTTACAATATTATGAGAGGGGGGATTTAACTATAAATAGGACAAGTACAAGAAAAACTTACAGGAACGATAGGTTGAAGAGGACCCTGCTCAAATGAGCTTACAGTCTAAAGGAGGTTGTAAAACACATTAGGACAGGAAATGGCAATGGTAATATAAGCAAACATACACATATCTCAGTTGTGCTATGATGGCACATAAAGTATCTTTTGTGCTTTTACCACAAGTGTCAGTCGAACAGCCGTTGTGAGTGTAGCACAGACCATAAAATGTTACTTGTTACAGTGTATTGTGCCTTTTCAGTGGATCCACAGCTATTCTATTGCACCAAGCAGTGAGGGAGTGTGATATATAAAAATACAATGTGTATGTAAAAATTAAAATGTAATACTATAAAAATGGCACCTTTAATAAAACTCTGAATATATAATCTGAGAGTCCACGTGGTGTCCACGTTTATGGAGTAATTTAAATGCGTAAGCTACTAAAATGCCCCAAAATGTACCATAAACCAATTTTCTACTTGCCATAAAAACTGAAAAAAACTGCACTGGGCAGGATATAAATTTTACCTGTATTTTCACAATAACTGTGCATGCTCTGTACTTAGGAGATTTAGCTGAGCACAATTTAGTGCTTTTTTTTTTTTATTACAGCAGCACACACAAACTGGTAAATTCGATGTGCATGTAAATAAACACAAAAATAAAACCCCATATGCTCTGAAAGAAATTGGTGCTAGATTGGTTGTACAGTGTACTCAAAATTTGCCACATGCATACCCTGTGGTGTCTCCTTTCACACATGGTGTGCATTTATGGGGTAATTTAAACTGTCAAATTGCTATAATTGCACAAAATGTATAAACTGCTTTAGAAATCAATCAAAATTCTTACTGTACAAACTGGAATAGAGCTCTTTTCTTAGAGTTTGCGGAGTATAATTTTGGAAGGTTGATTATAGTGGCACAAATATAAAATTTGGAATATGCCTAATAAAAGTTTATTCTACCACAAACATTAACATAAACTGGGGGTGGGGGGGGGATGGAAGCACGTTAAGGCACATGATACACAACATGAGATACCCTGTAGTGACTACTTTCAAAATGAGGACATCAGCTGTCCCAGGACTTACCGTCCATTCCCCCTCACCCTCTATTCTATACAGAGATTCTTTTATGTATGGATCAACGTAACTCTCCCCAACCTAGCTCCGGAAGAGGTGCCATTCATACCATATAAAGATCAAAAGAGATCGATTTTAATTAGAACAATATACAATTAAAAAATACTTGAACGTTATCTCTCAACCTACTGCACACTAGTGGCAGCTTTATATCTATATGAACAACTTACCACCACAGCTGTGTATACATTCATATTAATGTTGGACATAGCATTTTTCTACTCCTGCATGCTAATGGCAGATCTATATTTGTGTAAATAGCTTACCACCTTAGCTGCAGGTTTGTTCACAGTATGTTGGATATAGTACATATATGGTTACAAAATCATTGGTACATAGTGCTCTGTATATCCTATGGGCTAAAATAATAATAGCCAAACCATAACTGACGATATTATCATAAATTATTCCTGTTTACACTACTTAAATATGATCAATATCCAGGGCCGGCCTTAGGCATTTAGACGCCCTGTGCGAAAAATCTTCACAGCGCCCCCCCCCCCGTCATCCATGTATGCTGTAATGTTTGTGTTGTCTGTGTATGTGATAGTAGGTGTGATGACTGTGTGTGATATGTATGCTATGTGTGATATTTGTAATGGGTGTATTAACAGTGTGTGATATGCGTGTATTGGTTGTATGTGACACACACACACACACACACACACACACACACACACACACACACACACACACACACACACACACACACACACACACAGAGTCAGACGGCCACACACACAGGAAGACATCCACACACACACACAGACACAGGCAGACAGTCATACACACACACACACACACAGACACAGGCAGACAGTCATACACACAGACACACAAAGGCAGACAGTCATACACACACACAGACACACAAAGGCAGACAGTCTCTCACACACACACACACACACACACACACACACACACACACACAGACACACACAGGCACAGTCAGTCATACACACATACACACACACGCAGACAGTCATACACACAGACAAACACGCAGACAGTCATACCCATACACACAGAGGCAGACAGCCATACACACAGAGGCAGACAGCCATACACACAGAGGCAGACAGCCATACACACAGAGGCAGACAGCCATACACACAGAGGCAGACAGCCATACACACAGAGGCAGACAGCCATACACACAGAGGCAGACAGCCATACACACAGAGGCAGACAGCCATACACACAGAGGCAGACAGCCATACACACAGAGGCAGACAGCCATACACACAGAGGCAGACAGCCATACACACAGAGGCAGACAGCCATACACACAGAGGCAGACAGCCATACACACAGAGGCAGACAGCCATACACACAGAGGCAGACAGCCATACACACAGAGGCAGACAGCCATACACACAGAGGCAGACAGCCATACACACAGAGGCAGACAGCCATACACACAGAGGCAGACAGCCATACACACAGAGGCAGACAGCCATACACACAGAGGCAGACAGCCATACACACAGAGGCAGACAGCCATACACACAGAGGCAGACAGCCATACACACAGAGGCAGACAGCCATACACACAGAGGCAGACAGCCATACACACAGAGGCAGACAGCCATACACACAGAGGCAGACAGCCATACACACAGAGGCAGACAGCCATACACACAGAGGCAGACAGCCATACACACAGAGGCAGACAGCCATACACACAGAGGCAGACAGCCATACACACAGAGGCAGACAGCCATACACACAGAGGCAGACAGCCATACACACAGAGGCAGACAGCCATACACACAGAGGCAGACAGCCATACACACAGAGGCAGACAGCCATACACACAGAGGCAGACAGCCATACACACAGAGGCAGACAGCCATACACACAGAGGCAGACAGCCATACACACAGAGGCAGTCATACACACAATCACACACACAGAGGCAGACAGTAATACACACAGACACACAGAGGCAGACAGTAATACACACAGACACACAGAGGCAGACAGTAATACACACAGACACACAGAGGCAGACAGTAATACACACAGACACACAGAGGCAGACAGTAATACACACACACAGACACACAGTGGCAGACAGTCATACACACACACAGACACACAGTGGCAGACAGTCATACACACAGAGGCAGACAGTCATACACAGAGGCAGACAGTCATACACACAGAGGCAGACAGTCATACACAGAGGCAGACAGTCATACACACAGACACACACACAGGCAGACAGTCATATACACACACACACACACAGGCAGACAGTCATATACACACACACACACACAGGCAGACAGTCATATACACACACACACACACAGGCAGACAGTCATATACACACACACACACACAGGCAGACAGTCATACACACACACACAGACACACACACACAGACACACACACACACACACAGAGGCAGACAGTCATACACACACACACAGACACACACACACACACACAGACATAGGCAGACAGTCATACACACACACACAGACACACACACACACACACACACACACACACAGAGGCAGACAGTCATACACACACACACACAGAGGCAGACAGTCATACACACACACACACAGACACACACACACACACAGAGGCAGACAGTCATACACACACACACAGACACACACACACACACAGAGGCAGACAGTCATATACACATACACACAGACACACACACACACACAGAGGCAGACAGTCATATACACACACACACACACACACAGAGGCAGACAGTCATATACACACACACACACACACACACAGAGGCAGACAGTCATATACACACACACACACACACACACAGAGGCAGACAGTCATATACACACACACAGACAGTAATAAACACAGGCAGAGAGTCATATACACACACACAGACAGTAATAAACACAGGCAGAGAGTCATATACACACACACAGACAGTAATAAACACAGGCAGAGAGTCATACACACACACACAGACAGTAATAAACACAGGCAGAGAGTCATACACACACACAGACAGTAATAAACACAGGCAGAGAGTCACACTCACCTGACAATCCCACAGTTACCTGTGGAGTTCATTGTGGAGGCAGTGCAGCTCCTGGTGACTGTTTGGTGGGGAAGCAGGGACTCCTTCCTTCTTCCCCTGCAGCAGTTTTCCGGCGCTTTTAGCTCCGCCCCCGCCGCACGGTAAGCTTTTTTTTTTTAAAATCCTGGCCGGCTGTGCGACCGCACGGCGCCCCCTGCTCCATGGCGCCCTGTGCGGCCGCACAGCTCGCACACCCCTAAGGCCGGCCCTGTCAATATCCACTAAGGGCTGTTCAGTCAATTATCCGACGTAAGTGAGACTCAACTCCACCTACTTTTGTGTCCACGTGGACTCAGCACGGCACGTCATTGATGACGACTTGACGATCTCCTCTACGATTGGCTGTATGTTATTTAAATACCGGGAGGGTTTGGGCGGCAATTTCCACCCCTGACGAAGGAGTTTGATACTCCGAAACGCGCGTCGGGCAACACGGGGGGGATTCCCAGTCACTGCACCTCGGCACATCACAGTGCACTACTCACAATGCACCAAGGGAACCCCTCCTTTATCACTTTGGTTATGACTATTTCTCGCTAATCATTAGTTCTTCTATCTCCTTTCTTGGAGTCCAATTTTTTTCGAGAGGACATAAGTATCTAGTATAGCCATCCAACTTAGAACACCCACGAAGGTGTTTATTAGCAGAAGTTAGGGAAACAATAGAACAGCGACAGGCTTTTGTTATATTAGACTCTATCTTACAATTACATACCCTGATCTCGCTGTCCTTTTTGCTATCAGACAATCTTTCCCTCTGTATTACTTCTCTATATTAGCACTGGCTATAATATCCCAGAAGACTCTAACACTGTGTTCATATTGGGTTGCCATATCACCCAATCGATTGATTTCACAGTAAGACCTGTAAGGTAAGGGATTGTACTGCTCAGGGGATTATCACCTAAAGGCTTCCTTGGTAACATTATTCAAAAGGAAGGATCCTCTGATGCACCAAGGGTAGATATTACTGGCAACTACAGGAAACAGAGTTATTCTGTTTGATACACAGTTGCTATTGTATCCCTTTATCTTATAACAGGCTAATAAAGTTCTAATGTATCTTTGTGGATATAGGGATATCTTTTATGCACTGCAACAATAATTGCTAGAATCGCTCTGTATTTCCTTTTGCCTCCCCTGTTTTTGTCCTGTCCACCGGACTCCAGATCCTAAGATTTATTAGGCTGAATATTAACGTGTACGTTTTATCATACCAGCTTGCTTAGTAGTTCTCCCTTTTAAAGGGGAACAATCTGAGCATTGTGCGTTTGTTCAATTATCCTCACATTAAAGGGTTCATGCCCATATCTGGTGGAGCTGGTACCACCAATTCTGACCCATTTCCCTAGCCGTAGATTTAACGTTTGTGTTAATCTAGGACTAAGGGAAATTTCTCTGTTCTCTATATCTGATTACTTTCAAAATGTTACTCAGTTATGGGGTAATTTTACCTGTCAAACTGGTATAATGTCCCAAATGAGACACAGGCCCATTAAATCCATCTATCAAAATTCTAAGTGTAATAATGAAATGGTCAGGTCTTTTGTTTGGCTCTGTAGCTTAACAGGACATGACGACAAAGGCATATATTGGGGGTATCGTAGTGTACCCAAGATGTAGCTATACATTGTACAGAAGCAGCACTCAGTGTTTACCAAATACATAAAAAACAAAACAAAAAAACCTTGTGTTAAAAATACACTCCCCTCCCCCAATTTTACTACAATATTTAGAAGAGATTTGCAGTTAAATGGCTGCATAAAAGGGAAAAGAAAGTGGAAATATTCATAGGCTAATAACCTGTGATATGTAATTTATATATAATTTTGTGTGGCAATTTTGTTTTCTGTGATAGCTAGCAAGGCTGCCATCAGAAATTTCGGGGCCCCTGACACAGTTCAAAGTGTGGGCCCCCTGGGCCCGCCCCCGAGGGCCCATTCTGAGTCCACCCACAAGGATGGCCTGTGTGGTGTGTAAAATGGATACAGATTGCACATTTGTATAATGAATGTAGTTGTGTGTTTTAGATAAAGTGTGTGTTTGTGTAGTGAATGCAGAGTGTTTTTGTTGTGGCCTTAGTATGTGTAAGGTGAATGCAGTGTGTTTGTGTTGTGGTTTTAGTGTGTGTATGGTGAATGCAGTGTGTTTGTGTTGTGGTTTTAGTGTGTGTATGGTGAATGCAGTGTGTGTGTTTGTGTTGTGGGTTTAGTGTGTGTATGGTGAATGCAGTGTTTGTTTTTGTTGTGGGTTTAGTGTGTGTATGGTGAATGCAGTGTTTGTTTTTGTTGTGGCCTTAGTGTGTGTAAGGTGAATGCAGTGTGTTTGTGTTATGGTTTTAGTGTGCGTATGGTGAATGCAGTGTGTGTGTTGTGGTTTTAGTGTGTGTATGCAGTGTGTGTGTTGTGGTTTTAGTGTGTGTGTGTGTTGTGGTTTTAGTGTGTGTATGCAGTGTGTGTGTGTTGTGGTTTTAGTGTGTGTATGCAGTGTGTGTGTGTTGTGGTTTTAGTGTGTGTATGCAGTGTGTGTGTTGTGGTTTTAGTGTGTGTATGCAGTGTGTGTTTGTGTTGTGGTTTTAGTGTGTGTATGCAGTGTGTGTTTGTGTTGTGGTTTCAGTGTGTATGCAGTGTGTTTGTGTTGTGGTTTCAGTGTGTATGCAGTGTGTGTGTGTTGTGGTTTTAGTGTGTGTATGCAGTGTGTGTGTTGTGGTTTTAGTGTGTGTATGCAGTGTGTGTGTTGTGGATTTAGTGTGTGTATGCAGTGTGTGTGTTGTGGTTTTAGTGTGTGTAAATGTGGGGGCTGTATGTAAAATAGGGGGCTGCATGAGGGGGGGGGTGGGCGGTGGGAGGGAAGCTTTTTTTGGTGGCATTTACATTTTATTCCCCCCTCCCTGCTTCTTACCTGGCCAGGGAGGGGGGAGATCGCATTCCTGGTGGTCCGGTGGTATAGTGGATGGAGCCAGTCGCTGTAGAATGCAGACGGGGACCAGCCAGCCACATCTTAACTCTCCAGCAGCTCCTGCCTGTAAGTCTCACGAGCTGTGCCTGTTTGCCGCGCGGAGCATTGCCATGGTAACCCATGACAACGCTCTGCCGGCCGCGGAGCTCGCGAGAGTTACGGGCAGGAGCAGCTGGAGAGTTAAGATGTGGCTGGCTGGTCCCCGTCTGCATTCTACAGGTAGCCGGGGCCCGAGGTGAACATATAGATAGCGATAATCGCTACCTATATGTGCACAAACGAAATGTGGGGCCCGGGACTCCCTGAGCAGTCCGGGCCCCCCAGGACCGCCGGGCCCATGACAACATTTATGGTTGTCATGCCCTGATGGCGGCCCTGATAGCTAGTACACTTGGACAAAAACATACTTCTAAAATCGTTCCACATTGAAATTGTACTTTGTGACTTGTAACTATCAAAAATAAACTGAACTCCTGGACACACAAATGCCAAAATTGCTTGTATCCTTAATTAAAGGACCACTCTAGGCACCCAGACCACTTCAGCTTAACCCCTTAAGGACCAAACTTCTGGAATAAAAGGGAATCATGGCATGCCATACATGTCATGTGTCCTTAAGGGGTTAATGAAGTGGTCTGGGTGCCAGGTCCAGCTAGGGTTAACCCAATTTTTTATAAACATAGCAGTTTCAGAGAAACTGTTTCAGAGAAACTTGTGAGGTACCCCAAAGGCAGTCCTCTAGCACAATACGAACAGTTGAACATAGGGGTACAAGGTAGATCAAGCACATTTTTATATAACAATAGAAACGGTATAGCTTTACTTTGTTTAGGTATTTGGGAACATAAGTGATATCGCTTAACTTTCTAGGCATGTGATTATTTTGCAGTGACAAGAGCCAGTGAAGCTATGAGTGGGTTACCACATGCGTTAGAGTAAGGGTGAGTGATTCAGGCGTAGGTTTCACGCTTAGATGGGTGGGCAACATGCATAGACATTTGACTACAGGATCAATAGCTGCGGCACACTTAGAGAAAATAACATGCAAAGCTTCTGGCTTGTCTAACTGGCTTTGTGTAGGCTATGTGGAGTGTGTGTGTGGCAAAGTTAGACTGAAGGCTAGCTGTGATGCGAGTGAATTAGCTGCTGAAACTCGCCGGGCGCTTAACATAGCACTTAAAGTTATCTTCATATGTGGCTAAGATCTAAACAAATAACAGGTGAAAGACAATGCACTAAACCAGAAATAACGAGCGGTAGGCTGTAGCATACATTACAGCAGCCAGTAGGTTAATTATGAGCTTTTGACAAATTCAAATAATAGTAGAGTAAGAGAGTTGTGAGTCCACAAACCAGTCCCTTTCAACCCATGCCGGTTCGCGGCAAAGTGTCCCCAGGGGTAGGAAGGCTGCGGTTGTCGGAGCGGCAATTGCAGGCCGAGGACCCCCTCAAACCCCATACCTTTGTAGAGGGCGGCATCTTCGGACCCCTGACAGGAGGGTTCTGTGCGTTCAAAGCATTCCCATGTCTGGTGCAGCGGAGGATGCCGGTGTTCTGTCGCCGCCTGCGGCGAGCTTTCTTCCTGCAGGGTGGTTGCTGCCGCGGAGGCAATCTCCTCATGACCCTCAGCCCGGGCGGGCCACGTGCTTGTGTGGCTAGCGTGGGGATTGTTGCTGTGCCAGGAGGGCGCCTCTTCCCCTCGTTTCGAGCCCCGTTCTTGCTTTCTGGCTGCCCCTTCAGTGGTGACTTTCCCTGCTCCCCCTGTTCACGGGTCAGCTTGCCCTTTTGTTGTAGCGTTTGCAGGGTTGCCTGAGGTGCTTGCAGCCGGTCCCAGAGCTTGTGCCAGAAGCGGGTGAAAATAGCATCTAGGCGCTGCTGGACGTCGCAGTAGATCTCCATCGTAGGTATGTATTCTGGTTTGCATGGTGAGCCTGCCGCCGCCATATTGGGTGCGCCATGTGCACGGCTGCCCTGATGCAGCAGGTCGTCAGCCTGCAGTTTCGGCTTGTGTCAGTCTCTCCAGTCGCTGGATATGGACTGAGATGACCCCCATCGGTCCAGAAGGGGGGGGGGGGGTAGGAGGTGAGAGCCCAGAGGAATCCATGTGCAGGACCATCAGCATGGAGAGCGGCCGTCTCTCCACTGCTCGATCTCCGATGGGCCTCGGGTTGCAGAGCAGGGTCCCGGGAGGTTACTTGATTTCTGTATTGGAGGGTTCTCCCGGGTGTCCCCGTCACGGTGGCTTCACTCCAGTGTGCGTGTGTGCATTTTTTGGGGGGTTTACCCCAAATATGTGCCGATTCAAGCCGGAGCTGAGGTTCAGCACAACCGCTCTGCCTGGATGCTAGGCTCCGCCCCCCCTCATGTTCAGTTCTAATGATCCCGCTTATCGGCATATGAGACTATCCTGAGTTACATAGAAACATAGAATTTGTTGGTAGAATAAGGCTGGGATTTTAGAATGGAACAACTGGTTCTGATCTGCCAGCACACTGTTTCTGCATACAGTTTTTCTTTTGTTGTTGATATTCTTGAATTGATTGTCAGTAGTTTATTAATAATAATAATAATAATATTATTAGCGTGTGTGTATATATATATATATATATATATATATATATATATATATATATATCTATCTTATTCCGCAGCACTTTACAATATTTTTAAAATGAACCTATAATCAGAATTTTTACATGCCTTAATCAGCTCCAAATACGGTTTGAATACATCATGCATCATTGAAATATATAATGTATTCACCTCTGTTCCAGTAACACCATCTTCTGAGAGAGATCTGTGGGTGTCACTCTTCTTACAGCACCCACCTCTGCTAGCCAGTGGAAGGTCTTTGCTGCTCCCTCTTATCAGTCCATTATTTGCCATCGTCTATGCCAGGCATAGCCAATCTTTGGCTCTAAAGATGTTTTGTACTACAGCTCCCTTTGATGCTTTGCCAGCATTATGGGGGATGTAGTCCACAACATCTGGAGTGACGAAGGTTGCCTATCCCTGGTCTATGCCAAAGATTTGACGGACAGGTGGCAGAAAAAAAACATTCTTAAATAGTTTGGTTTTTCCCCCCAATCTATACATTTGCGATCAAATTAGGCATCACAATGTATAGATGAAATGTGATGCTATTTCAAAGGAACATGAAAAGCTTGGAGGCATGACCAGTACCCTTTCAGGTGGAATTTAACAACAAATTTTGTCAGGAACAATAAATTCATGAGGGGCCCGCTCAAATGGGTTTAAAGGGCTTGTGTAAAAACATTGTGTTATTAAAGTTCTGTATCAATAGAAATAGAACTGCTGAACTAAATAACTTTTTTTTTTTTTTTTTTTTTTTTTACTTAATTACATTTTTGTATGTTGTGGTGTTAATGGTGGTGCTATACAAATCATTAAAAATGTACCCTCTTTTTGTGCATGATAAAACATACCTCCCCGCTTTCACGTTTGTTTAGAACCATGTAGTATCTCTTATTATATCCTTTCTCCTTGAGAATTTGTTTGGTTCTCCATGCAAGTAAGGGGAGGGCAATCTAAAGGCTTCAATGTTCTTATTCTTGGCAGCTCTCCCAGCCTGAACAGTTCTGCATCTAGTAAATATTTGATGAGTTTATTTAGATAGCAGCCAAACGTTTGATTACTGGAGAAAAAAAACCCTTCTCCATGTATTGAATTGAAGAATGCAGCAAGTGCTGCACAGAGGATTTGTGCTACTCTAGTGATTTAGGTATTTTGTGGACAAAGCCTTGTTTGGGGTATTTTGTTGATGTACATTTGCAATTAAGCCCCTCCATGTACTGAAATGCATGACCCTTTGCTTGATCCCATTATCTGTGAGTGTGACTGTGAATGAATAGAAATCAATGGCACAGAATGTTTTAGTCCATTATGGTTGGGTAAAATATTGTTATATTTTCATAAAATTTAAGAGCTGTAAACACTGTATCGTGGCCTGAAAAAATATCTAATAAATACAATTACTAATAAGTGGTATTACATCCATTGTTGTTAATTATATTGCTTTGATGTATCAGGCCCACATTTTTCAATAGACTTTCAAAAAGGGTGGAGAACGATTTAAAATAAAAAAATAAATAAAAAAAATTAAATATATATATGAAAAAATCTATTTATTACATTTTAAATTTTTTTTATTTTTGTTACTCCAACCACCCTCACTACTTCTGTTTTTAGAAGTGGTCATGGTATTAGAAATCTGTATGTGCAGCGTTTCTCATTGAGATAGCTGCACTTTTGTGGTGGTGCTAGTTGCACCCTAAAGCACACAACTTTATCCCCCCAAAATGTGTCTGAATTGACATTAATATTATATTGTGCAAAACGTTAACATATTCTGCGGTGCTGTGCAAGTGGTAGACTTACAAACAAGTACTTGCAGCAAAACAAGTTGGATGTACAGGAACAAAATGTAGCGAGGCATGAATAATCCTTCATATTTGCTTGTAGTCAATGTTCCCACATTTTTTTTGTATTTTATTTAAAACCTGTATTATTTATTTATAAATCACCAACAAATTCTGCATGGCTTTACATGGTTAAGAATGTCTAATTTTTCTTCTTCGTGTTGGCTCTGGATATGTTGCATTGGGAATTGTTATGACAACCAAGTGACCGGTATTGTGTGGCAAAAAGACTCTGGATTTATTTGGACATGTTGGCAAATGTTACCTGGGTCTTTTAAAGTGGCTTGTAGAAGTCATATTGCTGGTCCTGCTCTTAATGGCTAAATGTCCGGCTTGTTTATGACTTAGTTTTTAAAGTAAGGACGTATTACAAAAATGGCATTTAGATGACTCCTCACTATGCTATAAAATTGATTTGTGGCCTACCCCGGGCTACATGACCTTTATAATGTACCTCTTCGGCATTGTGCCAAACGTATTTATCACGCTCTCATTTAATGCATGTAGCCATTTTCAAAGCATTTTAAATATTCTTCTGCATCTTTTTTTAAAATTCATTCTAACTTATTAACTACTCTATAATTATATATAGTTTTCTTTGTTTTGTTCTACAGCAGATCTGGTGCTAGATTGTGTTTGTGAATATAGAACAGACACATACTCACTAGGGCCTCCTATACCAATGTAGCTATATAGCATGTTGCAGAACTTCCTGCAAGTGTGCATTGTGAATATGGAAGACTATACATAATTTCCCACGGGTGGGTTCCCCGAAGGATGTAATGTTTCTATTTTAGTCTGTTCTAGCCTGCAAAATCTATCTAAAGGTAAATATTGGTATGCTTTATGGAGAATTCTTCTAAAGTACAGTGAAACTCAAAGCCACCATATGTTTTGATATCATCAGTATCCTCTGGAAGTACTATTCAATATACTAGGAGTTATGGTATTGCATCCTCTTATTTTATTTCATATACATGTGAAGGGAAGTAGAGGAAGAGATTTCTCTTTCACACCGAATACGTAGGAAATAAACTCCTGCACACATCAGATAAGATATTAAAGACTGCTAGGCCATTGCTCAAAATTTCACTAGCCATTGGTGAGTGGAAATCTAGGTCTGGCGAGTAGAAAATTACTACTGGTGAGCAAATTGCCGGCCCTGCTGCTAAGCTATGGTAATCATGAGTGGAGGCCACAGCCACCCTCCTATCTAACTCCTACCAGATCTAGTCCTAAGGTCTCTTACACAGAAAAGGATACCACACTCCTACATTAAAATCTAGGTGCTCTAGACCCAAGCATGATAGACCTCTGCGTAGGTCGAAACATTGCATGGGATAGCCTTCCAGCTGAAGTGGTAGAGATTAACACAGTGAAGGAGTTTAAGCATGCGTGGGATAGATATAAGGTTATCCTGGCCATAAGTTAAGGCCGGGGACTAATGAGAGTATTTTTAGAAAATTGGGCAGAATAGATGAGCCAAATGGTTTGTATCTGCCGTCACATTCTATGTTTCTATCAACCACACTTTTAACAAAATTGTCTTGATTATTGGTCATCTTGTTGCAAGACAAATTTTTTAAAATAATCTTGGAGTCTGCTATAAATGTGAACTTGTTTGATGTTCTGGGATCGCTCTTCCTCTACTAAAATGCCAAGATGAGGTCCACAGAACTGTGAAATGCGTTGTCAGTAATCTGATGGCTGACTACCACCGTATCCTCCTACATTAATTATACTTGTTGATTGGCAGCACATGTAAATTGATGGCATGAAGTATGGAGAATAATACCTTATTTGTTTTGTGCCCCAAGGTGTTGTTGATGGGGGGGGGGGGGGGGGGGCACTATATAAATAACATTTACTGCATCCACACATGCTACCCACATATCTGTGTAAAGATCTCTTCTTTGCATGGGACTGTGATACATTACTCTGTCAGATCCAGGTCTCACTTCAGATTAATCTTTAACCCCTTAAGGACCAAACTTCTGGAATAAAAGGGAATCATATTCACACATACTATAGTGCCAGGACTACAAAACTCTATTCCTGGCACTATAGCTCCCTCTGCCTTACCCCTCCCTCACCCCCCCCCCCCCCCCAATCCCGTTGCCAATGTCCCTCTGTGCCAGGTGGCGGCTCCGCCTCCTCCTCCATTCCATAGGGAACATTTTACACTGGATGTCCTTGTGCGTGAGGACGTCCAGGGTCAGATACTGGTTTGGATGTAGGAAGTGACTGCTACTGGAGGCAGACTTAGAGCTGCGATGTAAACATTGCAGTTTCTCTGGACATTTCAGCACTAAGGGCAATAGGGACACTGTACCCAGGCCACTTCAATGAGCTGAAGTGGTCTGGGTGCCTATAGTGTCCCTTTAATCTGGTCATTGCAGAGCCTTTCAGCCTTGGTTAGCTATTCACGTTGCAGTAAGACGTAACACACATCTTCTTTCTGTTTGGCTCTCTGTGGTTAATGCTGACAAAACCTATCCCTGTATTTCCTGTAATTGGTTGATTGGGTGCAGTCTGACGTTTTAATTGAAAAGCTGCAAGTATCTAATTACTGGGAGGATCCAGATAAATTATTGCATTGCCAAAAAGTTGATGTGAACCCATGCCTATTTAAAAGTTAAATTAGTTGTGAATAATATAAAAATGTCATTTAAAGGGTTACTCCCATCTAAAAAACAGTGTATTAATGAAGCACTATTTTTGTTAAAGTAACCCTTGCTGGTATGATTCCACCCCCCCCCAAAGAATTAAATAAGTTAATAAATAGGAAAACTAACCTGCAATGACATGCCAAAACCAAGTTCTCCCTGTTACACGTCTGACTATTTGTATTTATTTTTGAGTGTTTCCACTATATTACCCTTACATAGGCGATTATAATGTAAGATAAAATAGAAAGGTGAACAGCGCTAAAAATCAGAAATTGTACATACGTTTAGTAGAAATACTGGCCAGCGGAGCCTGCTCTCTGGATTTCACTTTTGAGAAAGCTTCGGCGAAACGCGTCAAGTGAGGAAGAATTTTTGACTTTTATACAGGACTGGTTTTATAGTGTATTATTCACTTTTTACTTATTGTATTAAAGTATATATAATTTTTAAACCATCCAGTCATTTTTTTTGTCCTCCTTCCTATTTAATACTGCTTTGCTGCTATACCTGGGTCCACTATATCCCGAGGTGGGGATTATTCCACCTGAAATTCTCCAAACTAGAGCAGGTCATTGCTCTAGTATATGTAAGTAGGATCATCTACTCTTACTACAATATTTTATATTTACGTACTAGACCATGTGGCGTATTTTACTCTTGTCTTTCATATAACGAATACTTACTCACCAACGATCTGGAACCTCAAGAAATCCATAGACGGGGATTATTCCGTCCAAGCTCTTAACACCGAGCTGATATAGCTCCTCAAAGTGTGAGTGTGAATATAACACCTTTGTTCTTGTGGAATTATATCGTTCATACATACTGTACCATTATTTGTATTTTTGTTTTTTCCTTTTTTTAAGTTACTCCGCTGGCCAGTATTTCTACTAAACGTATGTACAATTTCTGATTTTTAGCGCTGTTCACCTTTCTATTTTATCTGTCCATTTATCACAAGGTAGAGGGAACACCTTGTTGGTGAACTGCTGCTCACCCTTGAGAAGAGAGCGCTTATTACCCTTTTGCATTTGATTATAATGTAAGAATGCATACTTTTGTGGAGTACATTACTTTGGTCTGTTCATTATTACATAAAAAAAAGAAACCGTTTAAAGTATTATGTTAATATTTGACACACACAAATGTGGTAATTAATCAAATAAGTAATTTGGCAGGCAGTGCTAAACGTCTGCATATGAATTATATTTTCAGTTAGTGTTTTTTATGGGTGATAACTGTTGAGTGATCAGTGTATTTTTTCCCCTCTTATTGTAGATTTAAAGAAAAAAAATTTAAATAGAAAATAAGATGTGCAGGAAATATCCCATGCAAGAACTAGTGTTGAAAGAGCACATTAGCATGGATTAATAATTTATGATTGGCCATTCCGCAGATGACTTTGATAGCATAATTGTTATAATTGTCTTTGGTTTCATGTTATTCCAGGAGTCATGTTAAGTCACACACAACATGGAAGCAGTCCTCCTGATAACACAGAAAAGCAGCTCTGTAATAGTGTCTGGAGAACAGGACAATGTGATGTGCAATTGCGTGTTTCTATGCCGTCGTACCCAACATGGAATGTATTAAATGGCACTTTTGCACTAGTGTTTCAGCAGTGGCTAGCATATGGGCAACTCCTGATTGACTACCCTACTCGGCAGCCAGTGTGCTTTCTGCATGTGTGCACAGTAACACACATCCCTGTACGTGTGGGCATTCTGCCAGGGATGATAATTATGGGCACGTCAACGTGGTGGCCCCAACAGCAGGTTTGACAGCCAGATGCCAGAATAATAATTGGCAAAATGATTGGACAGTAGTTTGTCTGCAAATTTTTTTAAATTTTGTTTTAACTATTGGTAGTTTTAACCTATAGTTTAGTGAAAAAGCTTGCTTTGTCTCAAGCATCCCACAGTTATATTTGAATGGCTGGTGGCCAACTCTACCTTAAGTTAGAATAGCAGAAAAATGCTTATCTTATTATGGCCCATGTATTAGACTGGGATACAGACTGGAGAAAGGGCTTTTGTTCGTGTCTTTTTTCCCCCAGTTCAGTCAATAGGACTACCGAATGGATTGTGCCTATGGTGTTCGTTTATACGAACAAACTACCGAACAGCCGGACCCCACACAAGTGGAGTGTGTCCCTCGTTTACCTCCCAGGGGCTGCGGTTAACCGCAGCTAATTAACGAATGGCTGGGTGTTCGCCGTTCATATGGTCGAACATGTGGCGGTGGCCATCTTGTTTAGTCGAGCGCGTTCAGCGGTGTTTGGTCGTCGAGTTCATGGAACTCAAATTGAAGACGCGACGGCATGAACACCGCTGAACTTTACCTTCTCCAGCACTTCAACCCTTCGACAGGAGTCGAACAGCGTTCGACAATTCGAACGCCACTTTAACTTTGGCTTTTTGCACAAACTGCCCCATTCGTGCATTTGAACGGAACTTAACTATTGGAAATAGACCGGCCCCGCCCAGCCAAAATCTGTGGAACTGTTTTGGGCAGGAAAGCCATGCTGCGGACGGTCGGTCAAAAGCGACTTCTATAAACACTTGAACCCCATGGCGATTCGACTACGTTCGTGGGATCGGAGCGCCGTTCGGATATATTGAGCACTTGGATCCAAGCTATCTGGGGATAGGTCTAATGTCGGGGTTCAGTTCTGTGAAACATAAGTTATGTATTTTGATGTGTTTTGTTGCAGTTGTAACTTAGAGATCTTTTCTGTACCTGGAGATAATTAAGTTTACTACGGTTTCTTAAGCCAATTATCTCCAGGCCATAAGGGAGGGATTTTACCGTGTATGTGGGAGTGTTACTGTGCTAATTATTGTTCCCATTGGCTTGTGTCCCTTTTGTCCTTGTGTTCCATCAGATCCAGGTGGTGTTCCCTTTGGCCTGAAAATGTGTATAAAAGAAATGCCTTTGTGCTCATTAAACAGATCATCTTGCACCTTCATGAAGTTTCGGCTCATGTTTGGGGGATTGGAGAACTACACTCTGGGGATTGCTATAATCACTATACTCCCCAGGGTATAATCACTAAGCTCTGGTAAGAGCTTGTTCCTGCTCTCTGGATTTAAGAGAGGCCTACCTACTGGAAGCTGGACCCTGGTCTCGACTGGGGGGCCAAGCGACTGAACTGAATGGCCACATGGTCTCAGAGCTCCGGGACACGGCTAGACATTTTGCCATCCCACCGCAGCAAAGCCCGACCGAGATAACCGACGAGGCAGGAGTGAGACCCGAACTACACAATGGGTCGGAAAAACAAAAAAATAAAACCCGACAAACCTCACCTTGGCCAGGACATTGGCGCACTCCTCAGACAGGCTAGCAGGCCCAATATGGCCGACTACGCTGGGGCCTATTCAGACCTGTCCGACCAGTTCCTGGACGAAGAGGTGTACGTAACGCTGGCGAGACCACCACCAACCGTAAAACCGTTCAGCCCAGACAAGGAACCGGTAACAACGGCGGTGCTTAAGGACCTGCTGGCGGGCTTACAACAAACTATACTGGCAGATATGGCGAACCTGCGTGCAGACCTCCGGGGCCTGACGGGCCGGCTGGGTACAGTGGAAGCTACTGCAGGGGAACATGCACAGCAAATAACCTCAATGCAACAAACAATACTGGGGCTCAAAAAGCAAAATGAAACCTATGACACCAGATTTGCAACGCTAGAAGATATGAGACATAAGAATAACTTGAAAATTAGGGGGGTCCCGGAAACCGTACATACGGAGGAACTACCTCACATGCTGAGACGCCTTGCAGCGGCGCTGTTACCCCCAAGACAGGCTAAATCCCTGTCCCTAGAAGACTGCTTCCGCATCCCAAAAGCACCCAAGGCTCCAGCAGCAGCCCCAAGGGACTTAATAGTCCACTTACACAGCGGGCGGGACAAAGCAGCAATGCTCGCAGCCCTCAAGAACCAAGACCCTTACAACTTCGAAGGAATGCAGCTCACCTTCTATCCAGATTTATCCGGAGGTACCTTGGCGTGGCGGAGAACCCTTAGGCCATTCACCACTATCCTCCAGCAGAATGGCATCCAATACAGCTGGCGGCACACGAGAACCCTATTGATCCTCCAAGGAGAATCACGGCATACAGTCCGCGACATCGCCGAAGCAATGGCCATAATGCACACACTAGGACTACCGTTGGACTCACTGCCGTCAGATGGATCTCAAAGGGGAGAAACTGCAAAGCAACGCTGGGACCCGGCGAAAGTGACCGCATTCGTCCCACGACAGCCCCCTGCGGTCCGACATGCGGAGGGGACTACCTGAACTCTCATTAATGCCATGTTATGTCTAAAGACACGCAATAACCCTAAGTTACCCCTAATTGGCAAACCACATTCTCCTCGTTATAGTGTTTCCTAGTTTGTGCACCACAGCAGCGCACACTCACTCCTATAGTCCGACTACCTAGCCCCCTCCCCCCCTAATCTCGATTGAACCTCCAGCTGAACGGCGCAAGCAGCCCCTAAACCAGGCGCTGCGCCCCTAGCTCCAACAATAGACCAAATGCACCGGTTTAACACCGTAACTAAGACCTAACTAACGCACAACAACGAGTCCCAAAAATGTACACAAGCAGATAACCTTGTCAGCAGATAAGCAACACGAGATTAGGTACATAGGCTTCACTTAAGACGCACTACCTGCGACCACGGCCAGAACTTAGCCTACAATCGGTATGTCAGACACCACAGGCATACAACACACACTCTGTTATGGCATACATACCCTTTTAGAACAATAGTCACACAACTCATACTCCTATAATAATAAAAATGTGCAGACCCTCTATTAGCCACGTTGTACATGTATATTTATGTTTAGCCCTGGACTGCTGTTGTGGCACCATGGGCCCGTTTATTAAAATGCGCACTGCAAATATAAAGAATGTAAAAAAAAAAAAAGCTCCTTCAGTAGGGACAGAACATAGTAGTCAATTCCTTATTTTCAGGAGTTGAACTTTGTTCGAACAGCTTTACCCTGAAGTTGTTTCCCGGTTGTCTGTTCTGTCTGTGCTCCTGTCTCCTCCTCTGGCTGCCAAAGAGTCCCAGTGAAGGTTTGCCTTGGAGGCCAGTGATAAGCGAAGAACACCAGCCTAAATTCTCAGCCTATCGTTAGCCACCCATTGCTAGTAATAGTTTCTTCTAATACTTACAATTTACAGGCAGTGGTAGGTTGAAAGCTTCAGCTGATGCTCTCTGCCTATCACTGGCCACCAAGGCATACCTTTTATGTCTGTACTGTGAAGGACTGAGGGAGGCCATGCTGAGAGGTGATGAAGGGCCAACTTTAGGGTTTAACTATTTGAAAACGGTTTAACTCCTAAAGGTAAGTTGGTGCCCACCAGGCACCTGTGACACTATAACAGCATATAGTAGAGCATAATGTCTTATAGTGTGTTGGTGTTCCATAATTTGTCAGGGAGCAGAAGTAAGCATAATTATTTGGAATGGAGGAAATTAAATACAGTATATAAATGTTCACATATTTAATATGCTTTAATTTGATCTCTTTGAAGGGGCACTATAAGTAGGACTACAGTCCTTTCTAGTAGGTATGGTGCTTAATGAGTTTTGGATATCATCACCACCTGTTTTTTTAAACAGCTTGGGAATCTGAGTGTTCTGTGCACGGTCTTAGCTGTTAACAGAAGTACACTCTTTTTGGACAGTCAATCTATACTGGTCCAGGTTTTCTGGTTTTGTTTTTTTAAATTCACCTTAGTAATACATAATAAATAGCAGGGATTACTTTTCTCATGGAGAGCATGATCTTTGGTCATTCTTGTTAGTAGCTGAAGCTTAAAGGACCACTATAATGCCAGGAAAACCTCATTTTCCTGGCTCTATAGGGTCTTTAGGTCCCCCCCACCCTCTGGGTCCCCCTCCCTCTAGGCTCTAGGGGTTAAACGTTTACCTTTCTCCAGCGCCGGGCTCCCTCGGCGCTAGGGACTCTTCTCCCTCTTCAGACGTCATCCACGTGTGTATTCAGTCAGTCCATAGGAAAGCATTTTTCAATGCTTTCCTATGGACGCTGGCGTCTTCTCACTGTGAAAATCACAGTGAGAAGCACGGAAGTGCCTTTAGCGGCTGTCAATGAGACAGCCACTAGAGACTGGATTAACCCTAATGTAAACATAGCAGTTTCTCTGATGCTGCTATGTTTACAGCTGCGGGATTAACCCTAGATGGAGCTGGCACCCAGACCACTTCATTAAGCTGAAGTGGTCTGGGTGCCTATAGTGGTCCTTTAACCCCTTAAGGACACATGACATGTGAGACATGTCATGATTCCCTTTTATTCCAGAAGTTTGGTCCTTAAGGGGTTACAAATATCCATTTCAATTTACTCACAATCAGTCAGCTCCAACAAAATGGCAAACTGCAAACTTTATGGACAAAGATAAACAAAATGGTAGCGCCCAAGGATTGAGATCAGACCTAAATATAAATAAAAACAAATTGCAAGGAAAGGAGTGTAAGGTACAAGGGGCATAATGAAAGGAAATGTTAAAGGAAAAAATTACAGGGCCGTTTTAATCCACTTTCTTGAAGTGTAGGGCTTTTACTTCTTATTTAATGACTTGCCCACTGATGGAAACATAGCCTCTTTTAAATTTGCTGGCGAAGCCCATAACATTTATACTATAGAGTCTCCTTTCTGCTGCAAACAGGATTAAATAAATCAATCTAGTTTTTACAACCTTGTATTAGATGTTGTAAATCGAGAAGAAGTTTACAGACCACTTGGACCGTTTGCTGTTAAAATGAAAACATCAACAGGCCCCAATTATCTGTAATGGATTGCTGGGAAATACAAAAGCAAACTGGCTTCTAAACCTATATTTTTGTTGTTGCTGTAAATGCTTTAGAAATTGCAATTTTAAGAAGTGTTCTTTCTTTTACACATCGGTGTGTGTGTCTGTTTGTAATAAGGTACCGGTATATACTTTCCAAAGTGATTATGATGGCATGGGTGTATAATTTAGCTAAAAGCTATTGCATAGTGCTGGTACTGCAAGAATTATTTAGTTTGTACACAGGGGAAAACTTAAATACTGTTATAATTGCCATGATCCTTTACTCCCCACCACAGCATAGGAGCACCAAATACATAATGAGTGTTGGTTTTTCTCAATCTAAGGGGGATTGACTATAACCGATATACACCAGTGGAACCCAAACATCTTTTTGGCCATTCAGTCTCCTCTACTGGATGGGTTATGTTATGTTCTCTTAGATCCTTAATGGGACACTGTACTCACCCAGACCACTTCAGCTAATTGAAGTGGTCTGGGTGCACTGTCCCTTTTGCGCTTAGTGCTGCAATGTAAACATTGCAGTTTCATAGAAACTGCAATGTTTACATTGCAGCTCTAAGCCTGCCCTCAGTGGGTGTCTACCAGAAAGTCACTAGAGGGCATCCTGGATTGAAATGTACGCTCTGCATGAGGACCTTCAGCGTCAGATTTTTTTTCCTCCTTAGGAAAGCATAGATTCAATGCTTTACTATGGGGAGGCCTAATGTGAGTGCGCGTTTGCTGAGCATTAGACCCTGCTTGTTGCGGGACAAAGCGTTGGCCCAGCTCAGAGGGACAACGGGGCCGTGAAAAGGTAAGTAAATAAAGTTGTGTGTTTTTTTTTACCATTTATTTGCAGGTAAGGGCTGCAAATAAATAGTGCCAATAGTGCCAAGAATACAGATTTGTATTCCTGGCAGTATAGTATCCATTAAAAGGGATTCCTCAACAAATGAAAGACAGGACTGAAGAATGCAGCTAATAGTGCAATATAAAAAATACAATCAAACATGCTTTGTATGATGCTTTTTTGGGGGGTCGGGGGGTTACATTTTTACTTCCTATATATTTTTCAGTTGTCAGTCCATTTTTTTGTGATGTACTTCTGCTTACCTTTTTAATTTTAGAATTGGTATACTGAGTAAAGAGGTAAAGTTAGAGGATCTGGATTAGTGTGAGATTATCTTGCTAAATTTTTTTGGGATTTTCTTGTGATGTCTTGTTTAGTTGTTTTTTTACTATGACACAAATAATCTCTTTAAATCCAGATGTATTCGTGTAGGTTCCTTACTAGCAGTCCAAATAGACTGGTCAAGTTTGGATTTAATAAAGTTAATATAAATATTTTTGGTGTAAACGGAGTAGATTACGCAATTGGCACACAGCCACCATACCTTGTGGAAGCTGTGACTCTTTCTGGTGGCAATGAAAAATGTACAGTTTCATGACTCTGGCATGTTACAGGCAGATCATGCTTAGGAATCATGTATACTAGATTTCTGCAACTTCAATCCGTGCAATTATTCTCTGAATTTCATGGTTCATCTCCATGCAGTCTGGGGGCCCTTCTCTATGGTAGAATTTGGACATAATATCATGGTCTGCCTAAGATTAGTGGGTTTTACGCTTTGGAGAGGCATCTGCTGCTTGGCAATTAAGCTTGTTCCCAAGACTGTTACTTCCAATAAGCTCAGGCATGGAGCGGCCGGGCCCAAGATGACAGACTACCTTGATGAGTACTCTGTCCTTGGAAGAAGAACCCCTCTGCAACCTGGCTGCTGGCAAGCCTGCTAAAGCACTGGACACTCCGGCACCAAGAAGCTCAGCTGGTTACGATGGCGGCCCAGAAGGAGCTGCTTGCGGATCTGCAAAGGAACATCCACACAAATGTGGCCTCCCTTCGCGCTGATCGCACCGGTCTGGTAAGCAGACTGGGCACTCTGGAGACAACAACGAATAGCCGGCTAGCTGTCCTGGAGCACACAGTATCAGGCCTCCAACAGCAACAATCTCTAACTGAGCAGCGGTTTGCAAACATGGAGGGCAACCTAAAAATAAGGGGAATCCCAGAGGAGCTGCTAACAGAAGAGCTCCTGCATCTGGTGAGACGCCTCTTGGTGGCTCTGCTCTCTCCAAAGGAGGCAAAGTCGGTCGTGCTAGACAGAATATTCCGCAACCCCAAACCTAAGAAAGCCCCAAGCATCAAAAGTCATGGTAATACGCTTTCAAAATGGCAAAGATAAGTCTGCGGTACAAACCGCTCTTAAGGGGATCCCCCAATACGCCTTTGAGGGCATGACCCCCTCCATTCTATGCGGACATCTCGGGAGGCACACTGGGCTGGAGGAGAACATTCAGATCTTTCACCTCCCCTTAAGAGAGAGGAAGATAAATTATAGCTGGCGCTCATCCAGAATCCTGCTGTCACCCAAGGCAGTTCCTCCTATAAAATTCAAGACTTGAATCGACCATCACACAGTCCCGCGACAGCATGAGCCAAATACCAATGCTGTAGTTACCACCTGAGAACCCTCACAGTCTGCCTTATCTTGCTTACTTTTCAGGACGGAGCTGCAGACGGCTCATACTTCATATGTTTATGTTGTGTTTTACTCTTTAATTTAATATGCCAGGATGCTAATGCTAGGATTTTTCTGTTCATCCTTAAGATTAGCAGACACAAACTGCCAATACACTGTTAAAGGTGGCAGTGGTCATACGTACAGTCTAACACGTCACCTATGACTAACTCCATATTCCTTTATGATAGCAAGCGTTTGCCTATAACAAACTAGAAGAAAAGGACTAGGGACCTCAGACCGCCTGCTGCCTGGATTATCAATAACTATTATCATTTACAAATACTGTACTGTTCTTTCACAGAAAAAATAAATGGTGAATGCTCTTTATAATGTACAATATGTGTCTCTTCATTGTTCAATGCAATATATTGGTCTGCATGGCACCGATAAAAATAAAGAATTAAAAAAATATTTATTTAAAAAAACAATTAATAAAATGTTTGAATTGATCAAAACTCTCTCTCTCCTAGCTATAGTGATATATTTGCGAACAGACTAGCATAATTTTAACATTACTACATTTTGATTGTTAATTTGCTTTTCTCTGAGATCTTCTCCATATTTTATTTTTGATATATTTCCATTCTAAGTGTCACAAAATAACCAATTCTACAAATGGCAATAAGATAAACTAATTAATCACAGAGAGCTGGTGATTTATGGATGGAATGCTAGTTAAATTGCACAAAAAGAATGGAACCCATAAAAGTAAAAAATCTTATTTTTATTCTTTATTGTTCTGTGCAGGACCGTAAACTGACTAAGCAGGAAAGGCAGCGATTTAAAGAGGAGGCTGAAATGTTGAAAGGTTTGCAGCACCCAAATATCGTCAGATTTTATGATTTCTGGGAATCCTGTCTGAAAGGGAAGAAATGCATTGTTCTTGTTACTGAACTCATGACATCAGGGACTCTGAAAACGTAAGTCACGATATAATGTTGTTGCCAATATGCATTGTTTACTAATGTTAAATGTCTTAAAGGAACACTATAGAGTCAGAAATACAAACATGCATTCCTGACATTACAGGTGTAAAACCCCTTTTTGGGTGACTGGCTCCCCTTATAAAGAACTCACCTTATCACAGCACAGGTCTGATCCCACCCCTGCTCTGGCTCCTTGGCTGAGATCATCATATTTGATTATTTCAGCCAATCAAATGCTTTCTCATCAAAAAGCATTAGGAGGCTATTGAGCATGCACAGCAAATCACCACATTGCACCAATCCGCATCTCCTCATAGAATTGCATTAAATCAGTGCATCTCTATGTGGAACGTTCAGCGTCTCTATGCAGAGTGTGGCGACGTTATGCAGCACTGATACAGGAAGCACCTTTTGTGGCAGTCTGCGTGACTGCCACTAGAGGTGTCCCTAGGCAACAATGTAAACACTGCAGATTTTTCCACTTTAGCATTGTGCACAAGCATAGTTCTTGATAGATACCCACATATTTTACTACAATATTGCAAGCTTTTATGTAACCAGTAAACGTTATTACTGGCAGTCAGCTCTCACATACGAGCTAAGCAGTGTGTGTTTTTTTTTATTTTTTATTTACAGCATTCATGACAACAAAAAAAGTGTCCTGCTCGATAGACCTACTAAAAGAGCTATACTAAGTTCTTGCATTTGTCAACAGATCTGTCCAATTCTGATCTAACAAGACCGCTAAAGCAACATCAAGTGTCCCCATTTCACCTTTATATTAGGGTGTCATGAAAAATAAAAGATAGCTTTGATAGTTGTGTACCCAAAATTATCTCATAATGTCTGTGTTGTGTACGCTGTCTGAAACCTACAGAGCTGCAAGTACCAGTGGTCTCTAGAATAAATATTTTACAATAAAGTCAAAGCACAAGGGAATGCCTAAATGCTGTGACACTGTAATAAGCAAACATTAACCATATTGGATGGTGTCATTTGTCCCAAAGCATATGTTCTCCTAGTGACTGAAGGTGAACAGAAATCAGATTAGCATTTGCTAATAAGCAAGTTATGCATTGCTTTCCACTAGTTCCTTTAGTTTAACCCCTTAAGGACCAAACTTCTGGAATACAAGGGAATCATGACATGTCATGTGTCCTTAAGGGGTTAATGGAAAAACGGGGCAAGAGTGTTGCAAATTTTTGTTTTATTTCTTTTCTTCCAAATCTGAAATTGACGTACCAAGTGACTCATGTTTGTGTAGTGAAATCTAGAAACAGCTGCTTGCTACAGGGATTATGAATCTGCTAATGAACCTGGGAATTAATTTTTCAGATACTTGAAGAGGTTTAAAGTCATGAAACCGAAGGTTCTCCGCAGTTGGTGCCGGCAGATCCTGAAGGGTTTACATTTTCTCCACACCCGAACTCCACCAATTATACACCGGGACCTGAAATGTGACAACATCTTCATCACAGGACCCACCGGCTCTGTGAAAATAGGAGATCTTGGATTAGCAACCCTAAAACGGGCTTCATTTGCTAAAAGTGTCATAGGTAATAATCAGCCTTGTCTATATGTGTTTCCTTCTGAAGAATTAAAAAGAAAATGGAAATAAATGGTTTGCAGTATGTGTTTGTTTTAAAAAATATATTTTTTTAAAAATCGATGGTGGGACAGCCATATTCCTGCTTGTCCTTAATCCTTGGAGTGAAAATTCTTTCCCTCCACTCATTTCTCTGCTCCCACTCTTATTTGCTTCTTTAGTCCTAATTACTACTAATTTTACTAATGCCATTTGTCTGTAAACTATGTGTGTAGGAAAGCAGCCTGTTATTTACACACAGTTTTATTTACACTTTTTATTGGATTATTGCAGTATGTTGTAAAACCTTTTCTTTGAACACCATTTTTGAAAATAACCATTTAAAGAGTAACTCCAAGCACCGTGACTACTTGAGTGAGTTGTAGAGGTTATGGTGCCTGGAATCTGTTTGTTAAGCATTTCACTATGAAATGCTGCATATACGAAGTATAACCCCTCTTTCGCTGGAGGTGTAACTCTACTAGAGTTCCCGCTGACTAATGGAATTGTGTGCATATTTCTATATCTTCTCCTGGTCCAATATCCAGTTTGTCCTCATGCAAGTAACAGAACCGGAAATAAGAACATCTACAGTAACACACCGTGCTGTAAATTACATTTTATTTCCACAGAGTCTGTGTGAGTCGCAACCAGGGCATAGGAGGCAAGTGCTGCATAAACAAAGTGATTGCACTCCTAAAACAGCATCGACTTGAACAGTGACTATATAGTGGCTTCATTAAAGGAGCGCTTCAGATGACCAGGCCACCTCTTCCAGGGTTAAAACAATTTAGTTGGCTCACCCTTTTCTCCTCCTTGTTCAAGCTCTGCCTCTTTGGCAAAGATCGATGATGTCAGCCAATCCAATGTTTTCCCACAGGGAAGCATTGAGAGGCTAAAGTGCATGTGTGGCAAAACATTGCACTGCTACAATCAGAGACCATCTGACTAAAATAACTGAGCTTTATGCAAGCGCCACTAGAGGTAGGTTAACCCTGCAATGTAAACATTGAAACTTTGAATGACAATGTTTTCAACTGAAAGGTTAAGTGGGTGACGGGTGGCATATGTTAATCAGATCACTTTGAAATTAAGTGGTCTGGGTACCTGTAACGGAACTCCCCGTACTCAGAGTACCTTCCGTTGATGGATGCTTCCTAGCTTGCGCCGAGGACCACAAGCACCGCACCGGACACCACAACCACCGCAGACTCCACAACCGCCGTAGCTTAACTTGTAGTCTCGCCATCTTCCTACCACCCTGGATCAGCTTCTGTCTTCCAGGACCGTGTGGGAAAGACCCCTTCCTTCCACCCTGTATGAACCTCCGACATCCAGGACTGTGTGGGGGAAGACCTCTCCTCCAGGAGAGCGTATCAAGAACAGCTCTTAGAAGAGCTAAGTGATTAAAGCTCAAGGGAGTATGCAGAGCATAGCAATCCCCAGTTTGATTATAGCAGTTCCCTCCAATAACAAGACAAGGCTACGTATTGAGGGTCAAGAAGATCTGTTTAATCGGCACCAAAGGGCTTTATTTTATGCAGGTTTTTACACAAAGTTACCACCCACATGGTATTGTGGAACAGCCAATCAAACACGTACAATACAGTTAAACACTCCCATTCATTCCTCTGCCTGTGATAGAATTACTGTACACAATGGGTTAATGTAATTATCACAGGCAGGAAAATATAGTTTTTATACAATTCTTATAACTTTAAAAGTATACATGCAATATTACATATTCTAACTCCGCATAATTAGTATACAAACATATCCAAAAATCATACACTTTGGTCCAGTGGTTCAAAAGATAGACCGACTGCAAGCATGGCTTTCCTGCCCAAAAACAGTTCCACAGATTCATGCTGTGCAGACGGTCTATCTTCTCCTGGAGATAATTGGCTTAAGTGGAAGTGGTAACTTAATTATCTCCAGGTTCAGTGACTATCTCCATTTACAACAACAGTAAAAATACATAAAAATACATATTTCCTATTATACTGAACAGAACCCGCACATTCAACCTATCCCAAGATAGCTTGGATCTGAGCGCTTAATATATCTGAACAGCTCTCAGATCCTACAAACAGAATAAAATCGCCATGGGGTTAAAGTTTAGCAAGGGCTGATGAGAGATTGAGAAATGACAAAGCAGCCAGTTTAAACTGGTCTGACAGTGTCCCTGGGACAACGCCCTGCTGGAGAACAATGGACAGGAAAAGTGGGAGGGGGAAGAGGAAGAGGCACATTCTCCCATGGAATCAAAGGGGCAGAAACCGTGCAATAAAATCCAATATGCCCAAATAACGTTTTTTAAAGGGCAAACTCTCCCAGGGGCCATAGTTACAAGGCAAGAGATTGGCAATTAGTCCTCTCCAGGCACAAGTGGCGAAGGACACTTCGTCACAGTGCCTATAGTATTCCTGTAGGCTAAAGTTGCTTTGGTACTTAGTGTATCCCTTTAATGTACCACTGTATCACATAGGATCCTACAATCTTTCTAAAATATAAGTCTAATTGCACGGTTTTTATTTTTTTATTTTTTTTATTTTATTTAAAAGCTCTTCTCTCTTGCTCTGTTTATTGCATACTAGATTCTACAGCAGCCTCCTAATTTTTCATGGGGGCTGTTTGAGACGCAGCCAGCAAATGTATTGGTGATTTAACTGGTTTTCCATCCCTAAACAACTTAAAGGGCCACTCCTCACCAAAGAGCACTTAAACTTGCTGAAGTGCTTGATATTATTATTATTATTATTATTATTTCTATAGCGCCATCAGATTTCGTAGCGCTGTACAATGGGTGGACTAACAGGCATGTAATTGTAACCAGACAACTGGACAGGAACTGAGAGGTTTAGGGCCCTGCTCAATGAGCTTACATTCTAGAGGGAGTGGGGTATAGTGACACAAAGGGTAAAAGTAGGGGTATGAAGTAGGTTGTTAGTACTCAATGAGTGCTTAGTAGGTAATTTTTGACAGTTGCAGGAGAGGAGTCGTGGGGGGGTGGGGGATAAAAACCTAACAATTTAACTGATATGCTTTCTTGAAGTGAGTTTTCAATGATTTTTTTGAATGAGTGGAGACTGGGTGAAAGTCTTACAGAGAAGGGAGTTCAACAGAGGAGGTGCAACCCCGGAGAAATATTGGAGACGAGCATTAGAGGTGGGAGTACGGACAGAGGATATACTTAGGTCTTTGGCAGAGCGTAGGGGCCTCGACGGGACATGCTTATGTGATAGGTAGGTTGGAGCAGCATTATGTAGGGACTTGTAAGCAAGCACCAGCATTTTAAATTGAGCCCTATATCGAACTGGAAGCCGATGCAGGGACTGACAGAGCGGGGAGGCGTGGGAGGTGCGAGCGGACAGGAAAATGAGTCTTGCCGCTGCATTCATTATAGATTGCTGCGGTGCAATCTGGGAACACGTAAGACCACTGAGAAGGGGATTGCAGTAGTCAAGGCGAGCGAGAACAACATCATGGACAAGCACCTTAGCCGCATCTGGCGTTAAATAGGGGTGGATGCGCGCTATGTTTTTGAGATGGAAGCGACAGAATTTGGCGATTGATTGGATATGAGGGGTGAAGGAGAGGTTGGAGTCCAAAAGAACATCCAGGCAGCGAGCCTGTGAGGTAGAGGTGATGGTAGCGCCGTTGACTCAGTTTTATAATTACTGCACTTAAATATTTAACTCGGTGTGTGTTTTTTTTATTTTTTCCAAATGTATACTTCTCTTTATAATATCGTTATATTTAAGTAAAATCTGTATATTTACATCCCATTTCTAATCTGCAGGAACGCCGGAATTTATGGCGCCAGAGATGTATGAAGAGCATTATGATGAGTCTGTTGACGTCTATGCTTTTGGAATGTGTATGTTAGAAATGGCAACATCTGAGTACCCGTACTCTGAATGCCAGAATGCTGCTCAGATATATCGGAAAGTTACCAGCGTAAGTCCTGTCTGTTTTGACAATATCTGTTATTTAATGTGTAAGGGGCCGTAAACGGCAAAGGAAGAGAAGGGCAAGGCATGATGAAAGTAAAGGGATCAGGTTGGGTGCAATATTCATGAAAAAAACATTGCCTCCGTATCTGTACTATTTACACTATTTAATTATGTTGCAACAGTAATAATAAATGTGGGCTTGGGGCGGGGCCTAACCGCAGAGCTGTGCAGACGCTCATCTCAACAGCTCCTGCTAAACCGGGGACTTAACGCCAAAATTGACCGCCATACAGGCACTTAATCACGACCACAAAGCTACCACTCGAGAGAGGATACCGAGGTGCAGAGATCGGTACCTCCCCGGCGACGAACTGAGCACAGAACACAATGAGGCCTACAAGCATGACAGGCGCAGGGGAGGCGGCCGCTCCCCAGCAGCAAGGCCAGGCCGGAAGGCTGACTGCAAGCCCTCGTTCCCCCCCCCTCTGGACCGGTGGGGGTTATCCCGGCCCACCCCCAACCAACTCCCGGGCACAGCAATGGCCCAGTACTGGCTCTGTGGAGGCAAAAAGCTACCGTCCCTACGACCTCCAAGATGGCCGATGCCTCTCGCACCGCCGTCACTTCCAACACTTGGCGGGAAACCGAGAAGCGACTGAACAGCATATTCAATGCCTTCTGGGAGTCTCTAGAAGCCCGCATGAGGGGCTCAGAGCCTGAAGAGATCCCCCAGACTTTGCCACAGGGTACCCCACAAGATGCCAAACCGGGAAAAATAGCAGAGCAACCCCAACGGCAGAAGCAGCAAAAGGGCACTAACCTGAACCGGCGGGGGCAGAGGCAGGACACACAACCCAAAAAAGCGGATGATGGAAGGCGGAGGGTGGTCAAAAACCGGCATCTCCCAGGCAAGGCGGGGAAGCAGAGGAGACCGCCAAAGACGAGCACCAGACCACCCCAAACAAAGCAGGTGAAGCTAAACTCAGCACCCACAGCAACTCAGAAAAGCCATGGGGATCTCGGCACCCGGTCACCAGGGAGATCGCACCAGCCTCACCACCTACAGCAGGGGGTATTCACCCAGCCCCGTCAAGGCATATTTCTATTATTCAACCTTTTGTTTAATGTTCAGTTTTGCTTCTTACAACTCCCATCACTCGCAGCCAACATGGAGGTCTGCATATTAAGCTAAGATGCTAATGTAGCTAGGGGGGCTTTACTTTAACTTTAGCTGGAACCATTGTCTCAGCCACAACCATGCCACTAGTTTATCCAGAATAAATAGCCCTCTATTGAAATAGCATGGTATAAAGGCGATGCAACTAAACGTGTGTCAATAATCTATGTTTTCTCTTCACATTAGTTATTTTAACTAAATCTTACTTTGCTGGAATAAATGTTTAGCTAAGCTCATAAAAACAAAAAAAAATTGTGCAAATTATCACGCCACTGTCTGACCTATGTGACTCCTGAGATACGCTGTTGTTGCGTCTGTTGATCTGTTTGTAACCTCCCGCACAACAAAAATAAATAATAAAAAAAATAAAAAAATAAATGAATAAATGTGGGCTTTCTACTTAGCTGTCTTTGAGAGAACAACAATTTAAAGGACAGTTGTCGCCTCAAATATTGTTGATGATATAAACATATCAAGTTTTGAAAGAAAATTGATTTCGTTTTTCTTTTTACGTAAAAATGTAAATATAAAAAAATTAAAAAAGAGAGAATCTAATCCCTGCCTTTTTAGTATATGCCTTGATGCTTCAGCCATATACATTCACAATGAATGAAAACTAAAAGGTCTGAGGACGTGAAGGTATGAGTTTTTTTTTTTTTTTTTTACATTTCAAAATATACATCTACTTAATTAACAAAATGATTGTTATATAAAAAAATACTTTTGAGGTAAAAAAAATCTTTAATGAAGAAGCAAGTAAGATAATGGAGCAACTTTATTACTCTTTGCCTTATGTATATGAAGCGAATTAGCTATTATTCAGTAGAAAACTTTACAGCAACAATACATTCAGACAAGGATAGTTTAGTTTGTGGGTTATTTTTTGTTTTGTTTTTTTGTTTAATTATCTTGTGCAAGTAGAATACTTTATAGTCTTTAAATAATTAAGCTAACTTTAATTTTACAGCTTTAAGTAGAAACTTCTTGAATCCCTTGTGTTCAAGAGTTTGAGATTTGCATAACGCTCACAAAGAAAGCAATGTGGGCACCAGGATTTGCTTTGGGCTTTTAAAGCGACAAACATGTTTGGTTAGAACACTCTACAAATACAGGAATACATTGATTTGAAGTGGTCATAGTATGTCTGTATGCGCAGTGCTTCAGTAAGAAACGCTATGCATGCTGGCGATGGACAGTCCTCCCTCCACCCCCTTGCTGCTAGGGTTACTCCTACCAAAAAAGTGTTTTAGTAAAATACTGTTTTTGGTAGGAGTAACCCTGTAATGAATTTGATTTCCATGGCAATTTGCCCTTGAGAATATGTGAGATGTTTCATCATTCCATACTAAATGTATTTTTATTTTTTTTTACAGATTTTGATATATACGAGTAACCCTTTGCTTTATATGCTCATTCAGATGCTGTGTGCGTTTTTGTTTTTGTTTTAATTTTGAAATAGTTTTAGTACTACACAGGCAATATAAATTCACATACAAAATTATATTTTTCCCAGCAGCATGAACATAAACTGAGAAATGTAACACTAAAATAATACAACAGTAGTATGCCAAAATACCATCACATTACCCCACCCATGCCCCCTGAGAGAGGCCATTCTGTTTCACAGCCTTTTCCCCCTGGGAAACCAGGAAGTAGATAGCTGTGGAGGTATAGTGCTTTTCTCCTCAGAGACACTCATCCGCAACTCAGCATCAATATCCACTAAAAATAATTTCTACAATTTATTTTGTCTATTAGGTGATAGTACAGACACTCATGGGAATAAGCGTAGAATTAAGGGGCCAAGTCCTCTTACTCCTCCACCTCGTGTTATAGAAGCATTCATAAAATGGCACACCGTAGAAAAAATAAAGTGTCCAAGAGTGGTGATAGGAAGGAAGCCGTATATAGGAAGTGAGTTTAGAAGAATGAGTATAATTAAAAGCCAGAGAAAGATAGAATTAAGGAAGATTTTTTTTTTTTTTTTTACCCACTGTGTAATTTTTTTTGATTAATTTATGACCTTGTACAGAAGGAATTTGGTCATAGGTCACAGCTAATGGATCCAGACATATGCCCTGGGGAACATGTGTAATTACAGATGGCTTTTTCCATCACACATAATGGTGTGGAGATGCAGGCAAAGTGTTTGAGGATAAATTATGATTCGGGAACTGTGCTGGGCAGATGTCATGATTCTGTTAGAATGAATGGTGCTAGATTGAGAAATCTGTTCAGTCTGAATATTTTTGTTCGCACACTCCCCACAAATGTTGTAAGCATCTTGCTTAAAGGGACACTATAGGGACACCTATAGGCACCAAAAAACATTTAGTTTAATTGTGTATAGATCATGCCCATGCAGTCTCACTGCTCAATTCTTTGCTAATTAGGAGTTAAATCACTTTGTTTATGCAGCCCTAGGCACACCTTCTTACATGTGACTTGCACAGCCTTCATAAACACTTCCTGTAAAGAGAGATTGAATGTTTAAAGTCCCTAAGTCTGTGTAATCTGTTAATATACTTCTAGATCCTGCATGAGCCTCTTGTGTGTGATTGAAGTAACAATCCTGTGGTATTCATGTTTTATATAAATTATAAGCACCTTTGATTCCAAGAACACACTACTCATGGCATCACTAATTCATATGTCTTTTAAATGGCAATGCACAGAGAGACACAGTCTACATACAAATCGACACACCACTTAACCCCTAAGGACCAAACTTCTGGAATAAAAGGGAATCATGACATGTCACACATGGCATGTGTCCTTAAGGGGTTAAAGGGACACTATAGGCACCCAGACCACTTAAACTCACTGAAGTGCTCTGGGTGCAGTGTCCCTTTTTGCACTTTACATTGCAGCTCTAAGTCTGCCTTCAGTGGCTGTCTCCCAGACAGCCAGTGGAGGTGCTTCCTGCATTGTAACAGACATTTGATCCGATATCTGATGCTGGACGTCCTCACGCTTTGCATGGTTTTTGTCCGAGAGGTCTAATGCGTGCGTGGGACGTCGGAGGGGGAGGAGAGTCAACCAAGCGCCAAGGGACATCGACGCTGGTATCAGATAAGTAAATATTTTATTGTGCGCTGTTCACGTTGTTTGCTGTGTTCTTTATTCTGTGGAACTATACTAGCTGCACTTTAGTATTTATTGCACTTTGATAAAGTGCCACGTTTTGCACTTTAGCTGTTTTGCATAAAGTAAATAAAGGGTTTTAACCCTTTATTCACTGGGAAGGGGGGCGTGAGGGAGGCAGGAGACATGGGGAGCTAAAGTTCCATGAATACAGCTTTGTATTCCTGATTCTTATAGCATCCTTTAAGCCTATAGGGCATATTGTCTGTCACTGTATATAGCATTTCTGAGAGCTACTTACTGCACACACATACTTATCACTGTTTTGAAAATCTACACTGAACAAATTTACAAACACAACACTTTTGTTTTTGCCCCCATTTTTCATGAGCTGCACTCAAAGATCTAGGCCTATTTCTCTAACATATTGTTCACAAATCTGTCTAAATCTGTGCTAGGGAGCACTTCTCGTTTGCCGAGATGATCCATCCACCTCACAGGTGTGGCATATCAGGATGCTGATTAGATCTAATCAGCATGATTATTGCACAGGTGTGCCTTAGGCCAGCCACAATAAAAGGCCACTCTAAAATGTGCAGTTTTACTGTATTGCCAGAAGAAACCAATTAGGAGCTTCTGTTAGCACTCCTGAGCGAAGTCCTCTAATACAGTACATTGTGTAGGAATTTCCATTTCTCCTACACTAGTTGTAAAGGTGTAGAGCGGCACCCAGCATATACACTGACTACTTAGAATGTGTGGGGGTACTAGGGCACTCGTGGCAACATACCCACTATAGTGAGTTGTAGTGGTTATGGTGAGTGGAGTGTTCTTTTTAAATAAGCAATATTTGTTTACTTAGTCCTTTTTTTGTTTTTACATTTGTTTAGTTTTAGAAGCCTGCTTTAGAAATAAAATGTTTAAATGTACTTTAACCCAGCGGTAAGACTGCAGCCCTATCCTCCTTCTGTATTCATCAAGTCTGCCTTGTCCTGTCAATTGCTTTTCGTAGAGTGAGATTTTTGGACATTTGATGCATATGCGGCTATTATTACAATTGCCAATCCAGTGGTCCTAGAGGAGCATTGAATGCACCCCCAGTGCCTGGCTTCAACCAATGTGACAGCCATCTTGGTCCTGCAACCAAAATTGCCTACTCCTGGAGACCCGGATTGCTCCTGCCACCATTCCACCTCTGTCACCAATGATCCCCCTGGCACTCCTGCTGCGTCCCGGGCCACTCCCCCGAGCCAGCACTGCATCCAGGGACCCCGGCCCATGGGAAGCCATGTAAGCTTGCAGAATTTTCTGTAAGGTAGCTTGGGAGACTGCAGCCATTTTCGTCAGGAATGTACACGAAGTAACAACCTAAAGCTCCAGATACTTGGAACAGACACAAAAGTTTCCTTTTTTTCCCCTCTGTATGTATATATATATATATATGTGTGTGTGTGTGTGTGTGTATATATATATATATATATATATATATATATATATATATATATATATATATATATATATATATATGTGTGTATATATATATATATATATATATATATATATATATATATATAGATAATATATTATTATTATTTTTTTTTCACAAAGAAACAGATACAAATAGTGGAATAAAAAAAAAAAAAAAAATATATATATTTTTTATGCAATCCATAAAGGAGCAAGACAAAGCAAGCTTGTTAACCTAGGCTGCTTCTTGCAATTGGTTAATCCCTCCCCTCTGATCCCCTTTTATCTTGTCCCCCTTTTGCAACATTGTACCCACTTTTTCCCCTCCCCTTCTATGGGCAGCAGTCATGCCTCTCCTTCCTTGTAAGTCCAGGGGAATCCTGGATATTCATTGTGTATCTGGCTGTAAAGGCAGTTGCCCCATCCTGTTAAAACCACATTTCAGGAAGTTTTTTCTGTTTGCGTCAATTCCACTTTTTGTATCTGTTGTTTCTTTGTGAAATTACCCATTATGAATCTACCAAGACTTAGTTATAGTATGTACATGCAACAAAAAATGTAATTACTAACAATTTAAGTTTTTACCTGTTAAATCCTACTCTGAAATTTGGCTCAACTTGTATAAATATTACATGATATGTTGAACATATTCTAAACTAACAAATTTGGAATTCTTGAATATTTGACACTTTCCTGATGCCAAGTATATCTCCCACTTAAGTCCAAAGATTTAAGGTGAAGTCCAGCACCTTATACACGTACTGTTCCTGCCTATCCATTAGCACACATATTGAATTATCTAGATAATTTAGGTTTCTGTACTCTCAACCTGCGGTATGGGTACCCCAATGGATATGCAGAGAGGAGTCCTTACTTTCCTCAAGTCGGTAGGGAGACCAAAAGATTTTGCCAACTAGCTCTGCACTGCCTCACTATAGTGATGGAGCTTGCTGATTTCACGTGCACTGCATGTGCAAATCATGGTCAGCTCCCTGAGGGACCTTGTTAGTCAATGGGCTGTAGCTTGGTTTCCCAGGAAATGCTAGCAGAATGCTTGGTTGTATAGGGAGAGGTATTCGCAGTAGAAAGAGGGAAGTGCTCATGCCATTGTACAGAACACTGGTGATACGGTCTCCAGTATTGTACGCAGTACTGGAGACCGTATCTTCAGAAGGATATTGATACCTTAGAGAGAGTTCAGAGAAGGGTTACTAAACTGGTTCATGGATTGCAGGATAAAACTTACCAGGAACGGTTAAATGATCTTATCGCTTGGAGGAAAGACGAGACGGGGGGATATGATAGAAACATTTAAATACATAAAGGGAATCAACACAGTAAAGGAAGTGACTATATTTAAAAGGTGAAAAACTACCACAAGAAGAGGACATAGTCTTAAATTAGAGGGGCAAAGGTTTAAAAAGAATACCAGGAAGTATTACTTTACTGAGAGGGTAGTGGATGCATGGAATAGCCTTCCAGCTGAAGTGGTAGAGGTTAACACAGTTAAGGAGTTTAAGCATGCGTGGGATAGATATAAGGCTATCCTAACTATAAGATAAGGCCAGGGACTAATGAAAGTATTTAGAAAATTGGGCAGACTAGATGGGCCGAATGGTTCTTATCTGCCGTCACATTCTATGTTTCTATGTATTGAGCATTTCACTGAAATTAGAAACGGAAAAGTGCATTTAAAGTGACACACAGCTATATAAACACACATACACACTGCCTACATCCACTCAATCTCCCCTTCCCTTCAATTTACAATTTTCCCACACATACATGTCATTATGAGCAACAGCATCCTCAAACGCCACACTACACGTACATAGAGAACAGCCCACATGTAAGTTCAGAATATACAGACTGGTGGAGAGATATCAGGATATGTTAGCTAGGATGAAACTTTTAGAGAGGCACAGAGATAAGCAGTAGCTTGGAGAGACCTTTTTCTTCCATAGTGTACCTTCTTTGCTTGTGTGCAGCTATAGGGATACTAATCATTCTGAAATAACCCCTCTTCTTTATAAAAGGATTGTATATCTTATAGTGGTGTAATTAAATGTTATTTTCACATTTTCTTGTATCCTAGCTATGACTTAAAATTATAAATATTTAAAAACAGCACTTATCGCCCGTATGACAGTTTTTAAAGGGATTTATTTTCTTATTACTCGGTAAAGGCTTAAAATACCTGGCAAGTATAATTCTATAGCGAGCATCCCTCCTTAAAATAAACAATACGTTATTGGCGACTAGCTAATCTTGCTATAAACAAAATGTCATACTGAACATGTGAATGTACAAATGATACCATGGACCCTATGCACAAATTACTAAATGGGTAGTAAACCGTACAGAACAAGAGTAACAATCTAGACTACAATCTATATCTGAAAATGCAAAAAAAGGTTTTATTACAAACTAGGGCTTGAAAAATTTTATATTCTACGTGTAAACAAGTATGACACGTACTCTATTAATAACCCCCAAACGTTTCGGCACCTCCTGGAGGTGCCGAAACGTTGGGGGGTTATTTTTGATTCCTGTTTCTGCCCTGTTAGGCTTGTGAGAACTTTGGTAAATTTATTGTTTATTATTTTTTGCCTATTTTGTATCACTTTATATATTATTGATTTATTAAACCTGGTTGAGTATTTGTGTATTCTGGTGTGCATTCTCTTACTTATTTTGTTTCAAACCTAAACCACAGTTCTGTATCTGCCTTTAAAGGGACACTCCACTGCCCAAATAGAAAAAAAAATCACTGTCGACTAGGCATGCCCCCAAAGAAAACATGCATTCATTTCAGTATGCAACATCTAAAAAAAACTTGCAGAAACTACAGATCTCTTGTTAAGCCCTCCCTTCTAACCCCACCCAGACTCTGTCGAATCAGACTTACAATGCAGCTCAATGAGAAGTCTTTGCAAGGCAGGTGCTCTGAGCAATTGCTGCTTCTTGAATTTAGCTCCGTAACAAGCTTAATTTTTTAAAAGTGAAATTTTTTTATTGCAATCTGCACTATTTGTAAAATGTAAAAGACAGAACACATTCTTCGCACATAAAGCACTTCAGTAAGATGACATGCTTTAGTGTCCCTTTAAATCAGGGTACTTAGCTGCTATGCATATCTCTTTTTTCATGTTCAGGTGCAATGCCCATACCCATTTGTATATTTAACCCCCTCCTCCACTGCAGAATGTGTAACTGCGCAATTAAATATTAATTCTGTGAATTATAATCTAATACATGCTAGGGCTCTCTTGTCCCTGTGAGTATATGGCATGTGGCATCGCTGATGGAAGTTAATGATTATTTTCTGCTGTTGGACAAGTAAAGATCAATCTGAAAATGATCAGCCACGTGGGTGTCTCTGAGCCATCTGCTGATCAAGGTCAATTTCTGAGCTGCTGAGGCGTGAAGTGTTCCCTCTGTCTTACAATTTACAGGACTTTTCCAGCCAGTCACTGGCGTCACTCAGTAACTCTCTGGGATATAGATAATCTTTTTTTTTTTTTCTGAGCATTCTATTCTAAATAAATCTGAGAATTAAAATACAAATCATACGAGCAACAGTCATAAATGATCTTCATGCCAGCGGCTAAGGCCTTCATTGGTTCAAAATACTTAATCTACATTTTGGCTCAAAATATTCTCAAAAATGTCCTTCCTATCATGTCTCTCTCTGTGTGTACAATACTTAAAAAAAGAACAAACCACTACATTCATCCAAGCTATAAAAAACTATTCTATAAAAAACTAGTCTCACTGTGCACTGTGCATCTGACTTTCTCCACTATAAATTTATGCTGAGCTCATACAGCTTGGCTCTTTCCTCTGCAAAAGTTAATGACTTCAATACCCTCATACCCACACTCGCCCGCGAACCCAAACGACTATTTCACACATTTAACTCTCTTCTTCGCCCTGCTGTACCTCCTCCACCTACTAACTTGACTGCCTCAGACTTTGCAACTCACTTCACTGACAAGATCTCTACAATCAGAGAAGAGATCTCTCATCTTTCTCCTCCCCCTTGCAATACTTCCCCTAACTTCACTCCCTCTGCTGTTCTTTGTTCATTTGCACCCGCTACATTGGAAGAGGTTTCTGCTCTGCTCCAGTCCTCCCGCCCCACCACCTGCTCCCTAGATTCAATTCCCTCGGATCTCATCCGTACTGTCTTCTTCTCTTTCTCCACCTCTCACTAAAATTCTCAATCTCTCTCTCTCCTCTGGTATATTTCCATCGCCCTTCAAACATGCAACTGTAACCCCAATTCTAAAGAAGCCCAATCTTGACCCTAACTCCCCATCCAACTATCGTCCTATCTCGCTACTGCCTTTTGCATCCAAGATCCTTGAAAGAATTGTGTATGCGAGATTGACAGACTTCCTCGAATCAAACTCTCTGCTAGACCCGCTTCAGTCTGGTTTCCGCGCTAAGCACTCTGTGGAAACGGCACTGACCAAAGTATCCAATGATCTACTCGCTGCAAAATCTCGTGGTCACTACTCTATCCTAATTCTCCTTGACCTGTCTGCGGCTTTTGACACTGTTGATCATCAACAGCTTCTTCTCATCCTTGGCAATATCAGTCTACAAGATATTGCTCTCTCCTGGTGCTCCTCCTACCTCTCCCAGCGCTCTTTCAGTGTTTTTCTCTGGCTCTGCTTCTTCTCCTCAACTCCTCTCTGTTGGTGTCCCTCAAGGTTCAGTCCTTGGTCCCCTACTGTTCTACATATATACTGCCTCCCTTGGTAAACTCATTAGCTCCTTTGGCTCCCAATATCATTTCTATGCAGATGACACGCAAATCTACCTGTCCTCTCCTGATCTCTCCCCGTCCCTCTTGACTAGTGTCTTTGACTGCCTATCTGCTGTTTCTAACTGGATGGCTGCCCACTTCCTTAAACTAAACTTGACCAAAACTGAAATTCTGGTCTTTCCTCCCTCAAGTGTTGTTACTCCTGTGTCTGTCTCCCTCCAAGTCAATGGTGCGACCATCAGCTCCACCACGCAGGCTCGCTGGCTAGGTGTTCTCTTTGACTCCGACCTCTCCTTCAAGCCTCATGTTCACTCTATCGCCAAATCCTGTCATTTCCATCTCAAAAACATTGCGCGCATCCGCCCCTACTTAATGCCAGATGCGACTAAGGTGTTGGTCCATTCCACCGTACTTTCTCGCCTTGACTACTGTAATCCGCTTCTCAGTGGTCTTACGTGCTCCCAACTTGCGCCGTTACAGTCCATAATGAATGCGGCGGCGAGGCTCATCTTCCTGTCCGCCCGCACCTCCCATGCCTCACCCTTCTGTCAGTCCCTACATTGGCTTCCTATAAAATATAGAGCTCAATTTAAAATTATGGTTCTTGCTTTCAAATGTCTACATAATGCTGCTCCCACCTATCTATCCTCCCTTACGCACAAGTATGTCCCGTCTAGGCCCTTACGATCTGCTGAAGACTTACGTCTATCTTCTGTCCGTACTCCCACCTCTGATGCTCGCCTTCAAGACTTCTTGAGGGCTGCACCGTTCCTGTGGAACTCGCTTCCCTCCTCCGTTAGATGCTCACCCAGTCTCCACTCCTTCAAAAAATCATTAAAAACCCACTTCTTCATAAAAGCGTATCAATTAAACTCTTAATAGCTCCCAACTGATTCCTCTTCTGCAACTGTCACTAGTCTAATACTATCCTTACCTTTTGTGTCATTTTACCCCACTCCCTCTAGCATGTAAGCTCATTGAGCAGGGCCCTCAACCCCTCTGTTCCTGTGTGTCCAACTTGTCTGGTTACAACTACATGTCTGTTCGTCCACCCATTGTAAAGCGCTGCGGAATTTGACGGCGCTCTATAAATAAAATAATAATAATAATATCAAAAGAAATTGCACCTCAATTGAAAAATCAATAGTTTCACTTGATTCTAGAAATCTCCCTATACACACAATTTAATACAGATTAATTCCGATTTTATTTTTTCATCAAACTGGCAGATAATGTAAAATAATAAAATCTAAGGAATTTTATTTTCCATGTTCCTTTTTTAACTTTGAATGTCTTAATACTGTTAGCATTTACTGCAATACAATATACATATTTGTGTTCATCAGTGTCTCGCAACAGCAATTGGCCAGAGCACCTGCCTTGCACAGACTTCTCATTGAGCTGCAGTGGGAATTCTGTGATTGGACAGCCACAGAGAGTCTGGGCAGGTTAGAAGGGGAGGGCTTGCAAAGGCAGCAGAGGAGATCTGCAGGTTTTACAAGCTGTTTCAATAGGCCCCGAATAAAAACAACGGTTTATATGGGGTATATTTATTTTTTTAAATGATTTATTTATTCTTATTTTTTTGGCAGTGGAGTGTCCCTTCAAATGTTAAGATTTGAAAGAGCTGGTGATGCATTTCTCTTGCTTTACAGATAAGCCTACCTGCCCAGCACTGTACTTCCTGTCAAGCTCCAGAATACTTTTTTTTTTTTTTTTTATATTTCTTCCATCTTGACGAGTCAATGAGTCCACCACTTTTCGATGCTCCTGAAAGTTAAACCCAACAGATCTGCTGTTCAGGCCCAGGACCTGCTTTTTTTTAATGTATTTGTTCCTTAAAAATGAATTCGTTTTTTTCTTTTAGAATGTAATAGCCAGAGGCACATTACAATATATCTCATATTGCAATCAATTACGCTGAAGGTTAGATCTAGATAGGTGATTTTAAGTAGCCTTCTAAAACTGTATTTTTGTGTGCACTGTTCCTAAATCTGTATTATGAAGGATTAGATCTATGACTCATGTGCCTGTCCATGTGACTCCAAGGATAGGTCACCAACACTGAGAATACAAATAATGTTAATTTCTATGATTTATACTTATTTCCCTCTCTACTTCCTGATCTGTTTGAGTAATAGACATTTGCACACATATTTAAATATTGAATACAATGTCTTTCTTTTTCAAATATCTGCAGGGTGTCAAGCCAGCAAGCTTTGAGAAGGTGTCAGACCCAGAAATCAAGGAAATTATTGGGGAGTGTATCTGTAAAAATAAACAAGAAAGGTGAGGATGTATGGAGAATCTATTGGATGTGCCCATGTTTTCTGTGTAGATGTTTATCTTTGGTCAAGATTCGTGATGCTCCTAATAGAGATGTCTTTATATCGACCAGCTGCAGAATTTTGCTTCTTCTTATGCAGCTCATGTCTTGACAATTTATTTGCAATGAGTCAGCTAAACTGCGGACAGCCATGGTAAATAATGTGCTGTCACTTAAAGCAGTTTCTTTTATCGAAAACAAAATACTCTCAGGGAAAGAAAATGCATAGCCTCGAACCCTTAAATCCTAGACACTACACTTTGATGCTATGTATACAAATGTGTGCAGGTCAGGGTTTCTGAAAAATAGGTGATGCAAAATATTCGAAAGCTAGTGAGGAATCACTTTTGTCTAAACACGATTAGTTTCCTGAAATTGCTTTGCTTGGGAAATCATATTACAAATTTAATAAACTCTGTGTGTCCTGAACGTATCTCTGGGTAGTTAATATGCCGTTGTTGCATTATTAAAAAGAATAACGACTTGGCATGCATATGTGATTGTGAATCGGAAGCACATTTGTTGTATAGTATATATTTTTTTTTTCTACAATATGTTTGGTGAGCTAGCATGTCAGAATTACAGAGGTACTTGTACAAATGTTCAAAATGTCAACGGTTATTCTTAAAATGCTCTAAAATATGTGCAACAGCCATTCAACTTATGCAACATAAAGTTAAATAATACAATTCTAGAAAAAAATGCGCAGAATCCTTTTGCATTTTGTTTTTCAGATATGAGATTAAAGATTTATTAAGCCATGCCTTCTTTGCTGAAGATACTGGGGTGAGAGTGGAACTTGCTGAGGAAGACCATGGGAGAAAATCTTCCATTGCCTTAAGACTCTGGGTAGAAGATCACAAAAAGTTAAAAGGGAAACCCAAAGATAATGGAGCCATTGAGTTTACTTTTGATCTGGAAAAAGAAACTCCTGATGATGTTGCACAAGAAATGGTAACATTTATCCCTCTCCCACCTCAGTTTTTACTTTGTATTTTTATTTATTTTTACAAGGCTCCTTAATATCTATAGACCTGTAACTCCTTATCAAGTAACTTACTTTTGAATATGAGCCACACTCTCCATTGTCAGTGGTGGAGGTGTCATCCCTACTGTTTTGTGGAGAGTAAGGAAGATTTGCCTTTTTAGGTGTGATTATTGCAGTTACTGTTTTGTGCTATAAAAATACTAGATCCCAGAATTTGACTGCATTATTATAGCATGAGCCGCTGTGGAACTGTGGTGATTTAGTACAAGCAGAGGCACAGTTTAATGGGATTTGTAGTTCTGCAGCAGTTCTGCGCCCTGTCCACACCCTGTTCAGAGTAAATATATGTCCTCCGCAATCAATCTGCACATATCATGACTAATAATGAAACAGCTGTTAATCTTACAATTGACTAGGCTCAAATTCTGAAATAATGGCTCACACACTTTGTTTTAATATATTGAAAGATTTCACCAATTAAAGAGCAAAATAAAATGTTAACCATACTGCTGTATCACCTAACACATTTTGGATCCATGTGAAGGATAATATTCAGTTGTAACAAATAAGTAATAGCAGTATGATTACTAGTTCTTGTGATTGTATGTGTGTGTGTCAGTCAGCCAAGAGACTCCTCTCTCTGCATGCCCTTTGTTAGATAGATGACATACTGCTCGCTCATTATTTTCCTCTTACTCTCTGGCAATGTACTGATCCTTCTGATGCTCGCTGTTCTAGAACTCACAGAAAAAAAAAATTGTTCTTATGGCTTGGGTACTCTTGTCATTTACGTTCAAAACTGATTCTCCACTGCATGGACAATGCAGCTATAAAGGATCCTATAGTGCCAGGAAAACAAACCAGTTTTCCTGGCACTATAGACTCTTGGAGAGCCCCCCTCCTCCCTCGGCGCTGATGGGTTTAAAACCCCTTCAGCCACTTACCTGAATCCACCGCCGGGATCCTTCGGCGCTGGTGATCTCTTCTCCCCCGCCGACATCGGCTCCCGAGTGGAGCCGAATGCACATTCAAACCCGCCTATAGGAAAGCATTACTCCATGCTTTCCTGTGGGGATCTTATTTGACGCTGGACGTGAGGATGTTTATCGTCAAATAAGTCCAATTTACTCAGTGTAAATTGCGGAAGCAGCCTCTAGTGGTTGTCAGTGAGTTTCTCTGAAACTGCTATGTTTTCAGCTGCAGGGTTAAAACTAGGGGGACCTGGCACCCAGACAACTTCATTGAGCTGAAGTGGTCTGGGTGCCTATAGTGGTCCGTTTTTTATTGGGCTGAATTTTTTTGAAATTACCTTTTGTAACAGTTTCAGCTCTGTTTCTTTTCAAAGTGTCTTCATTCAGTTATTTACTAGAATCAAACAGTTGATGATTATAAGGTTAATATCTGTTCATACACCTGTTCATTGTGTGTATCCATATATAACCAAGAAAGAAAAAGTACATGATGGTTAAAGGAACACTATAGTATTAGGAATACAAACATGTAGTCAGAACACTTTAGTTCTGGAGTACCGGTTTAGGTTCTCAGCCCCCCCACAGTAAGGAGTTAAGATAGCTTTACTCAGTTTTACTCACCCTTTCTCCATCGCCGTGCTTCTCTTGCTGCAGCTCTGTGGCTGAGGTCATCAATCTTTACTACTTTAGCCAATCTAATTTTTCCATAGGAAAGCATTGGGAGGCTATTGCTCATGCGCTGCAAAACGCCACGCTGTGCCAATCAGCAACTGCTCATAGAGCTGCATTGAATCAGTGCATCTCTATGCCAAGTGTTCAGAGTCTTCATGCAGAGTGTGGAGACGCTGAATGTAGTTGCTGCCAACAATGCAGCACTGAACTTGGAAGTGCCTCTAGTTGCTGTCTGAGTGACTGTCACTAGGGGAGTTACTAGGCAGCAACGTAAAACACTACCTTTTCTCTGAAATGGAAATCCTGCAGGGCTATGCTATAGACACCAGAACCACTACATTAAGCTGTAGTATCTCTGGTAACTAGTGTATCTTTAATAACTCATTTCAAACAGTGATCGTCCTATATTGTGATGTAATTCCAGTAAAATACAAGTTTAGCAGGCTAAGATTGCCACAAGGCATATGTATGTATATGTGTTTGTAGTATCAGTTAGTTAATAACACGTAGCTAAGATACTGTTATCACTGTACTGACCAGGTGCAGGAATGTAAGAACTGGAATTACGCGTCCCTCTCCTTTGTATCAGATGAGCCACGTGGTTAGACCGGATGGATGAGTTTAGACTCTATTTATTAAATAGGTTAAGGGTATGTGTGGGTGTAGTTAATTGTGGGAGGAGCTACAGTGCTATATAAGGAATGTACTCTATGTATTCAGTACTCAGACTTTGCTGTATTTTGGTGACGCTAGTCCCTCTGAGTCCCGATCGGTGATCCAATAAAGAATCTCTTCCTTCCTGAAGAAACCTGTGTCCATCTCTCTGTGCTTGGCTTCCGTCAGTTTCTCCGGTATCATTTGGTGCATTGGCCGGGAAGCTCATCGTTCAACGGTAGCTGAGAGGCAGAGGCGTGAGACGGTCTATCTTTGCCCACGTTCTCTACGGCTGCACCCCTGAACTTCTGCGTGGACCTCCCTTCGTCTCGGCGCCACTGGTCTGTTGTCCAGGAGATCATCGGCCTCTACGTGAGAAGTGCTGGGGTGTCCCCGTCGATGAGTGTGAACTCAGGTTCAGGAACGAGGAGGTAAGACAACTGCTGTTTTAGACGGCAGGACCCACTAGGGGTATACCGATTGTGCGGTAGGCCCAAAGGGGTTTTGAATCTGTATCTGCCCCCTCTGTCGGAGGGAAGGAGCGAAGGCGCACCGCTCGATCGAACGCTCTTTAGTCAGACCGTTTGATTTGGTTAGTCAGGCGGGGTCCTGGTGTAAGATAGCCCTAGCCGGACACCGGTGTCTTGTCTAGACTAGCGTTCTAGGGTGTATATTACGTTCGCTAGGTCGGAGGGACCGGGAGACTAAGCGGCGCCTGTGTAAATTCGGTTCGCTAGTTCTCATCCTATCTGGGCTAAGTGGGAAGGCGTGTAAATTTGGAACCCACTAGACTTTTGATAGTGCGACTAAGAGGCGCCTGTGTAAATTCGGTTCTCTAGCTCGCTATATATGTGGTGATTGGGCAGTGTGGCTAACCAAAACGGGTGTATATAGTTTTAGGTAGTCCATTCAAGGTACTGGCCAATAGTTTAGTTGGGAATTGTAAATGTGTTAACGATTGTTTTAGTAAAGTGTATATCTTGTTAGATAGCGCGAGCTCAGCCGTCTAGCGAGAGTGTTAATAGTGTGTTGCTGTATTATAGTGCACGGTACCATAACCCTGTATATTTACTGACATTATATAATAAGTACTAATCATTGTCGTCCATTGCATGTTTAACACCATAACCACTAATAATTGTATTGTGACCTTAACTTGTGCTTTGACCTATGCTAACCGTACTGTAACCGCTATTTGTAAAAGACGATGTTACTGGGGTGTGTTATAGACGGGTAATTCGTATATAGAGAATTATAGCGTGGGTGACTGTATAGTTACGCCAAAGGGCATAATATTGATTATATAGTGACTGGTGTAACAGCTGTGTGTGTACGGGAATTCCCTGAGTGTTTATTGTTATTGTGTACGTTTCACTTGGTAACCGTACCACGTGGTGCTGTTGCCAGAGGAAACGGGTGTGACTGTTGAATAGTACGCGTGTATAGTAATCGTTGTCGACAACGTTCCACTGTTAAATATGGGTGCGTCGCAGTCAACGATTCCGGATCCCTTAGGATGTATGGTTAAGAATTTTAAAAAGGGATTCAAAGTTTGTGATTTTGGGGTTAAGATGTCCCCTGTACGTTTGGTCACTTTGTGCACTAGGGAGTGGCCTACTTTGGTTGCGGCATGGCCGCCACGTGGCAGTTTGGATCCAACTCTGGTACAGCGCTTACACGTGGCTGTATCAGGTAGGCCTGAACTTTACGGCCAGTTTCCTTATATTGACTGTTGGAGACAGGCCGTAAATGACTCGCCAAAATGGCTCCAGACATGCCACGAGGAGCAGTGTCGCCTCATGGTAGCTAGGACTTGCTCGTCCACTAGGACTGGTGTTAGGCCCATTTTGGACACGCCCCCTGAGTCCGAGATCCCTTTGCCGCCCCCTTACTTTCCGTTAAGAAGAAGTGACGCAAACGCAGGAAGTCCTGTAACCCCTCCCCTCATTACCCTCATCCACTTCCGCTTCCTCCTCCAGTACAGGATCCACCCCCCCTCGTACTAAATCTCCCCTTCCGGAACCAGAATCCACCCCCATTAGAAACGAATATCCTGATTTGGCGCCACTTCAGACTTCCGGTCAAGCTTCATCTAGCTCGGCCCGAAGTGTTCTATTTACTACCTTTTCCCAAAACCAACCTCCCACATCCCCATACCCTATATCTCCCCGACCGGAACCCATGACTGACGCTTCCCTACGTAGCCCCATCCAAACCCGACAGTTGACTGGTGCCCAACAATTAAAGCACTATCAGATGCCTCTTCGCTTAAATCCCGGGTCAGCCTATATTAATGCCGCAGGTCAAATGGCACAAGCTGACCCTGTCTTCGTATATGTTCCCTTCACTACAACCGATCTTTTAAACTGGAAGACCCACAATTCCTCGTATACTGAGAAACCACAAGCCATGACTGATCTGTTCACCTCAATAGTACAGACACATAATCCGACATGGGCTGATTGCCAGCAGTTATTAATGACTTTATTTAACAATGAGGAAAGGACAAGAATAAATCAAGCAGCCATTAAAGCATTAGAGGATAGAGCCCGTGCTTTGAACCAAGCCAATCCAGCAGCATGGGCCGCAACACATTATCCCAACACTGATCCCGATTGGAACGTAAATGGTGCTGATATGGTTCAACTCAGAGCCTATAGAGACGCTATAATTGCTGGCATGAAAGCCGGAGGAAAGAAAGCCATTAACATGTCGAAGACAGTTGAGGTGATTCAGAAAAGCGATGAAGCGCCCAGTGTCTTTTATGACCGATTATTGGAGGCGTACCGCTTGTACACCCCCTTTAATCCGGAAGACGCAGACAATTCCCGAATGGTGAACTCCGCCTTTGTCAGCCAAGCTTACGGAGATATTAAGCGCAAGCTACAAAAGCTAGAAGGGTTTGCAGGTATGTCAATCACCCAACTAATGGAGGTAGCTAATAAGGTGTATATGAATAGGGAAACAGAAAGCAAGAAAGAGGAGGAGCGCAAGATGCGTAAAAAGGCTGATATGCTAGCGGTAGCGATCGCAGGCGTAGATAAACGGGGCCCAGATAGAGGCAATAATAGATGGAGTAGGGAGCCTTTGAGTAGGGATCAATGCGCGTATTGCAAGGAAGAAGGGCATTGGAGGAACGAATGTCCGCAAAGAGAGCAGTACGAGAGGGTCCTACCCAGGGCAGGCTACGGAAACTTTAGAGGTAGAGCGAGAGGTAGAGGAGGCCCCGGAGGGAGTAATGGTTATAGAGGGAGTAATGGGAACAGAGGAAGTGTTAGGGAAGACAGGTATATTCCAGCAGCGCAAAGGTCCCGCGATAGAGAAGGTAGGGACTTTGTAGGATTGGCTGACACTGTCATGGAGGACTATTGATACCGACCGGGCTCCTTCCCCCTTGGTCGAGCGGAGCCTATGGTCGATGTATCAATAGGGGGGAAAAGGAGTGCGTTCATGATCGACACTGGTGCTGAACATTCAGTGGTGACTAATCTAGTTGCTCCTCCATCTGGAAGGACTATTACTGTGATAGGAGCAACTGGAAGAAGTGCTGAAAGACCGGTTCTTAAAAGTCGACTCTGTACATTGGGAGGCCACGTAGTAAAACACCAATTCCTTTATATGCCTGAATGTCCAGTCCAATTGCTGGGACGTGATATGCTATCCAAATTACAAGCGCAGATTACGTTCCTACCAGATGGAACTACATCTTTAAAGTTTAATGGACCTTCAGGTATTATGACTTTATCCGTACCAAAGGAAGAAGAGTGGCGACTTTATACAGTGTTGACTAGCCAAAACCCTAGGAGTGATGAGACATTATTTAACATACCAGGAGTTTGGGCAGAGAACAACCCACCAGGACTGGCCCGCAATATTCCACCAATAAAAATTGAACTGAAACATGGGGTTTATCCAGTGAGCCTAAGACAATATCACATTCCGCAGAAGGCTAAGAAGAACATCCAATCCTATCTGGATAAGTTCATACGGTATGGTATCCTAAAATTCTGTACTTCCCCCTGGAACACCCCATTGCTGCCTGTTCAAAAGCCCGGCACAGATGAGTATCGACCTGTGCAGGACTTAAGAGCAGTCAATGATGCGGTTGTTAGCATACATCCAGTTGTACCCAATCCATATAACCTGCTTGCTTTAATTCCGGGCGGGGCTACTTACTTCACAGTCTTAGATCTCAAAGATGCCTTCTTTTGCCTCCGAATTGCCGCAGAAAGTCAATGTATTTTCGCTTTCCAATGGGAGAACGCTGTAACGGGCTCAAAACGCCAAATGACTTGGACAAGACTGCCCCAAGGGTTTAAAAATTCACCTACCCTATTTGGTTCAGCTCTAAGTCAAGATCTACTGGATTTCGAGTCTATCCCAGGAGAATGTGTATTGTTACAATATGTAGATGACTTGTTGATAGAAAAATGTCAGCAAGCAACGCACGATCTACTACATATTCTCTGGAAGGCAGGATACAAGGTGTCCAGGAAGAAGGCTCAGTTGTGTTTGCCAACTGTCAAGTATCTGGGATTCCATATCTCTGAAGGTCAAAGGATTATGGGGCCAGAGAGAAAAGAAGCTGTCTGCCAAATACCAATACCCAAGAATAGAAGACAAGTGCGAGAATTCTTGGGGGCAGCAGGCTTCTGTAGGATATGGATTCCCAGCTATGCGATACTGGCAAAACCTCTGTACGCAGCTATCAAAGGTACAGAGCACGACCCCTTCCTATGGACCCAAGAACAGCAAACGGCATTTGAAGATGTGAAGAAGGCTTTGATGAGTGCCCCAGCATTAGGTCTACCTGATCACACACGACCATTCTACTTATATGTACACGAGCAAAGAAGAATGGCTGTGGGAGTATTGACACAGTACTTGGGATCATGGCAAAGACCTGTTGCCTACATGTCTAAGCAACTGGATGCAGTGGCCAGCGGACTTCCACCTTGTCTAAGAGCCGTAGCTGCAGCCGCCCTGCTAGTAGCTGAAGCCGATAAACTCACTCTGGGTCAAGAACTTTATGTACGAGTCCCACATGCAGTACAGACGTTGTTGGATTACAAAGGAAATCATTGGTTTAGTAACAGCCGTATGACCAAGTATCAAGCAATGTTGTGTGAAAACCCAAGAGTGCATTTAGAGACTGTAAACACCTTAAATCCAGCTACCCTTTTGCCGCAACCTACTGAAAGTCAACATGATTGTTTGGAAGTAATGGATGAAGTATTTTCAAGTAGACCAGATCTTCGTGATTTTCCCATCCAGAACCCCGATGTTCAATATTACACCGACGGCAGTAGTTATGTGAAAGAAGGGATCCGCTATGCAGGATATGCAGTGACAACAATAGACAAGGTGATAGAAGCTCGGCCACTGGCGAAAGGAACATCAGCACAAAAGGCAGAATTGATAGCACTGACACGAGCGTTACAATTGGCTGAAGGTTTAAGAGTGAATATCTATACGGACTCTAAGTATGCGTTTTTAACCACTCATGCCCACGGAGCTTTGTATAAAGAAAGAGGACTACTGAATTCAGAGGGCAAAGAAATCAAGTACGCAGCTGAAATCCTACAACTATTGGAAGCAGTGTGGGAGCCGAAAGAAGTCGGTATCATACATTGTCGAGCGCATCTGAGAGGAGATGGTGATGTAACCAAGGGAAATCGGATGGCAGATAGTGCAGCTAAGCGTGCTGCTGAATCAGGAAGACAGGAGTATGTAGGGCATATAGCTGCTCTTATACCAACTCCACTGTCCCAATGGACTCCAGTTTATACAGCTCAAGAAGAGGAGTGGTTAAAGACTGAACCGGGAAAGTATTTGGAGAACAAGTGGTATCAGCTAGAAGATGGAAGAATAGTCATACCAGCATCACTAGCAGTAGAAATTGTCCAAAATTATCACAACGGGACACATTCTGGGAGAGACAGTACTGAAGAATCTCTTAGAAAACATTTCTACATACCAAGATTGTCCAACTTGACTCAGGCCATTGTACGCAGATGTGTAACGTGTGCTAAGAATAATGCAAGACAAGGACCAGTAAAGCCACCAGGAGTCCAGTTTATGGGGGGACTCCCCATGTCCGATCTACAAATAGACTTTACAGTAATGCCTAAATCGGGTGGACATCGTTACCTGCTGGTAATTGTGTGCACCTATTCAGGCTGGGTAGAAGCATGTCCTACTCGTACAGAGAAAGCAGGAGAAGTTGTGAGATTCCTGCTACGAGAAATAATACCCCGATATGGACTACCCTGTTCTATAGGATCGGACAATGGTCCAGCTTTTGTTCACCAGTGCCTACAACAACTGACTCATATGCTTGGTATAAAGTGGAGGCTTCATACTGCATATAGACCCCAGAGTTCTGGTAAGGTAGAGAGAATGAATAGAACTATAAAGAACCAGTTGGCTAAAATGTGTCAGGAAACCCAACTTAAGTGGAACGTTCTCTTACCCATAGCTTTATTGCGAATCCGCAGTACCCCTTTATTGCGAATCCGCAGTACTCTCCTTTTGAAATCATGTATGGGCGACCACCTCCCGTACTTGGTAACTTAAGGGGGGACTTGAGTCAGTTGGGAGAAGGAATTACCCGGCAGCAGGTTGTAGAGTTGGGTAAGACTATGGAGGAGGTACAGAAATGGGTACAAGATAGATTACCTGTGAATATTTATCCCCCTGTTCATAGTTATCATCCAGGAGATCAAGTGTGGATTAAAGAGTGGAATAATGTACCGTTAGGGCCCAAGTGGAGAGGTCCTTATGTTGTTCTTTTGTCTACCCCTACAGCGATAAAAGTAGCCGAAGTAACTCCGTGGATACATCACTCCAGGGTTAAACCAGCAGCAGTCGATTCTTGGCAAATTACAGCAGATCCAGAGAATCCCTGCAAGATCCGGTTGAAACGCACTACTCAGTCGGAGTAACGAGGAATTATTGTGGATTACAAATTTTATTGTTACAGGTGTGAGTGAGAAGGCCATAATAAAGCCTGTCCGCTTACCATCACATAGTGTATAAGCCAGGAAAGTCTCGAAGGGACACCTGTGAAGATGAGCAGAACTCCATTCCCTGCAGCCCTCACATCCTGGAAGCTGAGGTTCCATCGCACGGACGAAGACTGAGGATGACGGCGAAAGATGTGCTTTTGATTGTGTTTATTTATATGTGTTTTTATATTCAGGAAGGTAGAGGTACCGACACTCCTAGCTGTGAGGTATGCATTAAGACTACGAGAACAGGTAACCATATTTCCCAAACCCTAATTTGGCATTCACAATACGAATGTAAAGGAGAGGTATCAAGATGTAGATACCTAAATATAGACTATAGTGTGTGCCATTTAGGAGTAGGAGAACCTAAGTGCTTCAGTCCAGAGTATCAACCTCGTACAATTTGGTTGACTCTCAGGAATGGAGATCCTCAGGGGACCCTAATTAATAAAACGGTGTTAGAATCCGTACATTCTTCGGGTGTTCTGCTATTTGATGCATGTAAGGCGATATCAAGTGGTAGAAAACCGTGGAATGTATGTGGGGATCTTAGATGGGAGAGGACGTATGGGTCTAATGATAAATATATTTGTCCCAGTAGTAAAAATAAATATGTGAGTCCTAGATGCCCAAATAAAGACTATAACTTTTGTCCATATTGGTCTTGTGTGGGGTGGGCAACTTGGGGACAGACAGTAGACAAAGACATGATAGTGACTAAGTTGCCGACTAGCCCTTATTGTAAGTCTATGGAATGCAACCCAGTCCATATACTTATTAATAACCCCGACAAGTTCCTAGATAAGTATGGAAATTTATTTGGGTTTCAGATATACGGGACGGGTTTAGATCCTGGGACATTATTGTTTATAGGAATAGAGACTGATACGGTATCCTCCCAGACTCATCAAGTATACCATTCCTTTTATGAAGAGATGAGTATAGATAATAAGATCCCCCATAACGCTAAAAACCTGTTCATTGACCTAGCTGAAAGTATTGCCGGTAGTCTTAATGTTACCAACTGCTATGTGTGTGGAGGTACTAACATGGGAGACCAATGGCCTTGGGAAGCAAAGGAGGTAATGTCCGGTTCTGAGGCAGTTGACCAATTAATATCTACACAAGCCGATTATCATTTGAGTGTTAGAGGTAAATCTGAGTGGAGATTAAAGACCTCCATCATAGGTTATGTTTGCATAGCAAGGAAAGGAATAATGTATAATACTTCTGTAGGAGAATTAACTTGTCTAGGGCAAAAAGCTTATGATGATGATACAAAGAATACAACTTGGTGGTCGGCTTCAAATGTCTCAGAACCATCTAACCCGTTTGCTAGATATGCCAGTTTAAAGGATGTGTGGTTTGATCTATCCATCACATCTACCTGGAGAGCCCCAGCAAATTTGTACTGGATCTGTGGTAAGAAAGCCTATTCGGAGCTGCCACAGGACTGGGAAGGGGCATGTGTGTTGGGTATGCTCAAACCATCCTTCTTCTTGTTACCGATTGAAACAGGTGAGACTTTAGGTGTTAAAGTGTATGATGTGAATCATAGGAAGAAAAGGGGACCCATAGAGATAGGCACCTGGGAAGATGATGAATGGCCTCCCCAGCGTATTATAGATTACTATGGGCCAGCCACGTGGGCTGAGGATGGTACCTTTGGTTATAGAACCCCAATTTATATGCTCAACCTTATTATAAGATTACAGGCGGTGGTTGAGATTATTACTAATGAGACCTCACAAGCACTCAATCTTCTAGCGAAGCATAATACCAGGATGAGGACAGCAGTGTACCAAAATAGATTAGCCTTGGATTACCTTTTGGCAGTAGAGGGAGGTGTATGTGGGAAGTTTAACCTGAGCAATTGCTGTCTTCAAATAGATGACGAAGGGCAAGCAATAGCTGAGCTTACTAGCCATATGGTTAAACTAGTGCATGTGCCTACTCAGGTATGGAAAGGGTACAATCCAAGTAGTTGGTTTGGTAGCTGGTATGAGTGGTTTGGAGGGCTTAAGGCAGTGGTAGGTGGAGTCCTACTGATTTTACTGTTGTGTCTACTCCTACCGTGTCTTATACCCTTAGTAGTTAGGTCTGTGCAAAGCCTGATAGGAAGTATAGCAGAGAGGAAGGCTGCTGCACAGATAATGGCGATATATAAGTATAAGGCTCTAGATCAGGGAGAACCAATGCAAGAAGATGAATGTTGAAGATTCACATCATAAGATAAGTCTGGTCTGGTTCATGGTAACCTGAGGTATATGCAAACCAAGGTTAAGTGATGCCTCAAGTAATTGTGAAATATCAGAGGCATCAAAGGGGGGAATGTGATGTAATTCCAGTAAAATACAAGTTTAGCAGGCTAAGATTGCCACAAGGCATATGTATGTATATGTGTTTGTAGTATCAGTTAGTTAATAACACGTAGCTAAGATACTGTTATCACTGTACTGACCAGGTGCAGGAATGTAAGAACTGGAATTACGCGTCCCTCTCCTTTGTATCAGATGAGCCACGTGGTTAGACCGGATGGATGAGTTTAGACTCTATTTATTAAATAGGTTAAGGGTATGTGTGGGTGTAGTTAATTGTGGGAGGAGCTACAGTGCTATATAAGGAATGTACTCTATGTATTCAGTACTCAGACTTTGCTGTATTTTGGTGACGCTAGTCCCTCTGAGTCCCGATCGGTGATCCAATAAAGAATCTCTTCCTTCCTGAAGAAACCTGTGTCCATCTCTCTGTGCTTGGCTTCCGTCAGTTTCTCCGGTATCAATATAAGGAGCAGTTTCAACCAAAAGTAAAACCATTGCAATGAAAATAAATTACATTTTGCCACTTGCTGCACTGCTAGAACTTTGCCCCAGATTTTATTGTACGTTTTCCATACAACCTCCTCTACCTGGAAGATGAAGAATCACTTATGAGGCTGTCTGGCAGTCTGTGAATAATGTGCCACCTGGTGTACCTAGGTCATTGAAGGGGCAGTGATGTCTACATGAGTAGCTCAAATGCAACATCAAAACCTCAAATTGAGTTTATTTATACTAAGCCTCCAAGCTGCATCCAATAATCTAACATTGCAGGCTTTAGTAGATAAGGTGAACTAATGTTTTAATTATAGTCATTCTACTTCATCTACTCAATAAATGTTTCTAATGTGCACTGAACTGGTACTTGTTATAGAATGTGTAAAAATTAAAATAAAAAAAAAATCAAGAGGTGACAAGTGTTTCTCTGTAGGTGGATTCTGGATTTTTCCATGAAAATGATGTGAAAGTTGTTGCCAAGTCCATACGTGATAGAGTTGCATTAATCCAATGGAGGAGAGAGCGAATGTGGCCAGAGGGTGGGCAGAGAGAGGGGCTGGAGCAGCCGCAGTTGCCACAAACCTCTGTCGCTCCACCTGTACTCTCGTCCCACACAGGCCAACTAATCTGCCCAGAGCAAGAGGAACTAGATCCGGACCAGCGCACCTTTCACCCAAAGTTACCTGCCAGCATCACATCCGTGGCATGTAAGTCTCTACTTTCTCTGTTTTAAATTTAACAGCTTGGATTTGAACTCGTGTTATTCTCAACCTACCCTAAATGCTATGGAATTATTAGTGTGGAGCTGGATAACTAGAGAACTATAAAATGTATGAAATAAGCAAACTTTACACATATATATACTGATATATAATTATCAAACTATTCACTTTTAAGATTTTGTTTTAGAAACCATTTGCAACATGCAAATAATTCTACACATTGGGCAGCTGAGATAAAGTAATCCTGTTTTATAGTACATTTGTTAATGAACAAAAGTTTTTTGTTTTTTTTTTATTCTTTTTTTTCCCATCTCCGAGTGAATGGAATGGACTTGATAGCTGTTGCGCATGGTTGAACATCTTTGTATAGGAAAATGCTATACCTCTGCTAGGACGTTTAATGCCAGAGAAAGGAATTATTAACCCTACTGACAAAACACAGAAACTCCGTGTATATATAAAAACTGTATATTATATTAGGCGTTTCTAGGGGGGATCTATAAAAAAAACAAAAAAAAAAAAAAAAAACTGCAAAGTATAAATTTCTTTCATTGTTGAGGTTTTTTTCAGATACGCATAATGCCAGGTATCAGATCAAATCACATTTAAATATAGGTTACATCAGTGAGAAGTAGTTATATAAAATTGAATATTTTTTTTTGTTTAGTTTTTTTTCTGTTGTATTTGTCTGGCCTCTGGCTTGCAGTGTAGGCAGTGATGTAAGCTCTGCTGTGATATAGTTGCTTCCTGCATAGGAAACTGTCGTGTTAAAGTTAATTATGTGTGCAAGCCTACATTAACCATGACAAACAATGTTAAAAGGCCGGGATATTGCTGTTCGCTTGGGAATAAAAGACATGGTAATTAATATTGCTTTCCTACTTTCTGAACTGCTGTCTATTGTCTGGAACGGTTACATGACATATACCATATTAGAGCAACTGAAAAGGAGTTCTAATGTGTATGGATCTACGTAGTGCCAAATTATCTAAGTATGTATTTTCTTTTTAACTGGGACGGGGATAATATTGATTTAAAATTTGAGCCGTTCCACTTTTGTTAATATCCAGTCAATATTTATTTTTGCATTTTTGTTTTCTGTGGACATTCCTTTTTTAAGTGAGAGGCAACAAAACAGATTTGTCTATGGGAGTCCTTAAACTATAACGATATTTGTAGCTACAGCAAATATGCTTGGTAATCATTAATTTATTTGCTACTCTGGCACTAAAATGGTTAAAAATAAATTGCAAGTAAAAATTCCCATAAAAGGGAAGATATGCACATCACAAGATCATAAGGACGTTGAAGTAAACCATTGAAGTAAAAGGTTAAAGCTAATGTACATCAGCATTTTTTTTTTGTATGTGATTTATTTTTATTTTTTTTATTTATTTTTTACTGACCGTGACTTGAAATATATATGCGTTTCTGACTACATCCATACTTGATTGGAAAATGTGATTGACCTACACTGTCTTACATGATAAATGATCCTAATCTATTTTTTGGCAGCGGACAGCACATTTGACAGTGGTCAAGGGTCCACTGTGTATTCAGATTCACAGAGCAGCCAGCAAAGCGTGATTTATTCCTCTCTGCCGGAATCACTTCCGCCTGCAGTTCAGCGGGTTTACAGCCCACCAATCCTGGAAGGCCAGATGATGTCCCAGAGCCCCCAGCACCACCTGGCACAATACCTTCAGACGCCAACTGTAAGTTTGAAACCAGGTCATGCCATTAATAGCTGTTATTTATTCTTTCACATTTTTTCTATCATTTCTTATTTTTAAATACTGCCCATTCATTTTGCATGTTTTTGAATTTAATTTATTCTTTCTTTTTTTCTTCATTTTATATGGTGGCCATTTAGACATTTACTGTTCCTACATTTGTTAAAGATCTTTTTGGGTCCGGTGTTTCCACTTGCTGTTCTACAGACACTTTAAGAGAATTCCTTACTGTCCCCAGCGGGGCTTACACCATTAGTCGTAGGTGCAGTTCCTCTGATGCTGTCAGATATTCTGACCCTTTATTGGAATGTCTTAATACTTCGCATAGTATTCTGGATTCTAATGCACACATTTATACTCCTTCTCTAGCTCAAAAGTCCCACAAGTTAACAAGCAGTGCAGTGCAGAATTCGACCAGTTCTTCAAATTTTGACAAAAGTGCACCAATTGGTAAAAGTTTATTACTCGCTGTTCTTCCATCTCCTTATTGCACTTCTCGTCGACATAGTGATTCCACTGTTGCTACCAGTACATTGAAAAGCTTGACTTCACCTATATCTATGGAAAAATTGCTAGTCCAAAAATACAGAAAATCAGAAACTCGTATTGAACCATTGGCTGGTTCTATAGGCTTCACAAAGTCCATGCAGTCAAGGTTAAAGGAATGTCATGTATGTTTAGAATTTAGTCAGCACAGGAAATATTCAGATAGTTCTTCTTCCATTTCGCATCCCAACTCTTTTGCCAAAGTCCGTAATCGTGGTTTGAATGACCTAGAAAAATATTTGGTCTCCATGCCACCTGTCAGGGTTCAAAAAACCTGTGGCCAGAACTTAGACTTAATAGACCTCCATGAATCCCTCCATCTGATTATTGACCAGACTAAAGCACCATCTTCCAGAACCAGAAAACTGACAGGTGATGGCATTCATGAAAACTATAAAATTGGACAAACTGTGCCACAGGCAACTGGGCATAACTCAACAAACTGGGGATTGAAGCCTTCCGCTGAGTACTCTGGAATTAGCCCACCTACTGGGAACATTGGACTTGTTGTGGTAGGTTGGACACCTGTGTGGGAATCACACGTCTGTCTTCTTGACTGTGCAGTCTTAATTCCGAGCCTGTGCCACAACCCTTTTGTTTTACTTCTCTAATTGTTCTGTTTCCCTCTCTTTGTGCCAGAGCATGAATTCCTTCTTCCTGTGAATGCTCCATCGAACCGCAGTTCACCTGCCCTGTTCATAAGAAGATAAATTAGTTGACTGTAGTAATTAGTAAAAATAGGAGCGTGGGTAGTCAAGTTATTTCTTAGAAAATACAGTGGACCATCTGACGGATCACTTGCTTTGTTTTTCCTGTTTCATTAGTTTTTTGTTTTATAAGCATTTTTCTGTGAGTAAATGAATAGGCAGAGGATTTTCTTACCCAGTTATTTAACTGGCTCCACTGGTTATCAGATCCTTTATTAGCGTTTTGCCTGTATGCAGTCATTTCTGGGAAGCCTATCCAAAATAAAAGAAGACCTTATTTAAATCCTAGGAGACTTAATGTTTTGCTAGCCATTTATCCTGCATTGCAGACTTGAACATGTTTTGTGCTATGCTTTCTATTATCATTTTGAGGATATTAATAACTCTTCCAAGTGGCTTTATCTTTGTACGGAAATTAGTTTCACAGGCTGGTAGGGTTTTTTTTTTTTTGTTGCGTTTATGTAATTTTAATTTTTCTTTTAGTACTAAATACAATCTTTTGTGCATTGACATGCCAGATCTATTGAATACTTTATTTATTTTTTTATATCTTGGGAAATTACAACTAAACACAAAAGCTATGTTTTCTGTACCACTCCGGACAGAGTTGAATATACTGCAGTGACTTGCTCTGTAATGATCTACAATTTCTAGACTTGGGAAATTAGGGAAAGATAAGTTATGAAGAATTGTTCGCTAAAAACATCTAGAATAATTGGAATTACAGGCATCACCAAATACTCTGGGGTTTATCCACTTAATGCACCATAACTGTTACAGCCCACTGATTTAACCAACTTACCTGGGTCATGCCAGGGAAACCTGCTTCTACTTTCCCTGCTACTGGAAGCTCTGCAGCTCGGCTAAGCCTGGCAGTGCAGAACTCCGCTCATTGGCTGAGAGTGCTCTGCTGACACACAGCAAGGCTTAGGTTAATGGAGCTAACGGAAGCTCCTGCAAGGCACCAGCGAAGGCTCAGGTAAGTTGTTAAACAGTTATTAAAGGGATATATATAATGCCATGCTGGGCATTAATAATAGGTCCCCACAATGCTTCAATAGTAACAAAATAAGCAATAAGTACTGACGTCACCGCTGCCCTTGCGAAATACAAACGGATCACAAAGGATGGGAGGGGAGCTAAAGGCCTCCTCTTGCATGAATGGTCATGGTGATTTCAGTAAACCTTTTTTCACTTGAGTACCCCATGGCAGCCCATTTCCAAAAAATTGTACCCCTCACATTAGCAAAATGTTGTAATTAATATAGTTGCATTTATTTCAAATGTATAAATTTTTCTCTGTCCAATCTCCCCTTTTTATCTGCCCCAGGCTCCCCCAATTCTCCTCTGCACCAGGCTCCCCCTGCTTCACCTCTGCCCCAGATACACAAACTGTCACACAGAAACAAACACTGACACACATATAGATACACACACAAACACACACTCCTGCAGATAACTACACTCACATACATACTGATGCACAGACAAACAGAAACATAGTTACATAGTTACATAGCTGAAAAGAGACTTGCGTCCATCAAGTTCAGCCTTCCTCACATTTGTTTTTTGCTGTTGATCCAAAAGAAGGATATAAAAAAAAAAATAAATAAATAAAAAAAAAAACAGTTTGAATCACTTCCAATTTTGCAACAAGCTAGGAAAAAAAATCCTTCTTGACCCCAGAATGGCAGTCAGATTTATCCTTGGATCAAGCAGTTATTACCCTACATTGAAAGATTATATCCTTGAAGATTGATTATCTCAGCCACAGCGAGACCATCACGGCATGGGAAAACAGGTAAATAAAATCACTTTTCCTTTGTAATCAGAGGGGCCCCAGTCACCTAAACACACTCACTAAGAGACAAATACACAGATTCACAGACACACAAACTCTGACACACACACTCACACGTACAATTTATAAAATAATTTTGATTGAAACCCACCCAGCCTCCCTACCTTTTTGGAGCGCTAGCGCGTATAGGCTTTCCCTGGGGTTAAGTGGGGCTGCTGTCTTCTTCCTGCTCTGCTCCCTGTCGCGCACTGTTTAGTATGCTGGGCCTGGAGGGAGGGCCCTGTAGGGCGTGCGAGGGAGCCGGGAGATTGCAGCTCCCTCCCTCGCCCCCTCAGGTCTATTCCACACAGCGACCGCCAGCCCATCTCTGCTCTCCCTCAAGACCAGCCTCTGATTTCCCATGGCTGGCCGACCACCTCTGCTTTTTCTCCGCTTCCCCACGGTCGGCCGGCCGCCCGCCCGCCCGCCCCCGTTTCCCCATGGTTCGCCAGCTGCATTCTCCCTTGCCGCTCTGGGCCGACATATTCCAGGTGCCAGGACAAACTTCCTAGTCAACATGGCTACCTGGCGCTTGGGATTTGTCGAGCCCTAAGATATACACTGACGCATAGACTCGTGCAGACACACAGACTACACAGACACAGATGCACAAAAACTCATATAGCCTACCTTTTGGCTGGGTCTGGTGGGAGTTGGGGTCCTGCTGCTCCCGCAGTCCGCTCTGCCTGCCCCGCCCCCTCCTCTCACGCGCGGCGTGCTCTGTGTGCGAGCTGGGAGGAAGTAGTTACATGCTTTTAATTCCTCCTAGCTCTGGCTGCAGGTAACACAGGGGTCCAGTCGCGCTATTCGCCGCGGCATGAGACCGGACCCCTGAAGGCACATGTGTATTGATTGGCCCAAAGTGCATGGGCCACCCGATAGACTCAGCCAGCGGTTCCCAGCCCGCCGCCATTCCCCCAATTTTTTTTTTCCGTACCACCAGGGGCACTGAATTGTACCCCTTGAGGTACCCGTACCACAGGTTGGAAACCGCTGCTTTAAACATTTGGTAGCTATCTCTGGGTGGGCACTAGGCATTCGTGGCACCAAAATCACTGTGTTGTAGTGATTATGGTGCTTGGAGTGTTCCTGTAACACAAAGATGTGGCAAAATGGAAGCAACACTGCACAATTCATGTTCCAATATTCTATTTGTTACCATGTAATAGGATTATTTTTTTGGTGTGTGTGTCTGAATTACACTACAGTTCTCTCAATTTTGAAAGTTGAAATTTATTGAATTTCCCAGAAAAAAAGAACGTTGAATTTTGCAGTCATTGGTGACCTCTGACGTGATTTGCTAGTTTTCTGGTCAAGCCCTAAATATACACCTGACTAGTAGGTTATTTCATCTCCATACTAACCCCTGTTTTTCAAATACCATTTTATTTGTGTTATTCTTATTTTCCCTTGTATCTTGTGCAATATCCGTCTTTTAGAATGTATTTATTTTCATTTTGGGGGAGGGAGAATTGTTGCTGTGATGGTAACAATGAAATGCTGTATTTATCAAGTTTGCAGTATTCGTGCCCTGCCTTTGAACTGACCTGAAATCCATCTCTTGTAAAAAAAAAAAAAATTGTGCTTGGCACTTGCTTAAATGTTAGTGCATGCATTCAGCTTGAAACCATGAGCTTCAATGAGTTATAACAAGGACAGTCTGTAATTTAAATACAATTTCACAGTTTATTTTGGTTTAACTTTTTTCTAACTGTTGTCGTTAGAAAAACAAAACTGTGCACTTATTAGATTATTTCTTCTGTAGGTTAACTGTTTCTGTTCTGAAGTGATGATCAACATAATGTTATTCAGGCCTTTGCAGCACTTGGATCTCATAGAAATATTAATTTAGCATTAAATTAATTAGCACTTAATGTAATTTTACATTGTGGCACTTGATTGTTTAAACAAACAAAATATATGTTGAGTGAACACTGTTTTGCCCAATTTTTCCAACCACCTTGACAACTACGTTTTTTGTAAGTGGTTATGGTGGTGGAAGTCTGGATGTGCAGTGTTTCAGCTTGAAACACTGCACATCCACAGTTATCTGCACCTTTATGCCAGGGAATAGTTTCATCCCTGGCACACATGACTCTATTCTAAACTATGCACCCAACATGCACAGAATTGACATTAATCTATCTCCTTGAAAGGGGAAGCTTGTATCTCCCCTCCATCCTCTGGAGTGTTTATAGTATTTACACTCTTCAGTCAGCTGTGGCAGAATATGATGCTAATGAGAGTTCTAAGGATTCTGTTATTTATTTTTTTGTCTTTTCAGCATGGCATATCTGCTGCACCAGCCCCCCACCCTGTCATCCCACAGCAGCTTTACCAAGATCCAAACACCCCATACCCAATACCTCAACCAACCTCTACTCCATTAGTGCCAGTTGCCTTACCAAGCCAGGTAGTACGTTTACAATAACACATTACATACCAGTTTCTTATATATCCTTCTGTGCCGATCCTTATGTGGATGAATGAAGTAGGAAACTGTGGTTGCAGGAAGCAATTATCTTGCATTTGTGTGTGTAAATGTACTTTAGTTTTTGTTTTGTTTCTAGATAACTGAGAACTGTTCTAGGTAAAAGTTCTATAAGTGTGTGTGTGTGTGTGTGTGTGTGTGTGTGTGTGTGTATAAAATTGTTGCCTCCATCTTGTTTTCTGTGAATAATTTGTATAACTGTACATGTGGCATGCAGTAAAGCGAGGGAAACCAAAGATTACCAAATGTTTAATATGCATTTATAAGAAAATTGAGCATCACAAGAAAAAAGTAAACACAGGTAATATGCAAATGTCATTATTTAAAGGACCACTATAGTCACCCAGACCACTCCAGCTCAATGAAGTGGTCTGGGTGCCAGGTCCCACTAGTTTTTCACCCTGCAGCTGAAAACATAGCAGTTTCAGAGAAACCGCTATGTTTACACTCAGGGTTAATCCAGTCTCTAGTAGCAGTCTCACTGACAGCCGCTAGAGGCCGCTTCCGCGATTCTCACTGTGAAAATCACAGTGAGAAGATGCTGACATCCATAGGAAAGCATTGAGTAATGCTTTCCCAGGGATGGTCTGAATGCGCACGCGGCGCTGACTTCGGCAGGTGGAGAAGAGGTCACCGGCGCTGGAGAAATGTAAGTGGCTGATGGGGTTTTAACCCCTTCCACCAAGCAGGAGGGGGGCCATGAGGGTGGGGGGGACCTAAGGACTGCATAGTGCTAGAAAAACGATTTTTTCCTGGCACTATAGTGGTCCTTCAAGTGGTGTGATTTCCTGAGAATTGACTGTTTGCCTTTCAAAAGCGGATAACCTTAAGAAAGGAAACTTATGGATCTGTTTGAGGTCATAATTTATTATTTTTTTGGGGGGGGGTGTAGTGTTTTTTTTTGTTTGCTTGTTTTTTTTGAGGTTTTTGTTTTAATGGATGGTCCTCTGTCTCTTAAATCGGTTTAATTTCCCGTCTATAGCAACCCATGCAACAACCAACTGTCTTGCAGCCAACCCCAGCTGGTCAGACTCTGTGTCCTGTGCAGGCTCCATCTCATCCCTTCCCTCAGTACCAGCCTCAGATGGCACAAGTAGCTCCGGGCCAACTTAAACCTCTACAGATTTCTACTGTTCCTCTCCAGCAGCACCCAGTACACCAGTCACAGGTAATCTATGCAGTCATATTCAGATTTGAACTAAATTTAACAAAAACTCACCTACAGGAAAAAAAGTAGATCTCACTGATAATCCGCAAACATTCCATAGATTCCACAAGCTTTGTTCACAGATGCGATTTACAGGAAAAAAAGGCTGTGAATTCTGATGAGGGGCAGGATGCTACAATATACAAGGATATTGGAGTGAAAGTTAAGAAAAAATAATAAACTTAGCACAGTGCAAATAGGGATGCTTTCAGGCAGTTATGTTTTGTTCACTTTTATTGAAGTTTATCTAGTTCTCCTTTTCCACCCTACCAAAGTTTTAAATCTTTAAATAGTTGCCATCTTTCCAATGACTATAAACACCTGTCTCTCTTCGAATGTGTGTGTATAATTTAGCCGTATCAGTCCAGTGATGCAGATGTAAAACAACAGATTAAGTTAGAATCTTATAATACCTTTTCTATTTTTTTTTAAAGTAACAGAATTTGGTAATTACAAACTTTCGGGAGGGAGATTCTCCCTTTCTTAAGTCTAAAGTGAGAATTGCTTTAGACGTGAGAAAGGGAGAATCTCCCGAAAGCTTGTTATTCTTTAATTCTGTTAGTCCAATAAAAGGTATTACAAGCCGCAAATCTAATAATATACCCTATGTTGCCCTAGTGAACTGCTCTATGGTTGAGGGAATTTCCCCGAACGTGTACCTGCTTTCTAACACATGCTTGCTAGCGTTTTTCCCCGAAATAAGACATTCCCCGAAAATAAGCCCAAGTGCGTTTTTATGGGGAAAATTTTATAGAAGACCCGGTCTTTTTTTTCGGGGAATGTTGGTAGTAGGGCAGTGCTAATTGGAAGTGTGAGCTTTGTCTGTGGAAAACATTGGATTCTAGTCGGCATTCCACTCAGAGTAAATGTGGCTCTTTAGAACATATATATATATATATATATTTTAACAAGTATTTTTTTTTGCTTCTTTTTCTGTTTAACTTCCTTAATTAAACTCAGGCATTTCATATTTGCGAGACACAGACTGTATTTAAAGAAGCATTAAATTCACAGGTCAACACTTTTTTTTTTCTTTCTTTATTTTATTACATTAATTTTCTTTTATTTTTGTGAATTCTTTTGCAGCTTCCTCCGTATCCAATCATTCCTGCAGTTACTCCTCTTACAGGATTTGGAAACCTCCCTGCAAATATCTCTGAACTACCTGCTGTCTGTATTACCCCCTTACCTGCTAACTGTCAGTATTTCTCTCCGGGAGCAGTCTCTGTGCCTCCCGCAGTGAATCCACCTCAGTCTGCACAGGCAGTCCATACACAGTTTGCATTGCCTTACGAGGCTAATGTAGTGCCAAATATTCAAGTGGCTTCTATACCTTTGCTCGCTGTAGCGCAGGCTGGAATGTCGGCATTGCCAACCCCATCACAACCATTGGCCCGGCTCCCCCAGGCAACAGCGTTTCCACAGATCATTCAAAGTGATGCAGCCTCTAGTAATCATTCTCCAAATATTCAGACCGTTGCACAACAATCACTCCTTCCCGTTCCTCAGTCACCTCATCCCAGCATAATCCATCCTTCTGATCAGACTCCATCCCTGGCTGGGAACCAGGTAAATCCTTTCGTCGTTATACTCTGTGATAACAGTGCCACTTGTCATAAAAAAAGTTACATTCTTGTGAAACACAAGGGGCCTGAGCATAATATTCAGTTCTGGTATTTGGAGAAAGTACAGCCTGACATGGTATGTCTCTGGGCATATCGGTATGTCAGCATTTCCCAATTTCTTGGGCTGCCAGATTTAAAGTACTAGTTCATTTTTTCTAATGACCCTTCATTATACTTCTTTTTTTTTAAAAAAGGTAGTCATTTGGCGTTAAGACCCATAACACATATTTACTTATTTGCTTCAATCTATACTGTGTGTGCGTGTGTATATACACACACACACACAATTTGTATGTTTTATTTCTGAAAATATGAACTTCTACTTTAATGTTTCGACATTACTTGAAATAATATTGTGTCAAGAAATGTCTACTCATTTTCGGAAAGCAAACTTGATTTCCTCTTACTACATCATCATCATCATCATCATCCTCATCATATTTAATAGCCTCTGTAATTATTTTATATTGTAGCTTCAGTTCATTGACCTAGTGTGAATTTCAAGTAATGCTTCAGTAATCAAAATATATTTTTTCAGGATAATTTAATTCTATATGTCATTAAAATAATTTTTATTGTAATGTATACATTTTATCATGCATTTGTTTACGTGTTCAGTCCGACCAGCCATTTATGATTTAAGAATTAGAACCAACTTAAAACGTTTGTGTTATTTAGGTTGTTGGGCTTTCCAATTACACTGTGGACATCGGTACCTCTGGGGCACCTCCCACTGTGCATTTGCATGCTGACATGAACTTTACAATGCAAGGATTGGAGCCTTACATACATAGCAAGGTGGATCCAGTTGGGTCAGAAACTCAAAATATATCCCTTTATGCAACTGGCATGCACCACAATGTATCCCACTCTTCAGACATGAGCACCTACACAGTCTCCCAGTCTGTTACAGATCCTGGTCAAGAGGTAATGTGTTTTTAACTGTAACTTTTATCTTTTAGTACATTTGCTTTTGAGTTTCCAAGATTTATACTTTTTTTTTTCTTCCTGTTTTAGGAGCAAACCATGCAAATAAATCCGCTGCCTTCTACCCAGACCTGTGATAAGTACGTTGTAGGTTTCCTACATTTGAGTTGCATACCTGCCAAAAAATTTAGCAGTTTTTAGATTTCTTCGATTTTTTTTTTTAGTTATGCTATTTTTATGTGTTTTTAATAATTCTCTAGTTTAATAATTCTCTGTGTTTTTAATAATTCTCTAGTGGAGTGGAGGGAGGCTTTGATACAGATAGTGGAGGGAGGCTTTGATACAGATAGTGGAGGGAGGCTTTGATACAGATAGTGGAGGGAGGCTTTGATACAGATCGTGGAGTGGAGGGAGGCTTTGATACAGATCGTGGAGTGGAGGGAGGCTTTGATACAGATCGTGGAGTGGAGGGAGGCTTTGATACAGATCGTGGAGTGGAGGGAGGCTTTGATACAGATCGTGGAGTGGAGGGAGGCTTTGACACAGATCGTGGAGTGGAGGGAGGCTTTGACACAGATCGTGGAGTGGAGGGAGGCTTTGACGCAGATCGTGGAGTGGAGGGAGGCTTTGACGCAGATCGTGGAGTGGAGGGAGGCTTTGACGCAGATCGTGGAGTGGAGGGAGGCTTTGACGCAGATCGTGGAGTGGAGGGAGGCTTTGACGCAGATCGTGGAGTGGAGGGAGGCTTTGACGCAGATCGTGGAGTGGAGGGAGGCTTTGACGCAGATCGTGGAGTGGAGGGAGGCTTTGACGCAGATCGTGGAGTGGAGGGAGGCTTTGACGCAGATCGTGGAGTGGAGGGAGGCTTTGACGCAGATCGTGGAGTGGAGGGAGGCTTTGACGCAGATCGTGGAGTGGAGGGAGGCTTTGACGCAGATCGTGGAGTGGAGGGAGACTTTGACGCAGATCGTGGAGTGGAGGGAGGCTTTGACGCAGATCGTGGAGTGGAGGGAGGCTTTGACGCAGATCGTGGAGTGGAGGGAGGCTTTGACGCAGATCGTGGAGGGGAGGGAGGCTTTGACGCAGATAGTGGAGGGGAGGGAGGCTTTGACGCAGATAGTGGAGGGGAGGGAGGCTTTGACGCAGATAGTGGAGGGGAGGGAGGCTTTGACGCAGATAGTGGAGGGGAGGGAGGCTTTGACGCAGATAGTGGAGGGGAGGGAGGCTTTGACGCAGATAGTGGAGGGGAGGGAGGCTTTGACGCAGATAGTGGAGGGGAGGGAGGCTTTGACGCAGATAGTGGAGGGGAGGGAGGCTTTGTCGCAGGGAGGGGAGGGAGGCTTTGTCGCAGGGAGGGGAGGGAGGCTTTGTCGCAGGGAGGGGAGGGAGGCTTTGTCGCAGGGAGGCTTTGACACCTGAAATAGAATGGGACAGAGTATTCTCTATGAGAAGCTTCTCATTGGACAGTTCTCTGTTTCATGTGAAAAGGGAGAGGGCTTACAAATGCAGTCATAATAACTGCAGCGTTCGCAAGCTGTTTAAGACTATACCCCCAATGAATACATACATAAAAATATACATGCATTTATTCATTGGGGGTATATCAATTAAACAGTGTTCCTCCCCCCCCCTCCCCCCCCCCAAAGTGTGGAGTGGTCCTTTAAGTAATCATTATTTCCAAGCTGGACATAGGTCAAGCCTCGGGTACTAACAGTGGCAGAACTAAAGTAGAAAGGGCCCTGGTGCGTGAAATTTTTTTTTTTTGGTCAATGAAGACACATGCCCATCGGGTTGCTGTAAGTGCATGGGACACTCAATGGGCTCCATCAGCATGCAGCCCCCGGTGTTGCTGCATCTTCAGCACCAGCTGCAGTTCCGCCACTGTGCATTTATTACAAGCAAGAAACCTTTTCATGAAAACTGGAAAACCTTTTCCCATGGACAGAAATGATGCCTCAGCTTGGGTATTCAAGGTATTTACCATCAGACATGGAAAGTCTTTTTTTTCTGGGACAGACCAAACATGATCCTTGTGACACAGGAGATGCCTTTTGTTTAAACATAAAAGACCTCGTGCCATAACGAACATCCCAGGTCAGCATACAGGGTGTGCTAACAGTACCATCAGGAGTCAAGTCCCGGGGGAAACAGATGTGGGAACTCACCCAAGAGTTTCACCATCCGAAGGTGGATGAAATGCGCTGCTTTTTTAGCACACGGCAAGCGAATATAATGAGTCCTGTTTGTGGAGTCCCCATAAATGGGATACCAAAAAACTAAGACAAGGCTGGCATGTGTTTAGAAGAGGCTGTGGCAAAGTGTGTGTGTAGCTAGGGGCTGTATTGATTGTGTGTGTGCTGATGGGGCTTGTAAAGTGTGTGCGTGTGTATGTAGGAGCTGCAGTGTGAATGTAGTATGTATATTTGGGTTGCATTGTGTGTTTATCAGGGAGCTGTAGAGTGTGTGTGTGTATATATTTATGATATAGATGTACTCTGTGTGGGTGGGAGTGTACTGTATGTGGGGGGTTCACTGTCTGTGTGGGTGTGCTGTGTGTACGAAGGAGATTTTACAGTTTTACTTAATTATTTAAACACACATATATTCACCTTTCCCTGTTCTTACCTTGCAGGGAGGGGGGTGGCACAATCAGATTCGTGGAGGGCTGCCTATCCACCGGGTACAAGGGGAGGTCACAAGATGAGAGGTATCGCCTATTTAGCTGCAGCATTTACAGACTTACCCACACACCACAGACTTACCCACACACCACAGACTTACCCACACACGCACCCACACCGACTCACCCATACACAGACTAACCCCCACACACATACATATAGACTGACTAAACACTGAGACTGAGCCCCCACAACACTGAGATGGAGACTGAGCCCCCATACTAACACAGAGATTGACCCCCTTCTCTCTCTCTCTCTCTCTCTCCCTCTATCTACAGGGAGTGCAGAATTATTAGGCAAATGAGTATTTTGACCACATCATCCTCTTTATGCATGTTGTCTTACTCCAAGCTGTATAGGCTCGAAAGCCTACTACCAATTAAGCATATTAGGTGATGTGCATCTCTGTAATGAGAAGGGGTGTGGTCTAATGACATCAACACCCTATATCAGGTGTGCATAATTATTAGGCAACTTCCTTTCCTTTGGCAAAATGGGTCAAAAGAAGGACTTGACAGGCTCAGAAAAGTCAAAAATAGTGAGATCTTGCAGAGGGATGCAGCACTCTTAAAATTGCAAAGCTTCTGAAGCGTGATCATCGAACAATCAAGCGTTTCATTCAAAATAGTCAACAGGGTCGCAAGAAGCGTGTGGAAAAACCAAGGCGCAAAATAACTGCCCATGAACTGAGAAAAGTCAAGCGTGCAGCTGCCAAGATGCCACTTGCCACCAGTTTGGCCATATTTCAGAGCTGCAACATCACTGGAGTGCCCAAAAGCACAAGGTGTGCAATACTCAGAGACATGGCCAAGGTAAGAAAGGCTGAAAGACAAGACTGGGCCAAGAAATATCTCAAGACTGATTTTTCTAAGGTTTTATGGACTGATGAAATGAGTGAGTCTTGATGGGCCAGATGGATGGGCCCGTGGCTGGATTGGTAAAGGGCAGAGAGCTCCAGTCCGACTCAGACGCCAGCAAGGTGGAGGTGGAGTACTGGTTTGGGCTGGTATCATCAAAGATGAGCTTGTGGGGCCTTTTCGGGTTGAGGATGGAGTCAAGCTCAACTCCCAGTTTCTGGAAGACACCTTCTTCAAGCAGTGGTACAGGAAGAAGTCTGCATCCTTCAAGAAAAACATGATTTTCATGCAGGACAATGCTCCATCACACGCGTCCAAGTACTCCACAGCGTGGCTGGCAAGAAAGGGTATAAAAGAAGAAAATCTAATGACATGGCCTCCTTGTTCACCTGATCTGAACCCCATTGAGAACCTGTGGTCCATCATCAAATGTGAGATTTACAAGGAGGGAAAACAGTACACCTCTCTGAACAGTGTCTGGGAGGCTGTGGTTGCTGCTGCACGCAATGTTGATGGTGAACAGATCAAAACACTGACAGAATCCATGGATGGCAGGCTTTTGAGTGTCCTTGCAAAGAAAGGTGGCTCTATTGGTCACTGATTTGTTTTTGTTATGTTTTTGAATGTCAGAAATGTATACTTGTGAATGTTGAGATGTTATATTGGTTTCACTGGTAAAAATAAATAATTGAAATGGGTATATATTTGTTTTTTGTTAAGTTGCCTAATAATTATGCACAGTAATAGTCACCTGCACACACAGATATCCCCCTAAAATAGCTATAACTAAAAACAAACTAAAAACTACTTCCAAAAATATTCAGCTTTGATATTAATGAGTTTTTTGGGTTCATTGAGAACATGGTTGTTGTTCAATAATAAAATTAATCCTCAAAAATACAACTTGCCTAATAATTCTGCACTCCCTGTATATCTATATATATCTATATACATACATACATACAGACTGGCCTATACACAGACAGGCAGCCCCCCCCCACACACACACACACACACACACACAGACTGTCACATACAAAGATGGAGACTGGCACATAAACACAGAGACTGGCACCTCACACACACAGACTCATTCAATCACCCCCCTCCTACACACACACACACACACACACACACACAGACTCATCCAATCCCCTCCTCCTCCACACACACACACACACACACACACACACACACACACACACACACTGACCCACCAGCCCTCCACACACACACACGCACACACACACGCACACACACACACTGACCCGTGCAGTGCACACTCACCAGCAGCTGCCTGTATGCCTCATTCCCCCATGTTGGGCAGAGTTGAGCTTCCTCTCATCTCTCCCCAATGCTGCTTCCTGTGATTCCGGAGGAAGTTAAATGTAATCAACTCCTCACAGCACCGTGCCCCCTGTGTTGAGCTGTGGGACCTCCCCTCATTATTGCCCAGTCGGTTGGCCCTGCTCCTGTTATTTTCTCTGAGAGGAGAAGAAGGCAGGGGCACCCGACCGACCACTCACTTCTGTGCACTGCCTCAACCCAGTCCAGAGGGCCCATCAGTCCAGTGGAAAGGGGCCATTGCCAGCGGCAGCATGAATGAGTGTTGGAACTCTCAGTCCTGTGCTGGGTTCCCCTGGTGCTCAGGGCCCCAGGGCAGTTGCACCAGCTGCACCACCGGTAGTTTAGCCACTGGAGTCCAAAAGGAAATTAAAAAAAAATACCCTTTCCTCAGCTAAGCAGCACACTCCCTTTCCCCTTCCATATTGTAGTAAGAAATTAAACAGAGTTAGAAAAGTGAAGAACCGAATTAAAAGAAAAAAACATAGAGCAACAGATGACCTTGACCACCCCTATCAATGAAAAGTAGGGGAACATATCAAAGGACCAGACTCCAGGTGCCTGCTAGGAAATGAGTTCTAGCCAAGAAGTCTAGATCTAGTGGAACCTCTCCTCTCTACCTCCCATAAAAACAAGTCATAGAGTCACTTGTTTACACTTGTATATTACATGTTCTGCTGGACATGGCATGTAAATCAAATTAACCCATTCCCATGGTACATTTGCCCAACGGCAATACTAATCGACTGCTGAGCACTTGTGCACTGGCAATATGACAGATGCCAGCGTACACAGAAGCACTGCGTAGGTGTCATGGGACATAATTTGATTATAAGTGTATGAGGTAACAAGAACAAGGCAGCGTCTCTTCCATATATGAATGCAATCTGAGTTATTTTGATCAAGAATAAAAGGTGTGTGAACACAAACTAAATGTAACATATACAACAGTTTTTTCACAAATCACCCTGCGTTGTTTTGTTGTACAACTCTGTGATGCTCCCAGGCATTCTGAGAGACCTAAAGTAGTAAAGATGAGTGAAATTTGGTTGCAAACGGTGAGAAGCTTAGGTGTGTATCATTCATTCCCCAAGATTTACATTCATTTGAAATTCTCCTTGAAATACAGTAAAACTAAACATTCCATAAAACCTACAACCTGTTGATGCCAAAAAGAAGTCCTTTTCCCCCCAAGCTCTTTGACAGGAATGACCACCTTGGCAATACAGTTGACTGTGAACCCACATTTCCTACTACAATTTAGGTCAAAGAACCACAGGGTAATTAACTAAAAGTGAGAATTTAAAATCGAATTCCTAAATAGCCAAACTGGACAAATTCTCTAACTCAATTATGTTAGTTTGGCTACTTTTCCCTGAAATTTGAAATTCTTTTGGAATTCTCACGTTGGTAAATAACCCAGCTTACCTTCAATACCTTAGTTACCTTTCATTTTTATATGATATATATTGTTGACATACATGTTACCTGCGCTTTAAGATTGCATATATTGCAGTTAGAACATTAGAAATATCATACACTTTTAATTACAACGAGAAAGTAAGTCATCATGGATATTTATGCACAATCATAAGAGGCCTCTTGCTTGTTTATTAGTTTTACTAAAAGCATAATTTTAACAAATTTCTATTAAAGTTACCCAGGTTCAGATGCAGCATCTGGAAAAGAAATGAGCGACACTCACGAGGGGTTCCATAGCGGCAGCAAACAAGCAAAGAAACATCACCGGAGATCATCTCGAACTCGATCACGCCAGGAAAAAACCAATAAACCTAAACTGACTATTCTCAATGTAAGCAGGAGTTTCTTCCCTCCCTTTCTTCAGATAATTTGAGATTGATGGGATTTTGTTTTAATGCTAATTACATTTTCTCTAGGTTTCTAATACTGGTGACAAGATGGTTGAATGCCAGTTGGAAACACACAACCATAAAATGGTGACATTTAAGTTTGATTTGGATGGGGACGCTCCAGAAGAGATTGCGACTTATATGGTACGACACTTTTGAAAAGATTCTAGTAAGATTTCAGTAGAAAAATACTCTGTTATAGTAATAAAAGATCACTATTTAGTTCTCAGAGCTTCTGAGCTTTTGATGTGACACTGTAATGACTTTAACTCCTAATACCTTGAGGTTCACTGATGTAATTTTTGGTAGTTTCAGGATCTCTGCTATTGCTGCATAAGGGATAAGGGAAAACATTAATTGCTCTTATATCCTTCATAAAAAAACTCTGTGCACAAAGCATGTAGAAATGTTTTGATTCTTGGCATAGCATACAAAAAACATATATATATATATATAATAAAACCTATCGTCCAGCGTGCACATTCCACTTCTCACACCTAAAGCCCCCTGCCTCAATCGGCAACTTTTCCTCCACGCTTTGCTCTGGCCTGGCCCTTCTGGGTTTGCATTCAGTAGCAGTTACGCTGCCCTCACCGAGTCACACTTTATCTACATGTTTGTCTGAGTATCCTCACATATCTGTATTTATACCAAAACTTTCATCAATTAGATTGGAGCACAGGTCAAACCAATTGCCTAAGAAGAAATTATGACTATACGTTATAAAGACCATATTCTAAATCAATATTATCACTTTTATAATTTCTTGTTTATATAACCTACATCAAATAGAAAAAGTACAAATAAAAAAAATCTAAAAATGCCAATATTAATATAAACTAGATTTTTAAAAATGAAGTCTTAAAGAGGTAGTAGTAGTAAACGTTCTTTAAAGGGGAATTCCCAATATTTTTAACCATAAACCCAAAAGGTATCCCTTCCATAAAGAACAATATAGCTCTTTATGTTTACAATAAAATTAGCAATGCTGTAAAGAAAAGCAATGCTAAACTCTGTTATAAAAATTGTGAGTTCAAAATTCCTATTAAGACCAAAACGATGTGTTTAAAATTTGCTTTAACCTCCTAACCCTGCTATCTCCCACTCCACTTACATCTAATCTTTTCCAAACCCGTAACAGTCCTCTCCAGAATTCTTTATACAGTTAAAAAAAAAAAAAAAAAAAAAAAGAAATATTAGGGACAACAAAGCATGAAGTGAAGGAAAGGTTGCTGACCTAGACCGACTTCCTGAGTAAATTTAATCCATCGGAGATCGCACACACAACTAAAAAGAGCTTAGATGCTGCCAGGCAGGGGAGGCGAATCCCAATCAATAACTGATCACAAAAAAATGTGTACTCTGAATCCAAATAGTCAGCAAACTTTATTGAAGCAACATTTCAGTTCAACAATAGAGCGTTTATTAAGCATAACGATACAAATAAATCCACACATTTTTATAGGTAGACAAAAAGCAATTAGTGATGCTCACTGTACAATGCAATCCAGTTGGCATGCTATCAAAGAGAAGTGAAAGCCGCGCATGACATAATGACATGTCCACTTAAGATGTCCACTTAAGATGTCAAATATATACAAATATATATACAGATGTCTTTGGCTCACTATGGTCAGTTATTGTGTGATTGCTGGCATTCCTAAGTGAGTGTTAAACAAGTTTTATTTTTGACAACATATCTTAAGAGGACATGACGTCATTGCACTTGCTTAACTGCAAGCGAGTGTCACTTTTTATTTTTCTGTTACATCCTTGGTGTGCAGCTTTCATACTTGTCTGTAAAGCTTTCTCATAGGTCTACCCTTTTTGTCTGTACCCTTGCAGCATGTGTGGGATTTCACACTATGCTTTAAGAGTTGCTCACTTACAGGGACACTTGGCACCCTGTCATTTTAACCCTTCGGTGCAATAGCTATGTTTACATTGCAATGTTAAAATATGCCACTAGTGGATGTCACAGTGGCTTCCATCAAAATAGGCAAGTTAAACTCTGCTTTTTCAGTCAGGTGTCATGTGCCCAAGCCTCTTAATTCTTTCCTATGATAAAGATTGATGATCTAAGCCAAGGAGGCCAAGCTTGCTACAGAGAGAGCAATTTTGTCGAGGGAGAAAAGAGGAGTTAAAACACTATAGCGTATGAATACATGTTTTGTATTGCTAACGCTATAGTGTTCTTTTAAGTTGTTTTTAGTGCTATACTTTGAAATAAATGCCCAACTTATTTTATGTGTACTCTGCATTGCTGCTAGCTCATGCTTATTCTGCTTAGCTGTTGTTTCATCTCTCTACTTACGTAGCCTTCTACATGGAGTACAGGACGCAGTCCCTGGTGGGAGTGTTGTGTTGCCTTATGGGAAGATTACATTTAATTGAAGCTGAATGACAAAGGAGACAAAGGGATAATGCATTTATGTTCTGCTAGTTCTCCTGTCACAGGAAAAAAGATTATAGCTGCTTTCGTGTTTGTGTGTGTTTGTGTATCAAAGTATCAGAAATGGCAAAATCAGAACACTCAGGACGTATGTGTTTTTATAGTTTTCTTGCTTACAGTGACATTAAGATGTCAGTGCTAATCTATAACGTGATATTGTAATTATTGTATATAATGCTTGGTCTGCTTGCAGGTAGAGAATGAGTTTATATTGCAGTCCGAAAAGGAGATTTTTATAGAGCAAATGAAGGATGTGATCGACAAAGCCGAAGATATGTTAAGCGAAGATACAGAGGGAGAGAGAAGCTCTGATCAAGGAGCAAGTCCACAGAAAGCCGACTCGTTTCGGACAGAAATGACGGAGGTACAGTATGGACCAGTTCTCAGTCTTCAGTTATATCATGGAACTGTTTGATCTATTCCTGTATCCATCTCCGATCCACAGCATTTAAGGATGTTGGGTGTCATAGTCAAGCAACACATGCAGATTTACAACTGCAGAGTAATGTCTGACTCTAGAGAACATGGATGCAATGCGAGGGTCATTTAGTTTTAGTATGTAAGGAAAGATTCCCTTTTGGATGGAGTGTATACATGGAAATCCACTCCTTCCTAATCACCAGACTTTATTTTCATATTGGTATTTTTTTTTAATACATATTTTATATTTCATTGTTCCATGTTGCCTTAAGTGTCACAGCAGAGTATTATTATTATGATAATTCTGTATTACAAGCCCTTCAAACAACCAGAAATCTTAAACAATATTCAATTTCCATTTTCTTTTCATCAGCATGCACCTGTTGGACATTAAACAGAAATCTGGTAACCTGCATTATAATGTTTCTAATTTTTATTTTAAAGGAAACCCATCACAGTCAAGCAAAGACACCAGTTTACCAGCAAAATGGTAGGAGTACCTAATAATCTAATCTAATAATTACCATATTTCTATCTAATAATCTAATAAAACCATATATTTGGTATATATTTATAAATATCTATTGCATAATCTGCCTGTTATTTCAACAGGCAAATAGCGTTTTCTATTCGTGTCCTGCATAGTTGGGGATGTCATCCATGGAATTATTTACCATAATGAACTGTTAACAATTTTCATATCACCTGTGTGCAGCATGGGATTCCTAATCTCAAACAGAACTGGGACATGCCACCATTTTAATGTCAGCAGCTGAAATAGTGGCCGCCTGGAACTGTAACTCCCACCAATTTCAGGCAGCATTAGTACATGTAACACTACACTAATCATCAATTCTACCATAAGTGATACAGATACTGACTGTCATGAATTATTTTACAAAAATAAGCCAAAATGCAGAAGCCATGTGTGAAAAATAAGTACACCTTATGATTTAATAAGTCATACATACAATTATTACTTTAAGTTATTGATGCTAAAGGTTATTCCACAAGCTCATAAGCTCATATATCATGAAGCCTTTTTTTTTTTTTTTTTTTTTTTTTTTTTTTCTTTTTTTTTTTTTTTTTTTTTACACATGGCTTCTGCATTTTGGCTTTATTTTTGTTAAATAACTTATGACAGTGTAAAATGTCATGTGTTGTTGTTCATCTGAAGTTGTTTTTACTTAAAGGAACACTATAGGGTCAGGAACACAAATCTGTATTCCTGACCCTAAAGTGTTAAAATCACTACCTAGCCCCCCTGACCCCCATTTCCCCCCTCCCCCTCCCACCCACCCTAAATATAGTAAAATCTTACTTGTATTGCAGTCTGCTGCTGCTGGCTCTGCCCCTGATCTGCCTGTTTGGCTGACATCAGAAGTGGGAAAGCATTGGATATTCTGAAAGTGTAAGGTGGCAGATCAGGGGCAGAGCCAGCACAAGCCAAACACAGCCCTGGCCAATCAGCATCTCCCCATAAAAATGCAGTGAATCAAAGCATCTCTGAGGAAAGTTCAGTAACTCCGTGCATAGGGTTGAGACACTGAATGGCAGTGCTGCACACTGTGAGGAAAGTTCAGTAACTCCATGCATAGGGCGGAGAAACTGAATGGCAGCACTGCCCCAGGAAGCACCTCTAGTAGCCATCTCAGCAGCCGCCTGAGGAAGTATCCCTAGGTTGTAATGTAAAAACTGCCTTTTCTCAGAAAACATAGTGTTTACTGCAAAAAAGCCTGAAGGGAATGATTATACTCACCAGAGTATAATCCTTTAAAGGGACACCATAGGCACTCAGAGCACTTCAGCTCATTGAAGAGGTCTGCGTGCAGGTCCCTTAACCCTGCAATGGTAATTATTGCAGTTGTTTATAAACTGCAATAATTACCTGCCAGGGTTAATTCCACCTCTAGTGGATGACGTCAGGAGCAGAGGCGGTGCCTGAACCAACACAGAGGGGCATTGGCGTTTTTAACCCCTTCTGCACGACGGGGCGTGGAGTACGAGGGAGGGGGCACTACTACAACTTTGTTTTCCTGGCACTATAGTTTCCCTTTAATTGTAAGACCTGCTAAGGAACCTATGATTATGTCCTAATATGTAAAACAATAGAATTAAAATACTGTACTTTCTTTAACCCATATCTTTATATATTATATATATATATATATATATATATATATATATATATATATATACATACATACATACAAACAAGAGGGCTTCATTTAACTGAACATGCATACATTATAAGTGTGCTGCTAGGTCCAATTAATACCGTATACAATGTCCAGCGCACTCGCTCACTAAACAATTTCAAAGCTAACAAAATGTTTTTTTTTGTTTTGTTTTTGAAACCCCTAACTTAAACAAAATTAATGAGGATTTAGTTACATTGTATGCCACAATGCTAATGTACCCAATTCTTGACCGGTCGTATCCTAGCAACCTAAAGACTGCTCTTATGAGATGAAACCACTTACTCGGGAAATCCTTCTTCCTTGGGTATATTGGTTTCGAGGCAAGCTTATGCAGTGTATAATCATATACTGTAACTAAATCACCATAATTATTGTATGTGTTTAGATAGCTAGATATCAAGTGGTTGGGTAGTTTTTATTTTTTAATTTTACCCATATTATGAATTTTCATCATGAGTATGATATAAACATTGTATTCTGCTTTTAGTTTTGCACACAGGAAAGAGATGGTTTATTATATGTCCAGTGGTTGAAAGCCCCAGTGCTGTGCTCGCAGAACAGTCATCTCCGACTCTGAATGCCCAAACCCAGAAGGAGGGTATAGGTAACAACTTTCTTATCGTTTTATTTAATAATTGCCACAAAGATACTTAAGCATAATAATATATGTGTGAATTATTTTAATTTTATTCCATATCTTAAATTACTTTTCTCACTTGTGACTTGTACATTGAAAGGGCTTGTTTTAAATGTTCCTGAATAATTCAATTTATAGGTTAATGTTAACATAGTGCTGTGTTCATGTGACTTCAGCATAATTAAAAAAAAAAAAAATGTAAACAACTTTTAAAAGGACACCTCAAATACTAGTTTTAGGGCTGAGAGAGCCATTTAAAAGTGATCTGTCCCTTACCAGGATTTTTTATATCATGTTTACTTATCCCTATATTTAACAAATATGTATTTGTAAAGTGTAAGAAAAAATCCACACCTCTTTATTCTGCAACCGGGTATCTCACTCATATCAATCATTATTATAGACTCTGTCCTTTCCACCTAGTCAGACAGTATAGAGGAAACCTACAGAGAAATTAAGCAATGTTTCTATTTTTCCTCTTCAATTGCGATGTTTGCCCTGGTGTTACCTTGTCTGAAATGGATTATAATGCTATTTGCTAAATATTTAAAAGGACAGTACTGTCACCAGAACCACTACCACTTAATATAGTGGTTCTGGTGTCTATATCCTGTCCCTGCAGCCTTAGCACTGTAAACACTGCCAATTAAGAGAAAAGGCACTGTTTACATTGCTGCTTAGTAACACCTCTAGTAGAAGTCACTCAGACGGCCACTAGAGATGCTTCCTAATCCAGTGCTGCACAGTGTGCAGCACTGGCATTCACGGTTTACACGCTCTGCATGGATGTGCTGACTGTTTCCCACAGAGATGCATTGTCTCAAAGCTTCTCTATGAGAAGATGCTGATTGGTGCAGTGTGGCATTTTCCGTCACATGTCCAATAGCCTCGCAGTGCACTGGATTGGCTGAATAATCACTGATTGATTATCTTGGCAATGGAGGCGTGCCAACCACGGCGAGATTGAAGCAACATGTCAGAAAAGGTAAGTGTTAACCCTTTCATCTCAACTGAGAGGGGAATCGGGCACCTAAGTATCGATTCCTGTTCCATAGTGTCCCTTTAATGTAAATGAAAGGGGAGCATCTCTTGGAATGAAGTTAACACTAGTTATAGGTTTTACTCAATTATGTAAATTCCAGAGAAGTGACCGTTCCCCTTTATGATCTGGGTTTGCACCTTTTTAATTAAGCTGTATTCCTATGAACATAGTGGGGAAGAATTATCCAGGTGTCATGATCTTAAAATTGTAATAAAGTACTAAAAGAGGCACATTTCTTTTGACTCATTTATTTTTTCACCCCTTTCCAGAACATGACACTTTGATCAATTGAAATGTTAATTTTACCTTAGTTAATGTTATTTTTTTACTATACTTTTGAAGTTGAGATCTTTTTAATTGGTCGTCCATGAATCTGTTTCCTCTATCTTGTAACATGTGGTGTGCCCAAAAATATTTTTGTATATATGTTTGTTTATAAAATGTATAAGAACCATATATCTACAGTTGTAACTTTGACTAGATTATACAGTGTTACCTTCTCATTCTGATCTAAGAATATGTATATCTTGATTTGCACACTTGCAGAGGAAAGAGTAACAGAAGATGTCAAGCAGATATGTCCCACAGAAGCCAATACATTGGATCTTTCTCTAGGTCATCCATTTCTGGTAGATCCTGGTGAGCCTGCCACTGGAATTCCTGCCTCCATTACACAGTCTTCCTCTACCATATCCTCTTCTGATCTGCAGACACAAACTGAGTTTTCCCTTTCAACCCTTGCCGAATCCAGCTCCTTTCTTCAGGGTGAGAGTATCACTCCTAGTGTATCTACAGTTTTACAGCCTGTGAAAGAATCAAGTCCTCTTGGTCCGGTTAGTCATTCATCTTCACAAAAAGGGAATTATGACTCTCCCACTACTTCTCTGTCTGTGACATCTGCTCTAGAACTTGAGCAGGAGATCTCTGGCCAACATACAATATCAGCTGTCAAATCATTAAGTGAAAATGTACCATTGTCTACTACTTTGCCTGCCGGAGATCAGTTTGCTAATATTCCACGGGAAAACGTTCTTGAGCTTCAGTCGGAGCAGAGTTTGTTGTATGAATCGGACATTGGCTCACCTGTTGTCAATCAGGTTAAATCAGCTGTTTGTCTGGATAGTTCTTTGAATGCTTCGGAAGGTCCATTGCATCCTTTTCAAGATACAACTACAGTCTGCCCGACTACTCTGCAAATGCAGTCTCAGGCATTGACATTGCCTGTGACAAGTTCAAGTACTCAACCAGGAAATCTAACTGAATCGGATGGGGAAGGACCACCAAGAGTGGAGTTCGCTGATGACACTATTAAAAGCTTAGATGAAAAGTTACGTACATTGTTGTATCAAGAATATCCTCCAGCAAACCTGTCTGCAGCAACCCCTGAGAACTCCTGTTGCTTAGAAAGTGCAGCAGAAGGTATTTTCCTGCAGCGAATCAATGAAGAAATTAGTTTGGAGTGCAGACATCTTGACCAATCCATCTCTCTGTCTGCAGACCTGGCCAGCAGTGTTACTGATACAAGCATGTCTAATTTACCAGATAAGAGGGTAAGACCACACGTTTATGTTCTGAAACATCTTCATGATAAACCTTCTAGAGAATATAGTTTATTAGTGAAAGGTGGACTTTGTGTTGACTTGGAACAGGAAAGATACAAACACTTTAAAATTTTTCCTACTTTGGGATTAGTAGAAACTAAATATTAGAGCAGAGGTAAGGAAAATTGTGATACAAAAAAAAATATATTAACATTCACCTATGTGAATGTTTTGAAGCACAAATGAGCTTCAAAAGATGGGGTATTTTTGCATTCATGTTGGTAGAATATTTAAAACATTTTAGGAGATCTGTGTAATGAGAGGAGGGGTAGCGTCTTTTGCAGAGGTAGATATGGTATTGGTAGTTTAAATATGAAAAAATAAAAAGTACAACAAAATATAGTGTAGTAAAGCTTACAGAATGTAGAGCATAGGTATCTCTACTTTGACGCACATGGGCAGTATGATCACTGCCTAAGGATTTCTATTGTCTTCTTTTAATAAAGTGCTCCGTGTGAAAGACCTTCGGCCAGGTAAAGGAGCCTGAGGTGATTTACACCCCACTCAAGGATCTTGCAAGCTTGTAGACTGTCGCATCTTGTATTATGCATATAACTACAGAAATAAAATATAGTGCTCATAGTTGATAATATACAATAATAAAATAATTAGGTACTCACTAGTGAGGAGTAAAATAAAGTTTTGCTCAGTCCACATGGCTCAGGTGGTATGTTCCAAACCAAACAATGTGTGTCCTGGCTCCAAAGGAAGTCCAAGGATATATAGTAAATAACTACTTTATTTAACAGGCGGATATTTTGAAAATCAATAAAATAGTAAAAGCAGTACAATGAGTGTAAAAAAAAAAAAAAACCACCAACGCGTTTACCTTCAAAGTGTTACATAACATATGGACTTACACAGTATATATAGGGAGCACATTCAAATAAGTCACATGATGTCATAGTCATGTGATTAGTAAAACAAAATATACTTTAAAATAACATTATTACTTTAATAAACAACTTTTATGGGGCTAATAAGTTAAATTGTATGTTAAAATTATGAAAATAAGCTTTAAATGGACAAATATATATGTTTAAACATTTAAAAAAAAAATTATATATATATATATATACATACACACACATGAATGGCAAAATTGCCCTACTGGTCCGATCACGTAATCAGGGCGACTGAAATTTGACATTTATAAAAATGAAGATAAAACAATGTACGAGAGAATGCTGGGAGATTAAAAATGAACCGAAACGAGGGCTCTAAAGTGGGGTACCTCAGGGATCTGTACTTGGACCCATTTTCCTTCATATTTTTATTAGTGATATTGCAGAAGGTCTTGATGGTAAGGTATGTCTTTTTGCTGATGATACTAAGATATGTAACAGGGTTGATGTTCCAGGAGGGATAAGCCAAATGGCAAATGATTTAGGTAAACTAGAAAAATGGTCAGAGTTGTGGCAACTGACATTTAATGTGGATAAGTGCAAGATAATGCATCTTGGACGTAAAAACCCAAGGCATGAGTACAGAATATTTGATAGAGTCCTAACCTCAACATCTGAGGAAAGGGATTTAGGGGTGATTATTTCAGATGCTAGGAAGACAATGTAATAGAGCAGCTGGAAATGCTAGCAGAATGCTTGGTTGTATAGGGAGAGGTATTAGCAGTAGAAAGAGGGAAGTGCTCATGCCATTGTACAGAACACTGGTGGGACCTCACTTGGAGTACTGTACACCGTACTGGAGACCGTATCTTCAGAAGGATATTGATACTTTAGAGAGAGTTCAGAGAAGGGCTACTAAACTGGTTCATGGATTGCAGGATAAAACTTACAAGGAAAGGTTAAAGGATCTTAACATGTATAGCTTGGAGGAAAGACAAGACAGGGGGGATATGATAGAAACATTTAACCCCTTAAGGACCATACTTCTGGAATAAAAGGGAATCATGACATGTCACACATGTCATGTGTCCTTAAGGGGTTAAATACATAAAGGGAATCGACAGTAAAGGAAGTGACTATATTTAAAAGGTGAAAAACTACCACAACAAGAGGACATAGTCTTAAATTAGAGGGGCAAAGGTTTAAAAATATCAGGAAGTATTACTTTACTGAGAGGGTAGTGGATGCATGGAATAGCCTTCCAGCTGAAGTGGTAGAGGTTAACACAGTGAGGGAGTTTAAGCATGTGTGGGATAGGCATAAGGCTATCCTAGACTTAAGATATGGCCAGGAACTAATTAAAGTATTTCAAAATCTTTTATTGGTCAGACTAGATGGGCCGAATGGTTATATGCCGTCACATTCTATGTTTCTATAATCCCCAAATAAAAAATTAACCTCTAATTTTAACCTTAACATTAACCCTAAATGTCCCATGTTCTGTGCTTGGTGAATGCCCTAACTTTAATGGGAGTGTGAGACTAGTTTTCCTTACCTTCCAGGACTTTGTTGAGGAGGAGTTCCCATACCAGCTAATGCCTCATCATCGTGAGTGGCGTGCTGGTCTTGCACATTCTCCCAACCTCAATCAGATTTCCCTACCCACCATGAGAGCTAGCACGCATGTGCAGCACAAGGAACAGCTGACTCCTGTCGCATGACGTGGGATAGGGAAATCGGACTGGTATAGAAATGTGACAGAACACCGGCACCCAGTGGGAACCAAAGTAAGAGGGCAAACCGCTACAAAATGGTTTGTCCTACTACCATGGAATGATGCCAAGGTACTTTTTACATCATACCTACTACTGCAAGCTTTAGTGGTTATGATGCTGCGAGTGACCCTTTAACCCCTTAAGGACAGAGCTTCGGAAGCTTGTCTTTCACTTTGTGACAACGGCATTTTTTGCTGTTTGCGTTAAACTGCAATTTGCATTTGACTAATTTATTGCACCGACGCATATTATATACCGTTTTTTTTAAAGGACAGAAAGGGCTTTCATTTGATGTAACATATATATATATACATGCTTATTTATTATAAAAAAAATACAGAAAAATGCAAAAAAAAATGAAAAAAATTAGATTTTTTTTACAGTTTTTGCAATAATAATGTGTGCCTCATTAGTGCAGGTTAAGGAAAGTAATTAAAAATAAATTCATTTAGTTGTTCTGATTTACAGAATATATAATGTGTCTGGGATTTTCAGTTTTTTTTGGTAGTTACAGGTCACAAAGCACAAGGAGTAAAATAAACTTTTAATATGGAGCGATTTTAGAATTTGGTATGTTTGTCTTGTAAGCTTTATAGCCATAAAAGAAAACAAAATTGCCACACAAAAGTATATATTTATATAAAGTAGACACCACAGGCTATTTACCTAAGGTTGTTTTGACACTTTCTACGTAGCCATTTTACCGCCAACCTCTGCTAAATATTGGAGTAAAATTGTGTTTTTTGGGGGTTTTCGCACACAAACTTATAACAAAGAACTTCTCATGTGTATTTTGTAAAGTTGGTGTGTGCTATTCCTGTACAAAGTTTTATTATGTGTTCAGTTACTTCTGCTGAGTACAACGGTACCCCCATTGTATGTCTTTGGCACTATTTCGTGAAGCTACAGTGCCATTGCATTTTTGCTGGGCATTTGCATTTGCTGGGATTGCATTTTTGCTGGGCATTTTGTATATTTCATATGTGCCACTAAGTTCAAACCCCCCAAATTATGCTCAGCTAAGTCTTCTGAGTAAAAGAACACCCCCATTGTATGTCTATGGCACTATTTCGTGAAGCTACAGTGCCATACAGGAGACCTGTCCTTTTCAGTATTCACAGTAGAATTTTGAGAGACGGATTTAATGAGCCTATGCTTCCATTTGGGGTATTATAACAGTTTGACTGTTCAAAAAAACCCCACAAAGGCCTACCATTTGTAAAAGTAGACACCCCAGGGTATCTCATAAGGTGCATATTGTGCCTTAACATGCCCCCATTTTCTTACCATTACATGCCAAAGTATGTGGTAAAAAATAATTTTGTGCATTTTTTACATACGGATTGCATTTTTGCTGGGCATTTTGTATATTTCATATGTGCCACTAAGTTCAAACCCCCCAAATTATGCTCAGCTAAGTCTTCTGAGTAAAAGGACACCCCCATTGTATGTCTATGGCACTATTTCGTGAAGCTACAGTGCCATATAGGAGACCAAGCCATATCAGTTTTTACCGAACTTTGAATTTTGACACCGGGCCTAAGTGCAATTTCCAAGCATCTTCGCAGGTCTTAAATTCAAACTACCCCACAAAGGCCTACCATTTCTTAAAGAAGACACCCCAGGGTATTTCAAAAGGCATATTTTGAACCTTAGCGTGGGATCATTTTTCCGCTAGCGTGTACCAGGTGTAGTGGTAATAAGCGTTTTTTTCTGCCTTTTTGACACACAAAGTGAGTTTGCACAGTATATTTTGCAAACCATATGTGTACTACCACTGTATAATACTTAATATGTTGCTCAGCTATGTCTGCTGAGTACAAAAATACCCCCGTATGTACCTTTGCCAGGTATATGTGGACATCGGAGGGGCACATTTGGGACACAGCCATTCCATTTTTTTTTCCAACTTTAAATTTTTACGCTGTGCCCATGTCCCATTTTAGAGTATTTTACCAGGCTATATAATCCAAATACCCCATAAAGCCATACCATTTCTTAAAGAAGACATCCCAGGGTATTTCAAAAGGCATATTTTGAACCTTAGCGTGGGATCATTTTTCCGCTAGCTTGTACCAGGTGTAGTGGTAATAAGCGTTTTTTCTGCCTTTTTGACACACAAAGTGAGTTTGCACAGTATATTTTGCAAACCTTATGTGTACTACCACTGTATAATACTTCATATGTTGCTCAGCTATGTCTGCTGAGTCCAAAAATACCCCCGTATGTACCTTTGCCAGGTATATGTGGACATCGGAGGGGCACATTTGGGACACAGCCATTCCATTTTTTTTCAAACTTTACATTTTTACGCTGTGCCCATGTCCCATTTTAGAGTATTTTACCAGGCTATATAAACCAAATAAATTCAAACTACCCCATAAAGCCATACCGTTTCTTAAAGAAGACATCCCAGGGTATTTTAAAAGGCATATTTTGAACCTTAGCGTGGGATCATTTTTCCGCTAGCTTGTACCAGGTGTAGTGGTAATGAGCGTTATTAAATGTATTTTTTTACTTTTTAAAACTATTTTTTTTTTTTTTTTAATTCTTTATTTTGGTTGTGCACAGATTGAACAAACAGCCGGCGTGTGCCACAACAGCGACATCCGGTAGAGTAGGTAAACATTGGTATGACATGTTGTGGCATTAGATATATAGGCACATTTTTTATATTATTTGAAAACAGTAGTTCAGGATTACGTTTGATTGTAACTATGGTAACATTTGACATGTCATGGAGAAACAGATACAGAAGAAAACATATGCTGGGAACATGACTTGTGCTTGTGAGTGTACATAGAGTGTTAAATAATAGTAGGGGAAAATTAACTGGACAACGATATTCATGACTAGCGCATATATGTTAATGATTAGGGCAACTGAATATTGGGTCGCTAGGGTCAGGCACAGTTTTAAGAGGACATACAGACAGGTCGAACTACAGGCTGAGTTGAACCTATTGGGACATACTGAGTTAGTTGCATTGTGGTTCAGGCTAGTACGAGTCGTCTATAGAACATTCTACAGTGTAAAACAATATACATGCCGCTACGAGCAAGAGATTGCTCAATTATTATTAGTTTACCTCGCTAGTTATATGAGCAGGCTGGAACATTTTCTAGGATAGCATACAAGGCAAGATATATTTCTTCAAAGACATAGGGACATGGTTGATCTAACTGTGTTAACAGTAGGAGGAGCAGGCCCTAGTCGCTGAATAGCTAGTGCATTACAGTTTACATGCTATGTTTATCTAAATTGTTGTTGCAGGCACAACTATACATATTAATCTAACATTCCACTGTTGTGTGTAACTCAGCAAACATGTTGAAAACAGAGTTTTGCCATCTCAATTACAGTAGATTAGATTATAAATTTTAGTAAGCAGTAAAACATGGCATTGACATGCTTATGGTTAAAGATGAGCATGCCAGACCACTCAAGCATATTATAAGATTGTTGCATTTAAGTATATATCCAAAGAGGAACATATATGAATGATAGGTTGCCATGCATGCAGGCTAGTTGGCACGGGAATGGCCAGTAGCAAGCTGTCTAGGGATACAACCAGAGGGTGTGGGAGGGCATAGTGATATTATGATACTTAATGTGAGAATCTCGTGTAGATTGTTCTGCTCATCCTAAAAAAAAAATGTAGAAGGGATTAGTCCAAGAGAGTCAGTAGGGCAATATAGCCGGGTGCACTGAGAGTCTGTGTTGGTGCTTAGGCCTCAGTTTGTAGTTTGTCCAGGCCTCAGTCTGCAGAGATCTCTGTGTTCAGCCGATGCCTGCTCTTCTGAGCCGATGGCAGTGTGTATGAGCCTCTTGGGTGCTGGGTGTACCTTTGCGGCAGGGTAAGTACCCCTTCAGGGTTTTTCCTCCGATGGGTCGTGGCTGGGCTCTCTGTCTGTTCCGTCTGCCAGTAAGTGATCTCGTTGTGTCTAGGTCCGGTGCCACGTGGTGGTGAGTGGGTGAGTGAGTTTGGGTGCCCAAGTTGGGGTGAGCTGTCTCTGTCTTAGTCGCTTGTCTGTGCTTGTGTGGGCGAGCGCCCTCTTGTAGTACCTGTAGTGGAGCGCCATAATAGCGTCGGCGGGTCAGCGGTCTGATCCACATGGCCACCGCCCGTGCCGCTGGAAGACTGGGCATGCCCCTGCTGCACTGAAGCTTGTAGAAGGCCGAGCAGAGCCTGTCGAGGGCCTCTAGGGAGGAGGGCTGCACACCCTTGCTCGTGGCTCCCCTCTGTGGATCATGGCGGGCGGCCATCTTGGATGCGCTCCGCCTGACTGTTCCTTGCTGCTCCCAGTTGCGAGTACTTGAGTCTGGTCAGCCTGCCTGGTCCGTCCAGCTAGTGGGACCGGGATATCCCCCACCGGTCCAGGGGGGGGGGTTGGATACCTGCTCCGTCGTCGAGGGGATCCGGTGCCGGAGAGAGCGGCCGCCTCTCCCCAGCTCCGGCCTCTGTAGGCCGCGTTTGCCGTCCCGGTTTTCCGGCTCCTACGAGCACGGAAAGGGTCTCGGTGTGCCCAGAGGTGCACCCCCGACTTGGGTGTTGCACCCTGGTGGTTCCTTGGGCGATTCTGCCCTCGATTTTGCCGGTTTTCTGGCCCGGGAAGCAGGAGCTCGAGTCCCCTGCGTCTGCTTAGGTCGACGGCCAGGCTCCGCCCCCCTAAAACTATTTTTTTAACTTTTGTTTTGCTTATTAATTTTTTTAAAGTTTCCTAAACTTTCGTAAAACTTTTTTTTACAGATTTAACATTTTTCTAAGCTTTTTTTTTTTACGTTAACCCCTAACTAGCAGTAAGCAGCACTAACAGTAAATTCCCCATTTTCCCATAACTCCCACCCACCCCAGCTAGCAAAATATTTAATTATACAATATTTAAATTAGTTAATTAAATAAATTTAACCCCTGCGGGTTAAAAAATAAATAAAAGTTAATCGTCAGGGGTTAAAAAAAAAATTAGATCACAGTATAATACTGTGATCTGTATTTTGATCACTGTAGGCAGTGATCGACTGGCAGGGAAGGGGTTAATTTTTATTTGGACTGGGTAAAGGGTTTATTTTTTTACATTTTTTACTTAAACGTTATTAAAACTTTTTTTTTTACTTTTTTAACTTTTTAAAGCTTATTTTTAAACTTTTTTAACGTTAACCCCTAGTTAGCCTAATACTAAATCCCCCAATTCCCCACTAACTTCCACCCTCCCCAGCTAGCTAAATTTATAACTTTTAAAAATTTAAATTAATTAATAAAATAAATTTAACCCCTGAGGGTTAAAAAAAATAATAATTAACCCTCAGGGGTTAAAAAAAAAAATCAGATCATAGTAAAATGTAATCCCTGCCAATTGATCACTGTAGTCAGTGATCAATTGGCAGGGAAGGGGTTAATTTTATATTAAAATGGGTAAAGGGGGGGTAAAGGGGGGTGGGATTTTAATTTAACTTTATTGTTTTGTCACCAGGGGGCAGGATCACTGAAGATCCGGCTCCCTGCACTTCACACAGAACCAGGAAGTGCAGGGAGGCGGAGGTGAGTATAGAGAGCACATGTGCCCGCTCTGGCATGCTGTCAGAGCGGGCACATGTACTCTGACAGCCCGATCCGGTGCTCCCGGTCTGCCTCTAATGCAGAGGCAGACCGGAGCACCATTAACCCACGATCGCCGCGATTGCGGCGATCTGGGGTTAATTTTAACTGGTGACGGACGAGGTCCGTCACTCGTCGTTAAGGCAATCCCCTGAGTGACGGACCTCGTCCGTCACTCGTCGTTAAGGGGTTAATGATGTTTATTTGTGATAGTATTTGACTTGATTTAAATCATGATTTCTAAAAGTAAACACACATTCTTGCTGATGGTTATAATTCTAATACTTCCAATCAGATTAAGTTTTCATTTCTTATTGTGATATATACCATTAGAAATGCATTGATCACCTAGGAATACTTTCATCATCTCCAGTTTAATGGGTTAATCGCTTATTAGGGGTATAATTTACATTGTTTTATTTAAAGGGACACTATAGTCACCTGAACAACTACAGCTTATTGAATTTGTTCTGGTGAGTAGAATCATTACCTTCAGGCTTTTTGATGTAAACTGTCTTTTCAGAGAAAAGCCTAGTGATCACTTCACTGGCCATTCCTCAGATAGCTGTTAGAGATCCTTCCTGGGTGCATCCAAACATTCAGTGTCTCCACCCTCTGCATGCAGACACTGAACTTTCCTCATAGAGAATCATTGATTCAATTCATCTCTATGAGGAGATTCTGATTGGCCAGGACTGTTTGAATTGTGCTGGCTCTGCCCCTGATCTGCCAACTTGTCAGTCACAGCCAATCCTATAGAGAAGCACTGTGATTGGATCAGGCTACCACTTCGGATGATGTCATCAGACTGCTTGTTTTTCTGAGGCAAAAGGCATGCAGAGCTACAGCTTCAGGCTTGAATACAAGTACAATTTTGCTATATTTAGGGAGGCATGAGGGGGCCCAGGGGCCCTGGATGGTGGTTTTAACACTATAGGGTCAGGAATACAAGTTTGTGTTCCTGACCCTATAGTGTTCCTTTAACTAAAATAACATATAAATGAATGCATTTGCTTTAACATCAATATTTAACTCAACTGGTTAAACAAAATATCTTCAAAAACAATTTAAACTGCTATGGTTTGTCTTCTTACTTGGGTCCCTGCCAGGTACCAAGTCTTCTCTGATGCTAGATGATATGCATCTCACTGCTGCAGAAGCTAAATGCCAATTCTGCTAATACCTAGTAAAACATTTCTAATTCATATATAATATTTTAATACTATTATATATGTATATTCTATCCAATACAAAAAAATATTTTTTTTTCCACCCTGGTATTTGGTATTTTATTACTCATAGGGACTGCTATGCATTAATAACATGTAAGTATATTGAGACTTGTTATTTTTGTCTGTTACATTCTAGGTTCAAAACAAGTTGCCAATGTTATCACAAAAAGGGGCTCCTGGAGAGAAAACACCACTTGATGAAAGCTCTGTGGACTGTGTATCACCAAAACAAAAAGCAGCCTGTTCGGATAAGTCATCGAAAACAATTGGGAGGTTTTCAGTGATGAGCACAGAAGATAATGTAACTGTGACCTCCCCAAATTATTTACGATTTTCTGCTCCACCTGATGTCTACTTGGATCAGCTTCCTCCACAGCCAGTAAAGACCGTTCCACGATCCCATACATCCTCCCCTATTAATTCTCTTTTCTGTGGTCATGTCTCCAGTGATTCCGATGATGATGTTCCTATGTCAAAGTCCAAAGATGCTCAGCCGTCAACCCCCAGCAAAGGAGGCACCAATGACTTTATAAAGAAGGCCACGGCTTTCCTTCATAGATCTGGAAAGACCACTGTGCAAAGTCCCGACTCTCCTAGTGGCCATACCACCAAGATCCCATCCATAAACATCACCTCTTTCCATTCACAGTCCTCATACATGAGCAGTGATAATGACTCTGAATTTGAAGATACAGACATGAGAAAAGAGTTGCAGCGTCTTCGGGAAAAGTATGTATTGAGTCAATTAGATGTATATTTTTAAAATAACACGCTCTACAGTCTTGTGTTTCAAGATATGTTTTAGAATCATTAAAATACGTCAAGCACCATAACCACTGCAGACCATTTTTGTACCTGGTCTTCACCTGTAGGCCAAGCCAAATTATTCTATAGAACAAAGCAGGACCTGAATTTTCTCAACCAGTCAGTGTGGTCTTGCATTCGTTGTGCTCTACTTCTCCTGTTGGCGAATACCAGATTCGGTGCAGGTGCCCAGTTTGAGATCTTACTGTGGGAAGGTGCCACAGCACCCCTAGTGCCATAACCACTACAGTGGGCTGTAGTGGTTTGCTTCCCTGCTACCTTAAAAAGCTAGAGAATAAACCTATTGCCTTATTGGTCTACTAAGACAGGGGACATATTAAACAAGTATTACTTGTGTGTAAATAGGAAAACTTACATAAGCCTGTTGAAGTACAGTTAAAAGCCAAAAAATATATAGGAACAAAACGCACTAAAAAATCTGTATTAAGTGCCTTTCAAAGAAACTGGATTATGTAATTTATTCAGTAATCACCGTATGCCTTTCTTCTTACTCAGAATTGAACCAATTAAACCCTTATAGGTGAGCACATAACAATATTGTATAACATTTAAAACTGCTCATCACAAAAACAGGTTAAGGAAAAAAAAGGTATGGCTGCAATGAAGCTTGGAGCGGATTCTCATCCAATACACAATTAGATAAACACTTGTATTCTTAATGAAATGCCACATTTACAATATAATCCTTGCAGCTGGTATTCAGCCATAAATATTTGCATTTTAAAATGTATAATTTTAAGTGAGCTAACATGGCATCAAATTTCCTAGTCTGTTCGGTTTGTGCACATGCACACTGCATGTGAGATCAATTATAAACGGCTCCCCCCCCCCTTAAAACATCCTTCACTCTTTCTTTTACCTCAACTTTTGGTATCTTCCCCACTGTTTCCCCTCTTAATTCATGTTTTATACTAGCTAATGGTGAATGAGGGCCACAATGCATATGTGTTGGAAGGTGTGTTGTGTCTGTGTGAAGGCTGTGCAGTTGTGTGTTGTATGAGTTTTTTGGGGTTACTGTGTGGTGGCTGTGGGATTGTTCTGTGGGTAATTGTTTTTTCCAGGCTCCCAACAAATTACAATATTTGTTAAAAATAATTATAATAACATATTAAACTTGTGTTTTGAGCCTCCCACTATGATCCTGGTTGGCAGAACTTTTAGTCTGTATCTATCCCCAATCCAGGACTTGACAAATTTGTTTGGAATCTGGGAGCCAGCTGAAAAAGTTAGGCGCCGATGTTTTTAAAACTAGCAAAGTTTAATTTACGAGAAATATATAATTCCTAAAGGGACACTATAGTCACCCAAACCACTAAAGCTTAATTTAGTTCTGGTGCCTGTAGCCTTTTCAATGCAAACGCTGCCTTTTCTGAGAAAAGGCAGTGTTTACATTGCTGCCTAATAACACCTCTAGTGACAGTCACTCAGACGGCCACTAGAGAGTCCTGTGTCAGTACTGCACGGTGTGCAGCATCTTTGTTCAGTGTCTCCACACTCTGCATGGGGGTACTGAATGTTACCCATAGAAAACATGCATAATATCCTTCCAATGGTTTCCTAAAGGAAAGCATTAGTTTAGCTGAGTTCTTCAAGTTTGATTAGCTCAGCCATGAAGGCAGGACAAACCAACACGGCGTGGGAAAGCACGTGCGTAAAAACACCTCTCATGATCGGAGGGGGGCAGGTACCTAAACAGACGCAGAAAGACAAACACTCTGACACACACACACACACGCACACTGACAGACACCCAAACCGACAAAGAGACACATACACACAAATTGACATTTTCCATTTTAATTTTAATCTACCCAGCCTTCCCTACCTTTGGGAGAGCGGAGTGGATCTTTCCCTTGGGTCCAGTGGGGCTGCTCGCTCATCCTGTGTGCGAGGGAGCAGTAATCTACCTGCGGCTCCTCTCTGCTACCTGTAGTGATGCCGGGGCCGGAATGATGTCATATTCCCGACTCCGGCATCACTATACAGCGCGAGGGAGCAGAGAGGAGCTACAGAAAGATTATTGCTCCCTCGCGCATTACCCCAGCCTGCTGCCTGCACGCAGCCAATGGCAGCCGTCTGCACGCTCCCTGAGCTGACCAGCCACGCTCCTCAGGCCTGCTCCATTGTCCCCCATCCTGCTGCTTTAGCTAAAGGGCTTCAAATCCCAGGCACCAGGGCAAAATTTCACGTTGACATGGCGACCTGGCGCCTGCAATTTCTCAAGCCCTGCCCCAATCATTAGCCCTTCTCCAAACTAAGGGAACATTCTGTTGATCTCCCTGTCTGTCCCTACAGTGACAGGGTGCCCCATGAGAGTGGTGCTCCAGGTAAAGGTCTGCGTAATGCAAAATGTAGTGTTTTCACAAAAAATATTTGCTTGAATGGTTCGATAAATGTTGCAGTATAAGAAAAACTACACAGTGTGCATTGAATGGCAGTCTGAGGCCTAGTCTAGTGGCAGGCACACATTATATTATTTTCCCTTCCAGCACCCTGCTATACATTAGCAAGTCTGTTATATATGAAGTTTTGTTTAACATTTCTTATGCATTTAAATACTTCTTTAAGGTTGACCCATGTCATTGTTTTGTGGAATATTATCCTTCCATACAGTGTGTAGAATCTCATTGTAAAGCTTATGGTTAAATTGTCCTAATATACATTGAAAAAGGTAGATAAATTTAGATGCTTTAGAAAAAAAAAACAACAACAAAAAAAAACCTCTGCAGTGAGTACTGCCAACAACATGAAGTGACTCACTCAGGTATGATGCTCTATAATCAGTGCTTCTTGGGCACTGCTGTGATTTTAAAGGAGCACTATAGGGTCAGGAACTCAAACTTGTATTCCTGATCCTTTAGGGTTAAAACCACCATCTGGCCCCCTAATACCTCCCTAAATATAGTAAAATCTTACTTGTATTTCAGTCTGCACCTGCTTACTTTGTCCCAGTTTACTTTAGCCCTGCCAACTGCCTGCTGACATCAGCAGAAGTGGTAGCCTGATCCAATCACAGTGCTTCCCCATAGGATTGGCTAAGACTGACAAAGAGGCAGATCAGGGGCAGAGCCAGCATGATTCAAACACAGCCCTGGCCAATCAGCATTTCCTCATAGAGATGAATTGAATCAATGAATCTCTGAGGAAAGTTCAGTGTCTGCATGCAGAGGGAGGAGATACTGAATGTTTGGATGCATTTTAGGCAGCCATGACCCAGGAAGGATCTCTAACAGCCATCTGAGGAGTGGCCAGTGAAGTTATAACTAGGCTGTAATGTAAAAACTGTGTTTTCTCTGAAAAGACAGTGTTTACAGCAAAAAGCCTGAAGGTAATGATTCTACTCACCAGAACAAATTCAATAAGCTGTAGTTGTTCTGGTGACTATAGTGTCCCTTTAATAAGATGAAGAGAAGTTGTCTTTTTTTTGTGAAAGTGATGATGGAATGTACAGCTTTATCAGTAAAGCAGAAAAGAAAACACTGTGCGTTTGGAGGGAGGGGCCGAAAGGTAAGCTATTTACTTTAGAAAACGTTATATGGTTAACCACGTAAGGATGTTAGGATGTGCCATGCTGGACTTTAACCCCTTAACGACCGAGGACGGTTCAGGACCGTCATCGGCATTTTTGCGTTGCTGACCGATGACGGTCTTGAACCGTCCTAACGGTCAGATGTACTTACCTGATCGCCGTCGTTCCCCCGGCGGCGATCGGCGGTGCTCCCGTTGTGGGGAGACTGCCTGCAGCCCAGACAGTCTCCCCATGGCGGATTAGGACCCCTGTGGCCATGTGATCGCTCAACAGGGCGACCACATGGTCACAATAGGTGTCCATGTGTGTGCCTGCAGGGGGACTGTCTGTGCTGACAGGCAGTCTCCCTGCTAGTGTAAAATAAAAAATAAAAATTAAAGTTAAAGTTAATAAAAAAAAAAAAAAAAAATTATATATGTGTGTATATATATATATATATATATATATATATGATATATAGACATATATTATACCTATATAATATACGTCTATATATCATATATATAATGTCATGCTAAGTGTATTTTTATATTAATATGTACATATATTAATATAAAAATACACTTATAATTAAATTACACACATGTGTATATATATATATATATATAATATATATAACTATATATTGTGTATATATTAGAAAATACAAAAAATAAGTAAATTAAATGAAATTAAAATAATAATAAAAATTAAAAAAAATTACATATCTATATGAAATTTTATTCTAACTGTAGTTTGATATTAATATATATATTTATATCAAAATACACTTAGAATGAAATTGTATATATAAATAAATAAATTTAATACGAAATATACATATGTCCATATACAAAATTATATAAATATACACGTAGACTTCAAATATATAAATATGCGTATATATTTAAATTCTACGTGCATATTTATGTAATATTTTTACATAATTAAGTCATTTCATTAATTGCAATTTGAGGGACCTGCCTGCCAACCCAGGCCGAAATTCCAGAGAATTTAATTTGCTAGCACTGTATTTTACCCTGTAACTTTCTATGACACCCTAAAACCTGTACATGGGGGGGTACCGTTTTACTCGGGAGACTTCACTGAACACAAATATTAGTGATTCAAAACAGCAAAACCTATCACAGCGATGATATTGTCAGTGAAAGTGACTTTGTTTCGCATTTTTCACACACAAACAGCACTTTTACTGATGATATAATTGTTGTGATATGTTTTCCTGTTTTGAAACACTAATATTTGTTCAAGAAAGTCTCCCGAGTATAACAGTACCCCCCATGTACAGATTTTATAGCGTTTTTGAAAGTTACAGGGTCAAATATATGGGTCAAATATTTTTACATTGAAAATGGCCAGGTTGGGTACGTTGCCTTTGAGAGCGTATGGAAGCCCAGGAATGAGAATTACCCCCATGATGGCATACCATTTGCAAAAGAAGACAACAAAAGGTATTGCAAATGGGGTATGTCCAGTCTTTTTTAGTAGCCACTTAGTCACAGACACTGGCCAAAATTAGCGTTCAATTTAGTTTTTTTGTTTTTTCACACAGAAAACAAATATGAACGCTAACTTTGGCCAGTGTTTGCGACTAGGTGGCTACTAAAAAAGACTGGACATACCCTATATTGAATACCCTGGTTTGTCTACTTTAAAAAAATATGTACATGTG